>NC_092790.1:47080412-47756981 GCF_047496795.1 Chiloscyllium punctatum | reverse complement strand
AGGGAGAGAGGGGGACAGAGAGAGGGATTCAGATGGGAGGTCACAGAGAGGGGGGACTGAGAGAGGGGTGACAGAAAGAGGGAGGACTGAGAGAGGTAAGACAGAGAGACGGGGACAGAGAGAGAGGGGACAGAGAGAGTGGGGGTCAGAGAGAGAGTGGGACAGAGAGAGAGGGGGGGACAGGGAGAGAGGGGGACAGAGAGAGGGATTCAGATGGGAGGGCACAGAGAGGGGGGACTGAGAGAGAGCGGACAGAGAGAGGGGGCGCAGAGAGAGGGGGTCAGAGAGAGGGGGGACAGAGAGAGGGCGGACAGAGGGAGAGTGTGGACAGGGAGAGGGTGGACAGAAAGTGGTGGGCAGAGTGAGGGGGGACAGAGACAGGGCGACAGAGAGAGTGTGGACAGAGAGATGGTGGACAGAAAGAGGTGGGCAGAGAGAGGAGAGACAGACAGAGAGGGGGCAGAGAGAGGGGACAGAGAGAGGTGTGACAGAGAGAGGGAGGACTGAGAGAGGCGGGACAGAGAGAGTCTGGCACAGCGAGAGAGGGGGACAGAGAGAGTGGGGGACAGAGAGAGAGAGAGGGGGACAGGGAGAGAAGGGGAGAGAGAGAGGGATTCAGAGGGGCGGGCAAAGACGGGGGGGACAGAGAGAGGGGGACAGAGAGAGGTAACAGAGAGAGTGTGGACAGAGAGAGAGGGGCAGAGAGAGGGGGAACTGAGATGGGGGACAGAGAGAGGGGGGCAGAGAGAGGGGTGCAGAGAGAGGGGTGACAGAAAGAGGGGGCAGAGAAAGGGGTGACAGAGAGAGAGCAGACTGTGAGAGGGGATCACAGAGAGAGGGGGACAGAGAGGGGGGACAGAGAGAGGGTGGGACAGAGAGAGAGAGGACAGAGAGATGGGGGACAGAGAGAGGGGTAACAGAGAGAGGGGGACAGAGAGAGGGGGAAAGAGAGAGGGGGGACAGAGAGAGGGGTGACAGAGAGAGAGGAGACAGAGAGAGAGCGGACAGAGAGACGGGGACAGAGAGAGAGGGACAGAGAGAGGGGGAACAGAGAGAGGGGTGACAGAGAGAGGGCTGACAGAGAGAGGGTGGGACAGAGAGAGAGAGGACAGAGAGATGGGGGACAGAGAGAGGGGTAACAGAGAGAGGGGGACAGAGAGAGGGGCGGCAGAGAGAGGGGGGACAGAGAGAGGGGGAAAGAGAGAGGGGGGACAGAGAGAGAGGTGACAGAGAGAGAGGAGACAGAGAGAGAGCGGACAGAGAGACGGGGACAGAGAGAGAGGGACAGAGAGAGGGGGAACAGAGAGAGGAGTGACAGAGAGAGGGCTGACAGAGAGAGGGTGGCAGAGAGATGGGTGACAGAGAGAGCGCGGAGAGAGAGAGGGGGGACAGAGAGAGGGGTGACAGAGAGAGGGGGGACAGAAAGAGGGCGGGACAGAGAGAGAGGTGACAGAGAGAGGGGGACAGAGAGAGGAGGGACAGACAGAGGGGGACAGAGAGACGAGGGACAGAAAGAGGGCGGGACAGAGAGAGAGGGGACAGAGCGAGAGTGGACAGAGAGAGGGTGGGACAGAGAGAGAGGGGACAGAAAGACAGCGGACAGAAAGACGGGGGACAGAGAGAGGGGGACAGGGAGAGAGGGGGCAGAGAGAGCCGACAGAGAGATGGGGGACAGAGAGACGGTGGACAGAGAGAGGGGGGACAGAGAGAGGGGTACAGAGAGAGGGCTGACAGAGAGAGGGTGGCAGAGAGAGGGGTGACACAGAAAGAGCGGACAGAGAGAGGGGGACAGAGAAAAGGGGACAGAGAGAGGGCGACAGAGAGAAGGGAACAGAGAGAGTTGGAACGGGGGTGACAGTGAGGGGAGACAGAATGACAGGGGACAGGGAGTGTGGACTGAGCGAGAGTGGGACAGAGGGAGCGGGCAGAGAGAGGGGGGACAGACGGGGGGGACAGAGAGAGAGGGACAGAGAGAGGAGGACAGAGAGAGGGGGATAGAGAGAGGGGGGGACAGAGAGAGGGGGACAGAGAGGGAGTGGACAGAGAGAGGGTGGGACAGAGAGAGAGGGGACAGAAAGACAGCGGACAGAAAGACGGGGGACAGAGAGAGGGGGACAGGGAGAGAGGGGGCAGAGAGAGCCGACAGAGAGATGGGGGACAGAGAGACGGTGGACAGAGAGAGGGGGGACAGAGAGAGGGGTACAGAGAGAGGGCTGACAGAGAGAGGGTGGCAGAGAGAGGGGTGACACAGAAAGAGCGGACAGCGAGAGGGGGACAGAGAAAAGGGGACAGAGAGAGGGCGACAGAGAGAAGGGAACAGAGAGAGTTGGAACGGGGGTGACAGCGAGGGGAGACAGAATGACAGGGGACAGGGAGTGTGGACTGAGCGAGAGTGGGACAGAGGGAGCGGGCAGAGAGAGGGGGGACAGACGGGGGGGACAGAGAGAGAGGGACAGAGAGAGGGGGACAGAGAGAGGGGGATAGAGAGAGGGGGGGACAGAGAGAGGGGGACAGAGGTGGGTGGACAGAGAGAGGGAGACAGAGAGAGGGGGGGACAGAGAGAGGGTGGACAGAGAGAGATTAACAGAGAGAGGTAACAGAGAGAGAGGGGACAGAGAGAGAGGGACGGTGAGAGGGTGGATAGAAAGAGGTGGACAGAGAGAGGGGGACAGACAGAGAGGGGCAGAGAGAGGGGGCAGAGAGACGGGTGACAGAGAGAGGGAGGAGTGAGGGGTGACAGGGAGAGAGGGGACAGAGAGAGCGCGGACAGAGAGACGGGGGAAAGAGAGAGGGGGACAGAGAGAGCGTGGACAGAGAGAGGGGGGACAGAGAGAGGGGGGACAGAGAGAGGGGTAACAGCGAGAGAGCGGACAGAGAGAGGGGGGACAGAGAGAGGGGGACAGAGAGAGGGGGGACAGAGAGAGACGGGTATAGGGAGAGAGGGGACAGAGAGAGAGGGGGCCAGAGAGAGTGGGGGACAGAGAAAGTGGGGGACAGAGAGAGTGGGGGACAGAGGGAGAGGGGGCAGAGAGAGTGGTTCAGAGGACAGGGCAGGGGGGGCAGGGAGAGCAGGACAGAGAGAGCGGGACAGAGAAAGAGGTTCATAAGGGGGCAGAGAGAGGTGGCAGAGAGAAGGGTGACAGAGAGAGAGCGGACCGTGAGAGGGGATCACAGAGAGAGGTGGACAGAGAGAGGGAACAGAGAGAGGGAACAGAGAGAGGGGAACAGAGAGAGTGTGCACAGAGAGAGTGTGGACAGAGAGAGTGTGGACAGAGAGAGGCTGGACAGAGAGAGGGTGGACAGAAAGAGGGGGGCCGAGAGAGGGGCGACAGAGAGGTTGGGACAGAGAGAGAGTGTGGACAGAGAGAGGGGGGACAGAGACAGGGGACAGAGAGAGGGTGCACAGAGAGAGTGTGGACAGAGAGAGTGTGGACAGAGAGAGTGTGGACAGAGAGAGGGTGGACAGAGAGAAGGGGGACAGAGAGAGGGTGGACAGAGAGAGTGTGGAGAGAGAGAGTGTGGACAGAGGGAGGGGTCAGAGAGAGGGGTGACAGAGAGGGGGGAAGAGAGAGGGGGCAGATAGAGGGGTGAGACAGAGAGAGCAGACAGTGAGAGGGGATCACAGAGAGAGGGGCACACTGCGAGAGGGACAGAGAGAGGGGGGACAGAGGGAGGCAGGACAGAGGGAGACGGGGACAGAGAGAGAGAGGGGGCCAGAGAGAGTTGGGGACAGAGAAAGTGGGGGACAGAGAGAGGGGGGCCAGGGAGAGTGGGGGTCAGAGAGAGTGTGGGACAGAGAGAGAGGGGGACAGAGAGAGAGGGGGCAGAGAGAAGGGTTCAGAGGGGGGGGGCAGAGAGAGGGGGGACAGAGAGAGGGGACAGAGAGAGGGGGGACAGAGAGAGGGGGACGGTGAGAGGGGGAACAGAGGGAGAGGGTGGACAGAAAGAGAGTGTGGACAGAGACAGGGGGGCAGAGAGAGGGTTTTCAGAGACGGGGGGGCGAGAGAGAGGGACAGAGAGAGGGTGGATAGAGACAGGGTTACAGAGAGAGGGGGGCAGAGAGATCGGTGTCAGAGAGAAGGGGGACAGAGAGAGGGGGGATAGAGAGATGGGGGATAAAGAGGGGGGACAGAAAGGGGGCGACAGAGAGTGGGCGACAGAGAGAGTGTGTGGACAGAGAGAGGGGGCAGAGAGAGGGGGTACTGAGACATAGGGACAGGGAGAGTTGGAGAGAGGGAAGGGTGGACAGGGAGAGGGGGACAGTGAGAGGGGGGCATACAGAGGGGGGCAGAGAGAAGGGGCAGAGAGAGCGGCGCAGAGAGAGGGGCAGGGGGTGCATGGGGGGCAGAGAGAGGGGGGCAGAGAGAGGGGTGACAGAGATAAGGGGTGCAGAAAGGGGGCAGAGAGAGAGGGGGCAAAGAGGGGGATGACAGAGAGAGAGTAGACAGTGAGAGGGGATCACAGAGAGAGGGGCACACTGCGAGAGGGACAGAGAGAGGGGGGACAGAGGGAGGCGGGACAGAGGGAGACGGGGACAGAGAGAGTGGGGGTCAGAGAGAGAGGGGGACAGAGAGAGGTGGGGGACAGAGAGCGAGGGGAAGAGAGAGTGGTGGCCAGAGAGAGAGAGGGCCAGAGAGAGAGGGGGAGAGAGAGAGTGGGGGTCAGAGAGAGTGGGGGACAGAGAGTGGGGGACAGAGAGAGTGGGGGACAGAAAGAGGGGACAGAGAGAGAGAGGGGGACAGAGGGAGACGGTGACAGCGGGAGAGGGGGTCAGAGAGAGAGGGGACAGAGAGAGTGGGGGTCAGAGAGAGTGGGGGTCAGAGAGAGTGGGAGACAGAGGGAGGCGCGACAGAGGGAGACGGGGACAGAGAGAGAGGGGGCCAGAGAGAGAGGGTGCCAGAGAGGGAGAGGGGGACAGAGAGAGTGGGGTCAGAGAGAGAGGGGGACAGAGAGAGGTAGGGGACAGAGAGCGAGCGGAAGAGAGAGTGGGGGACAGAGAGAGAGGGGGCCAGAGTGAGAGAGGGCCAGAGAGAGAGGGGGACAGAGAGAGTGGGTGTCAGAGAGAGTGGGGGACAGAGAGTGGGGAACAGAGAGAGCGGGGGACAGAAAGAGGGGACAGAGAGAGATAGGGGGACAGAGGGAGACGGGGACAGCGGGAGAGGGGGTCAGAGAGAGAGGGGACAGAGAGAGAGGGGGTCAGAGAGAGTGGGGGTCAGAGAGAGTGGGGGACAGAGAAAGAGGGGGCAGAGAGATGGGTTCAGAGGGGAGGGCAGAGAGAGGGGGGACAGAGAGAGGTGCACTGAGATGGGACAGAGAGAGAGGGGACAGAGAGAGAGGGGGCAGAGAGTGAAGTTCAGAGGGGAGGGCAGAGAGGGGGGTACAGGGAGAGCAGGACAGAGAGAGCGCGGCAGAGAGACAGGTTCAGAAGGGGGCAGAGAGAGGTGGCAGAGAGACGGGTGACAGAGAGGGGGGCAGAGAGAGAGGGGGCCAGAGAGAGAGGGTGACAGAGAGAGTGGGGTCAGAGAGAGAGGGGGACAGAGAGAGGTGGGGGACAGAGAGCGAGGGGAAGAGAGAGTGGGGTTCAGAGAGAGAGGGGGACAGAGGGAGACGGGGACAGCGGGGGAGGGGGTCAGTGAGAGAGGGGACAGAGAGAGAAGGGGTCAGAGAGAGAAGGGGTCAGAGAGATGGGATCAGAGGGGAGGGCAGAGAGAGGGGGGACAGAGAGAGGTGCACAGAGAGGGTACAGAGAGAGAGGGGACAGAGAGAGTGGGGGCAGAGAAAGTGGTTCAGAGGGGAGGGCAGAGAGAGGGGACAGAGAGAGGGGGGACAGAGAGAGAGGGACAGAGAGAGGGGGACAGAGAGAGGGGGGATAGAGAGAGAGGGGGACAGAGAGAGGGGGACAGAGAGGAGGGGATAGAGAGAGGGGTGACAGAGAGAGAGGGGACAGAGAGAGAGCGGACAGAGAGACGGGGGACAGAGAGAGATGGGACAGAGAGAGCGTGGACAGAGAGAGAGGGGACAGAGAGAGGGGGGACAGAGAGAGGGGTAACAGCGAGAGAGCGGACAGAGAGAGGTGGGTCAGAGAGAGGGGGACAGAGAGAGAGGGACAGAGAGAGGGTGGCAGAGAGAGCGGTGACAGAGAAAGAGCGGACAGAGAGAGGGGGGACAGAGGGAAGGGGACAGAGAGCGAGCGACAGAGAGAAGGGAACAGAGAGAGTTGGAACGGGGGTGACAGCGAGGGGAGACAGAGAGACAGGGGGATAGGGAGGGTGGATTGAACGAGAGTGGGACAGAGGGAGGGGGCAGAGAGAGGGGGGACAGACGGGGGAACAGAGAGAGGGGGTCAGAGAGAGGGGGGGCAGAGAGAGGGGGGCAGAGAGAGGGGGACAGAGAGAGGGGGACAGAGAGAGGGGGACAGAGAGAGGGGGGACAGAGAGAGACGGGTATAGGGAGAGAGGGGACAGAGAGAGAGGGGGCCAGAGAGAGTGGGGGACAGAGAAAGTGGGGGACAGAGAAAGTGGGGGACAGAGAGAGTGGGGGACAGAAGGAGATGGGGCAGAGAGAGTGGTTCAGAGGACAGGGCAGGGGGGGCAGGGAGAGCAGGACAGAGAGAGCGGGACAGAGAAAGAGGTTCATAAGGGGGCAGAGAGAGGTGGCAGAGAGAAGGGTGACAGAGAGAGAGCGGACCGTGAGAGGGGATCACAGAGAGAGGTGGACAGAGAGAGGGAACAGAGAGAGGGAACAGAGAGAGGGGAACAGAGAGAGTGTGCACAGAGAGAGTGTGGACAGAGAGAGTGTGGACAGAGAGAGGCTGGACAGAGAGAGGGTGGACAGAAAGAGGGGGGCCGAGAGAGGGGCGACAGAGAGGTTGGGACAGAGAGAGAGTGTGGACAGAGAGAGGGGGGACAGAGACAGGGGACAGAGAGAGGGTGCACAGAGAGAGTGTGGACAGAGAGAGTGTGGACAGAGAGAGTGTGGACAGAGAGAGGGTGGACAGAGAGAAAGGGGACAGAGAGAGGGTGGACAGAGAGAGTGTGGAGAGAGAGAGTGTGGACAGAGGGAGGGGTCAGAGAGAGGGGTGACAGAGAGGGGGGAAGAGAGAGGGGGCAGATAGAGGGGTGAGACAGAGAGAGCAGACAGTGAGAGGGGATCACAGAGAGAGGGGCACACTGCGAGAGGGACAGAGAGAGGGGGGACAGAGGGAGGCAGGACAGAGGGAGACGGGGACAGAGAGAGAGAGGGGGCCAGAGAGAGTTGGGGACAGAGAAAGTGGGGGACAGAGAGAGGGGGGCCAGGGAGAGTGGGGGTCAGAGAGAGTGTGGGACAGAGAGAGAGGGGGACAGAGAGAGAGGGGGCAGAGAGAAGGGTTCAGAGGGGAGGGCAGAGAGAGGGGGGACAGAGAGAGGGGACAGAGAGAGGGGGGACAGAGAGAGGGGGACGGTGAGAGGGGGAACAGAGGGAGAGGGTGGACAGAAAGAGAGTGTGGACAGAGACAGGGGGGCAGAGAGAGGGTTTTCAGAGACGGGGGGGCGAGAGAGAGGGACAGAGAGAGGGTGGATAGAGACAGGGTTACAGAGAGAGGGGGACAGAGAGAGGGGGGCAGAGATGAGATCGAGAGAGGGGGGCAGAGAGATCGGTGTCAGAGAGAAGGGGGACAGAGAGAGGGGGGATAGAGAGATGGGGGATAAAGAGTGGGGACAGAAAGGGGGCGACAGAGAGTGGGCGACAGAGAGAGTGTGTGGACAGAGAGAGGGGGCAGAGAGAGGGGGTACTGAGACATGGGGACAGGGAGAGTTGGAGAGAGGGAAGGGTGGACAGGGAGAGGGGGACAGTGAGAGGGGGGCATACAGAGGGGGGCAGAGAGAAGGGGCAGAGAGAGGGGCGCAGAGAGAGGGGCAGGGGGTGCATGGGGGGCAGAGAGAGGGGGGCAGAGAGAGGGGTGACAGAGATAAGGGGTGCAGAAAGGGGGCAGAGAGAGAGGGGGCAAAGAGGGGGATGACAGAGAGAGAGTAGACAGTGAGAGGGGATCACAGAGAGAGGGGCACACTGCGAGAGGGACAGAGAGAGGGATGACAGAGGGAGGCGGGACAGAGGGAGACGGGGACAGAGAGAGTGGGGGTCAGAGAGAGAGGGGGACAGAGAGAGGTGGGGGACAGAGAGCGAGGGGAACAGAGAGTGGTGGCCAGAGAGAGAGAGGGCCAGAGAGAGAGGGGGACAGAGAGAGTAGGGGACAGAGAGGGGACAGAGAGAGAGGGACAGAGAGAGTCGGACAGAGAGGGGGCGCAGAGAGAGGGCTACAGAGAGAGGGGGACAGACGTAGAGGTACAGAGAGACGTGGGGACAGAGAGAGGGTGGACAGAGAGAGACGGGTATAGGGAGAGAGGGGACTGAGAGAGAGAGGGGGCCAGAGAGAGTGGGGGACAGAGAAAGTGGGGGACAGAGAAAGTGGGGGACAAAGAGAGTGGGGGACAGAGGGAGAGGGGGCAGAGAGAGTGGTTCAGAGGGCAGGGCAGAGAGGGGGGGGGGCAGGGAGAGCAGTACAGAGAGAGCGGGGCAGAGAAAGAGGTTCATAAGGGGGCAGAGAGAGGTGGCAGAGAGACGGGTGACAGAGAGGGGGGCAGAGAGAGAGGGGGATAGAGAGAAGGGTGACAGAGAGAGAGCGGACCGTGAGAGGGGTTCCCAGAGAGAGGTGAACAGAGAGAGGGAACAGAGAGAGGGGGGGCAGAGAGAGCGGTGACAGAGAGAGGGGGCAGAGGGAGAGTGTGGACAGAGGGAGAGTCTGAACAGAGAGAGGGTGGATAGAAAGAGGGGAGCAGAGAGAGGTTGGGACAGAGAAAGAGTGTGGACAGAGAGAGGGTGGACAGAGACGGCGGCAGAGAGAGGGGAGACAGAGACAGGGGACAGAGAGAGGGTGCACAGAGAGAGGGTGGACAGAGAGAGGGTGGACAGAAAGAGGGGGGCCGAGAGAGGGGCGACAGAGAGAGAGTGTGGACAGAGAGAGTGTGGACAGAGAGAGGGTGGACAGAGAGAGGGTGGACAGAGAGAGGGTGGACAGAAAGAGGGGGGCCGAGAGAGGGGCGACAGAGAGAGAGTGTGGACAGAGAGAGAGTGTGGACAGAGAGAGTGTGGACAGAGAGAGGGTGGACAGAGAGAGGGTGGACAGAGAGAGGGTGGACAGAAAGAGGGGGGCCGAGAGAGGGGCGACAGAGAGAGAGTGTGGACAGAGAGAGAGTGTGGACAGAGAGAGTGTGGACAGAGAGAGGGTGGACAGAGAGAGGGTGGACAGAGAGAGGGTGGACAGAAAGAGGGGGGCCGAGAGAGGGGCGACAGAGAGAGAGTGTGGACAGAGAGAGAGTGTGGACAGAGAGAGTGTGGACAGAGAGAAGGGGGACAGAGAGAGGGTGGACAGAGAGAGTGTGGACAGAGAGAGTGTGGACAGAGAGAGGGGTCAGAGAGAGGGGTGACAGAGAGGGGGGAAGAGAGAGGGGGCAGATAGAGGACTGAAACAGAGAGAGCAGACAGTGAGAGGTGATCACAGAGAGAGGGGCACACTGCGAGAGGGACAGAGAGAGTGGGGGCAGAGAGAGTGGTTCAGAGGGGAGGGCAGAGAGAGGGGACAGAGAGAGGGGGGACAGAGAGAGAGGGACAGAGAGAGGGGGACAGAGAGAGGGGGGATAGAGAGAGAGGGGGACAGAGAGAGGGGGACAGAGAGGAGGGGAGAGAGAGAGGGGTGACAGAGAGAGAGGGGACAGAGAGAGAGCGGACAGAGAGACGGGGGACTGAGAGAGAGTGGAACAGAGAGAGGGGCGACAGCGAGAGGGGGACAGAGATACGGGGACAGAGAGACTTGGACTGAGAGATTGGGACAGAGGGAGTGGGACAGAGCGAGTGGGACAGAGGGAGTGGGACAGAGTGAGTGGGATAGAGGAAGTGGGACAGAGCGAGGGGGTCAGAGAGACAGGGGGCAGTGAGGGTGAACTGAGTGAGTGTGGGACAGAGAGAGGTTTGACAGTGACGGGGACAGAGAGAGGGGGACAGAGAGAGGGGACAGAGAGGTGGGGGACAAAGAGAGTGGGACAGAGAGGGGGTGAACTGAGAGGCGGTCAGAGGGACAGGGGCAAGGGGGGTGGACAGAGTGAGGGTGGGACAGAGAAAGGGGCAGAGAGAGGGGGGACAGCGAGAGGGCTGTCAGAGAGCACGGGACAGAGAGAGGGGGATCAGAGAGGGGGGTGACAGAAGGGGACAGAATTAGAGGGACAGGAAGACGTGGAGACATAGGGGTGGGGTCAGAGAGGCGGGGACAGAGAGAGGGGGGACAGAGAGAGGGGACAGAGAGAGGAGGACAGAGAGTGGGGGGACAGAGAGTGGGGCGACAGAGAGTGGGGGGACAGAGTGTGGTGGGTCAGAGAAAGTGGGAACTGGGAGAGAGCAGACAGTGACAGGGGGACACAGAGATACGGGGGCAAAGAGAGGGTGGACAGAGAGAGAGAGGGGACATTGAGGGGGGATAAGAAGGGGGGAAGAAAGTAGTGACAGAGAGAGGGGGGACAGAGACGGGGACTGAGAGGGCAGACACAAATGGGAGACAGAGAGAGGGAGCAGGGAAAGGGTAGACAGAGTGAGAGGGGGGGTACAGAGAGAGTGGGTACAGAGGGAGGGGCGACAGAGAGAGGGGGACAGAGAGAGCTTGAACAAAGAGAGGGGGACCGAGAGTGGGTAACAAAGAGGGGAGTACAAAGACATGGGGGACAGAGAGAGGAGAACGGGGGGGACAGAGAGGGTGGTACAGAGAGTGGGGTACAGAGAGTGGGGGGACAGAGAGTGGAGGGACAGAGAGGGGGGGCTCAGAGAGTGTGGAGGAGTGACTGGTGTCAGAGAGAGGGGTTAGAGAGAGGGGTTCAGAGACAGAGGGGGACAGAGAGGGGGGAGAGAGACAGAGGTGGGAGAGAGAGTGTGGTACAGAGGGGGGGGACAGAAAGAGGGGGGACAGAGAGAGTGGTAGAGAGAAAGGTGGTACAGAGAGAGGGGAACAGAGATTGTGGTACAGTGAAAGCGGGGACAGAGAGAAGGCGGGCAGAGAGAAGGGGGCCAGAGAGAAGGGGGAAAAGAGAGGGGGACAGAGAGAGGCGGACAGAGAGAGGAGGGACAGAGAGAGGGGGACAGAGAGATGGGGGACAAAGAGAGTGGGACAGAGAGAGGGGGTTAGAGAGACGGGGCAGGGAGGGTGAACTGAGTGAGGGTGGGACAGAGAGGGGGGACAGAGAGAGGTGGACAGAGAGACGGGGGACAAAGAGAGTGGGATAGAGAGAGGGCGGACAGAGAGGGGTGGAACACAGCGAGGGGGCCAGAGAGCCAGGGGCACGGAGGGTGGACTGAGTGAGGGTGGGACAGAGAGAGGGGGCAGAGAGAGGGGGGGACAGAGAGTGGGGGACAGAGAGCGGGGAACAGAGTGAGGGGGACGGAGAGCGGGGGACACAGAGGTGCGGACAGAGAGAGTGCAACAGAGAGAGGGTGGACAAAGGGAGGGTGGGCAGAGAGAGGGGCAACGGAGAGAGGGGGAAAGAGAGACGGGGACAGAGAGAGTGGAGGACAGAGAGAGGGGCGTCAGAGAGAGGGGGGTCAGATGGGGACAGAATTTGAGGGACAGAAAGACGTGGGGACAGAGGGGTGGGGGACGGGGGGGAGACAGAGATTGGGAGGACAGAGAAAGTGGGAACTGGGAGAGAGCAGACAGTGAGAGAGGGGATACAGAGAGAGGGGGACAGAGAGAGGTGGGACAGAGAGAGGGGGACAGAGAGATGGGGACAGAGGGAGGGGGACAGAGAGAGGGGTACAGAGAGAGGGGTACAGAGAGAGGGGGTCAGAGAGACGGGGGCAGGGAGGGTGAACTGAGTGAGGGTGGGACAGAGAGAGGCGGACAGAGCGAGGGGGTCAGAGAGACGGGGTCAGGGAGGGTGGACTGAGTGAGGATGGGACAGAGAGAGGGGGCAGAGAGAGGGGGGACAGAGAGAGGGCTGACAGAGAGATGGGGACAGAGAGATGGGGCTCAGAGAGAGGGGGGTCAGAGAGAGGTGGGTCAGAGGGGGACAGAATTAGAGGGACAGAAATACGTGGGGACAGAGGGGTGGGGGACAGAGGGGGGACAGAGAGTGGGAGGACAGAGAAAGTGGGAACTGAGAGAGAGCAGACAGTGAGAGAGGGGACACAGAGAGGGGGACATAGAGAGGGGGACACCGAGAGGGGGACATAGAGAGGGGGACCTAGAGAGGGGGACAGAGAGAGACGGGGACAGAGACAGAGTGGACAGAGAGAGTGGGGGACAGAGACAGAGTGGACAGAGAGAGTGGGGGACAGAGAGAGAGGGGGACAGAGAGAGGGGGGCAGAGATAAGGTGGACGGGGTACAGAGAGAGGGGGGACAAAGAGAGGGGGACAGAGACAGGGGGAGACAGAGAGGGGCAGAGAAAGGGAGTGATAGAGAGGAGGGGATAGAGAGTGGGGGGACAGAGAGTGGGGGGACAGAGAGGGGGAACAGAGCGAGAGGGGCAGAGAGAGGGTGGACAGAGAGAGAGGGGGACAGAGAGGGGGGACAGAAAGTAGTGACAGATAGAGGGCAGACAGAGACGGGGACTGAGAGAGGGGACAGAAATGGGAGACAGAGAGCGGGGGGCAGAGAAATGGTGGACAGAGAGAGAGGGGGGTACAGAGATAGTGGGTACAGAGAGAGGGGCTACAGAGAGAGGGGCTACAGAGAGAAGGGATTAGAGAGAGGAGGACAGAGAGAGCGTGAACAGAGAGCGTGAACAGAGACATTGGGACAGAGAGTGGGTGACAAAGAGGGGGGATCAGAGACATGGGGGAAAGAGAGAGGAGAACGTGGGAACAGAGCGCGAGGTACAGAGAGTGGGGGACAGAGAGTGGGGGGAAAGGAGTGGAGGGACAGAGAGAGGGGAGAGAGACAGAGAGGGGAGAGACAGAGAGGGGAGAGACAGAGAGAGCGGGAACAGAGAGAGGGGGCAGAGAGAGTTGGACAGAGAGAAGGGGGACATAAAGAGGGGGCAGAGAGAGGTGGGTCAGAGAGAGAGGAGACAGAGATGGACAGAATTAGAGAGACAGAAGGACGTGGGGACAGAGGGGTGGGGACAGAGAGAGGGGACAGAGAGAGTGGGGGAGAGAGAGGGGGGGCAGAGAGAGGGGGGACAGAGAGAGGGGGGACAGAGAGGGGGGGACAGAGAGAGAGCAGACAGTGAGAGGGGGGACACAGAGAGAGGGGGGGACAGTGAGGGGGGACAGAGAGAGAGAGAGACAGAGATAGGGGGGCAGAGACATAGGGCGACAGTGAGGGGGTCAGAGAGAGGGGGGGATAGAGAGGGAGGGGGCATGGAGTGGGGGGACAGAGAGAGGGAACAGAGCGAGGGGGCAGAGAGAGGGTGGAGAGAGAGAGGGGGGAAAGAGAGCGTGGGACAGAGAGCGGGGGACAGAGAGGGGGTGGACTGAGAGTGGAACAGAGAGAGGGTGGACAAAGGGATAGTGGGCAGAGAGAGAGGCGTCAGAGAGAGGGGGCAGAGAGGGGGGACAGGGAGAGGGAGGACAGAGAGAGGGGTGACAGAGAGAGGGGGGACAGAGATGGGGGGACAGAGAGAGGGGACAGAGAGAGTGTGGACAGGGAGGGGGGAGAGAGAGAGGGGGACAGAGAGGGGGTGGACAGAGAGAGTGGAACAGAGAGACGGTGGACAAAGGGAGAGTGCGCAGAGAGAGGGGCGACAGAGAGAGGGGGCAGAGAGGGGGTACAGAGAGAGGGAGGACAGAGAGAGGGGTGACGGAGAGAGGGGGGACAGAGAGAGGGGGACAGAGAGGGAGGACAGAGAGAGAGGTCCGAGAGAGTGTGGACAGAGAGAGGGGGAGAGAGGGGGGGGGGGCAGAGAGACATGGGACAAAGAGAGTGGGACAGAGAGTGGCGGACAGAGAGTGTGGTAGGGAGAAAGGGGGGACAGAGAGGGGTGACAGAGAGTGTGGTACAGAGAAAGGAGGGACAGAGAGAGGGGGACAGTGAGAGTTGGGGACTGAGAGAGATGGGGACCGAGAGAGTGGAGGACAGAGAGAGTGGGAGACAGAGAGTGTGGGGGACAGAGAGAGTCGGGGACAGAGAGAGTGGGAGACAGAGAGAGAGGGGTTGAGAGAGGGGGTGCGGGGGGCAGAGAGAGGGTGGACAGAGAGAGAGGGGGGTCAGAGAGAGAGGGGTCAGAGGGGGACAGAATTAGAGGGACAGAAAGACGTGGGGACAGAGGGGTGAGGGACCGAGGGGGGGACAGAGAGTGGGAGGACAGAGAAAGTGGGAACTGAGAGAGAGCAGACAGTGAGAGAGGGGACACAGAGAGAGGGGGACAGTGAGAGGAGGACAGAGAGAGGGGAACAGAGAGAGTGGGGGACAGAGAGTGAGGGGGACAGAGAGAGGGGGACAGAGAGAGACGGGGACAGAGACAGAGTGGACAGAGAGAGTGGGGTCAGAGAGAAGATGGGCGGGGTGCAGAGAGAGAGGGGACAAAGAAAGGGGGACAGAGACAGGGGGACACAGAGAGGGGGCAGAGAGAGGGAGGTATAGAGAGAACGGGATAGAGACTGGGGGGACAGAGAGTGGGGGGACAGAGAGGGGGAACAGAGCGAGGGGGGCAGAGAGAGGGCTGACAGAGACGGGGACAGAGAGAGGGGGACAGAGAGAGGGAGAACAGAGAGAGGGGGACAGAGAGACGGGGGACAAATAGAGTGGGACAGAGAGACGGGGGACAAATAGAGTGGGACAGAGAGGGGGCGGACAGAGAGGCCGGCAGAGCGAGGGGTCAGAGAGACAGAGGGCAGGGAGGGTGGACTGAGTGAGGGTGGGACAGAGAGAAGGGGCAGAGAGAGGGGGACGGAGAGAGGGGGCAGAAGAGGGGGGAACAGAGAGAGGGGGACATTGAAAGGGGGGACAGAGAGAGGGGGACTGAGAGAGATTGGGGGCAGGAGGGGGCAGACAGAGGGGTTCAGAGAGTGGGGGTTCAGAGAGTGGGGGGACAGAGAGTGGGGGGACAGAGAGTGGGGGGACAGAGATTGGGGGGGGAAGAAAGTGGGGGGGCAGGAGGGGGCAGACAGGCGGGTTCAGAGAGATGGGGTTCAGAGAGTGGGGGGACACAGAGTGGGGGGACAAGTGGGGGGACAGAGAAAATGTGAACTGAGAGAGGGCAGACAGTGAGGGGGGACACAGAGAGAGGGGCACAGTGAGGGGGGACAGAGAAAGGGGGATATAGTGGGGGGGACAGAGAGAGGGCGACAGTGAGGAGGGGACAGAGAGAGTGGGGCAGAGATGTGGAACAGAGCAAGGGGGCAGAGAGAGGGAGGACAGTGAGGAGGGAGAAAGAGTATGGGGGAGAGACAGAGGGTGGACAGAGAGAGAGAGGGGGACAGAGAGGGGTGATAGAGAGGGGTGACAGAAAGCAATGACAGAGAGGGGGGACAAAGACGGGGACTGAGAGGGTTGACAGAAATGGGAGACAGAAAGAGGGGCGGTCAGAGAAAGGGTGGATAGAGAGAGAGGGTGACAGTGAGAGTGGGGGACTGAGATAGATGGGGACCGAGAGAGTGGGGGACAGAGAGAGTGGGAGACAGAGAGAGAGGGGTTGAGAGAGGGGGTGCGGGGAGCAGAGAGAGTGGGAGACAGACAGAGAGGGGTTGAGAGAGGGGGTGCGGGGGGCAGAGAGAGGGTGGACAGAGAGAGAGAGGGGGGTCAGAAAGAGGGGGGTCAGAGGGGGACAGAATTAGAGGGACAGAAAGACGTGGGGACAGAGGGGTGAGGGACAGAGGGTGGGACAGAGAGAGGGTGGACAGAGAGAGGGGGGCAGAGAGAGCTAACAAAGACGGGGACAGAGAGAGGGGACAGAGAGAGGGGGACAAAGAGAGTGGGACAGAGAGGGGGCGGAAAAAGAGGCCGGCAGAGCGAGGGGGTCAGAGAGACAGCGGCAGGGAGGGTGGACTGAGTGAGGGTGGGACAGAGAGGGGGGATAGAGGGAGGGGGGACAGAGAGAGGGGGCAGAGAGACAGGGGGCAGGGAGGGTGGACTGAGTGATGGTGGGACAGAGAGAGGAGGCAGAGAGAGGCGGACAGAGAGAGGGGGCAGAGAGAGGGGGGAACAGAGAGAGGGGGACATTGAGAGGGGGACAGAGAGACAGGACGACTGAGAGAGAGGGGGACAGGGAGAGAGGTGGCGGAGATTGGGGGGCAGGAGGGGGCAGACAAAGGGGTTCAGAGAGTGGGGGTTCAGAAAGTGGGGGGCCAGAGAGTGGGGGGACAGAGAGTCGGGGGGGGGCAGAGAGACGGGGGGCAGAGAGTAGGGGCAGGAGGGGGCAGACAGAGGGATTCAGAGAGTTGGGGTTCAGAGAGTGGGGGGACAGAGAGTGGGGGGACAGAGCGTGGGGGGACAGAGAATGTGGGAACTGAGAGAGGGCAGACAGTGAGGGGGGGACACAGAGAGAGGGGGACAGTGAGGGGGGACAGAGAGGGGTGACAGAAAGTAATGACAGAGAGGGGGGACGAAGACGGGGACTGAGAGGGTTGACAGAAATGGGAGACAGAAAGAGGGGCGGTCAGAGAAAGGGTGGATAGAGAGAGAGGGTGACAGTGAGAGTGGGGGACTGAGATAGATGGGGACCGAGAGAGTGGGGGACAGAGAGAGGGGGGTACAGATAGAGGGGCGAAGAGAGAGAGTGGGAGACAGAGAGAGGGGGTAGAGAGAGGGGGTGCGGGGGGCAGAGAGATGCGGGACAGAGAGAGGGGGACAGAGAGAGAGGGGACATAGAGAGAGAGGGAATAGAGAGAGGGGGAGAGAGAGAGGGTGGACAGAGACAGGCGGACACAGTGAGGGGACAGAGAGAGGGGAGCGAGAGAGAGAGGGGACAGAGAGAGAGTGGAAAGAGAGAGGGGACAGAGAGAGAGAGGGGACAGAGAGAGAGGGGGAACAGAGGAAGGGGGACAGAGAGAGGGTGGACAGAGAGAGGTAGGGACAGGGAGGAGGGGACAGAGTGTGGGGGGACAGAGATGGGGAACAGAGAGAGGGTGGACAGAGAGAGGTAGGGACAGGGAGGAGGGGACAGAGTGTGGGGGGACAGAGAGAGGGGAGCGAGAGAGAGAGGGGACAGAGAGAGAGAGTGGAAAGAGAGAGGGGACAGAGAGAGAGAGGGACAGAGAGAGAGGGGACAGAGAGAGGGGGACATAGAGAGAGGGGGAACAGAGGGAGGGGGACAGAGAGAGGGTGGACAAAAAGAGGTAGGGACAGGGAGGAGGGGACAGAGTGTGGGGGGACAGAGATGGGGAACAGAGCAAGAGGGGCAGAGAGAGAGGGGACTGTGAGGAGGGGTGAAGAAAGAGGGGGACAGAGAGAGGGTGGACAGAGAGAGGGTGGACAGAGAGAGAGGGGGGACAGAGAGGGGGAATAGAGAGGGGGACATAAAGTAGTGACAGAGGGGGGAGTAGAGAGGGAGACAGAAAGTAGTGACAGAGAGAGGGGGACAGAGACGGGGACTGAGAGGGGAGACAGAAATGGGAGACAGAGAGAGGGGGCAGAGAAAGGGTGGACAGAGAGAGAGGGGTGTACAGAGAGAGTGGTACACAGAGAGGGGGACATAGAGTGGGGGGACAGAGAGAGACGGGGACAGAGAGAGGGTGGCGGGTGTGGTCAGGGAGAGAGGGGGACATAGAGACGGGGACAGAGACAGACGGGGACAGACAGAGAGGGGACCGACAGAGAGGGGACAGAGAGAGAGGGGGACAGAGAGTGGGAAGACAATGCGTGGGGGGACAGAGAAAGTGGGAACTGAGAGAGAGCAGACAGTGAGGGGGGACACAGCGAGAGGGGGACAGTGAGAGGGGACAGAGAGAGAGAGTGGGACAGAGAGAGAGGGGGCAGAGAGAGGGGGGGAAAGAGAGAAGGTGGGCGAGGGGCAGAGAGAGGGGGGACAGAGAGAGAGGGACAGAGACAGGGGGACACAGAGAGGGTGCAGAGAGAGGGAGGGACAGAGAGAAAGGGGGACAGAGAGAGTGGGGGACAGAGAGAGTGGGAGACAGAGAGAGTGGGAGATGGGGGTGGGGACAGAGAGGGGGGACAGAGAGAATGGACAGAGAGAGGGGGGGCAGAGAGGGAGAATAGAGAGGGGGGACAGAAAGTAGTGACAGAGAGAGGGGAGACAGAGACGGGGACTGAGAGTGGGGACAGAAATGGGAGACAGAGAGGGGGGGCAGAGAAAGGTTGGACAGAGAGAGAGGGGGCTACAGAGAGAGTGGTACAGAGAGAGGGGGACATAGAATGGGGGACAGAGAGAGACGGGGATAGAGAGAGAGGGGACAGAGAGAGAAAGGGGATAGAGAGAGGGTGGTAGAGGTGGGGTCAGAGGGGGGGTTCAGAGAGACAGGACAGAGAGAGGGGACAGAGAGTGGGCGGAGAGGGAGTGGGGCGACAGAGAAAGTGGGAAATGAGAGAGAGTAGACAGTGATAGGGGACACAGAGAGAGGGGGACAGTGAGAGGGGACAGAGAGAGGGGGGACAGAGAGAGGGGGGCAGACAGAAGGTGGGCGGGGGGGTAGAGAGAGAGGGGACAGAGAGAGGGGGACAGAGACAGGGGGACACAGAGAGGGAGCAGAAAGAGGGAGGGACAGAGAATAGGGGACAGAGAGTGGGGGACAGAGAGGGGGAATAGAGCGAGGGGGGCAGAGAGAATGTGGGACAGAGAGAGAGGGGAACAAAGAAAGAGGGATTTAGAGAGAGAGAGGGGACAGAGAGAAGGTGGACAGAGAGAGAGAGGGGGACATAGAGGGGGGATAGAGAGGGGGGAGACAAGGTAGTGACAGAGAGAGGGGGGACAGAAACGGGGACTGAGAGGGGTGACAGAAATGGGAGCAGAGAGAGGGGGGCAGAGAAAGGGTGGACAGAGAGAAGCCGGGTAAGGAGAGGGTGGGTACAGAGAGAGGGGCGACAGAGTGAGGGGGACATAGAAAGGGGGACAGAGAGAGTGGGGACAGAGAGAGGGGGACAGAGAGAGACGGGGGCAGAGAGAGTGGGGACAGAGTGAGAGGGGACAGAGAGAGAGGGGACAGAGTGAGAGGAGGCCAGGGAGAGTGTGGGACAGAGAGAGAGGGGGACAGAGAGAGAGTGGGACAACGAGAGAGGGGGACAGCGAGTGGGTGACAACGAGGGGGGGGGGGGGAACAGAGACATGGGGGACAGAGAGTGGGGGTGTAGAGAGTGTGGAACAGAGAGTAGGGGACAGAGAGAGGGGGACAGACAGAGGGGAGAGAGACAGAGGGGAGAGAGACAGATTTGGGAGAGTCAGAGGCGGGAGAGACAGAGGGTGGAGAGACAGAGGGGGGACAGAGAGTGTGATAAAGAGAGAGCGGGAACAGAGAGAGGGGACACAGAGAGGGGAACAAAGAGAAGTGGGACAGAGGGGGGACAGAGAGAGAGAGGGGGACAGAGAGGGGGGATAGAGAGAGGGAGAGAGAGAGGGGGAGTGAGTGCGGAGGGAGAGGGGGAGAGAGAGAGACTGGGGAGAGAGGGGGGAAGAGATGGGCAGAGAGAGGGGGGAAGAGAAGTTACGGAGAGAGGGGAACAGAGAGAGGAGGAGAAACCTGGGGAGTGAGATAGGGAGAGAGAGAGGGTGGGGACAGAGAGGCGGAGAGAGGGGACAGAGACGGGGCGACAGAGAAAGGTGGGACAGAGAGAAGGGGAACAGAGAGAGAAGGACAGAGAGGAGGGGGACAGAGAGGCGGGGGACAGAGAGAGGGGTGAGAGAGACGGGGGACAGAGAGAGGGGGATAGAGAGAGGGGGCAAGGAGAAAGAGGGAGAGAAAAAGGGGGCAGGGGGAGAGAGAGCGAGGAGAGGGGGGAGAGAGTGGGGGAAGAGAGAGTGGAGTGAACTGGTGAGAGAGAATGGGGAGGGAGACAGGAACAGAGCGAGAAGGGGAGTGAGCGGGGACAGAGAGGAGGTGACAGAGAGAGGGGTAACGGAGAGGGGGTACAGCGAGAGGGGGGTCAGTAAGGAGGAGTGAGGGGAGTGAGGGGGAGAATGAGAGGGGGGTGAGAGTAGGGGAGGGAGATGGGGAGAGAGTGAGAGGGGAGAAAGAAAGGAGAAAGACAATGGGGGTCAGAGAGAGTGGTCATAGATAGAGTGACAGGGAGGGGGGACAGAGAGAGGGGGCAGAGAGACAGGGGGCAGGGAGGGTGGACTGAGTGATGGTGGGACAGAGAGAGGGGGCAGAGAGAGGCGGACAGAGAGAGGGGGCAGAGAGGGGGGGAACAGAGAGAGGGGGACATTGAGAGGGGGACAGAGAGACAGGACGACTGAGAGAGAGGGGGACAGGGAGAGAGGTGGCGGAGATTGGGGGGCAGGAGGGGGCTGACAAAGGGGTTCAGAGAGTGGGGTTCAGAGAGTGGGGGGCCAGAGAGTGGGGGGACAGAGAGTGGGGGGTGGCAGAGAGAGGGGGGGCAGAGAGTGGGGGCAGGAGGTGGCAGACAGAGGGATTCAGAGAGTTGGGGTTCAGAGAGTGGGGGGACAGAGAGTGGGGGGTCAGAGCGTGGGGGGACAGAGAATGTGGGAACTGAGAGAGGGCAGACAGTGAGGGGGGGACACAGAGAGAGGGGGACAGTGAGGGGGGACAGAGAGAGGGGGGACAGAGAGAGGGGGACAGAGAGGGGGGATAGAGAGGGGTGACAGAAAGTAATGACAGAGAGGGGGGACAAAGACAGGGACTGAGAGGGTTGACAGAAATGGGAGACAGAGAAAGGGGCGGTCAGAGAAAGGGTGGATAGAGAGAGAGGGGGACAGAGAGAGTGGGGGACTGAGAGAGGGGGGTACAGATAGAGGGGCGAAGAGAGAGAGTGGGAGACAGAGAGAGGGGGTAGAGAGAGGGGGTGCGGGGGGCAGAGAGATGCGGGACAGAGAGAGGGGGACAGAGAGAGAGGGGACATAGAGAGAGAGGGAATAGAGAGAGGGGGAGAGAGAGAGGGTGGACAGAGACAGGCGGACACAGTGAGGGGACAGAGAGAGGGGAGCGAGAGAGAGAGGGGACAGAGAGAGAGTGGAAAGAGAGAGGGGACAGAGAGAGAGAGGGGACAGAGAGAGAGGGGGAACAGAGGAAGGGGGACAGTAGAGGGTGGACAGAGAGAGGTAGGGACAGGGAGGAGGGGACAGAGTGTGGGGGGACAGAGATGGGGAACAGAGAGAGGGTGGACAGAGAGAGGTAGGGACAGGGAGGAGGGAACAGAGTGTGGGGGGACAGAGAGAGGGGAGCGAGAGAGAGAGGGGACAGAGAGAGAGAGTGGAAAGAGAGAGGGGACAGAGAGAGGGAGAGGGACAGAGAGAGAGGGGACAGAGAGAGGGGGACATAGAGAGAGGGGAACAGAGGGAGGGGGACAGAGAGAGGGTGGACAGAAAGAGGTAGGGGCAGGGAGGAGGGGACAGAGTGTGGGGGGACAGAGATGGGGAACAGAGCAAGGGGGGCAGAGAGAGAGGGGTCTGTGAGGAGGGGTGAAGAGAGAGGGGGACAGAGAGAGGGTGGACAGAGAGAGGGTGGACAGAGAGAGAGGGGGGGACAGAGAGGGGGAATAGAGAGGGGGACATAAAGTAGTGACAGAGGGGGGAGTAGAGAGGGAGACAGAAATTAGTGACAGAGAGAGGGGGTCAGAGACGGGGACTGAGAGGGGAGACAGAAATGGGAGACAGAGAGAGGGGGCAGAGAAAGGGTGGACAGAGAGAGAGGGGTGTACGGAGAGAGTGGTACAGAGAGAGGGGGACATAGAGTGGAGGACAGAGAGAGACGGGGACACAGAGAGGGCGGCGGGTGTGGTCAGGGAGAGAGGGGGACATAGAAACGGGGACAGAGACAGACGGGGACAGACAGAGAGGGGACAGACAGCGAGGGGACAGAGAGAGAGGGGGACAAAGAGAGGGTGGCAGAGGGGGGTCAGAGAGGTTGGTTCAGAGAGAGGGGGCAGAGAGAGGGGAACAGAGAGTGGGGAGACATAGAGTGGGGGGACAGAGAAAGTGGGAACTGAGAGAGAGCAGACAGTGAGTGGGGACACAGAGAGAGGGGGACACTGAGAGGCGACAGAGAGAGAGAGGGAACAGAGAGAGAGGGGGCAGAGAGAGGGGGGGGACAGAGAGAAGGTTGGCGGGGGGGCAGAGAGAAAGGGGACAGAGAGAGGGGGACAGAGACAGGGGGACACAGATAGGGGGCAGAGAGAGGGAGGGACAGAGAGAAAGGGGGACAGAGTGAGTGGGGGACAGAGAGAGTGGGAGACAGAGAGAGTGGGAGACGGGGGGTGACAGAGAGGGGGGACAGGCAGAGGAGGACAGAGAGAGGGAACAGAGAGGGATAGGGGACCGAGAGAGTGGGACAGTGAGAGAGGACAGAGAGAGGGGGACAGAGAGAGTGGAACAGAGAGGGGGGGCAGAAAGAGAGGCGACAGAGAGAGAGGGGACAGAGAGAGAGGGGACAGAGAGGGGGACCGAGAGAGGGGATAGAGGGTGGGGGAACAGAGAGAGGGGGACGGAGAGGGGGGACAGAGAGATAGGGGACAGAGAGAGAGGGGACAGAGAGGGGGTCAGAGAGAGGGGATAGAGAGAGAGGGAACAGAGAGAGGAGGACAGAGAGAGGGTGGACAGAGACGGGGGGACACAGTGAGGGGGCAGAGAGAGGTATGGACAGGGATGATGGGACAGAGTGTGGGGGGACAGAGATGGGGAACAGAGCGAGGGGGGCAGAGAGAGTGGGGACAGTGCGGTGGGGGGGAAGAGAGAGTGGGACAGAGAGAGGGTGGACAGATAGAGAGGGTGGACAGAGAGAGGGTGGACAGAGAGAGAGGGGAGAAAGAGAGGGGGGATAGAGAGGGGGGACAGACAGTAGTGACAAAGAGAGGGGAGACAGAGACGGGGACTGAGAATAGGGACAGAAATGGGAGACAGAGAGAGGAGGGGCAGAGAAAGGTTGGACAGAGAGAGAGGGGGGTACAGAGAGAATGGTACAGAGAGAGGGGGACATAGAATGGGGGACAGAGAGTGACGGGGATAGAGAGAGGGGACAGAGAGAGAGGGGGATAGAGAGAGGGTGGCAGGGGGGGGGTCAGAGAGGGGGGGTTCAGAGAGACAGGTCAGAGGGAGGGGGACAGAGAGTGGGCGGAGAGGGAGTGGGGGGACAGACAAAGTGGGAAATGAGAGAGAGCAGACAGTGATGGGGGACACAGAGAGAGGGGGACAGTGAGAAGGGACAGAGAGAGAGGGGGACAGAGAGACGGAGGGACAGAGAGGGGGGACAGAGGGGGGGGGGGCAGACAGAAGGTGGGCGGGGGGGTAGAGAGAGGGGGACAGAGAGAGGGGGATAGAGACACGGGGACACAGAGAGGGGGCAGAAAGAGGGAGGGACAGAGAATAGGGGACAGAGAGTGGGGGACAGAGAGGGGGAATAGAGCGAGGGGGGCAGAGAGAATGTGGGACAGAGAGAGAGGGGGACAAAGAAAGAGGGATTTAGAGAGAGAGAGGGGACAGAGAGAAGGTGGACAGAGAGAGAGAGGGGGACAGAGAGGGGGGATAGAGAGGGGGGAGACAAGGTAGTGACAGAGAGAGGGGAGACAGAGACGGGGACTGAGAGGGGTGACAGAAATGGGAGCAGAGAGAGGGGGGCAGTGAAAGGGTGGACAGAGAGAAGCCGGGTAAGGAGAGAGTGGGTACAGAGAGAGGGGCGACAGAGTGAGGGTGACATAGAAAGGGGGACAGAGAGAGTGTGGACAGAGAGGGGGACAGAGAGAGACGGGGGCAGAGAGAGTGGGGACAGAGTGAGAGGGGACAGAGAGAGAGGGGACAGAGTGAGAGGAGGCCAGGGAGAGTGTGGGACAGAGAGAGAGGGGGACAGAGAGAGAGTGGGACAACGAGAGAGGGGGACAGCGAGTGGGTGACAAAGGGGGGGGGGACAGAGACATGGTTGACAGAGAGTGGGGGGGTAGAGAGTGTGGAACAGAGACTGGGGGACAGAGAGAGGGTGAACAGAGAGAGGTAGGGACAGGGAGGAGGGGACAGAGTGTGGGGGACAGAGATGGGTAACAGAGCAAGGGGGGCAGAGAGAGGGGGGACTGTGAGGAGGGGTGAAGAGAGAGGGGGACAGAGAGAGGGTGGACAGAGAGAGAGCGTGGACAGAGAGAGGGTGGACAGAGAGGGGGGGACAGAGAGGGGGAATAGAGAGGGGGGACATAAAGTAGTGACAGAGGGGGGAGTAGAGAGGGGGACAGAAAGTAGTGACAGAGAGAGGGGGACAGAGACGGGGACTGAGTGGGGGGACAGAAATGGGAGTCAGAGAGAGGGGGCAGAGAAAGGATGGACAGAGAGAGGGGTGTACAGAGAGAGTGGTACAGAGAGAGGGGGACATAGAGTGGGGGACAGAGAGAGACGGGGACAGAGAGAGGGTGGCGGGTGTGGTCAGGGAGAGAGGGGGACATAGAGACGGGGACAGAGACAGACGGGGACAGACAGAGAGGGGACAGACAGAGAGGGGACAGAGAGAGAGAGGGGGACAGAGAGTGGGAAGACAATGCGTGGGGGGACATAGAAAGTGGGAACTGAGAGAGAGCAGACAGTGAGGGGGGACACAGCGAGAGGGGGACAGTGAGAGGGGTCAGAGAGAGAGAGTGGGACAGAGAGAGAGGGGGCAGAGAGAGGGGGTGAAAGAGAGAAGGTGGGCGGGGGGCAGAGAGAGGGGGGACAGAGAGAGAGGGACAGAGACAGGGGGACACAGAGAGGGTGCAGAGAGACTGAGGGACAGAGAGAAAGGGGGACAGAGTGAGTGGGGGACAGAGAGAGTGGGAGACAGAGAGAGTGGGAGACGGGGGGGGGGGGACAGAGAGAGGGGGACAGAGAGAGGGGACAGAGAGAGATAGGGGACCTAGAGAGTGGGACAGAGAGAGAGGACAGAGAGAGTGGGACAGAGAGAGTGGAACAGAGAGGGGGGACAGAAAGAGAGGGGACAGAGAGAGAGGGGACAGAGAGAGAGGGGACAGAGAGGGGGACAGAGAGGGGATAGAGAGTGGGGGAACAGAGAGAGGGGGACGGAGAGGGGGGACAGAGAGAGAGGGGACAGAGAGAGAGTGGACAGAGAGAGGGGGGGCAGAGAGGGAGAATAGAGAGGGGGGACAGAAAGTAGTGACAGAGAGAGGGGAGACAGAGACGGGGACTGAGAGTGGGGACAGAAATGGGAGACAGAGAGGGGGGGCAGAGAAAGGTTGGACAGAGAGAGAGGGGGCTACAGAGAGAGTGGTACAGAGAGAGGGGGACATAGAATGGGGGACAGAGAGAGACGGGGATAGAGAGAGAGGGGACAGAGAGAGAAAGGGGATAGAGAGAGGGTGGTAGAGGTGGGGTCAGAGGGGGGTTCAGAGAGACAGGACAGAGAGAGGGGACAGAGAGTGGGCGGAGAGGGAGTGGGGCGACAGAGAAAGTGGGAAATGAGAGAGAGTAGACAGTGATAGGGGACACAGAGAGAGGGGGACAGTGAGAGGGGACAGAGAGAGGGGGGACAGAGAGATTGGGGCAGACAGAAGGTGGGCGGGGGGGTAGAGAGAGAGGGGACAGAGAGAGGGGGACAGAGACAGGGGGACACAGAGAGGGAGCAGAAAGAGGGAGGGACAGAGAATAGGGGACAGAGAGTGGGGGACAGAGAGGGGGAATAGAGCGAGGGGGGCAGAGAGAATGTGGGACAGAGAGAGAGGGGAACAATTAAAGAGGTAATTAGAGAGAGAGGGGACAGAGAGAAGGTGGACAGAGAGAGAGAGGGGGACATAGAGGGGGGATAGAGAGGGGGGAGACAAGGTAGTGACAGAGAGAGGGGGGACAGAGACCGGGACTGAGGGGGGGAAGGAAATGGGAGCAGAGAGAGGGGGCAGAGAAAGGGTGGACAGAGAGAAGCCGGGTAAGGAGAGGGTGGGTACAGAGAGAGGGGCGACAGAGTGAGGGGGACATAGAAAGGGGGACAGAGAGAGTGGGGACAGAGAGAGGGGGACAGAGAGAGACGGGGGCAGAGAGAGTGGGGACAGAGTGAGAGGGGACAGAGAGAGAGGGGACAGAGTGAGAGGAGGCCAGGGAGAGTGTGGGACAGAGAGAGAGGGGGACAGAGAGAGAGTGGGACAACGAGAGAGGGGGACAGCGAGTGGGTGACAACGAGGGGGGGGGAACAGAGACATGGGGGAGAGAGAGTGGGGGGGGTAGAGAGTGTGGAACAGAGACTGGGGGACAGAGAGAGGGGGACAGACAGAGGGGAGAGAGACAGAGTGGAGAGAGACAGATTTGGGAGAGTCAGAGGCGGGAGAGACAGAGGGGGGAGAGACAGAGGGGGGACAGAGAGTGTGATAAAGAGAGAGCGGGAACAGAGAGAGGGGACACAGAGAGGGGAACAAAGAGAATTGGGACAGAGGGGGGACAGAGACAGAGAGGGGGACAGAGAGGGGGGTTAGAGAGAAGGAGATAGAGAGGGGGAGTGAGTGCGGAGGGAGAGGGGGAGAGAGAGAGACTGGGGAGAGAGGGGGGAAGAGATGGGCAGAGAGTGGGGGAAGAGAAGTTACGGAGAGAGGGGAACAGAGAGAGGAGGAGAAACCTGGGGAGTGAGATGGGGAGAGAGAGAGGGTGGGGACAGAGAGGCGGAGAGAGGGGACAGAGAGGGGGCGACAGAGAAAGGTGGGACAGAGAGTAGGGAAACAGAGAGAGAAGGACAGAGAGGAGGGGGACAGAGAGGCGGGGGACAGAGAGAGGGGTGAGAGAGACAGGGGGACAGAGAGAGGGGGATAGAGAGAGGGGGCAAGGAGAAAGAGGGAGAGAAAAAGGGGGCAGGGGGAGAGAGAGCGAGGAGAGGGGGGAGAGAGTGGGGGAAGAGAGAGTGGAGTGAACTGGTGAGAGAGAATGGGGAGGGAGACAGGAACAGAGCGAGAAGGGGAGTGAGCGGGGACAGAGAGGAGGTGACAGAGAGAGGGGTAACGGAGAGGGGGTACAGCGAGAGGGGGGTCAGTAAGGAGGAGTGAGGGGAGTGAGGGGGAGAATGAGAGGGGGGTGAGAGTAGGGGAGGGAGATGGGGAGAGAGTGAGAGGGGAGAAAGAAAGGAGAAAGACAGTGGGGGTCAGAGAGAGTGGTCATAGATAGAGTGACAGGGAGGGGGGCAGAGAGAGGGGACAGATAGAGGGGGACTGAGAGGGCGACAGAGAGAGGGTTACAGAGAGAGGGGGTCAGAGAGAGGGGGACAGAGAGTGTGGGACAGAGAGGAGGGTTCAGAGTGGAGGGGGACAGAGAGCGGGGACAGATGGGGGTAAGAGTGATGAACAGGGAGAGGGGGACAGAGACGGTGGGACAGAGAGAGTGGGGCAGAGAGAGGGGTGTCAAAGAGAGTGGTCAGAGAGCGAGTGACAGAGAAAGGGGTATAGAGAGCGGGGGACAGACAGAGAGGGGGACACAGAGGAGGGCGATACAGATGAGGGAGCGCAGAGAGAGAGGGACAGCGTGAGAGGGAGAGAGGTATTGAGAGAGAGGGAGATGAGTGAGGGGGGAGAGAGAGAGGGGGTTACAGACAGCGGGGGACAGAGCAAGAAGATCAGAGAGATCAGAGAGCAGGGGGCATAGAGAGGGGGACAGAGAGGTACAGAGCGAGGGGGAAAGAACGAGGGGGACAGAGTGAGGGGGCAGATTGCGGGGGACAGAAATCGGGGAACAGAGAGCAGGGGACACAGAGAGGGGGGATAGAGAGAGGTGGACAGAGAGAAGGGGACAGAGAGTGGGGGGACAGAGAGTGTGGGGACAGAGAAAGTGGGAACTGAGAGAGCAGACAGTGAGGGGGCACACAGAGAGAGGGGGACAGTGAGTGGGGACAGAGAGAGGGGGACATAGTGAGGGAGGAACAGAGAGGAGGGGACAGAGCGGATTTGACAGAGAGGAGGGGACAGAGAGTTGGGGGCAGAGAGGGGGAACAGAGCAAGGGGGGCAGAGAGAGGGGTCAGTGAGGGGGGAGAGAGAGGGTGGACAGAAAGTAATGACAGAGAGAGGGGGGACAGAGACGGGGACTGAGAGGGTGGACAGAAATGGGAGACAGAGAGAGAGGGGGGCAGAGAAAGGGTGGGTGGACAGAGAGAGAGGGGGACAGAGGGAGTGGGAGACAGAGGGGGGGACATAGAAGAGGGACAGAGAGAGGTGACAGAAAGAGGGGACCGAGAGAGTGGGACAGAGAGGGGGGACAGAGAGAGGGGGACAGAGAGAGTGGAACAGAGAGAGAGGGGGACAGAGAGCGTGGGAGACAGAGGGGGGGGAATAGAAGAGGGACAGAGAGAGGGTGACAGAGAGAGGGTTCAGAGAGAGAGGGGACCGAGAGAGTGGGACAGAGAGGGGGGACAGAGAGAGGGGGACAGAGAGAGTGGAACAGAGAGAGAGGGGACAGAGAGAGTGGAACAGAGAGAGGGGACAGAGAGAGAGGGGACAGAGAAAGAGGGGACATAGAGGGGGTCTGAGAGAGGGGATAGATAGAGGGGGAACAGAGAGAGGGGGACAGAGAGAGGGTGGACAGATGCAGGGGGGACACAGTGAGGGGGCAGACAGAGTTAGGGACAGGGAGGATGGACAGAGTGTGGGGGGACAGAGATGGGGAACGGAGCCAGGGGGACAGAGAGAGGGGGGACAGTGAGGAGGGGGTGAAGAGAGAGGGGGACAGAGAGAGGGTGAACAGAGAGAGAGGGTGGACAGAGAGAGAGGGCGGACAGAGAGAGAGGGTGGGAAAGAGAGGGCGAATAGAGAGGGGGGACAGAACGTAGTGACAGAGAAAGGGGAACTGAGAGGGGGGACAGAAATGGGAGACAGAGAGAGGGGGCAGAGAAAGGTTGGACAGAGAGAGTGGGGTGTACAGAGAGAGTGGTACAGAGAGAGGGGGACATAGAGTGGGGGACAGAGAGACGAGGATAGAGAGAGAGAGGGGACAGAGAGAGAGGGGGACAGAGAGAGGGTGGCAGAGGGGGGGTCAGAGAGGGGGGTTCAGAGAGAGGGGGCAGAGATAGTGCGAAAGAGAGTGGGCGGACAGGGAGTGGGGGGACAGAGAAAGTGGGAAATGAGAGAGAGCAGACAGTGAGGGGGGACACAGAGAGACGGAGAAAGTGAGAGGGGACAGAGAGAGAGGGGGTCAGTGAGAGGAGACAGAGAGAGAGGGGGACAGAGAGAGGGGGGACAGAGAGCGGGGGGGACAGAGAGAGGGGGGACAGAGAGGGGGGGACAGAGAGAAGGGGGACAGAGAGAGGGGGACAAAGACAGGGGGACACAGAGAGGGGGCAGTGAGAGGGAGGGACAGAGAATAGGGGACAGAGAGTGCCGGACAGAAAGTGGGAACAGAGCGAGGGGAGCAGAGAGAATGTGGGACAGAGAGAGATGGGGACAGAGAAAGAGGGGGACAGAGAGAAGGTGGACAGAGAGAGAGGGGGGACAGAGAGGGGGGATAGAGAGGAGGGAGAGAAAGTAGTGACAGAGAGAGGGGCGGACAGAGATGGGGACTGAGAGGGGGGACAGAAATGGGAGCAGAGAGAGGGGGGCAGAGAAAGGGTGGACAGAGAGAAGCCGGGTAAGGAGAGAGTGGGTACAGAGAGAGGGGCGACAGAGTGAGGGGGACATAGAGAGGGGGACAGAGTGAGAGGAGGCCAGGGAGAGTGTGGGACAGAGAGAGAGGGGGACAGAGAGAGAGGTGGACAGAGAGTGGGTGACAAAGAGGGGGGGACAGAGACATGGGGGACAGAGTGTGGGGGGGGGCAGAGTGTGTGGAAAAGAGACTGTGGGACAGAGAGAGGGGGACAGAGAGAGGAGGACAGAGACAGAGGGGGACAGACAGAGGGGACAGAGACAGAGGGGAGAGAGACAGATTTGGGTGAGTCAGAGCGGGGAGAGACAGAGGGGGGACAGAGAGTGTGATATAGAGAGAGCGGGAACAGAGAGAGGGGACACAGAGAGGGGAACAGAGAGAAGTGGGACAGAGAGAAGGGGGACAGAGAGAAGGGGGGCAGAGAGAGAGGGGTGACAGAGGAGGGGGACAGAGGGTGTGACAGAAAGAGTGGGTACAGAGAGATTTGGGATAGAGAGAGGGGGACAGAGAGAGGGGGCACAGAGAGGAGGGGCACAGAGAGAGAGGGGGACTGAGAGGGGGGACATTAGACAATAGACAATAGGTGCAGGAGTAGGCCATTCTGCCCTTCGAGCCTGCACCACCATTTAATATGATCATGGCTGATCATCCTTATCTCCATAACCCTTGATTCCACTACCTTTGAGAGCTCTATCCAACTCTTTCTTAAATGAATCCAGAGACTGGGTCTCCACTGCCCTCTGGGGCAGAGCATTCCACACAGCCACCACTCTCTGGGTGAAGACGTTTCTCCTCATCTCTGTCCGAAATGGTCTACCTCGTATTTTTAAGCTGTGTCCTCTGGTTCGGCACTCCCCCATCAGCAGAAACATGTTTCCTGCTGCCAGAGTTTCCAATCCTTTCATAATCTTATATGTCTCAATCAGATCCCGTCTCAGTCTTCTAAACTCAAGGGTATACAAGCCCAGTCGCTTCAGTCTTTCAGTGTAAGGTAATCCCACCATTCCAGGAACTGACCTCGTGAACCTACGCTGCACTCCCTCAATAGCCAGAATGTCTTTCCTCAAATTTGCACACAGTACTCCAGGTGTGGTCTCACCAGGGTCCTGTACAATTGCAGAAGCACCTCTTTGCTTCTATACTCAATACCTCTTGTTATGAAGGCCAGCATGCTATTAGCCTTCTTCACTATCTGCTGTACCTGCATGCTTAACTTCATTGACTGGTGTACAAGAACACCCAGATTTCTCTGTACTACACCTTTACCTCAATTGATTCCATTTAGGTAGTAATCTGCCATCCTGTTCTTGCCACCAAAGTGGATTACCATGCATTCATCCACATTAAACTGCATCTGCCATGCATCTGACCACTCACCTAACTTGTCCAGGTCAACCTGTAATCTCCTAACACCCTCATCACATTTCACCCTGCCACCCAGCTTAGTATCATCAGAAAATTTGCTAATGTTATTGCTAATACCATCTCCTATATCATTAACATATTATAAAAAGCCGCAGTCCCAGAGAGGGGGGACAGAGATGGGGGAGGAAACGGAGCGAGGGGGGCACAGAGAGAGGGGGGACAGAGAGAGGGGGACAGAGAGACGGGAGGATAGAGCGAGATGGGACACAGAGGGAGGGTGGGACATAGAGGGGATCAGAGAAAGGGGACAGAGAGAGGGTGGGACAGAGAGAGGAGGGACAGAGAGAGTGGGCAGAGAGAGGGGTGACAGTGAGAGGGGGAACACAGAGAGGGGGAACAGAGAGAGGGGGAACAGAGGGGGAGAGAGAGATGGGGAGAGAGGGGGGGACAGAGAAAGGGGGGTAGAGAGTGAGTGTACAGAGAGAGAGTGATGCAGAGAGAATGGGGATGGAGATTGGAGATTGTGAGGGGGGGGACAGAGAGAGGGTGGTGCAGAGGGGGGGGACGGATGGGGGACAGAGCGAGGGGGACAGGGAGAGTGTCGCCAGTGAGAGGGGGACAGAGGGAGAGGGCCAGAGGGTTGGGATGGGATGTGGTACAGAGACCGCGGTGCAAGTGAGAGCGGGGACACAGAGAAGGGAACAGAGAGAAGGTTGGTCGAGAGAGGGGGGCAGAAAGGGGGTACATAGAGGGGGGAACAGAGAGAGGGGGCATGAGAGGGGGACAGAGAGAGGGGCATGAGAGGGGTACAGCGTGTCAGGGCAGAGGGGGGAAAGAGAGATGGGGAGAGAGAGGGTACAGAGATGGAGAGGGGGTTTTGAGAGGGAGGAGAGAGTGGGGGGACAGAGAGGGGGAGAGAGAGATGGAGAGAGAGTGCAAGAGAGAGGGGGAACAGAGAAAGTGAACAGCGAGAGTGGCAATAGAGAGAGTGGGCCAGAGAGAAGGGAACAGAGAGGTGGGGGATGGGGGGGCAGCGAGAGGGAGAGATGGGGGAGAGAGAGGTTATAGTGAGAGGGGGGAGAGAGAAAGGGGAGAGAGATGGGGAGAAAGTGAGGGGGAGAGAGAGGGCGGTCAGAAAATGGGGAACAGAGAGCGGGGTCAGAGAGAGTGACAGAGAGCAGGGGACAGTGAGTAGGAGGAAAGAGCGAGAGGGACACAGAGAGGGGGACAGAGTGAGAGGGACAGAGAGAGGGGGATAGAGAGGGGGAGTGAGGGCGGAGGGAAAGGGGGAGAGAGAGAGACTGGGGATAGAGGGGGAAGAGATGGGGAGAGAGAGGGGGGAAGAGAAGGTACAGAGAGAGGGGAAAAGAGAGAGGAGGAGAAACCTGGGGAGTGAGATGTGGAGAGAGAGAGGGTGGGGACAGAGAGGCGGAGAGAGGGGACAGAGTGGAGGCGACAGAGAAAGGTGGGACAGAGAGAAGGGGAACAGAGAGAGAAGGACAGAGAGGAGGGGACAGAGAGGCGGGGGGACAGAGAGAGGGGTGAGGGAGAGAGGGGGACAGAGAGGAGGGGGACAGAGAGGCGGGGGACAGAGAGAGTGGGACAGAGAGAGAAGGACAGAGAGGAGGGGGACGGAGAGACGGGGGACAGAGAGGGGGTGAGAGAGAGAGGGGGACAGAGAGAGGGGGATAGAGAGATGGGGCAAGGAGAAAGAGGGAGAGAAAAAGGGGATAGAGGGGGGAGAGAGAGATGGAGGAGAGAGGGGGAGAGAGAGGGGGAAGAGAGAGGGGTGTGAGAGGGTGAGAGAGAATGGGGAGGAAGACAGTAAGAGCGAGAGGGGAGTGAGAGGGGACAAGGGGGGTGACAGAGAGAGGGGTAACGGAGAGGAGGTACAGCGAGAGGGGGGTCAGTGAGGAGGAGTGAGGGGAGTGAGAGGGGGGAATGAGAGGGGGAGAGAGGGGATGAGAGTAGGGGAGGGAGATGGGGAGAGAGTGAGAGGGGAGAAAGAAAGGAGACAGACAGTGAGGGTCAGAGAGAGTGGTCAGAGAGAGTTGACAGAGAAAGGGGTATAAATAGCGGGGGACAGAGCGAGAGGGACACAGAGCAGGGGACATAGAGAGGGGGGACAGAGAGGGGGGACAGAGAGATATGGATAGAGAGAGGGGGGACAGAGAGGAGGGGGACAGAGAGAGATAGGACAGAGAGAGGGGGCAGAGAGAGGGAGGCAGAGAGAAGGGGACAGATAGAGGGGGGACAGAGAGAGCGGGACAGAGAGGGGGGGGACAGAGGGGGTGACAGAGAGAGGAGGACAGAGAGTGGGGGACAGAGAGGAGGGTCCAGAGAGGAGGGGGACAGAGAGCGGGGACAGATGGGGGTAAGAGGGATAAACAGGGAGAGGGGGACAGAGACGGTGGGACAGAGAGAGTGGGGCATAGAGAGGGGTGACAAAGAGAGTGGTCAGAGAGCGAGTGACAGAGAAAGGGGTATAGAGAGCGGGGGACAGAGAGAGAGGGGGACATAGAGGAGGGAGACACAGAGGAGGGCGATACAGATGAGGGAGCACAGAGAGAGAGGGACAGCGTGAGAGGGAGAGAGGTGGGGAGAGAGATGGAGATGAGTGAGGGGGGAGAGAGAGAGAGGGGGTTACAGACAGCGGGGGACAGAGCAAGAAGATCAGAGAGATCAGAGAGCGGAGGAATAGAGAGGGGGACAGAGAGGTACAGAGCGAGGGGGAAAGAGCGAGGGGGACAGAGTGAGGGGGCAGATTGCGAGGGACAGAAATCGGGGAACAGAGAGCAGGGGACACAGAGAGGGGAGATAGAGAGAGGTGGACAGAGAGAGTGGGACAGAGAAAGGGGGACAGAGAGAGGGGAGAAGAGAGAGGGCGACAGCAAGAGGGGGAGCGAGAGAGGGGAGTAAGAATGGGAAAGACAGCGGACAGAGAAAGTGGGGACAGACATGTGGGGACAGAGAGAGGGTGGTGCAGAGAGCGGGGATGGAGGGGGCGTCAGTGCGAGAGGGGACAGAGAGCGGGTCGACAGCGAGGGGGGACAGAGAGAGGGGACGGCGGTACAGAGAGAGCGGGGCAAGAGAGAGCATGGACAGAGAGTGGGCGGACAGGGAGTGGGGGGACAGAGAAAGTGGGAAATGAGAGAGAGCAGACAGTGATGGGGGACACAGAGAGAGGGGGACATTGAGAGGGGACAGAGAGAGAGGGGGATGGAGAGAGGGAGGGACAGAGAGAGGGGGGGACAGAGAGATGGGGGACAGACAGAAGGTGGGCGGAGGGGTAGAGAGAGAGGGGACAGAGAGAGGGGGACAGAGACACGGGGACACAGAGAGGGGGCAGAAAGAGGGAGGGAGAGAGAATAGGGGACAGAGAGTGAGGGACAGAGAGGGGGAATAGAGCGAGGGGGACAGACAGAATGTGGGACAGAGAGAGAGTGGGACAAAGAAAGAGGGATTTAGAGAGAGAGAGGGGACAGAGAGAAGGTGGACAGAGAGTGAGAGGGGTCAGAGAGGGGGGATAGAGAGGGGGGAGACAAGGTAGTGACAGAGAGAGTGGGGACAGAGACGGGGACTGAGAGGGGTGACAGAAATGGGAGCAGAGAGAGGGGGGCAGAGAAAGGGTGGACAGAGAGAAGCCGGGTAAGGAGAGAGTGGGTACAGAGAGAGGGGCGACAGAGTGAGGGGGACATAGAAAGGGGGGACAGAGAGAGTGGGGAGAGAGAGAGGGGGACAGAGAGAGACGGGGGCAGAGAGAGTGGGGACAGAGTGAGAGGGGACAGAGAGAGAGGGGACAGAGTGAGAGGAGGCCAGGGAGAGTGTGGGACAGAGAGAGAGGGGGACAGAGAGAGAGTGGGACAGAGAGAGAGGGGGACAGCGAGTGGGTGACAAAGAGGGGGGGAGCAGAGACTTCGGGGAGAGAGAGTGGGGGGGGTAGAGAGTGTGGAACAGAGACTGGGGGACAGAGAGAGGAGGACAGAGAGAGGAGGACAGAGACAGGGGGGGACAGACAGAGGGGAGAGAGACAGAGGGGAGAGAGACAGATTTGGGAGAGTCAGAGGCGGGAGAGACAGAGGGGGGACAGAGAGTGTGATATAGAGAGAGCGGGAACAAAGAGAGGGGACACAGAGAGGGGAACAAAGAGAAGTGGGACAGAGGGGGGACAGAGAGAGAGGGAGGTAGAGAGTGGGAGTGAGTGCGGAGGGAGAGGGGGAGAGAGAGAGACTGGGGAGAGAGGGGGGAAGAGATGGACAGAGAGTGGGGGGAAGAGAAGTTACGGTGAGAGGGGAACAGAGAGAGGAGGAGAAACCTGGTAGGTGAGATGGGGAGAGAGAGAGGGTGGGGAGAGAGAGGCGGAGAGAGGGGACAGAGAGGGGGCGACAGAGAAAGGTGGGACAGAGAGAAGGGGAACAGAGAGAGAAGGACAGAGAGGAGGGGGACAGAGAGGCGGGGGACAGAGAGAGGGGTGAGAGAGAGAGGGGGACAGAGAGAGGGGGACAGAGAGAGGGGGCAAGGAGAAAGAGGCAGAGAAAAAGGGGGTGGGGGAGACAGCGCGAGGAGAGAGTGGGAGAGAGTGGCGGAAGAGAGAGTGGAGTGAACTGGTGAGAGAGAATGGGGAGGGAGACAGGATCAGAGCGAGAAGGGGAGTGAGCGGGGACAGAGAGGGGGTGACAGAGAGAGTGGTAACGGAGAGGGGGTACAGCGAGAGGGGGGTCAGTAAGGAGGAGTGAGGGGAGAGAGAGGGAAGAATGAGAGGGGGGTGAGAGTAGGGGAGGGAGATGGGGAGAGAGTGAGAGGGGAGAAAGAAAGGAGACAGACAGTGGGAGTCAGAGAGAGTGGTCAGAGATAGAGTGACAGAGAAAGCCGAATAAATAGCGGGGGACAGAGCGAGAGGGACAGAGAGCAGGGGACATGGAGAGGGGGAACAGAGAGGGGGGTCAGAGAGAGGTGGACAGGGGGGGGGGGGGACAAAGAGGAGGGGGACAGAGAGAGGGGGCAGAGAGAGGGGGACAGAGAGAGGGGGGCAGAGAGAGGGGACAGATAGAGGGGGACTGAGAGGGCGACAGAGAGAGGCAGACAGAGAGAGGAGGGGCAGAGAGAGGGTGATAGAGAGTGGGGGACAGAGAGGAGGGTCCAGAGAGGAGGGGGACAGAGAGCGGGGACAGATGGGGGTAAGAGGGATAAACAGGGAGAGGGGTACAGAGACGGTGGGACAGAGAGAGTGGGGCAGAGAGAGGGGTGTCAAAGAGAGTGGTCAGAGAGCGAGTGACAGAGAAAGGGGTATAGAGAGCGGGGGACAGACAGAGAGGGGGACACAGAGGAGGGAGACACAGAGGAGGGTGATACAGTTGAGGGAGCACAGAGAGAGAGGGACAGCGTGAGAGGGAGAGAGGTGGGGAGAGAGAGGGAGATGAGTGAGGGGGAGAGAGAGAGGGGGTTACAGACAGCGGGGGACAGAGCAAGAAGATCAGAGAGATCAGAGAGCAGGGGGCATAGAGAGGGGGACAGAGAGGTACAGAGGAGGGGGAAAGAGCGAGGGGGACAGAGTGAGGGGGCAGAGTGCGGGGGACAGAAATCGGGGAACAGAGAGCAGGGGACACAGAGAGGGGGGATAGAGAGAGCTGGACAGAGAGAAGGGGACAGAGAGTGGGGGGACAGAGAGTGGGGGGACTGAGACAGGGGGACACAGAGAGGGGGCACAGAGCGAGGGACAGAGAATAGGGGACAGAGAGTGGGGGGACAGAAAGTGGGGGGTCAGAGAGGGGGGTTCAGAGAGGAGGCAGAGAGAGAGGGACAGAGAGCAGACAGTGAGGGGGGACACAGAGAGAGGAGGACAGTGAGAGGGGGACAGAGAGAGGGGGACAGAGAGAGAGGGGGACAGAGAGAGAGGGAGACAGAGTGAGACGGGGGCAGAGAGAGCGGGTGACAGAGAGTGGGGGAACAGAGAGAGAGGGGGACAGAGAGAGAGGGGGACAGAGAGAGGGTGCAGAGAGTGGGGGGCAGGAGGGGGCAGACAGAGGGGTTCAGAGAGTAGGGGTTCAGAGAGTGGGGGCACAGAGAATGGGGTACAGAGACTGGGGGGACAGAGAAAGTGGGAACTGAGAGAGAGCAGACAGTGAGGGGGGACACAGAGAGAGGGAGACAGTGAGGGTGGACAGATAGAGGTAGGGACAGAGAGGAGGGAACATAGAGAAGGGGACAGAGAGGAGGGGACAGAGAGTGAGGAGGGGTCAGAGAGGGGGAACATAGCAAGGGGGGCAGAGAGAGGTGGACAGTGAGGGGGGATAGAGAGGGGGCACAGAAATTAATGACAGAGAGAGGGGGGACAGAGACGGGGACTGAGAGGGTGGACAGAAATGGGAGACAGAGGGGGGGGGGCCGAGAAAGGGTGGTCAGAGAGAGAGGGGGGGACAGAGAGAGAGGGGGACAGAGAGAGAGGGGGACAGAGAGAGAGGGGGACAGAGAGAGAGGGGGAAAGAGAGTGTGGGGGACAGAGAGTGGGAGACAGAGGAGGGGGAAGAGAGAGGGGGGCAGAGAGCGGTGGGCAGCGACAGGTGGGCCAGAGGGGGGGACAGAGAGAGGGGAGAGTAAGGGGGGAGAGTGAGTTGGGCTGAGTGAGAGGGGGTGAGTGAGAGGGGGTGAGTGAGGGGAAGAGAGAGGGCGTCAGCGAGTACGGGCGGAAAAGGGGGAGAGATTGGGGAGAGAGAGGGAGAGAGAGGGAGAGAGAGGTGGTTTTGAGAGAGATGGAGGAGAGAGTGGAGGGAGAGAGGGGCGAGAGAGAGAGAGAGATGGAGAGAGAGAGAGAGCAAGAGAGAGGGGGAACAGAGAGAGGGAACAGGGAAAGTGGCAATAGAGAGACTGGGACAGTGAGAAGGGAACAGAGAGGTGGGGAGAGTGAGAGGGTGACAGCGAGAGGGGGAGTGAGGGGGAGGGAGAGGGGCAGAGAGAGGGGAGAGAGAGAGAGAGAGAGACTGGGTAGAGGGAGGAGGAGAGAAATAGAGAGAAATGGGGGAGAGAGAGGGGGAGAGAAATGGAGGGAGAGAGAGGGGAGAGAGAGAAGGGACAGAGAGAGGGAAACAGAGAGTGGGGAGAGAGATGGGAAGTGAGATGGGGAGTGAGATGGGGAGAGAGTGAGAGGTTGTGGGGAGAGAGAGGGGACAGAGAGAGGGGGCACAGAAAGAGGGGGAACAGAGAGATGGACACAGAGGAGGGGGACTGAGAGGAGGTGGACAGAGAGAAGGGGACAGAGAGGAGGGGACAGAGAGAGGGGGACAGAGAGAGGGGGACAGAGAGAGGGGAACATGCGAAGGGGGACAGAAAGGAGGGGACAGAGAGGAGGTGGACTGAGAGGAGGTGGACAGAGAGGAGGGGACAGAGAGGAGGGGACAGAGAGAGGGGAACATGCGACGGGGGACAGAGAGGAGGGGCATAGAGAGAGGTGGACAGCGTGAGGGGGAGAGAGGTGGGGAGAGAGAGAGGGAGGGGAGTGATGGGGAGAGAGAGGGGGTAAAAAGAGAGTGGGACAGACAGTGGGGGACAGAGCAAGGGGGACAGCAAGTGGGGGACAGAAAGCAGGGGACAGAGAGCGGGGAACAGAGAGGGGGCCAGAGAGAGAGGGGCGCCAGAGAGAGGATGTCAGGGAGAGGGGGGAGGGGGAATAGAGAGAGTGAAGAAAGAGTGAGGGTGGCAGAGAGAAGGGTAGAGAACAAGGGGAAGAGAAACGGGGGGAGAGAGAGAGAGGGTGAAGAGAGAGGGGGAAGAGAGAGGGGGGGACCGCGTGTGGGGGAGAGAGGTGGGGAGAGAGAGGGATGGAGTGAGGGGTGAGAGAGAGAAGGAGGTATAGAGAGCGGAGGACAGAGGGAGAGGGACAGAGAGCAGGGGGCATAGAGAGGGGAGACAGAGAGAGGGCGAAAGAGCTAGGGGGCAGAGCGAAGGGGACAGAGCGAGGGTGACAGAGTGTGAGGGACAGAAAGCGGGGATTAGAGAGCGGGGAGCAGAATTAGGGGGATAGAGAGAGCGGGACAGAGAGAGGAGGTCATGGAGGGGGGATAGAAAAGAGGGGGACAGAGCGAAGGGACAAAAGGGTACACAGCACAGGGATCAGACAGTGTGGGACAGAGTGGGGTGAGAGAGAGCGGGGGACAGAGAGCGGAGGTTGGAGAGCGCGGGACGGAAATCCGGTTACAGAGAGTGTTGGACGGAGAGCAGGGGACAGATAGAGGCAGACAGAGCGAGGGGGACATAGAGTGGGAGACAGAAAAAGAATGATAGTGAGAGGGGTGACAGAGTTTGGGACAGATAGAGGGGTGACAGAGCGAGGCGAACAGAGCGAGGGGGACAGAGAGAGGGGAGAGTGCGAGGAGGACAGAGAGAGGGGGTAGAGAGAGGGGCCAGAGGGCGGGGGACAGAGAGAGAGGGGACAGAGAGAGGGGACAGAGAGATGGTGGATAGAAAGATGGGGGCAGACAGATGGGGAGAGAGAGCTGGAGAGAGAAGGGGTGATAGAGGTGGGACAGAGACTGTGGGACAGAGAGTGGGGGTGCAGAGAGGGAGAGACAGAATGAAGGTATACAGAGAGAGATGGGCATAGAGTGGGGGGAAAGAACGAGGGGTACAGAGAGAAAGGGGACACTGCGAGGGGGACAGTGCAAGGAGGACAGAGAGAGGGACAGAGGGTGGGTGACAGAGGGAAGGGGTCAGAGGATGGGGGACAAAGGATGAGGTACGGGGTGACAGAGAGGGTGGATAGAGAGAGTGAATAGAGAGATGGGTGCACAGAGATGCGGCAGATAGATGGGGAGAGAGAGCTGGAGAGAGAGAGAGGTGCAGATAGAGGTGAGATGGAGAGGGGGCACAGAGAGAGGGGAACAGAGAGTGGAGGACAGAGAGAGAGGTGACAGAAAGAGAGGGTCAGAGAGTTGGGACAGAGCGAGGGGGACAGAGAGAGGAGGGCAGAGAGTGGGTGGACAGAGCGAGGGCGACAGAGCAAGTGGGTCGGAGAGATGAGGCAGACAGAGAGTTCAGAGAGATGGGGACAGCGAGAGGGGAGAGATAGAGGAGAGTGTGAGCGGGAGAGAGATGGGGAGTGAGATGGGAAGAGAGCGAGGGAGTGAGAGATGGGGGCGAGAGAGTGGGAGAGTTAGCTGGGAGAGAGAGGGGGAGAGAGAGAGGTTGAGATGGAGAGAGAGACGGGGATAGAGAGAGGGGGAGAGAGAGATATGTAGAGAGAGGCGGTTGAAAGAGAGGGGGAGAGAGCGAGGGGAGAGGTGGGGCAGAGATGGGGAGAGGTACGGGAGTGCAAGGAGAGTTAGAGTGGAGGAGATTTTGGGGAGAGGTAGGGGAGAGGTGGGGAGAGGTAGTGGAGAGAGAGGAGTGAGATAGGGACAGACGGGGAGAGGTAGGGGAGAAGTAGGGGGAGAGAGGGGAGAGGGAGGGGGAGAGAGAGGGGTTATTGAGAGATGGGATTAGAGAGAGAGATGGATTAGAGAGATCGAGAGGAGAGAGGTGGGTCGAGTGAGGGGGTCGAGAGGGGGTGTAGAGAGCTTTGGAGAGAGAGGGGTGAGAGAGGGTAGAGAGTAGGGGGAGAGAGGGCGTGGAGATAGTGGCGGAGAGATGTGGGTGTAGGAAGATGGGGTAGAGAGAGGGGGATACTGAGAAGGGGGTAGAGAGAGAGGGGCTAGAGAGTGTGGTGTAGAGAGAGGGGGTAGAGAGAGGAGGTTAGAGAGTGGGGGTACAGAGTGGGGGTAGAGAGTGGAGTATGGAGAGGGGGGTAGAGAGAGAGTGGTAGAGAGAGGGGGTAGATAAGGGAGGGTGGAGAGAGGCGGGTGGAGAGAGTGTTGGGGTTAGAGGGTGGAGAGAGGGGGTGGAGAGAGGGGTGGAGAAAGGTAGGTGGTGAGAGAGGGGTGTAGAGAGAGTGGGTAGAGAGAGGGGCTTGGAGAGAGAGGGTGGAGAGAGGGGTTTGGAGAGAGGGGTGTGGAGAGAGGAGGGTGGAGAGAGGCGGGTGGAGAGAGGAGAGTGGAGAGTGGGGGTGGAGAAAGGGAGGTGGAGAGAGGGTGTGTAGAAAGAGGGGGTAGAGATAGTGGGTAGGAGAGAGAGGGTGTAGAGAGGGGTTTGTGAGGAGGGTGGAGAGAGGCGGGTGGAGAGAGGGGTTGGAGAGAGGGGTGTGCAGAGAGGGGTGGAGAGAGGGGGGTGGAGAGAGGGGGGTGGAGAGAGGCGGGTGGAGAGAGGCGGGTGGAGATGGGGTGGAGAGACGGGGTTGGAGAGAGAGGGGGAGAGAGAGAGGGTTGGAGAGAGAGAGGGTGGAGAGAGGGGTGTGGAGAGAGGAGGGTGGATAGAGAAGGGTGGAGAGAGAAGGGTGGAGAGAGGGGGAGAAGAGAGGGGGAGGAGAGAGGGAGTGGAGAGACGGGGTGGAGAGAGGGGGGTGGAGAGAGGGGGGTGGAGAGAGGAGGGTGGAGAAAGGTGTATGGAATGAGGAGGGTGGGGAGAGGGGGTGGAGAGAGGGGGATGGAGAGAGTAGGGTGGAGAGAGGAGGGGGAGAGAGGAGGGTGGAGAGAAGTGTCTGGAGAGAGGGGGTGGAGAGAGGAGGGGAGAGAGGAGGGTGAAGAGAGGAGGGTGGAGAGAGAAGGGTGGAGAGAGGGGGAGGAGAGGGGGGAGTAGACAGGGGGTGGAGAGAAGGTGTGGAGAGAGGGGGGTGGAGAGAGGGGGGTGGAGAGAGAAGGGTGGAGAGAGGGGGAGGAGAGGGGGGAGTAGGGAGGAGGGTGGAGAGAAGGGGTGGAGAGAGGAGGTTGAAGAGAGAAGGTGGAGAGAGGGGCATGTAGAGAGGGTGTAGAGAGAGGGGTTGGAGAGAAGACGATGAAGAGAGGAGGGTGGAGAGAGGAGGGTGGAGAGAGGGGGAGGAGAGAGGGGGTGAAGAGAGGGGCGTGGAGAGAGTGGGGGGTAGGGAGAGGGGGCAGAGAGAGAGTGGTGTGGAGAGAGGGGCGTGGAGAGAGGGGGATGGAGAGAGAGGGTGGAAAGAGGGGTGTGGAGAGAGCTGGATGGAGAGAGGAGGGTGGAGAGAAGGATGTCGAGAGAAGGGTGTCAAGAGAAGGTGTCGAGAGAGGGGGCAGAGAGATGAGGAGAAAATGAGAGCGAGGAGAGAGAGAGTGAGGAGTGAAAGAGGGGGAGAGAGAGGTGCAAACACGAGAGACGGGGGAGAAAGGACGTGAGCGAGAGGGAGAGAGGTGCATGTGTGAGTGATAGAGGGAACGGAAATGAGAGAGAGAGTCTGAGAGTGCGAGAGAGAGAGTGTGAGAAGGGGACGAGAGAGAGAGAAAGAAATATAGATAGAGAGGGGGAGAGCGAGATAGGGAGAGATAGAGGTCGAATGAGAGGGACACGAGGGTGAAGCACACGAGACAGAGAGAGAGTCGGTTAAGACAGAGGGATGAGGTGGAGAGTGTGTGAGGGAGTGGGAGCGAGAGTGAATGAGTGGAAGAGAGATAGAGAAAGAGGGTGGGGGGTGAGAGAGAGAGTGAGGGGTTGAAAGAGTGGATAGAGAAAGAGAGAGAGAGAGTCAAAGAGAGAGAGAGAGAGAGAGAGACTGAGAGTCAGCGAGAGAGAGAGAGACAGAGAGAGAGAGATATGTCTCAGGGAGGACCAGTACAGCAGAGGTGAAAGCAGGTCCCTCACAAGATGGTGGGAATGAAGCCTAGAATGTTGCTGTACCTTGCCCAGCTCTGTGTCTATGTCCTGTCTTCCAGGTCTGAATACAGAAGGCCACAAACCCCTCCCTGTGCTGTTTACTGTGAGTGATCTTACCAGCTGAAGGATTTACTGAAGGCTCCAGATCTCCCTCTCCATCTCTCTCTGGCTGACCAAGCGTCTTTGATGTGGTTATGGACGAGATAGGAGTTAGGAATTCGACTGAGACAGGAACATCCTGAGTACCTACAGGAGACAGATAAACAGACAGAATGGGAAATTAGACTGATGCAGTGAGGGTTACACATGAAGAATGGCCCTGAGTCCCACAGAGATCTGAAAAATCCCAGTCTCCATCCCTGCCCTGTGCTGCTGCATCGCTCTGGAGTGGGGAATTCTGTTGGCTCAGGATCTGGAGTAGCTGCAAGTGTGAGAGACGCTGACAGAGGCAGCAATTAGACCCACACAGTGAGGGATACCACATGGAGAGATACTGAGTGATATCTCCAGAGTGCTGGAAGGTATCAGGATCACACAATGGTCATGATGAAAGGGGTTGTGATTCATGGTGCACTGGGATGAATACTCACTGACAGGTGAGCTACGAGTGGGAAAGGTGATGGCCTCGTGCTATTCTGACCCGACTGTTCATCCAGATGTTAATGCCGGTGTCCAGTATACCCACCTAACTGCCTAATATTCTTTCAGAAAGGAAATCTGTTATGGGCAGCGGGTCAGGCCTAACATGATCCAGACCCAGAGCAATGGGGTTGACTCGCAATTGCCCCCTGAAGCGATCCAGGAAGCCACTCAGTTCAAGGGCAGCTCGGGGTGGGAAATACACACTGGCCAGTCAGAGACAGCAATATCTCATGAGAGAATTAAAACAAACCTGCTGAGAGCAGTGTCCTGGCCAATCATGGCTTATGTACAGGGCTTTAAACTGACAGAGAGGATGCAGAGAGTTCAGGTGAAAAGAGCTTTCCAGATCCAAACAGAAAATGGTGATGTAGCTGAAGACAAGCAGAAAGGAACAGGAAGAGACAGAGTTTAACTGAAACTGTACATCAGTGAATTGGACTGTGACAAGAAATTGTGGAAAGAGTCAGTCGTAATGTTCTTTTCTTGTACTGGATAAAGTCTCTGCACTAAGGTGGATGGACTGGGGCACAGAGATAAATGAGATTTAGTGGTGACAGGGTGAACAAAAGGTGGAACATGAATATTCTATTGTTCACCTCCTTGAGGGATCTCAGGGAGAGCAGGATGGGTAACCCTGACAGTAATGGGTAACAAAGGCATTACAGAGAAAACATTTGGCCTCAGATGATGAAGCTGAATCAGCCTGAATGCAGATTTTCTGGGTAACACGTGTCAAAAACACAAGCAGGAGAACAGTTTAGAGGCTGCCTAACAGCATTTCATTGCTCAACCCTGTTACACATTCCAATGAGTTCCTGTGTAATGCAAAGGCACTGTGATCATTTTGGGAGACTTCAGTCTTTGTATAATCTGGGACAGTCACATCGGCAAAAGTGATGTTCTCTGAACTCCTCTTTGAATGTTTGTGTCAGTGTTTCTTTGAATAACACATTGTGGAAACAGCCAGGGAGGTGACTATCTCAGATCGACCGTTGGGTGATGACGCTGAGGGAAGGAGTAATGTCCCACTGAGATATCCTCTGGGAAATTGTAGTGTAGTGGAATTCAGCGAGATGATGGATTTTTAAAGTGACCATAAAGCACACACTACAATCACAACCAAAGCCATTGACATGTGTTTGAGAGGAGAACTGACCAAGGTAAACAGGGGAAACAGTGAAGTGTATGGTTGGAAATGGACAGTACAAAACATTTACAATCAGAGATGTACAGCACAGAAACAGGGCCTTCGTTGTCCAACTGATCTACGCCACCCACATATCCTCATATAATCTCATCACATTTGCCAGCCCTTGGCCCAAATCCCTTTCAACCCTTCCTGTTCATATAACCATCCAGATGCCTTTTAAATGCAGTAATTGTACCAGTCTCCACCACTTCATCTGGCAGGTCATTCCATACTCGCAACGCCCTCCACATCAAAACGTTGTCCCTTACGTTCATTTTATATCTTTCCCCTCTCACCCTCAACCTGGGCCCTCCAGTTCTGGACTACCCCACCCTAGGGAAAAGAACATGTCTGTTATACCTATTGATTTGTCTCATGGTTTTATAAACCTCCATATGGGTTACCCTCAGCCTCAGAAATTCTAGGGAAAACAGGCCCAGCCCATTTAACTTCTCCCTGTAGCTCAAATCCTCCAGTCCTGTCAGCATCTTTGTAAATCTTTTCTGATCCCTTTCAATTTCCACAACATCCTTCTGATAAGGAGGAGACAAGAATTGCGTGCAATATTCCAAAAGTGGCATACCCAATATCCTGTATAGCTACAACATGACCTCCCAACTCCTCTACTCAATGCACTGATCAGTAAACACAATCAAACCAAACACCTTCTTCACTATCCTATCGACCCACAATTCCCCTTTCAAGGAACAATGAACCTGCACTCCAAGGTCTGTTTGTTCAGAAACACTCCCTGGGACCTTAACATTAAGTGTATAAGTCCTGCGAAGAGTTGCTTTTCCAAATTGTAGCACCTCCCATTTATCTAAATGACGCTCCATCTGCCACTCCTCAGCCCATTGGCCCATCAGTTCACCATCCCGTTGTAATGTGAAGTAACATTCTTCACTGTCCACTACACCTCCAATTTTGGTGTCATCTGCAAACTTACTAACTATACCTGCTGTGTTCACATTCAAATCATTTATATAATTAATGGAAAGTAGTGGACACAGCACCGATCCTTGTGGCACTCCACTGGTCACAGGTCTCCAGTCTGAAAAACAATCCTCCACAACTACCCTCTGTCTTCGACCTTCCTGCCAGTTCTGTATCCAAATGGCTGGTTTTCCCTGTATTCTGTGAGATCTATCCTTGCTCTCCAATCTCCCATGTGGAAACATTTCGAACACCTTACTGAAGTCCATATCACTCACATCCACTGCACCGCCCTCATCAATCCTTTTGTTACTTCTTCAAAAAACTCAATATCTTGAGACATGATTTCCCACGCACAAAGCAATGCTGACTATCCTCGTTGGATGCTGCCTGAATTACTGTGCTCTTCCAGCACCACTGATCCAGAATCTGGTTTCCAGCATCTGCAGTTATTGTTTTTATCCCCAATTAGACATTGCCTTTCTATATACATGTAATTCCTCTCCCTCATGAATCCGTCTCTCAACGTGCCCATGACTGACGACAGGCGAACCAGTCTGAAGGTCCCTGACTTGTCCTTACCACCCTTCGTAAACAGTGGCACCAAGTTAACCCAACCTCCAGTCTTCTGGTACCTCACCTGTGTTTATCGATGATACAAATATTACAGCAGGGGGCCCAGCAATCACTTCTCTAGCTTCCCAGAGATCGAGAGTATATCTGATAAGGTCCTGGGGATTTATCCACCTTTAACCATTTCAAGATATCCAGCACCTCCTCCTCTGTAATATGGACATTTTGCAAGATGACATCATCTATTTCCCAATGCTATTTCCCAAACCATCATTCTATTCTATATCTTCCAAGTCCTTCTCCACAGGAAATACTTGTTCAATATCTCCCCCATCTCCTGCAGCTAGACGTGCAGGCTGCCTTGATCTTTGAGGGGCCCTATTCTCTCCCCAGTGACCCTTTGGCCTTCATGTATTTGTAATTGCTCTTTGGAATCTCCTTAATCCAAATGGACAAAGCAAACTCATGTCCACTTTTTGCCCTCCTGCTTTCCAATCTATCCCTACACTGCACTGCAATTTCCCCCTCCCTGACTGATCCCTACCCCAAACTGCGATCGCCCCTCCCTGACTGATCCCTACCCTAAACTGCAATTTCCCCCTCACTGACTGAACCCTACCCAAAACTGCGATCGCCCCTCCCTGACTGATCCCGACCCAACACTGCAATTTCCCCCTCACTGACTGATCCCTACCCAACACTGCAATCACCGCCTCCCTGACTGATCCCTACTCAACACTGCAATCTCCCCCTCCCTGAGTGATCCCTACCCAACACTGCAATAACCCCTCCCTGACTGATCCCTACCCAACCCTGCAATCTCCAATGCACAAACTGATTCCGACCCAATACTGCAATCTCCCCCTCCCAGACTGAACCCGACCCAACTATGCAATCTCCCCCTCCCTGATTGATCGTACACAACACTGCAATCTCCCCCTCCTTGACTTATCCCTACCCAACACTGCAATCTCCCCTCCCTGACGGATCCCTACCCAACATTGCAATCTCCCCCTCACTGACTGATCCCTACCCAACACTACAATCTCCCCCTCCCTGACTAATCCCTACCCAACACTGCAATCTCCCCCTCCCTGACTGATCCCAACCCAAAATTACATCACGCCCTCCCTGACTGAACCATGCCCAACACATCAATCTCCCCCTCCCTAAGTGATCCATAAACGAAAATGCAATCTCCCCCTCCCTGATTGATCCCTACACAACACTGCAATCACCCCCTCCATGACTGATCCCGACCCAACACTGCAACCTCCCCCTCCCTGACTGATCCCTGCCCAACACTGCAATCTCCCCCTCCCTGACTGATCCCTACCCAACACTGCAATCTCCCACTACCAGACTGATCCCTACAGAACACTGTAATCTCCCAGTGCCTGACTGATCCCTACCCAACACTGCAATCTCCCCCTCACTGACTGATCTATACCCAACATTAAAACCAATCCCCTCCCTGACTGATCGATACCCAACACTGCAATCTCCCCCTCCCTGACTGATCCATACCCAACACTGCAATTTCCCCCTCCCTGAATGATCTCTACACAACAATGCAATCTCCCCCTACCTCACTGATCCCTACCCAACACTGCAATCTCCCCCTCCCAGACTGATTCCTCCCCAAGACTGCAATCTTCCCCTCCCTGACTGATCCCTACCCAGCTCTGCAATCAACGACTCCCTGACAGATCCCTACTCAACACTGCAATCTCCCCCTCCCTGACTGATCCCTACCCAACACTGCAAACTCCCCCTGCCTGACTGATCCCTACCCAACCCTGCACTCACCCCCTACCTGACTGATCTCTACCCAACATTGCAATCACTCCGTCCCTGACTGATCTCTACGCAACACTGCAATCTCTCCGTCCCTGACTGATCTCTCCCCAACACTGCAATCTCCCCCTCCCTGACTGATCCCTCCCCAACACTCTAATCTCCCCCTCCCTGACTGATCTCTACCCAACACTGCATTCTCCCCCTCCCTGAATGATAAGCACACAACACTGCAATCTCCCCATCCCTGACTGATCCCAAGCCAACGCTGCATCCCCCCGACCTGACTGATCATTACCCAACACAGCAATCTCCCTCTCCCTGACTGATCCCTACCCAACACTGCAATCACCCCCTCCCTGACTGATCACTACCCAACACTGCAATCTCCCCCTCCCTGACTGATCCCTACCCAACACTGAAATCACCCCCTCACTGACTGATCTCTACGCAACACTGCAATCTCCACTTCACCTGACTGATTTTAACCCAACACTGCATTCTCCCCCTCCCTGACTGATCCCGACCCAACACTGCAATCTCCCACTCCCAGACTGATCCCTACCGAACACTGCAATCACCCCCTCCCTGACTGATCCCTACCCAACACTGCAATCTCCCCCTCCCTGACTGATCCCTACCCAACATTAAAATCAACCCCTCCCTGACTGATCTATAACCGACACTGCAATCTCCCCCTCCCTGAATGATCTCGACACAACAATGCAATCTCCCCCTCATTCACTGATCCCTACCCAACACTGCAATCTCCCCCTCCCTGACTGATCCATACCCGACATTGCAATATCCCCCTCCCTGACTGATCTCGACACAACACTGCAATCTGCCCCTCACTGAATGATCCCTCCACAACACTGAAATCTCCCCCTCCCTGAATGATCTCAACCCAACACTGGAATCTTTCCCTCCATGACTGATCTATACCCAACACTGCAATCTCCCCCTCCCAGACTGATCCCTACCCAACACTGCAATCTCCCCCTCCCTGACTGATCCCTACCCAACATTAAAATCAACCCCTCCCTGACTGATCTATAACCGACACTGCAATCTCCCCCTCCCTGAACGATAAGCACACAACACTGCAATCTCCCCAACCCTGACTGATCCCAAGCCAACACTGCATCCCCCCCGCTCTGACTAATCCCTACACAACACTGCAAAACTCCGCCTCCCTGACTGAACCCTCCCCAACACTGCAATCTCCCTCTCCCTGACTGATCCCAACCAAGCACTGCATCGCGCCCGTGCTGACTGATCCCTAAACAACACTGCACTCACCCCCTCCCTGACTGATCCCAACCAAACACTGCACTCACCCCCTCCCTGACTGATCCCTACTCAACTCTGCATCACGCCCGCGCTGACTGATCCCTACCCAAAACTGCAATCACCCCCCTCCCTGACTGATCCATACCCGACACTGCAATATCCCCCACCCTGAATGATCTCTACACAACAATGCAATCTCCCCCTACCTCACTGATCCCTACCCAACACTGCAATCTCCCCCTCCCAGACTGATTCCTCCCCAAGACTGCAATCTTCCCCTCCCTGACTGATCCCTACCCAGCTCTGCAATCACCGACTCCCTGACAGATCCCTACTCAACACTGCAATCTCCCCCTCCCTGACTGATCCCTACCCAACACTGCAAACTCCCCCTGCCTGACTGATCCCTACAATACCCTGCACTCACCCCCTACCTGACTGATCTCTACCCAACATTGCAATCACTCCGTCCCTGACTGATCTCTACGCAACACTGCAATCTCTCCGTCCCTGACTGATCTCTCCCCAACACTGCAATCTCCCCCTCCCTGACTGATCCCTCCCCAACACTCTAATCTCCCCCTCCCTGACTGATCTCTACCCAACACTGCATTCTCCCCCTCCCTGAATGATAAGCACACAACACTGCAATCTCCCCATCCCTGACTGATCCCAAGCCAACGCTGCATCCCCCCGACCTGACTGATCATTACCCAACACAGCAATCTCCCTCTCCCTGACTGATCCCTACCCAACACTGCATCACGCCCGCGCTGACTGATCACTACCCAACACTGCAATCTCCCCCTCCCTGACTGATCCCTACCCAACACTGAAATCACCCCCTCACTGACTGATCTCTACGCAACACTGCAATCTCCACTTCACCTGACTGATTTTAACCCAACACTGCATTCTCCCCCTCCCTGACTGATCCCTACCCAACACTGCAATCTCCCCCTCCCTGACTGATCCCTACCCAACATTAAAATCAACCCCTCCCTGACTGATCTATAACCGACACTGCAATCTCCCCCTCCCTGAATGATCTCGACACAACAATGCAATCTCCCCCTCATTCACTGATCCCTACCCAACACTGCAATCTCCCCCTCCCTGACTGATCCATACCCGACATTGCAATATCCCCCTCCCTGACTGATCTCGACACAACACTGCAATCTGCCCCTCACTGAATGATCCCTCCACAACACTGAAATCTCCCCCTCCCTGAATGATCTCAACCCAACACTGGAATCTTTCCCTCCATGACTGATCTATACCCAACACTGCAATCTCCCCCTCCCAGACTGATCCCTACCCAACACTGCAATCTCCCCCTCCCTGACTGATCCCTACCCAACATTAAAATCAACCCCTCCCTGACTGATCTATAACCGACACTGCAATCTCCCCCTCCCTGAACGATAAGCACACAACACTGCAATCTCCCCAACCCTGACTGATCCCAAGCCAACACTGCATCCCCCCCGCTCTGACTAATCCCTACACAACACTGCAAAACTCCGCCTCCCTGACTGAACCCTCCCCAACACTGCAATCTCCCTCTCCCTGACTGATCCCAACCAAGCACTGCATCGCGCCCGTGCTGACTGATCCCTAAACAACACTGCACTCACCCCCTCCCTGACTGATCCCAACCAAACACTGCACTCACCCCCTCCCTGACTGATCCCTACTCAACTCTGCATCACGCCCGCGCTGACTGATCCCTACCCAAAACTGCAATCACCCCCCTCCCTGACTGATCCATACCCGACACTGCAATATCCCCCACCCTGAATGATCTCTACACAACAATGCAATCTCCCCCTACCTCACTGATCCCTACCCAACACTGCAATCTCCCCCTCCCAGACTGATTCCTCCCCAAGACTGCAATCTTCCCCTCCCTGACTGATCCCTACCCAGCTCTGCAATCACCGACTCCCTGACAGATCCCTACTCAACACTGCAATCTCCCCCTCCCTGACTGATCCCTACCCAACACTGCAAACTCCCCCTGCCTGACTGATCCCTACAATACCCTGCACTCACCCCCTACCTGACTGATCTCTACCCAACATTGCAATCACTCCGTCCCTGACTGATCTCTACGCAACACTGCAATCTCTCCGTCCCTGACTGATCTCTCCCCAACACTGCAATCTCCCCCTCCCTGACTGATCCCTCCCCAACACTCTAATCTCCCCCTCCCTGACTGATCTCTACCCAACACTGCATTCTCCCCCTCCCTGAATGATAAGCACACAACACTGCAATCTCCCCATCCCTGACTGATCCCAAGCCAACGCTGCATCCCCCCGACCTGACTGATCATTACCCAACACAGCAATCTCCCTCTCCCTGACTGATCCCTACCCAACACTGCATCACGCCCGCGCTGACTGATCACTACCCAACACTGCAATCTCCCCCTCCCTGACTGATCCCTACCCAACACTGAAATCACCCCCTCACTGACTGATCTCTACGCAACACTGCAATCTCCACTTCACCTGACTGATTTTAACCCAACACTGCATTCTCCCCCTCCCTGACTGATCCCGACCCAACACTGCAATCTCCCACTCCCAGACTGATCCCTACCGAACACTGCAATCACCCCCTCCCTGACTGATCCCTACCCAACACTGCAATCTCCCCCTCCCTGACTGATCCCTACCCAACATTAAAATCAACCCCTCCCTGACTGATCTATAACCGACACTGCAATCTCCCCCTCCCTGAATGATCTCGACACAACAATGCAATCTCCCCCTCATTCACTGATCCCTACCCAACACTGCAATCTCCCCCTCCCTGACTGATCCATACCCGACATTGCAATATCCCCCTCCCTGACTGATCTCGACACAACACTGCAATCTGCCCCTCACTGAATGATCCCTCCACAACACTGAAATCTCCCCCTCCCTGAATGATCTCAACCCAACACTGGAATCTTTCCCTCCATGACTGATCTATACCCAACACTGCAATCTCCCCCTCCCAGACTGATCCCTACCCAACACTGCAATCTCCCCCTCCCTGACTGATCCCTACCCAACATTAAAATCAACCCCTCCCTGACTGATCTATAACCGACACTGCAATCTCCCCCTCCCTGAACGATAAGCACACAACACTGCAATCTCCCCAACCCTGACTGATCCCAAGCCAACACTGCATCCCCCCCGCTCTGACTAATCCCTACACAACACTGCAAAACTCCGCCTCCCTGACTGAACCCTCCCCAACACTGCAATCTCCCTCTCCCTGACTGATCCCAACCAAGCACTGCATCGCGCCCGTGCTGACTGATCCCTAAACAACACTGCACTCACCCCCTCCCTGACTGATCCCAACCAAACACTGCACTCACCCCCTCCCTGACTGATCCCTACTCAACTCTGCATCACGCCCGCGCTGACTGATCCCTACCCAAAACTGCAATCTCCCCCCTCCCTGACTGATCCATACCCGACACTGCAATATCCCCCACCCTGAATGATCTCTACCCAACACTGCAATCTCCCCCTCCCTGAATGATATCTACTCTACACTGCAATCACCCCCTCCCTGACTGATGCCTACCCAACACTGCTATATCCCCCTCCCTGACTGATCCCAAACCTACACTGCAATCACCCGCTCCCCGACTGATCCCGACCCAACACTGCAATCCTCCCTCCCTGACTGATCCCTACACAACACTGCAATCTCCCCCTCCCTGACTGATCCCTACCCAACATTGCAATCTCCCCCTCCCTGACTGATCCCTACACAACACTGCAATCTCCCCCTCCCTGACTGATCCCTACACAACACTGCAATCTCCCACTACCAGACTGATCCCTACCCAACACTGCAAGCTACTTCTACCAGACTGAACCCGACACAACACTGCAATCGCCCCCTCCCTGACTGCTCCCTACCCAACTTTAAAATCAACCCCTCAAAGACTGATCGAAAACCAACACTGCAATATCACCCTCCCTGAATGATCTCTAAACAACAAAGCAATCGCCCCCTCCCTGACAGATCCATACCCGACACTGCAATATCCCCCTCCCTGACTGATCTCTACACAACACTGCAATCTCCCCCTCCCTGAATGATCTCAACCCAACACTGAAATCTTCCCCTCCCTGAATGATCTCTACACAACACTGCAATCTTTCCCTCCATGACTGATCTCTACCCTACACTGCAATCTCCCCCTCCCTGAATGATCCCTACACATCACTGCAATCTCCCCCTCCCTGACTGATCTCTACCCAACACTGCAATCACCCCCTCCCTGACTGATCTATAACGAACACTTCAATCTCCACCTCCCTGACTGATCCCTACCCAACACTGCAATCTCCCCCTCCCTGACTGATCGCTACCCAACACTGCAATCTGCCCCTCCCTGGCTGATCCCTACCCAACACTGCAATCTCCACCGCCCAGACTGTTCCCGAAACAACACTGCAATCTCCCCCTCCCTGAATGAAACCTACACAACACTGTAATCTCCCCCTCCCTGACTGATCTCTACCCAACACAGAAATCGCCCCGTCCCTGACTGATCTATAAGCAACATTGCATTTTCCCCCACCCAGACTGATCCCATCCCAACACTGCAATCTCCCTCTCCCTGACTGATCCCTATCCAACACTGCAATCACCCTCTCACTAACTGATCCCTTCCCAACATTGCAATCTCCATCTCCCTGAATGATCCCTTCCCAACACTGCAATCTCCCTTTCCCTGACTGATCCCTATCCAACACTGCAATCTCCCTCTCCCTGATTGATCCCATTCCAACACTGCAATCTCCCCACCCTGACTGATCCATACCCAACACTGCAATCTCCACCTCCCAGACTGATCTCTGCCCAACACTGCAATCACCCCCTCCCTGACTGATCTCTAACAAACACTGCAATCTCCCCCTCCCTGACTGATCTCTGCCCAACACTGCAATCACCCCCTCCCTGACTGATCTCTAACAAACACTGCAATCTCCCCCACCCAGACTGATCCCTTCCCAACACTGCAATCTCCCTCTCCCTGACTGATCCCTAGCGAACACTGCAATCTCCCTCTCACTGACTGATCCCTTCCCAAAATTGCAATCTCCCTCTCCCTGAATGATCCCTTCCCAACACTGCAATCTCCCTCTCCCTGACTGATCCCTATCCAACACTGCAATCTCCCTCTCCCTGATTGATCCCATTCCAACACTGCAATCTCCCCAACCTGACAGATCCATACCCAACACTGCACTCTCCCCCTCCCTGACTGATCTCTGCCCAACACTGCAATCTTCCCCTCCCTGACGGATCCCTTCCCAACATTGCAGTCTCCCTCAGCCTGAATGATCCCTTCCCAGCACTGCAATCTCCCTCTCCCTGAATGATCCCTTCCCAACATTGCAATCTCCCTCTCCCTGAATGATCCCTTCCCAATACTGCAATCTCCCCACCCTGACTTATCCATACCCAACACTGCAATCTCCCCCTCCCAGACTGATCTCTGCCCAACACTGCAATCACCCCCTCCCGGACTGATCTCGAACAAACACTGCAATCTCCCGCTCCCTGTCTGATCCCGAACCAACACGGCAATCTCCCACTCCCTGACTGAACTCTACCCAACACTGCAATCTCCCTCTCCCTGACTGATCCCTACCCAACACTGCAGACACCCCCTCCCTGACTAATCTATACCCGACACTGCAATCTCCCCCTCCCTGACTGATCCCTACCCAACACTGCAATCACTCCCTCCCTGAATGATCCTGACTCAACACTGCAAACTCCCCCTCCCTGACTGATCCCTATCCAACACTGCAATCTTCCCCTCCCTGACTGATCACTTCCCAACATTGCAATCTTCCTCTCCCTGAATGATCCCTTCCAGGCACTGCAATCTCCCTCTCCCTGACTGATCCCTTCCCAACATTGCAATCTCCCTCTCTCTGAATGATCCCTTCCCAACACTGCAATCTCCCCACCCTGACGGATCCATACCCAACACTGCAATCTCCCCCTCCCAGACTGATCTCTGCTCAAAACTGCAATCACCCCCTCCCTGACTGATCTCTAACAAACACTGCAATCTCCCGCTCCCTTTCTGATCCCTAACCAACACGGCAATCTCCCATTCCCTGACTGATCTCTACCCAACATTGCAATCTCCCTCTCCCTGACTGATCCCTACCCAACACTGCAGACACCCCCTCCCTGACTGATCTATACCCAACACTGCAATCTCCCCCACACAGACTGATCCCTACCCAAAACTGAAATCTCCCCCTCCCTGACTGATCCCTACCCAACACTGCAATCACCCCCTCTCTGAATGATCCCTACCCAACACTGCAAACTCCCCCTCCCTGACTGATCTCTACCCAACACTGCAATCTCCCCCTCCCTGACTGATCCCTACCCAACACTGCATTCTTCCCCTCCCTGACTGATCCCTACCCAACAGTGCAATCTCCCCTCCCTAACTCATCCCTACCCAACACTGCAATCTCCCCCTCCCTGACTGATCTCTAACAAACACTGCAATCTCCCACTCCCTGACTGATCCCTATCCAACATTGCAATCTCCCCCTCGCTGACTGATCCCTACCCAACACTGCAATCTCCCCCTCCCTGACTGATTTCTACCCAACACTGCATTCTTACCCTCCCTGACTGATCCCTACCCAACACTGCAATCTACCCCTCCCTGACTGATCCCTACACAACACTGCAATCTCCCCCTCCCTCACTGATCTCTTCCCAACACTGCAATCTCCCCTTCCCTGACTGATCTATACACAACACTGCAATCTCCCCCTCCCTGATTGATCTATACCCAACACTGCAATCACCCCCTCCCTGACATATCCCTACACAACACTGCAATCACACCCTCCCTGAATGATCACTTCCCAACACTGCAATCTCCCCCTGCCTGACTGATCCCTACCCAACGCTGCAAACCCCATCCCTGACTGATCTATACCCAACACTGCAATTTCGCCCTCCCTGACTGATCCCTATCAAACATTAAAATCAACCCCTCCCTGACTGATCTATACGCAACACTGCAATCTTCCCCTCCCTGACGGATCCCTTCCCAACAGTGCAATCTCCCTCTCCCTGAATGATCCCTTCCCAATACTGCAATCTCCCCACCCTGACTTATCCATTCCCAACACTGCAATCTCCCCCTCCCAGACTGATCTCTGCCCAACACTGCAATCACCCCCTCCCTGACTGATCTCTAACAAACACTGCAATCTCCCGCTCCCTGTCTGTTCCCTAACAAAACGGCAATCTCCCACTCCCTGACTGAACTCTACCCAACACTGCAATATCCCCCTCCCTGACTGATCTCTACCCAACACTGCAATCTCCCCCACCCAGACTGATCCCTAAGCAAAACTGCAATCTCCCCCTCCCTGACTGATCCCTACCCAACACAGCAATCACTCCCTCCCTGAATGATCCTTACCCAACACTGCAATCTCCCCCTCCCTGACTGATCTCTACCCAACACTGCAATCTCCCCCTCCCTGAATGATCCCTACACAACACTGCAATCTCCCCCTCCCTGACTGATCTCTACCCAACACTGCAATCACCCCCTCCCTGACTGATCTATACCCAACACTTCAATCTCCATCGCCCAGACTGATCTCTACCCAACACTGCAATCTCCCCCTCCCTGAATAAACCCTACACAACACTGTAATCTCCCCCTCCCTGACTGATCTCTACCCAACACAGAAATCTCCCCCTCCCTGACTGATCTCTGCCCAACACAGAAATCGCCCCCTCCCTGACTGATCTATAAGCAACACTGCAATCTCCCTCTCCCTGACTGATCCCTTCTCAACATTGCAATCTCCCTCTCCCTGAATGATCCCTTCCCAACACTGCAATCTCCCTCTCCCTGACAGATCCCTCCCCAACACTGCAATCTCCCCCACACAGACTGATCCCTTCCCAACATTGCAATCTCCCTCTCCCTGATTGATCCCTTCCCAACAGTGCAATCTCCCCACCCTGACTGATCCATACCCATCACTGCAATCTCCCCCTCCCTGACTGATCTCTGCCCAACACTGCAAACTCCCACTCCCTGACTGATCCCTATCCAACACTGCAATCTTCCCCTCACTGACTGATCACTTTCCAACATTGCAATCTTCCTCTCCCTGAATGATTCCTTCCAGGCACTGCAATCTCCCTCTCCCTGACTGATCCCTTCCCAACATTGCAATCTCCCTCTCTCTGAATGATCCCTTCCCAACACTGCAATCTCCCCACCCTGACTGATCCATACCCAACACTGCAATCTCCCCCTCCCAGACTGATCTCTGCCCAAAACTGCAATCACACCCTCCCTGACTGATCTCTAACAAACACTGCAATCTCCCGCTCCCTGTCTGATCCCTAACCAACACGGCAATCTCCCATTCCCTGACTGAACTCGACGCAACATTGCAATCTCCCTCTCCCTGACTGATACCTACCCAACACTGCAGACACCCCCTCCCTGACTGATCTATACCCAACACTGCAAGCTCCCCCACCCAGACTGATCCCTACCCAAAACTGCAATCTCCCCCTCCCTGACTGATCCCTACCCAACACTGCAATCACCCCCTCCCTGAATGATCCCTACCCAACACTGCAATCTCCCGCTCCCTGACTGATCCCTACCCAACACTGCATTCTTCCCCTCCCTGACTGCTCCCTACCCAACACTGCAATCTCCCTGTCCCTGACTGATCCCGATCCAACACTGCAATCACCCTCTCACTAACTGATCCCTTCCCAACATTGCAATCTTCCTCTCCCTGAATGATCCCTTCCCAACACTGCAATCTCCCTTTCCCTGACTGATCCCTATCCAACACTGCAATCTCCCTCTCCCTGATTGATCCCATTCCAACACTGCAATCTCCCCACCCTGACTGATCCATACCCATCACTGCAATCTCCCCCTCCCTGACTGATCTCTGCCCAACACTGCAAACTCCCCCTCCCTGACTGATCTCTACCCATCACTGCAATCTCCCCCTCCCTGACTGATCTCTGCCCAACACTGCAAACTCCCACTCCCTGACTGATCCCTATCCAACACTGCAATCTTCCCCTCCCTGACTGATCACTTTCCAACATTGCAATCTTCCTCTCCCTGAATGATTCCTTCCAGGCACTGCAATCTCCCTCTCCCTGACTGATCCCTTCCCAACATTGCAATCTCCCTCTCTCTGAATGATCCCTTCCCAACACTGCAATCTCCCCACCCTGACTGATCCATACCCAACACTGCAATCTCCCCCTCCCAGACTGATCTCTGCCCAAAACTTCAATCACCCCCTCCCTGACTGATCTCTAACAAAGACTGCAATCTCCCGCTCCCTGTCTGATCCCTAACCAACACGGCAATCTCCCATTCCCTGACTGAACTCGACGTAACATTGCAATCTCCCTCTCCTTGACTGATGCCTACCCAACACTGCAGACACCCCCTCCCTGACTGATCTATACCCAACACTGCAATCTCCCCCATCCAGACTGATCCCTACCCAAAACTGCAATCTCCCCCTCCCTGACTGATCCCGACCCAACACTGCAATCACCCCCTCCCTGAATGATCCCTACCCAACACTGCAAACTCCCCCTCCCTGTCTGATCTCTACCCAACACTGCAATCTCCCCCTCCCAGACTGATCCCTACCCAACACTGCATTCTTCCCCTCCCTGACTGCTCCCTACCCAATACTGCAATCTCCCTCTCCCTGACTGATCCCTACCCAACACTGCAATCACCCTCTCACTAACTGATCCCTTCCCAACATTGCAATCTCCCTCTCCCTGAATGATCCCTTCCCAACACTGCAATCTCCCTTTCCCTGACTGATCCCTATCCAACACTGCAATCTCCCTCTCCCTGATTGTTCCCATTCCAACACTGCAATCTCCCCACCCTGACTGATCCATACCCAACACTGCAATCTCCCACTCCCTGACTGATCTCTGCCCAACACTGCAATCTCCCCCTCCCTGACTGATCCCTACCCAACACTGCAATCTCCCCCTCCCTGACTGATCTCTGCCCAACACTGCAATCACCCCCTCCCTGACTGATCTCTAACAAACACTGCAATCTCCCCCACCCTGACTGATCCCTTCCCAACACTGCAATCTCCCTCTCCCTGCCTGATCCCTATCGAACACTGCAATCTCCCTCTCACTGACTGATCCCTTCCCAACATTGCAATCTCCCTCTCCCTGAATGATCCCTTCCCAACACTGCAATCTCCCTCTCCCTGACTGATCCCTACCCAACACTGCAATCTCCCACTCCCTGACTGATCCCTACCCAACACTGCAATCTCCCACTCCCTGACTGATCCCTACCTAACACTGCAATCACCCGCTCCCTGACTGATCCCGACCAACACTACAATCTCCCACACCCTCACTGATCCCTACCCAACACTGCAATCTCCCCCTCCCTGACTGATCCCTACCCAACACTGCAATCTCCCCCTCCCTGACTGATCCCTGCACAACACTGCAATCTCCCACTACCAGACTGATCCCTACCCAACACTGCAAGCTACTTCTACCAGACTGAACCCGACACAACACTGCAATCGCCCCCTCCCTGACTGCTCCCTACCCAACTTTAAAATCAACCCCTCAAAGACTGATCGAAAACCAACACTGCAATATCACCCTCCCTGAATGATCTCTAAACAACAAAGCAATCGCCCCCTCCCTGACAGATCCATACCCGACACTGCAATATCCCCCTCCCTGACTGATCTCTACACAACACTGCAATCTCCCCCTCCCTGAATGATCTCAACCCAACACTGAAATCTTCCCCTCCCTGAATGATCTCTACACAACACTGCAATCTTTCCCTCCATGACTGATCTCTACCCAACACTGCAATCTCCCCCTCCCTGAATGATCCCTACACAACACTGCAATCTCCCCCTCCCTGACTGATCTCTACCCAACACTGCAATCACCCCCTCCCTGACTGATCTATAACGAACACTTCAATCTCCACCTCCCTGACTGATCCCTACCCAACACTGCAATCTCCCCCTCCCTGACTGATCGCTACCCAACACTGCAATCTGCCCCTCCCTGGCTGATCCCTACCCAACACTGCAATCTCCACCGCCCAGACTGTTCCCGAAACAACACTGCAATCTCCCTCTCCCTGAATGAACCCTACACAACACTGTAATCTCCCCCTCCCTGACTGATCTCTACCCAACACAGAAATCGCCCCGTCCCTGACTGATCTATAAGCAACATTGCATTTTCCCCCACCCAGACTGATCCCATCCCAACACTGCAATCTCCCTCTCCCTGACTGATCCCTATCCAACACTGCAATCACCCTCTCACTAACTGATCCCTTCCCAACATTGCAATCTCCCTCTCCCTGAATGATCCCTTCCCAACACTGCAATCTCCCTCTCCCTGATTGATCCCATTCCAACACTGCAATCTCCCCACCCTGACTGATCCATACCCAACACTGCAATCTCCCACTCCCTGACTGATCTCTGCCCAACACTGCAATCACCCCCTCCCTGACTGATCTCTAACAAACACTGCAATCTCCCTCTCCCTGACTGATCTCTGCCCAACACTGCAATCTCCCTCTCCCTGACTGATCCCTATCGAACACTGCAATCTCCCTCTCACTGACTGATCCCTTCCCAACATTGCAATCTCCCTCTCCCTGAAAGATCCCTTCCCAACACTGCAATCTCCCTCTTCCTGACTGATCCCTATCCAACACTGCAATCTCCCTCTCCCTGATTGATCCCATTCCAACACTGCAATCTCCCCAACCTGACAGATCCATACCCAACACTGCAATCTCCCCCTCCCTGACTGATCTCTGCCCAACACTGCAATCTTCCCCTCCCTGACGGATCCCTTCCCAACATTGCAATCTCCCTCAGCCTGAATGATCCCTTCCCAGCACTGCAATCTCTCTCTCCCTGACTGATCCCTTCCCAACATTGCAATCTCCCTCTCCCTGAATGATCCCTTCCCAATACTGCAATCTCCCCACCCTGACTTATCCATACCCAAAACTGCAATCTCCCCCTCCCAGACTGATCTCTGCCCAACACTGCAATCACCCCCTCCCTGACTGATCTCGAACAAACACTGCAATCTCCCGCTCCCTGTCTGATCCCTAAGCAACACGGCAATCTCCCACTCCCTGACTGAACTCTACCCAACACTGCAATCTCCCTCTCCCTGACTGATCCCTACCCAACACTGCAGACACCCCCTCCCTGACTAATCTATAACCGACACTGCAATATCCCCCTCACTGACTGATCTCTACCCAAAACTGCAATCTCCCACTCCCTGACTGAACTCTACCCAACACTGCAATCTCCCTCTCCCTGACTGATCCCTACCCAACACTGCAGACACCCCCTCCCTGACTAATCTATAACCGACACTGCAATATCCCCCTCCCTGACTGATCTCTACCCAAAACTGCAATCTCCCCCTCCCTGACTGATCCCTACCCAACACTGCAATCACTCCCTCCCTGAATGATCCTTACTCAACACTGCAAACTCCCCCTCCCTGACTGATCCCTATCCAACACTGCAATCTTCCCCTCCCTGACTGATCACTTCCCAACATTGCAATCTTCCTCTCCCTGAATGATCCCTTCCAGGCACTGCAATCTCCCTCTCCCTGACTGATCCCTTCCCAACATTGCAATGTCCCTCTCTCTGAATGATCCCTTCCCAACACTGCAATCTCCCCACCCTGACGGATCCATACCCAACACTGCAATCTCCCCCTCCCAGACTGATCTCTGCTCAAAACTGCAATCACCCCCTCCCTGACTGATCTCTAACAAACACTGCAATCTCCCGCTCCCTTTCTGATCCCTAACCAAAACGGCAATCTCCCATTCCCTGACTGATCTCTAACCAACATTGCAATCTCCCTCTCCCTGACTGATCCCTACCCAACACTGCAGACACCCCCTTCCTGACTGATCTATACCCAACACTGCAATCTCCCCCGCCCAGACTGATCCCTACCCAAAACTGCAATCTCCCCCTCCCTGACTGATCCCTACCCAACACTGCAATCACCCCCTCCCTGAATGATCCCTCCCCAACACTGCAAACTCCCCCTCCCTGACTGATCTCTACCCAACACTGCAATCTCCCCCTCCCTGACTGATCCCTACCCAACACTGCATTCTTCCCCTCCCTGACTGATCCCTACCCAACACTGCAATCTCCCCTCCCTAACTCATCCCTACCCAACACTGCAATCTCCCCCTCCCTGACTGATCTCTAACAAACACTGCAATCTCCCACTCCCTGACTGATCCCTATCCAACACTGCAATCTCCCCCTCGCTGACTGATCCATACCCAACACTGCAATCTCCCCCTCCCTGACTGATTTCTACCCAACACTGCATTCTTACCCTCCCTGACTGATCCCTACCCAACACTGCAATCTACCCCACCCTGACTGATCCCTACACAACACTGCAATCTCCCCCTCCCTCACTGATCTCTTCCCAACACTGCAATCTCCCCCTCCCTGACTGATCCCTACCCAACATTAAAATCAACCCCTCCTGACTGATCTATACCCAACACTGCAATCTCCCCCTCCCTGACTGATCTATACACAACACTGCAATCTCCCCCTCCCTGATTGATCTACACCCAACACTGCAATCACCACCTCCCTGACATATCCCTACACAACACTGCAATCACACCCTCCCTGAATGATCACTTCCCAACACTGCAATATCGCCCTCCCTGACTGATACCTACCCAACACTGCAATCTCCCCCTGCCTGACTGATCCCTACCCAACGCTGCAAACCCCATCCCTGACTGATCTATACCGAACACTGCAATGTCCACCTCCCTGACTGATCCCTATCCAACATTAAAATCAACCCCTCCCTGACTGATCTATACCCAACACTGCAATCATCCCCTCCCTAACGGATCCCTTCCCAACATTGCAATCTCCCTCTCCCTGAATGATCCCTTCCCAATACTGCAATCTCCCCACCCTGACTGATCCATACCCAACACTGCAATCTCCCCCTTCCAGACTGATCTCTGCCCAACACTGCAATCACCCCCTCCCTGACTGATCTCTAACAAACACTGCAATCTCCCGCTCCCTGTCTGTTCCCTAACCAACACGGCAATCTCCCACTCCCTGACTGAACTCTACCCAACACTGCAATCTCCCTCTCCCTGACTGATCCCTACCCAACACTGCAGACACCCCCTCCCTGACTAATCTATACCCGACACTGCAATATCCCCCTCCCTGACTGATCTCTACCCAACACTGCAATCTCCCCCACCCAGACTGATCCCTAAGCAAAACTGCAAACTCCCCCTCCCTGACTGATCCCTACCCAACACAGCAATCACTCCCTCCCTGAATGATCCTTACCCAACACTGCAAACTCCCCCTCCCTGACTGATCTCTACCCAACACTGCAATCTCCCCCTCCCTGACTGATCTCTACCCAACACTGCAATCTCCCCCTCCCTGAATGATCCCTACACAACACTGCAATCTCCCCCTCCCTGACTGATCTATACCCAACACTGCAATCACCCCCTCCCTGACTGATCTATACCCAACACTTCAATCTCCATCGCCCAGACTGATCTCTACCCAACACTGCAATCTCCCCCACCCAGACTGATCCCTACCCAAAACTGCTATCTCCCCCTCCCTGAATAAACCCTACACAACACTATAATCTCCCCCTCCCTGACTGATCTCTACCCAACACAGAAATCGCCCCCTCCCTGACTGATCTATAAGCAACACTGCAATCTCCCTCTCCCTGACTGATCCCTTCTCAACATTGCAATCTCCCTCTCCCTGAATGATCCCTTCCCAACACTGCAATCTCCCTCTCCCTGACTGATCCCTCCCCAACACTGCAATCTCCCCCACACAGACTGATCCCTTCCCAACATTGCAACCTACCTCTCCCTGATTGATCCCTTCCCAAAACTGCAATCTCCCCACCCTGACTGATCCATACCCCTCACTGCAATCTCCCCCTCCCTGACTGATCTCTGCCCAACACTGCAAACTCCCACTCCCTGACTGATCCCTATCCAACACTGCAATCATCCCCTCCCTGACTGATCACTTTCCAACATTGCAATATTCCTCTCCCTGAATGATTCCTTCCAGGCACTGCAATCTCCCTCTCCCTGACTGATCCCTTCCCAACATTGCAATCTCCCTCTCTCTGAATGATCCCTTCCCAACACTGCAATCTCCCCACCCTGACAGATCCATACCCAACACTGCAATCTCCCCCTCCCAGACTGATCTCTGCCCAAAACTGCAATCACCCCCTCCCTGACTGATCTCTAACAAACACTGCAATCTCCCGCTCCCTGTCTGATCCCTAACCAACACGGCAATCTCCCATTCCCTGACTGAACTCGACGCAACATTGCAATCTCCCTCTCCCTGACTGATCCCTACCCAACACTGCAGACACCCCCTCCCTGACTGATCTATACCCATCACTGCAATCTCCCCCACCCAGACTGATCCCTACCCAAAACTGCAATCTCCCCCTCCCTGACTGATCCCTACCCAACACTGCAATCACCCCCTCCCTGAATGATCCCTACCCAACACTGCAAACTCCCTCTCCCTGACTGATCTCTACCCAACACTGCAATCTCCCCCTCCCTGACTGATCCCTACCCAACACTGCATTCTTCCCCTCCCTGACTGCTCCCTACCCAACACTGCAATCTCCCTCTCCCTGACTGATCCCTATCCAACACTGCAATCACCATCTCACTAACTGATCCCTTCCCAACATTGCAATCTCCCTCTCCCTGAATGATCCCTTCCCAACACTGCAATCTCCCTTTCCCTGACTGATCCCTATCCAACACTGCAATCTCCCTCTCCCTGATTGATCCCATTCCAACACTGCAATCTCCCCACCCTGACTGATCCATACCCAACACTGCAATCTCCCACTCCCTGACTGATCTCTGCCCAAAACTGCAATCTCCCCCTCCCTGACTGATCCCTACCCAACACTGCAATCTCCCCCTCCCTGACTGATCTCTGCCCAACACTGCAATCACCCCCTCCCTGACTGATCTCTAACAAACACTGCAATCTCCCCCACCCAGACTGATCCCTTCCCGACATTGCAATCTCCCTCTCCCTGAATGATCCCTTCCCAACACTGCAATCTCCCTCTCCCTGACTGATCCCTACCCAACACTGCAATCACCCGCTCCCTGACTGATCCCGACCAACACTACAATCTCCCACTTCCTCACTGATCCCTACCCAACACTGCAATCTCCCCCTCCCTGACTGATCCCTACACAACACTGCAATCTCCCACTACCAGACTGATCCCTACCCAACACTGCAAGCTACTTCTACCAGACTGAACCCGACACAACACTGCAATCGCCCCCTCCCTGACTGCTCCCTACCCAACTTTAAAATCAACCCCTCAAAGACTGATCGAAAACCAACACTGCAATATCACCCTCCCTGAATGATCTCTAAACAACAAAGCAATCGCCCCCTCCCTGACAGGTCCATACCCGACACTGCAATATCCCCCTCCCTGACTGATCTCTACACAACACTGCAATCTCACCCTCCCTGAATGATCCCTACACAACACTGCAATCTCCCCCTCCCTGACTGATCTCTACCCAACACTGCAATCACCCCCTCCCTGACTGATCTATAACGAACACTTCAATCTCCACCTCCCTGACTGATCCCTACCCAACACTGCAATCTCCCCCTCCCTGACTGATCGCTACCCAACACTGCAATCTGCCCCTCCCTGGCTGATCCCTACCCAACACTGCAATCTCCACCGCCCAGACTGTTCCCGAAACAACACTGCAATCTCCCCCTCCCTGAATGAACCCTACACAACACTGTAATCTCCCCCTCCCTGACTGATCTCTACCCAACACAGAAATCGCCCCGTCCCTGACTGATCTCGAACAAACACTGCAATCTCCCTCTCCCTGAATGATCCCTTCCCAATACTGCAATCTCCCCACCCTGACTTATCCATACCCAACACTGCAATCTCCCCCTCCCAGACTGATCTCTGCCCAACACTGCAATCACCCCCTCCCTGACTGATCTCGAACGAACACTGCAATCTCCCGCTCCCTGTCTGATCCCTAACCAACACGGCAATCTCCCACTCCCTGACTGAACTCTACCCAACACTGCAATCTCCCTCTCCCTGACTGATCCCTACCCAACACTGCAGACACCCCCTCCCTGACTAATCTATAACCGACACTGCAATCTCCCCCTCCCTGACTGATCCCTACCCAACACTGCAATCACTCCCTCCCTGAATGATCCTTACTCAACACTGCAAACTCCCCCTCCCTGACTGATCCCTATCCAACACTGCAATCTTCCCCTCCCTGACTGATCACTTCCCAACATTGCAATCTTCCTCTCCCTGAATGATCCCTTCCAGGCACTGCAATCTCCCTCTCCCTGACTGATCCCTTCCCAACATTGCAATCTCCCTCTCTCTGAATGATCCCTTCCCAACACTGCAATCTCCCCACCATGACGGATCCATACCCAACACTGCAATCTCCCCCTCCCAGACTGATCTCTGCTCAAAACTGCAATCACCCCCTCCCTGACTGATCTCTAACAAACACTGCAATCTCCCGCTCCCTTTCTGATCCCTAACCAACACGGCAATCTCCCACTCCCTGACTGATCTCTACCCAACACTGCAATCTCCCCCTCCCTGACTGACCCCTACCCAACACTGCATTCTTCCCCTCCCTGACTGATCCCTACCCAACACTGCAATCTCCCCTCCCTAACTCATCCCTACCCAACACTGCAATCTCCCCCTCCCTGACTGATCTCTAACAAACACTGCAATCTCCCCCTCGCTGACTGATCCCTACCCAACACTGCAATCTCCCCCTCCCTGACTGATTTCTACCCAACACTGCATTCTTACCGTCCCTGACTGATCCCTACCCAACACTGCAATCTACCCCTCCCTGACTGATCCCTACACAACACTGCAATCTCCCCCTCCCTCACTGATCTCTTCCCAACACTGCAATCACCCCCTCCCTGACTGATCCCTACCCAACATTAAAATCAACCCCTCCTGACTGATCTATACCCAACACTGCAATCTCCCCCTCCCTGACTGATCTATACACAACACTGCAATCACCACCTCCCTGAATGATCACTTCCCAACACTGCAATATCGCCTTCCCTGACTGATCCCTACCCAACACTGCAATCTCCCCCTGCCTGACTGATCCCTACCCAACGCTGCAAACCCCATCGCTGACTGATCTATACCCAACACTGCAATGTCCCCCTCCCTGACTGATCCCTATCCAACATTAAAATCAACCCCTCCCTGACTGATCTATACCCAACACTGCAATCTTCCCCTCCCTAACGGATCCCTTCCCAACATTGCAATCTCCCTCTCCCTGAATGATCCCTTCCCAATACTGCAATCTCCCCACCCTGACTTATCCATTCCCAACACTGCAATCTCCCCCTTCCAGACTGATCTCTGCCCAACACTGCAATCACCCCCTCCCTGACTGATCTCTAACAAACACTGCAATCTCCCGCTCCCTGTCTGTTCCCTAACCAACACGGCAATCTCCCGCTCCCTGACTGATCCCTAACCAACACTGCAGACACCCCCTCCCTGACTGATCTATAACCAACACTGCAATCTCCCCCACCCAGACTGATCCCTACCCAAAACTGCAATCTCCTCCTCCCTGACTGATCCCTACCCAACACTGCAATCACCCCCTCCCTGAATGATCCCTACCCAACACTGCAAACTCCCCCTCCCTGACTGATCTCTACCCAACACTGCAATCTCCCCCTCCCTGACTGATCCCTACCCAACACTGCATTCTTCCCCTCCCTGACTGCTCCCTACCCAACACTGCAATCTCCCCTCCCTAACTCATCCCTACCCAACCCTGAAATCTTCCCCTCCTAGACTAATCTATACCCAACACTGCAATCTCCCCCTCCCTGACTGATCTCTAACAAACACTGCAATCTCCCACTCCCTGACTGATCCCTATCCAACACTGCAATCTCCCCCTCGCTGACTGATCCCTACCCAACACTGCAATCTGCCCCTCCCTGACTAATTTCTACCCAACACTGCATTCTTACCCTCCCTGACTGATCCCTACACAACACTGCAATCTCCCCCTCCCTGACTGATCCCTACCCAACATTAAAATCAACACCTCCCTGACTGATCTATACCCAACACTGCAATCTCCCCCTCACTGACTGATCTATACACAACACTGCAATCTCCCCCTCCCTGATTGATCTATACCCAACACTGCAATCACCACCTCCCTGACTTATCCCTACACAACACTGCAATCACACCCTCCCTGAATGATCACTTCCCAACACTGCAATATCCCCCTCACTGACTGATCCCTACCCAACACTGCAATCTCCCCCTGCCTGACTGATCCCTACCCAACGCTGCAAACCCCCTCCCTGACTGATCTATACCCAGCACTGCAATCTCCCCCTCCCTGACTGATCCCGACCCAACACTACAATCTCCCCCACCCTGACTGATCCCTACCCAACACTGCAATCTCCCCACCCTGACTGATCGCTACCCAACACTGCAATCACTCCCTACCTGACTGATCCCGACTCAAAACTGCAAACTCTCCCTCCCTGACTGTTCCCTGCCCATCACTGCACGCCCCCACCTCTCTGACAGATACACACCCAACACTCCAATCTCCCCATCCCTGACTGATCTATACCAAACACTGCAATCTCCCCCACCCAGACTGATCCCTTCCCAACACTGCAATCTCCCTCTCCCTGACTGATCCCTTCCCAACACTGCAATCTCCCTCTCCCTGACTGATCCCTTCCCAACATTGCAATCTCCCTCTCCCTGAATGATCCCTTCCCAACACTGCAATCTCCCTCTCCCTGACTGATCCCTATCCAACACTGCAATCTCCCTCTCCCTGACTGATCCCTTCCCAACACTGCAATCTCCCCACCCTGACTGATCCCCACCCAACACTGCAATCTCCCCCTCCCTGACTGATCTCTGCCCAACACTGCAATCACCGACTCCCTGACTGATCTCTAACAAACACTGCAATCTCCCACTCACTGACTGATCCCTATCCAACACTGCAATCTTCCCCTCCCTGACTGATCCCTTCCCAACATTGCAATCTCCCTTTCCCTGAATGATCCCTTCCCAACACTGCAATCTCCCACTCCCTGCCTGATCCCTTCCCAACATTGCAATCTCCCTCTCCCTTGAATGATCCCTTCCCAACACTGCAATCTCCCCACCCTGACTGATCCATACCCAACACTGCAATCTCCCCCTCCCTGACTGATCTCTAACAAACACTGCAATCTCCCCCTGCCTGACTGATCCCTAACCAACACGGCAATCTCCCACTCCCTGACTGAACTCTACCCAACACTGAAATGTCTCTTTCCCTGACTGATCCCTCCCCAACAGTGCATCACGCCCGCGCTGACTGAGCCATACCCAACACTGCAGTCACCCCCTCCCTGATTGATCCATACCCGACACTGCAATACCCCCTCCCTGACTGATCTCAACCCAACACAGCAATCTTCCCCTCCCTGACTGATTTATACCCAACCCTGCAATCTCACCCTCCCTGACTGATCCCTATCCAACACTGCATTCTCCCTCTCCCTGACTGATCCCTTCCCAACACTGCAATCTCGCTCTCCCTGAATGATCCCTTCCCAACACTGCAATCTCCCTCTCCCTGACTGATCGCTCCCCAACACTGCAATCTCCCACAGACAGACTGATCCCTTCCCAACACTGCATCTTCCCCTCCCTGACTGATTTATACCCAACACTGCAATCTCGCCCCTCCCTGACTGATCCCTATGCAACAATGCATCACACTTCCCTGACTGATCCCACCGAACACAGCAATCGCCCGCGTCCTGGCAGAACCCTACCCAACAATGCAATCACCCCCTCCGTGACTGATCCCTACCAACACTGCAATCTCTCCCACCCAAACTGATCCCTTCCCAACACTGCAATCTCCCTCTCCCTGACTGATCCCTATCCAACACTGCAATCTCCCTCTCCCTGACTGATCTCGACCAAACACTGCAATCTCCCCCCTCCCTGACTGATCTCTACCCAACCCTGCAATCTCCCCCCTCCCTGACTGATCCCTATCCAACACTGCATTCTCCCTCTCCCTGACTGATCCCTTCCCAACACTGCAATCTCCCTCTCCCAGAATGATCCCTTCCCGACACTGCAAACGCCCTCTCCCTGACTGATCCCTCCCCAACACTGCAATCTTCCCCAAACAGACTGATCCCTTCCCAACACTGCAATCTCCCCTCCATGACTGATTTATACTCAACACTGCAATCTCGCTCCTCCCTGACTGATCCCTACGCAACAATTCATCACCTCTCCCTGAGTGATCCCACCGAATACTGCAATCTCCCCCTCCCTGGCTGAACCCGCCCAACACTGCATTCACCCCCTCCATGACTGATTTATACTCAACACTGCAATCTCGCCCCTCCCTGACTGATCCCTACGCAACACTGCATCACCCGTCCCTGACTGATCCCTACCCACACCTGCAATCTCCCCCACACAAGCTGATGCCTTCCCAACACTGCAATCTCACCCTCCCTGACTGATTTATACCAACACGGCAATCTCGCCCCTCCCTGACTGATCCCTACCCAACACTGCACTCCCCCGCTCTCTGACAGATACCCACCCAACACTGCATCACCCCCGCCCTGACCGATACCTTCCCAACAATGCAATCTCCCCCTCCCTGACTGATCTCTACCCAACACTGCAATCTTCCACTCCCTGACTGATCTCTACCCAACACTACAATCACCCCCTCCATGACTGATCTATACCCAACACTGCAATCTTCCCCACCCAGGCTGATCTCTCCCCAACACTGCAATCTCCCCCTCCCTGACTGATCCCTACCCAACACTGCAATCTCCCCCTCCCTGACTGATCTATACCCAACACTGCAATCTCCCCCTCCCTGACTGATCTATACCCTACACTGCAATCACACCCTCCCTGACTGATCTCTACACAACATTGTAATCTCCCCCTCCCTGACTGATCGATACACATCACTGCAATCTCCCCCTCCCTGACTGATCTCTAACCAACACTGCAATCTCTCCCTCCCTGACTGATCCCTACTCAACACTGCAATCACCCCCTCCCTGACTGATCTCTACCCAACACTGCAATCCTCCCTCCCTGACTGATCCCGACCCAACACTACAATCACCATCTCCCTGACAGATCTATACCCAACACTGCAATCACTCCCTCCCTGACTGATCCCTTCCCAACACTGCAAACCCCCCCTCCCTGACTGATCTATACCCAACACTGCAATCTCCCCCTCCCTGAATGATCTCTACCCAACACTGCAATCTCCCCCTCCCTTACTGATCCCAACCCAACACTTCAATCTCCCTCTCCCTGAAGGATCCCGACTCAACACTGCAATCACCCCCTCTCTGACTGATCCCTGCCCAACACTGCACGCCCCCTCTCTCTGACTGATACACACTCAACACTGCATCACCCACGCCCTGACGTATCTGTTCCCAACACTGCAATCTCGCCCCTCCCTGACTGCTCCCGAACCAACACTGCACTTCCCCCGTCTCTGACTGATTCCCACCCAACACTGCATCACCCCCGCCCTGACTGATCTATACCCAACACTACGATCTCCACCACCCAGACTGGTCTCTACCCAACACTGCAATCTCCCCCTCCATGACTGATAAATAGTCAACACTGCAATCTCCCCCTCCCTGAATGATCTGTACCAAACACTGCAATCTCCTCCTCCCTGGCTGTTCCCTACGCAACACTGCAATCTCACACTCCCTAACTGATCCCTACCCAACACTGTAATCTCGCCTCCCTGACTGATCTCTACCCAACCCTGCAATCTCCATCTCCCTGACTGATGCCTATCCAACACTGCATTCTCCATCTCCCTGACTGATCCCTTCCCAACACTGCAATCTCCCTCTCCCTGAACGATCCCTTCCCAACACTGCAATCTCCCTCTCCCTGACTGATCCCTCCCCAACACTGCAATCGCCCCCACACAGACTGATCCCTTCCCAACACTGCAATCTCCCCCTCCCTGACTGATTTATACTCAACACTGCAATCTCGCCCCTCCCTGACTGATCCCTACGCAACACTGCATCACCCCTCCCTGACTGATGCCACCGAACAATGCAATCTCACCCTCCCTGACTGATTTATACCAACACGGCAATCTCGCCCCTCCCTGACTAATACCCACCCAACACTGCATCACCCCCGCCCTGACCGATACCTTCCCAAAACTGCAATCTCCCACTCCCTGACTGATATCTTCCTAGCACTGCAATCTCCCACTCCCTGACTGATCCCTACCCAACACTACAATCACCCCCTCCATGAATGATCTATACCCAATACTGCAGTCTTCCCCACCCAGGCTAATCCCTCCCCAACACTGCAATCTCCCCCTCCCTGACTGATCCCTACCCAACACTGCAATCTCCCCCTCCCTGACTGATCTATACCCAACACTGCAATCTCACCCTCCCTGACTGATGTATACCCAACACTGCAATCTCCCCATCCCTGACTGATCTAAACCCAACACTGCAATCTCCCCCTCCCTGATGGATCCCTTCCCAACACTGCAATCTCCCTCTCCCTGACTGATCCCTATCCAACACTGCAATCTCCGTCACCCTGTCTGATCTCGACTAAACACTGCAATTTCCCCCTCCCTGACTGATCTCTACCCAACCCTGCAATCTCCCCCCTCCCTGACTGATCCCCATCCAACACTGCAATCTCCCCCTCCCTGACTGATCCCTTCCTAACACTGCAATCTCCCTCTCCCTGAATGATCCCTTCCCAACACTGCAAACGCCCTCTCCCTGACTGATCCCTCCCCAACACTGCAATCTCCCCCGAACAGACTGATCCCTTCCCAACACTGCAATCTCCCCCTCCCTGACTGATTTATACTCAACACTGCAATCTCGCCCCTCCCTGACTGATCCCTACGCAACACTGCATCACCCCTCCCTGACTGATCCCACCGAACAGTGCAATCTCCCCCTCCCTGGCTGAACCCTACCCAACACTGCATTCACCCCCTCCATGACTGATCCCTACCCACACCTGCCATCTCCCCCACACAAGCTGATGCCTTCCCAACACTGCAATCTCACCCTCCCTGACTGATTTATACCAACACGGCAATCTCGCCCCTCCCTGACTGATCCCTACCCAACATTGCACTCCCCCGCTCTCTGACTGATACCCACCCAACACTGCATCACCCCCGCCCTGACCGATACCTTCCCAACAATGCAATCTCCCCCTCCCTGACTGATCTCTACCCAACACTGCAATCTCCCACTCCCTGCCTGATCTCTACCCAACACTACAATCACCCCCTCCATGACTGATCTATACCCAACACTGAAATCTTCCCCACCCAGGCTGATCCCTTCCCAACACTGCAATCTCCCCCTCCCTGACAGATCCCTACCCAACACTGCAATCTCCCCCTCCCTGACTGATCTCTACCCAACATTGTAATCTCCCCCTCCCTGACTGATCTATAAACATCACTGCAATCTCCCCCTCCCTGACTGATCCCTACTCAACACTGCAATCACCCCCTACCTGACTGATCTCTACCCAACACTACAATCCTCCCTCCCTGACTGATCTCTACCCAACACTGCAATCTCCCCCTCCCTGACTGATCCCGACCCAACACTGCAAACTCCCCCTCCGACTGATCTATAGCCAACACTGCAATCTCCCCCTCGCTGAATGATCTCTACCCAACACTGCAATCTCCCACTCCCTAACTGATCCCTGTCCAACACTGCACTCCCCCGCTCTCTGACTGATACCCACCCAACACTGCATCACCCCCGCCCTGACCGATACCTTCCCAACAATGCAATCTCCCCCTCCCTGATTGATCTCTACCCAACACTGCAATCTCCCGCTCCCTGACTGATCCCTAATCAACACTGCAATCTCCCCCTCCCTCACTGATCTCTTCCCAACACTGCAATCTCCTCCTCCCTGACTGATCCCTACCCAACATTAAAATCAACCCGTCCCTGACTGATCTATACCCAAAACTGCAATCTCCCACTCACTGACTGATCCCTATCCAACACTACAATCTTCCCCTCCCTGACTGATTCCTTCCCAAAATTGCAATCTCCCTCTCCCTGAATGATCCCTTCCCAACACTGCAATCTCCCACTCGCTGCCTGATCCCTTCCAAACATTGCAATCTCCCTCTCCCTGAATGATCCCTTCCCAACACTGCAATCTCCCCACCCTGACTGATCCATACCCAACACTGCAATCTCCCCCTCCCTGACTGATCTCTGCCCAACACTGCAATCTCCCCCTCCCTGACTGATCTCTAACAAACACTGCAATCTCCCCCTCCCTGACTGATCCCTAACCAACACGGCAATCTCCCACTCCCTGACTGAACTCTACCCAACACTGCAATCTCTCTTTCCCTGACTGATCCCTCCCCAACAGTGCATCACGCCCGCGCTGACTGATCCCTACCCAATACTGCAGTCACACCCTCCCTGATTGATCCATACCCGACACTGCAATATCCCCCTCCCTGACTGATCTCAACCCAACACTGCAATATCCCCCACCAAGACTGATGCGTACCCAATCCTGCAATCTCACCCTCCCTGACTGATCCCTATCCAACACTGCATTCACGCTCTCCCTGACTGATCCCTTCCCAACACTGCAATCTCCCTTTCCCTGAATGATCCATTCCCAACACTGCAATCTCCCTCTCCCTGACTGATCGGTCCCCAACACTGCAATCTCCCCCACACAGACTGATCCCTTCCCAACACTGCAATCTTCCCCTCCCTGACTGATTTATACCCAACACTGCAATCTCGCCTCTCCCTGACTGATCCCTATGCAACACTGCATCACCCCTCCCTGACTGATCCCACCGAACACAGCAATCTCCCCCTTCCTGGCAGAACCCTACCCAACAATGCAATCACCCCCTCCCTGACTGATCCCTACCCAAAACTGCAATCTCTCCCACCCAAACTGATCCCTTCCCAACACTGCAATCTCCCTCTCCCTGAATGATCCCTTCCCAACACTGCAAACGCCCTCTCCCTGACTGATCCCTCCCCAACACTGCAATCTCCCCCAAACAGACTGATCCATTCCCAACACTGCAATCTCCCCCTCCCTGACTGATTTATACTCAACACTGCAATCTCGCCCCTCCCTGACTGATCCCTACGCAACACTGCATCACCCCTCCCTGACTGATCCCTACCCACACCTGCAATCTCCCCCACACAAGCTGATGCCTTCCCAACACTGCAATCTCACCCTCCCTGACTGATTTATACCAACACGGCAATCTCGCCCCTCCCTGACTGATCCCTACCCAACACTGCACTCCCCCGCTCTCTGACTGATACCCACCCAACACTGCATCACCCCCGCCTTGACCGATACCTTCCCAACAATGCAATCTCCCTCTCCCTGAATGATCCCTTCCCAACACTGCAAACGCCCTCTCCCTGACTGATCCCTCCCCAACACTGCAATCTCCCCCAAACAGACTGATCCATTCCCAACACTGCAATCTCCCCCTCCCTGACTGATTTATACTCAACACTGCAATCTCGCCCCTCCCTGACTGATCCCTACGCAACACTGCATCACCCCTCCCTGAATGATCTATACCCAACACTGCAATCTCCCCCTCCCTGACTGATCTATACCAAACACTGCAATCTCACCCTCCCTGACTGATCTATACCCAACACTGCAATCTTCCCCTCCCTGACTGATCTATACCCAACACTGCAATCTCCCCCTCCCTGAGTGATCCCTACCCAACACTGCAATCTTCCCCTCCCTGACTGATTTCTACCCAACACTGCAATCTCCCCCTACCTGATTGATCCCAACCCAACACTGCAATCTCCCCCTCCCTGACTGATCTATACCCTACACTGCAATCACACCCTCCCTGACTGATCTCGACCCAACATTGCAATCTCCCCCTCCCTGACTGATCTATACACATCACTGCAATCTCCCCCTCCCTGACTGATCTCTAACCAACACTGCAATCTCTCCCTCCCTGACATATCCCTACTCAACATTGCAGTCACCCCCTCCCTGACTGATCTCTCCCCAACACTGCAATCCTCCGTCCCTGACCGATCTCTACCCAACACTGCAATCTCCCCCTCCCTGACTGATTCTGACCCAACACTACAATCACCATCTCCCTGACAGATCTATACCCAACACTGCAATCACTCCCTCCCTGACTGATCCCTTCCCAACACTGCAAACTCCCCATCCCTGACTGATCTATACCCAACAATGCAATCTCCCCCTATCTGAATGATCTCCACCCAACAGTGCAATCTCCCCCTCCCTGACTGATCCCTACCCAACACTTCAATCTCCCTCTCCCTGAATGATCCCTGCCCAACACTGCAAGCCCCCCCTCTCTGACTGATACACACCCAATACTACAATCACCCCCGCCCTGACTGATCTATACCCAACACTGCAATCTCCCCCTCCATGACTGTTCCCTATCCAACACTGCATTCTCCCCCTCCCTGACTGATCTATACCCAACACTTCAATTTCACCCTCCCTGACTGATGTATACCCAACACTGCAATCTCCCCCTCCCTGACGGATCCCTACCCAACACTGCAATCTCCCCCTCCCTGACTGATCCCTACCCTACACTGCAATCACACCCTCCCTGACTGATCTCTACCCAACATTGCAATCTCCCCCTCCTGACTGATCTATACCAAACACTGCAATCTCCCCCTCCCTGACTGATCTCTAACCAACACTGCAATCTCTCCCTCCCTGACTGATCCCTACTCAACACTGCAATCCCCGCCTCCCTGACTGGTCTCTACCCAACACTGCAATCTCCCCCTCCCTGACTGATCCCGACCCAACACTCCAATCACCATCTCCCTGACAGATCTATTCCCAACAATGCAATCACTCCCTCCCTGAATGATCTCTCCCCAACACTGCAATCTCCCCCTCACTGACTGATCTCTAACAAACACTGCAATCTCCCACTCCCTGACTGATCCCTATCCAACACTGCAATCTCCCCCTCTCTGACTGATCCCTACCCAACACTGCAATTTCCCCTCCCTGACTGATTTCTACCCAACACTGCCATCTCCCCCTCCCTGACTGATCCCTACACAACACTGCAATCTCCCCCTCCCTCACTGAACTCTTCCCAACACTGCAATCTCCCCCTCCCTGACTGATCCCTACCCAACATTAAAATCAACCCGAACCTGACTGATCTATACCCAACACTGCAATCTCCCCCTCCCTGACTGATCTATGCACAACACTGCAATCTCCCCCTCCCTGATTGATCTATACCCAACACTGCATTCATTACCTCCCTGACTTATCCCTACCCAACACGGCAATCACCACCTCCCTGACTTATCCCTACACAACACTGCAATCACACCCTCCCTGAATGATCACTTCACAACACTGCAATATCCCCCTCACTGACTGATCTATACCCAACACTGCAATCTCCCCCTGCCTGACTGATCCCTACCCAACGCGGCAACTTCCCCTCCCTGACTGATCGATAGCCAGCACTGCAATCTCCCCCTCCCTGACTGATCCAGACCCAACACTACAATCTCCCCCACCCTGACTGATCCCGACTCAAAACTGCAAACTCTCCCTCCCTGACTGATCCCTGCCCATCACTGCACGCCCCCACCTCTCTGACAGATACACACCCAACACTCCAATCTCCCCCTCCCTGACTGATCTATACCCAACACTGCAATCTCCCCCACCCAGACTGATCTCTACCCAACACTGCAATCTCCCCTCCCTGATTGATCCTTACCCAACACTGCAATCTCCCCCTCCCTGACTGATCACTACCCAACACTGCAATCACACCCTCCCTGACTGATCCCTCCCCAACACTACAATCACCCCCTCCCTGACTGTTCTATACCCAACATTGCAATCTCCCCCACCCAGACTGATACACAGTCCACACTGCAATCTCCCCGTCCCTAACTGATCTATACCCGACACTGCATCACATCCGCTCTGACCGATACCTACCCAACACTGCAATCACCCCTACCTGACTGATGCTTACCCAACACAACAATCTCACCCTCCCTGGCTTTTTCCCTACCCTACACTAGAATCTCCCCCACCCACACTGATCTCTACCCAACACAGCAATCTCCCACTACCTGACTGATCTCTACCAACACTGCAAACTCCCCCTCCCAGACTGATCCCTTCCCAACACTGCAATCTCCCTCTCCCTGACTGATCCCTATCCAACACTGCAATCTCCCTCTCCCTGACTGATCCCTTCCCAACACTGCAATCACCCCACCCTGACCGATCCATACCCAACACTGCAATCTCCCCCTCCCTGACTGATCTCTGCCCAACACTGCAATCACCCCCTCCCTGACTGATCTCTAACAAACACTGCAATCTCCCACTCACTGACTGATCCATACCCAACACTGCAATCTCGCCCCTCTCTGACTGATCCCTATGCAACACTGCATCACCCCTCCCTGACTGATCCCACCGAACACAGCAATCTCCCCCTTCCTGGCAGAACCCTACCCAACAATGCAATCAACACCTCCCTGACTGATCCCTACCCAACACTGCAATCTCCCCCACCCAAACTGATCCCTTCCCAACACTGCAATCTCCCTCTCCCTGACTGATCCCTATCCAACACTGCAATCTCCCTCTCCCTGTCTGATCCCGAACAAACACTGCAATTTCCCCCTCCCTAACTGAACTCTACCCAACCCTGCAATCTCCCCCTTCCCTGACTGATCCCAATCCAACACTGCATTCTCCCTCTCCCTGACTGATCCCTTCCCAACACTGCAATCTCCCTCTCCCTGAATGATCCCTTCCCAACACTGCAAACGCCCTCTCCCTGACTGATCCCTCCCCAACACTGCAATCTCCCCCAAACAGACTGATCCCTTCCCAGCACTGCAATCTCGCCCCTCCCTGACTGATCCCTACGCAACACTGCATCACCCCTCCCTGACTGATCCCACCGAACAGTGCAATCTCCCCCTCCCTGGCTGAACCCTACCCAACACTGCATTCACCCCTTCCATGACTGATACCTACCCACACCTGCAATCTCCCCCACACAAGCTGATGCCTTCCCAACACTGCAATCTCACCCTCCCTGACTGATTTATACCAACACGGCAATCTCGCCCCTCCCTGACTGATCCCTACCCAACACTGCACTCCCCCGCTCTCAGACTGATACCCACCCAACACTGCATCACCCCCGCCCTGACCGAAACCTTCCCAACAATGAAATCTCCCCCTCCCTGACTGATCTCTACCCAACACTGCAATCTCACCCTCCCTGACTGATCTATACCCAACACTGCAATCTCCCCCTCCCTGAGTGATCCCTACCCAACACTGCAATCTCCCCCTCCCTGACTGATTTCTACCCAACACTGCAATCTCCCCCTACCTGATTGATCCCAACTCAACACTGCAATCTCCCCCTCCCTGACTGATCCCAACTCAACATTGCAATCTCCCCCTCCCTGACTGATCTATACCCTACACTGCAATCACACCCTCCCTGACTGATCTCTACCCAACATTGCAATCTCCCCCTCCCTGACTGATCTCTAACCAACACTGCAATCTCTTCTTCCCTGACTGATCCCTACTCAACACTGCAATCACCCCCTCCCTGACTGATCTCTACCCAACACTGCAATCCTCCCTCCCTGACTGATCTCTACCCAACACTGCAATCTCCCCCTCCCTGACTGATCCCGACCCAACACTACAATCACCATCTCCCTGACAGATCTATACCCAACACTGAAATCTCTCCCTCCATGACTGATCCCTTCCCAACACTGCAAACTTCCCCTCCCTGACTGATCTATACCCAACACTGCAATCTCCCCCTCCCTGAATGATCTCTACCCAACACTGCAATCTCCCTCTCCCTGAATGATCCCTGCTCAACACTGTAATCACCCGCTCCCTGACTGATCTATACCCAACACTGCACGCCCCCCCTCTCTGACTGATACACACTCAACACTGCATCACCCACGCCCTGACTGATCTATACCCAACACTGCAATCTCGCCCCTCCCTGACTGATCGCTAACCAACACTGCACTTCCCCCCTCTCTGACTGATTCCCACCCAACACAGCATCACCCCGGCCTTGACTGATCTATACCCAACACTGCAATCTCCCCCTCCCTGAGTGATCCCTTCCTCATCACTGCAATCTCCCCCTCCCAGACTGATTTCTACCCAACACTGCAATCTCCCCCTACCTGATTGATCCCAACCCAACACTGCTATCTCCCCCTCCCTGACTGATCTATACCCTACACTGCAATCACACCCTCCCTGACTGATCTCTACCCAACAATTCAATCTCCCCCTCCCTGACTGATCTATACCCAACACTGCAATCTCCCCCTCCCTGACTGATCTCTAACCAACACTGCAATCTCTCCCTCCCTGACTGATCCCGACTCTACACTGCAGTCACCCCCTCCCTGACAGATCTCTACCCAACACTGCAATCACCCCCTCCCTGACTGATCTCTACCCAACACTGCAATCCTCCCTCCCTGACTGATCTCTACCCAACACTGCAATCTCCCCCTCCCTGACTGATCCCGACCCAACACTACAATCACCATCTCCCTGACTGATCTCTACCCAACACTGCAATCTCCCCCTCCCTGACAGATCCCTACCCAACACTTCATACTCCCTCTCCCTGAGTGATCCCTGCTCAACACTGCAATCACCCCCTCCCTGACTGATCCCTGCCCAACACTTCACGCCCCCCCCGCTCTGACTGATACACAATCAACACTGCATCACCCACGCCCTGACTGATCTGTTCCCAACACTACAATCTCCACCAACCAGACTGATCCCTACCCAACACTGCAATCTTCCTCTCCCTGACTGATCCCTGCCCAACAATGCACGCTCCCCCTCTCTGACTGATACACACCCAACACTACAATCACCCCCGCCCTGACTGATCTATACCCAACACTGCAATCACCCACTCCCTGACTGGTCTCTAACCAACACTGCAATCTCCACCTCCATGACTGATAAATAGTCAACACTGCAATCTCCCCTTCCCTGAATGATCTGTACCCAACACTGCAATCTCCCCCTCCCTGGCTGTTCCCTACCCAACACTGCAATCTCACACTCCCTAACTGATCCCTACCCAACACTGTTATCTCGCCTCCCTGCCTGATCTCTACCCAACCCTGCAATCTCCATCTCCCTGACTGATCCCTATCCAACACTGCATTCTCCCTCTCCCTCACTGATCCCTTCCCAACACTGCAATCTCCCTCTCCCTGAATGATCCCTTCCCAACAATGCAATCTCCCTCTCCCTGACTGATCCCACCCCAACACTGCAATCTCCCCCACACAGACTGATCCCTTCCCAACACTGCAATCTCCCCCTCCCAGACTGATTTATACTCTACACTGCAATCTCGCCCCTCCCTGACTGATCCCTACGCAACACTGCATCACCCCTCCCTGACTGATGCCACCGAACACTGCAATCTCACCCTCCCTGACTGATTTATACCAACACGGCAATCTCGCCCCTCCCGGACTGATACCCAACCAACACTGCATCACCCCCGCCCTGACCGATACGTTCCCAAAACTGCAATCTCCCACTCCCTGACTGATCTCTTCCCAACACTGCAATCTCCCACTCACTGAGTGATCCCTACCCAACACTACAATCACCCCCTCTATGACTGATCTATACCCAACACTGCAATCTTCCCCACCCAGGCTGATCCCTCCCCAACACTGCAATCTCCCCCTCCCTGACTGATCCCTACCCAACAACGCAATCTCCCCCTCCCTGACTGATCTATACCTAACACTGCAATCTACCCCTCCCTGACGGATCCCTACCCAACACTGCAATCTCCCACTCCCTGACTGATCCCTACCCAACACTGCAATCTCCCCCTACCTGACTGATCCCTACCCAACACTGCAATCTCCCCCTCCCTGACTGATCTATACCCTACACTGCAATCACACCCTCCCTGACTGATCTCTACCCAACATTGCAATCTCCCCCTCCCTGACTGATATATACACAACACTGCAAACTCCCCCTCCCTGACTGATCTCTAACCAACACTGCAATCTCACCCTCCCTGACTGATCTCTACCCAACACTGCAATCCCCCCCTCCCTGACTGATCTCTACCCAACACTGCAATCTCCCCCTCCCTGACTGATCCCGACCCAACACTACAATCACCATCTCCCTGACAGATCTATACCCAACACTGCAATCACTCCCTCCCTGACTGATCCCTTCCCAACAATGCAATCCCCCCCTCCCTGACTGATCTCTTCCCAACACTGCAATCTCCCCCTCCCTGACTGATCCCGACCCAACACTACAATCACCATCCCCCTGACAGATCTATACCCAACACTGCAATCTCCCCCTCCCTGAATGATCTCTCCCCAACACTGCAATCTCACACTCCCTAACTGATCCCTACCCAACACTGTTATCTCGCCTCCCTGCCTGATCTCTACCCAACCCTGCAATCTCCATCTCCCTGACTGATCCCTATCCAACACTGCATTCTCCCTCTCCCTCACTGATCCCTTCCCAACACTGCAATCTCCCTCTCCCTGAATGATCCCTTCCCAACAATGCAATCTCCCTCTCCCTGACTGATCCCACCCCAACACTGCAATCTCCCCCACACAGACTGATCCCTTCCCAACACTGCAATCTCCCCCTCCCAGACTGATTTATACTCTACACTGCAATCACGCCCCTCCCTGACTGATCCCTACGCAAGACTGCATCACCCCTCCCTGACTGATGCCACCGAACACTGCAATCTCACCCTCCCTGACTGATTTATACCAACACGGCAATCTCGCCCCTCCCGGACTGTAACCCAACCAACACTGCATCACCACCGCCCTGACCGATACGTTCCCAAAACTGCAATCTCCCACTCCCTGACTGATCTCTTCCCAACACTGCAATCTCCCACTCACTGAGTGATCCCTACCCAAAATAAAAAACCCCCCCTCTATGACTGATCTATACCCAACACTGCAATCTTCCCCACCCAGGCTGATCCCTCCCCAACACTGCAATCTCCCCCTCCCTGACTGATCCCTACCCAACAACGCAATCTCCCCCTCCCTGACTGATCTATACCTAACACTGCAATCTACCCCTCCCTGACGGATCCCTACCCAACACTGCAATCTCTCACTCCCTGACTGATCCCTACCCAACACTGCAATCTCCCCCTACCTGACTGATCCCTACCCAACACTGCAATCTCCCCCTCCCTGACTGATCTATACCCTACACTGCAATCACACCCTCCCTGACTGATCTCTACCCAACATTGCAATCTCCCCCTCCCTGAGTGATATATACCAAACACTGCAAACTCCCCCTCCCTGACTGATCTCTAACCAACACTGCAATCTCTCCCTCCCTGACTGATCCCTACTCAACACTGCAATCGCCCCCTCCCTGACTGATCTCTACCTAACACTGCAATCCCCCCCTCCCTGACTGATCTCTACCCAACACTGCAATCTCCCCCTCCCTGACTGATCCCGACCCAACACGACAATCACCATCTCCCTGACAGATCTATACCCAACACTGCAATCACTCCCACCCTGACTGATCCCTTCCCAACACTGCAATCCCCCCCTCCCTGACTGATCTCTTCCCAACACTGCAATCACCCCCTCCCTGACTGATCCCGACCCAACACTACAATCACCATCTCCCTGACAGATCTATACCCAACACTGCAATCTCCCCCTCCCTGAATGATCTCTCCCCAACACTGCAATCTCCCCCTCCCTGACTGATCCCTACCCAACACTGCAATCTCCCTCTCCCTGACTGATCCCTACCCAACACTGCAATCTCCCTCTCCCTGACTGATCCCTACCCAACACTGCAATCTCCCTCTCCCTGAATGATCCCTACTCAACACTGCAATCACCCCCTCCCTGACTGATCCCTGCCCAACACTGCACGCCCCCCTCTCTGACTGATACACACTCAACACTGCATCACCCCCGCCCTGACTGATCTGTTCCCAACACTGCAATCTCGCCCCTCCCTAACTGATCCCTAACCAACACTGCACTCCCCCCTCTCTGACTGATACCCACCCAACACTGCATCACCCCCGCCCTGATTAATCTATACCCAACACTACCATCTCCACCACCCAGACTGATCCCTACCCAATACTGCAATCTCCCCCTCCCTGACTGATCCATGCCCAACAATGCACGCTCCCCCCTCTCTGACTGATACACACCAACACTACAATCACCCCCGCCCTGATTGATCTCTACCCAACACTACAATCTCCCCCTCCCTGATTGATCTCTACCCAACACTGCAATCTCCCCCCACGACTGATCTCTAACCAACACTGCAATCTCCCCCTCCCTGAATTAACTCTACCCAACACTTCAATCTCCCTCTCCCTGAATGATCCCTACTCAACTCTGCAATCAACCCCTCCCTGACTGATCCCTGCCCAACACTCCCCCCCATCTCTGACTGATACACGCCCAACACTGCATCACCCCCGCCCTGACTGATCTTTCCCCAACACTGCAATCTCTACCTCCCAGACTGATCCCTACTCAACACGGCAATCTCCCTCTCCCTGACTGATGCCTGCCGAACATTGCACTCCCCCCGTCTCTGACTGATGCACACCCAACACTACAATCACCCCCTCCCTGACTGATCCCTCCCCAATCCTGCAATCTCCCCCACCCGGACTGATCCCTACCCAACACTGCAATCTCCCGGTCCCTGACTGATCTATACCCAACTCTGCAATCCTTCCCCACCCAGACTGATCCCTACCCAACACTACAATCTCCCCCTCCCTGACTGAGCCCTACCCAACACAGCAATCTCCCCTCCCTGACAGATCCCTCCCCAACACTGCAATCTCCCCCTCCCTGACTGATCTCTACCCAACACAGCAATCTCCCCTCCCTGACTGATCTCTACCCAACACTTCAATCACCTCCTCCATGAGTGATCTCGACCCAACACTGCAATTTCCCCTCCCTGACTGATCTCTACCCAATACTGCAATCTCCCCCTGCGTGACTGATCCCGACCCAACACTGCAATCTCCCCCTCTCTGACTGATTCCCACCCAACACTGCATCATCCACGCCCTGATTGATACCTTCCCAACACTGCAATCTCCCCCTCACGAACTGATCCCTACCCAACACTGCAATCTCCCCCACCCAGACTGAACCCTACACAACACTGCAATCTCCCCGTCCCGGACTGATCCCTACCCAACACTGAAATGCCCCCCTCCCTGGCTGTTCCCTCCCCAACACTCCAATCCCCCCCACCCAGAGTGATCCCTTCCCATCACTGCAATCTCCCCCTCAATGACTGATCCCTACGAAACAATGCAATCTCCCCTCCCTGACTGATCCCTACCCAACACTGCAATACTCCCTCCCTGACTGATCTCTACCCAACACTGCAATCTCCCCCTCCCTGACTGATCCCGACCCAACACTGCAAACTCCCCCTCCCTGACTGATCTATACCCAACACTGCAATCTCCCCCTCCCTGAATGATCTCTACCCAACACTGCAATCTCCCCCTCCCTGACTGATCCGTACCCAACACTTCAATCTCTCTCTCCCTTAATGATCCCTACTCAACACTGCAATCACCCCCTCCCTGACTGATCCCTGCCCAACACTGCAATCTCACACTCCCTAACTGATCCCTACCCAACACTGTAATCTCGACTCCCTGACTGATCTCTACCCAACCCTGCAATCTCCATCTCCCTGACTGATCCCTAATCAACACTGCATTCTCCCTCTCCCTGACTGATCCCTATCCAACACTGCAATCTCCCCCTCCCTGACTGATCCCGACCCAACACTACAATCACCAAATCCCTGACAGATCTATACCCAACACTGCAATCACTCCCTCCCTGACTGATCCCTTCCCAACACTGCAAACTCCCCCTCCCTGCCTGATCTATACCCAACACTGCAATCTCCCCCTCCCTGAATGATCTCTCCCCAACACTGCAATCTCCCCCTCCATGACTGATCCCTACCCAACACTTCAATCTCCCTCTCCCTGAATGATCCCTACTCAACACTGCAATTACTCCCTCCCTGACTGATCCCTGCCCAACACTGCACGCCCCCCTCTCTGAATGATACACACTCAACACTGCATCACCCCCGCCCTGACTGATCTGTTCCCAACACTGCAATCTCGCCCCTCCCTAACTGATCCCTAACCAACACTGCATTCCCCCCTCTCTGACTGATACCCACCCAACACTGCATCACCCCCGCCCTGATGAATCTATACCCAACACTACAATCTCCACCAACCAGACTGATCCCTACCCAATACTGAAATCTCCCCCTCCCTGACTGATCCATGCCCAACAATGCACGCCCCCCCCTCTGACTGATACACACCCAACACTACAATCACCCACGCCCTGATTGATCTCTACCCAACACTGCAATCTCCCCCTCCCTGACTGATCTCTAACCAACACTGCAATCTCCCCCTCCCTGAATGAACTCTACCCAACACTTCAATCTCCCACTCCCTGAATGATCCCTACTCAACAATGCAATCACGCCCTCCCTGACTGATCCCTGCACAACACTGTAATCTCGGCTGCCTGACAGATCCCTACCCAACAGTGCAATCTCCCCCTTGCTGAATGATCTCTACCCAACACTGCAATTTCCCCTGCGACTGATCTCTAACCAACACTGCAATCTCCCCCTCCCTGACTGATCCCTACCCAACACAGCAATCTCCCCTCCCTGACTGATCTCTCCCCAACACTGCAATCTCCACCTCCCAGACTGATCCCTACTCAACACGGCAATCTCCCCCTCCCTGACTGATGCCTGCCGAACATTGCACTCCCCCCGTCTCTGACTGATGCACACCCAACACTACAATCACCCCCTCCCTGACTGATCCCTCCCCAACCCTGCAATCTCCCCCACCCGGATTGACCCCTACCAAACACTGCAATCTCCCCGTCCCTGACTGATCTATACCCAACTCTGCAATCTTCCCCACCCAGACTGATCCCTACCCAACACTGCAATCTCCCCCTCCCTGACTGATCCCTACCCAACACAGCAATCTCCCCTCCCTGACTGATCACTCCCCAACACTGCAATCTCCCCCTCCCTGACTGAACCCTACCCAACACTGCAATCTCCCGTCCCTGACTGATCTCTACCCAACACTGCAATCTCACCCATCCCTGACTGATCACTTCCCAACACTGTTATCACCCCCTCCCTGACTGAACCCGACCCAACACTGCAATCTCCCTCTTCCTGACTGATCCATACCCAACACTGCAATCACCCCCCTCCCTGACTGATCCCTACCCAACACTGCACTCCCCCCCTTTCTGACTTACACCCACCCAACACTGCATTACCCTCGACCTGACCGAAACCTTCCCTGCACTGCAATCTCTCCCTATCTGACTGAACTATACCCAACACTGCAATCACCCCCTCACTGACTGAACTATACCCCACACTGCAATCACCCCCTCCCTGACCGATCTATGCCCAACACTGCAATCACCCCCTCCTGACTGATCTATACCCTACACTGCACTCAGCCCCTCCCTGACTGATCTCTACTCAACACTTCAATCTCGCCCTCCCAGACTAATCCCTACCCAACACTGCAATCTCCCCCTCCCTGACTGAACCCTACCCAACACGGCAATCACCCCCTCCCTGACTGATCTATACCCAACACTGCAATCTTCCCCACCCAGACGGATCCCTAACCAACACTGCAATCTCCGCCTCCCTGACTGATCCCTACTCAACACTGCAATCTCCCCCTCCCTGACTGATCCCTACCCAACACTGCAATCTCCCCCTCCCTGACTGATCCCTACCCAACACTGCAATCTCACACTCCCTGACTGATCCCTACCCATCACTGAAATCTCGCCTCCCTGACAGATCCCTACCCAACAGTGCAATCTCCCCCACCCTGATTGATCTCTACCCAACACTGCAATCTCCCCCTCCCTGACTGATCTCTAACCAACACTGCAATCTCCCCCTCCCTGAATGAACTCTACCCAACACTTCAATCTCTCTCTCCCTGAATGATCCCTACTCAACAATGCAATCACCCCCTCCCTGACTGATCTCTACCCAACACTGCAATCTCCCCCTCCCTAACTGATCCCTACCCAACACTGCAATCTCCCCCACCCGGACTGAACCCTACCCAACACTGCAATCTCCCCGTCCCTGACTGTTCGCTACCCAACACTCCAATCTCCCCCACCCAGAGTGATCACTTCCCATCACTGCAATCTCCCCCTCCATGACTGATCCCTACGCAACACTGCAATCTCCCCTCCCTGACTGATCCCTACCCAACACTGCAATCTCCCCTCCCTGACTGATCCCTGCACAACACTGTAATCTCGGCTGCCTGACTGATCCCTACCCAACAGTGCAATCTCCCCCTTGCTGAATGATCTCTACCCAACACTGCAATTTCCCCTTCGACTGATCTCTAACCAACACTGCAATCTCCCCCTCCCTGACTGATCCTGACCCAACACAGCAATCTCCCCTCCCTGACTGATCTCTCCCCAACACTGCAATCTCCACCTCCCAGACTAATCCCTACTCAACACAGCAATCTCCCCCTCCCTGACTGATGCCTGCCGAACATTGCACTCCCCCCGTCTCTGACTGATGCACACCCAACACTACAATCACCCCCTCCCTGACTGATCCATCCCCATCCCTGCAATCTCCCCCACCCGGATTGACCCCTACCAAACACTGCAATCTCCCCGTCCCTGACTGATGTATACCCAACTCCGCAATCTTCCCCACCCAGACTGATGCTACCCAACACTGCAATCTCACCCTCCTTGACTGATCCCTACCCAACACAGCAATCTCCGGTCCCTGACTTATCACTCCCCAACACTGCAATCTCCCCCTCCCTGACTGATCTCTACCCAACACAGCAATCTCCCGTCCCTGACTGATCTATACCCAACACTGCAATCTCCTCTTCCATGAGTGATCTCTACACAACACAGCTATCTCCCCCTCCCTGACTGATCTCTACCCAACACTGCAATCTCCCCCTCCCTAACTGATCCCTACTCAAAACTGCAATCTCCCCTCCATGACTGATCCCTCCCCAACACTGCAATCTCCCCCTCCCTGACTGATCTCTACCCAACACAGCAATCTCCCCCTCCCTGACTGATCTCTACCCAACACTGCAATCTCATCCTCCATGACTGATCTCTACCCAACACTGCAATCTCCCCCTCCCTGACTGATCTCAACCCAACACTGCAATCACCCCCTGCGTGACTGATCCCTCCCCAACACTGCACTCCCCCCTCTCTGACAGATTCCCACCCAAAATTGCATCATCCACGCCCTGATTGATACCTTCCCAACACTGCAATCTCCCCCTCCCTAACTGATCCCTACCCAACACTGCAATCTCCCCCACACGGACTGAACCCTACCCAACACTGCAATCTCCCCGTCCCTGACTGATCTATACCCAACACTGCAATCTTCTCCAACCAGACTGATCCCTCCCCAACACTGAAATGTCCCACTCCCTGGCGGTTCCCTCCCCAACACTCCAATCCCTCCCACCCAGAGTTATCACTTCCCATCACTGCAATCTTCCCCACCCAGACGGATCCCTAACCAACACTGCAATCTCCCCCTCCCTGACTGATCCCTACTCAACACTGCAATCTCCCCCTCCCTGACTGATCCCTACCCAACACTGCAATCTCCCCCCTACCTGACTGATCTCTCACCAACACTGCAATCTCCCCCTCCCTAACTGATCCCTACCCAACACTGCAATCTCCCCTCCCTGACTGATCCCTCCCCAACAATGCAATCTCCCCCTCCCTGACTGATCTCTCACCAACACAGCAATCTCCCCCTCCCTGACTGATCTCTACCCAACACTGCAATATCCTCCTCCATGACTGATCTCTACCCAACACTGCAATCTCCCCCCCGACTGTTCTCTCCCCAACTCTGCAATCACCCCCTCCCTGACTGATCCCTACCCAACACTGCACTCCCCCCCTCTCTGACTGATACCCACCCAACACTGCATCACCCACGCCCTAATCGATACCTTCCCAACACTGCAATCTCCGCCTCCCTAACTGATCCCTATCCAACACTGCAATCTCCCCCACCCGGACTGAACACTACCCAACACTGCAATCTCCCCGTCCCTGACTGATCTATACCCAACACTGCAATCTTCCTCAACCAGACTGATCCCTACCCAACACTGAAATCTCCCCCTCCCTGACTGATCCCTAACCAACACTGCAATCTCCCACTCCCTGGCTGTTCCCTACCCAACACTCCAGTCTCCCCCACCCAGAGTAATCCCTTCCCATCACTGCAATCTCCCACTCCATGACTGATCCCTACGCAACACTGCAATCTCCCCTCCCTGACTGATCCCTCCCCAACACTGCAATCTCCCCCTCCCTGACTGAACTCTACCCAACACTGCAAACTCCCCCTCCCTGACTGATCGATACCCAACACTGCACTCCACCCCTCTCTGACTGGTAACCACCGAACACTGCATCACGCACTCCCTGACCGATACCTACCCGACACTGCAATCTCCCCCACCCTGACTGATCCCTTCCCAACACTGCAATCTCCCTCTCCCTGACTGATCTATACCCAACACTACAATCTCCCCCCTCCCTGACTGATCACTTCCCAACACTGTTATCACCCCGTCCCTGACTGAACCCGACCCATTCACTGCAATCTCCCTCTCCCTGACTGATCTATACCCAACACTGCAATCTTCCACCTCCCTGACTGATCCCTTCCCAACACAGCAATCTCCCCCTCCCTGACAGATCACTTCCCAACACTGTTATCACCCCCTCCCTGACTGAACCCTACGCAACACTGCAATCTCCCTCTCCCTGACTGATCTATACCCAACACTGCAATCTCACCCATCCCTGACTGATCACTTCCCAACACTGTTATCACCCCCTCCCTGAGTGAACCCGACCCAACACTGCAATCTCCCTCTCCCTGACTGATCCATACCCAACACTGCAATCTCCCCCCTCCCTGACTGATCCCTACCCAACACTGCACTCCCCCCCTTTCTGACTTACACCCACCCAACACTGCATTACCCTCGACCGGACCGAAACCTTCCCTGCACTGCAATCTCCCCCTATCTGACTGAACTATACCCAACACTGCAATCACCCCCTCACTGACTGAACTATACCCAACACTGCAATCACCCCCTCCCTGACCGATCTATGCCCAACACTGCAATCACCCCCTCCTGACTGATCTATACCCGACACTGCACTCAGCCCCTCCCTGACTGATCTCTACCCAACACTGCAATCTCGCCCTCCCTGACTGATCACTACCCAACACTGCAATCTCCCCCTCCCTGACTGAACCCTACCCAACACGGCAATCACCCCCTCCCTGACTGATCCCTACCCAACACTGTAATCTTCCCCACCCTGACTGATCCCTAACCAAGACTGCAATCTCCCCCTCCCTGACTGATCCCTACTCAACACTGCAATCTCCCCCTCCCTGACTGATCCCTACCCAACACTGCAATCTCCCCCTCCCTGACTGATCCCTACCGAACACTGCAATCTCCCCCTCCCTGACTGATCCCTACCCATCACTGAAATCTCGCCTCGCTGACAGATCCCTACCCAACAGTGCAATCTCCCCCACCCTGATTGATCTCTACCCAACAATGCAATCTCCCCCTCCCTGACTGATCTCTAACCAACAATGCAATCTCCCCCTCCCTGAATGAACTCTACCAAACACTTCAATCTCCCTCACCCTGAGTGATCCCTAATCAACAATGCAATCACCCACTCCCTGACTGATCTCTACCCAACACTGCAATCTCCCCCTCCCTAACTGATCCCTACCCAACACTGCAATCTCCCCCACCCGGACTGAACCCTACCCAACACTGCAATCTCCCCGTCCCTGACTGATCTATACCCAACACAGCAATCTTCCCCAACCAGACTGATCCCACCCAACACTGAAATCTCCCCCTCCCTGGCTGTTCCCTACCCAACACTCCAATCTCCCCCACCCAGAGTGATCACTTCCCATCACTGCAATCTCCCCCTCCATGACTGATCCCTACGCAACACTGCAATCTCCCCTCCCTGACTGATCCATACCCAACACTGCAATCTCCCCCTCCCTGACTGATCTCTACCCAACACTGCAAACTCCCCCTCCCTGACTGATCTCTACCCAACACTGCAAACACCCCCTCCCTGACTGATCCCTCCCCAACACGGCAATCTCCCCCTCCCTGACTGATCTCTACCCAACACAGCAATCTCCCCCTCCCTGACTGATCTCCCCCAACACTGCAATCTCCACATCCATGACTGATCTCGACCCAACACTGCAATCTCCCCCTCCCTGACTGATCTCTACCCAACACTGCAATCTCCCCCTCCCTAACTGATCCCTACCCAACACTGCAATCTCCCCTGCCTGACAGATCCCTCCTCAACACTGCAATCTCCCCCTCCCTGACTGATCTCTCAACAACACTGCAATCTCCTCCTCCATGACTGATCCCTGCACAACACTGCAATCACCCCCTCCCTGACTGATCTCTACCCAACACTGCAATCTCCCCCTCCCTAACTGATCCCTACCCAACACTGCAATCTCCCCCACCCGGACTGAACCCTACCCAACACTGCAATCTCCCCGTCCCTGACTGATCTATACCCAACACAGCAATCTTCCCCAACCAGACAGATCCCACCCAACACTGAAATCTCCCCCTCCCTGGCTGTTCCCTACCCAACACTCCAATCTCCCCAACCCAGAGTGATCACTTCCCATCACTGCAATCTCCCCCTCCATGACTGATCCCTACGCAACACTGCAATCTCCCCTCCTTGACTGATCCCTACCCAACACTGCAAACTCCCCCTCCCTGACTGATCTCTACCCAACACTGCAATCTTCTCCAACCAGACTGATCCCTCCCCAACACTGAAATGTCCCACTCCCTGGCGGTTCCCTCCCCAACACTGAAATCCCCCCCACCCAGAGTTATCACTTCCCATCACTGCAATCTTCCCCACCCAGACGGATCCCTAACCAACACTGCAATCTCCCCCTCCCTGACTGATCCCTACTCAACACTGCAATCTCCCCCTCCCTGACTGATCCCTACCCAACACTGCAATCTCCCCCCTACCTGACTGATCTCTCACCAACACTGCAATCTCCCCCTCCCTAACTGATCCCTACCCAACACTGCAATCTCCCCTCCCTGACTGATCCCTCCCCAACAATGCAATCTCCCCCTCCCTGACTGATCTCTCACCAACACAGCAATCTCCCCCTCCCTGACTGATCTCTACCCAACACTGCAATATCCTCCTCCATGACTGATCTCTACCCAACACTGCAATCTCCCCCCCGACTGTTCTCTCCCCAACTCTGCAATCACCCCCTCCCTGACTGATCCCTACCCAACACTGCACTCCCCCCCTCTCTGACTGATACCCACCCAACACTGCATCACCCACGCCCTAATCGATACCTTCCCAACACTGCAATCTCCGCCTCCCTAACTGATCCCTATCCAACACTGCAATCTCCCCCACCCGGACTGAACACTACCCAACACTGCAATCTCCCCGTCCCTGACTGATCTATACCCAAAACTGCAATCTTCCTCAACCAGACTGATCCCTACCCAACACTGAAATCTCCCCCTCCCTGACTGATCCCTAACCAACACTGCAATCTCCCACTCCCTGGCTGTTCCCTACCCAACACTCCAGTCTCCCCCACCCAGAGTAATCCCTTCCCATCACTGCAATCTCCCACTCCATGACTGATCCCTACGCAACACTGCAATCTCCCCTCCCTGACTGATCCCTCCCCAACACTGCAATCTCCCCCTCCCTGACTGAACTCTACCCAACACTGCAAACTCCCCCTCCCTGACTGATCGATACCCAACACTGCACTCCACCCCTCTCTGACTGATAACCACCGAACACTGCATCACGCACTCCCTGACCGATACCTACCCGACACTGCAATCTCCCCCACCCTGACTGATCCCTTCCCAACACTGCAATCTCCCCCTCCCTGACTGAACCCTACCCAACACAGCAATCTCCCCCTCCCTGACTGATCACTTCCCAACACTGTTATCACCCCCACCCGGACTGAACCCTACCCAAAACTGCAATCTCCCCGTCCCTGACTGTTCGCTACCCAACACTCCAATCTCCCCCACCCAGAGTGATCACTTCCCATCACTGCAATCTCCCCCTCCATGACTGATCCCTACGCAACACTGCAATCTCCCCTCCCTGACTGATCCCTACCCAACACTGCAATCTCCCCTCCCTGACTGATCCCTGCACAACACTGTAATCTCGGCTGCCTGACTGATCCCTACCCAACAGTGCAATCTCCCCCTTGCTGAATGATCTCTACCCAACACTGCAATTTCCCCTTAGACTGATCTCTAACCAACACTGCAATCTCCCCCTCCCTGACTGATCCTGACCCAACACAGCAATCTCCCCTCCCTGACTGATCTCTCCCCAACACTGCAATCTCCACCTCCCAGACTAATCCCTACTCAACACAGCAATCTCCCCCTCCCTGACTGATGCCTGCCGAACATTGCACTCCCCCCGTCTCTGACTGATGCACACCCAACACTACAATCACCCCCTCCCTGACTGATCCATCCCCATCCCTGCAATCTCCCCCACCCGGATTGACCCCTACCAAACACTGCAATCTCCCCGTCCCTGACTGATGTATACCCAACTCCGCAATCTTCCCCACCCAGACTGATGCTACCCAACACTGCAATCTCACCCTCCTTGACTGATCCCTACCCAACACAGCAATCTCCGGTCCCTGACTTATCACTCCCCAACACTGCAATCTCCCCCTCCCTGACTGATCTCTACCCAACACAGCAATCTCCCGTCCCTGACTGATCTATACCCAACACTGCAATCTCCTCTTCCATGAGTGATCTCTACACAACACAGCTATCTCCCCCTCCCTGACTGATCTCTACCCAACACTGCAATCTCCCCCTCCCTAACTGATCCCTACTCAAAACTGCAATCTCCCCTCCATGACTGATCCCTCCCCAACACTGCAATCTCCCCCTCCCTGACTGATCTCTACCCAACACAGCAATCTCCCCCTCCCTGACTGATCTCTACCCAACACTGCAATCTCATCCTCCATGACTGATCTCTACCCAACACTGCAATCTCCCCCTCCCTGACTGATCTCAACCCAACACTGCAATCACCCCCTGCGTGACTGATCCCTCCCCAACACTGCACTCCCCCCTCTCTGACAGATTCCCACCCAAAATTGCATCATCCACGCCCTGATTGATACCTTCCCAACACTGCAATCTCCCCCTCCCTAACTGATCCCTACCCAACACTGCAATCTCCCCCACACGGACTGAACCCTACCCAACACTGCAATCTCCCCGTCCCTGACTGATCTATACCCAACACTGCAATCTTCTCCAACCAGACTGATCCCTCCCCAACACTGAAATGTCCCACTCCCTGGCGGTTCCCTCCCCAACACTCCAATCCCTCCCACCCAGAGTTATCACTTCCCATCACTGCAATCTTCCCCACCCAGACGGATCCCTAACCAACACTGCAATCTCCCCCTCCCTGACTGATCCCTACTCAACACTGCAATCTCCCCCTCCCTGACTGATCCCTACCCAACACTGCAATCTCCCCCCTACCTGACTGATCTCTCACCAACACTGCAATCTCCCCCTCCCTAACTGATCCCTACCCAACACTGCAATCTCCCCTCCCTGACTGATCCCTCCCCAACAATGCAATCTCCCCCTCCCTGACTGATCTCTCACCAACACAGCAATCTCCCCCTCCCTGACTGATCTCTACCCAACACTGCAATATCCTCCTCCATGACTGATCTCTACCCAACACTGCAATCTCCCCCCCGACTGTTCTCTCCCCAACTCTGCAATCACCCCCTCCCTGACTGATCCCTACCCAACACTGCACTCCCCCCCTCTCTGACTGATACCCACCCAACACTGCATCACCCACGCCCTAATCGATACCTTCCCAACACTGCAATCTCCGCCTCCCTAACTGATCCCTATCCAACACTGCAATCTCCCCCACCCGGACTGAACACTACCCAACACTGCAATCTCCCCGTCCCTGACTGATCTATACCCAACACTGCAATCTTCCTCAACCAGACTGATCCCTACCCAACACTGAAATCTCCCCCTCCCTGACTGATCCCTAACCAACACTGCAATCTCCCACTCCCTGGCTGTTCCCTACCCAACACTCCAGTCTCCCCCACCCAGAGTAATCCCTTCCCATCACTGCAATCTCCCACTCCATGACTGATCCCTACGCAACACTGCAATCTCCCCTCCCTGACTGATCCCTCCCCAACACTGCAATCTCCCCCTCCCTGACTGAACTCTACCCAACACTGCAAACTCCCCCTCCCTGACTGATCGATACCCAACACTGCACTCCACCCCTCTCTGACTGGTAACCACCGAACACTGCATCACGCACTCCCTGACCGATACCTACCCGACACTGCAATCTCCCCCACCCTGACTGATCCCTTCCCAACACTGCAATCTCCCTCTCCCTGACTGATCTATACCCAACACTACAATCTCCCCCCTCCCTGACTGATCACTTCCCAACACTGTTATCACCCCGTCCCTGACTGAACCCGACCCATTCACTGCAATCTCCCTCTCCCTGACTGATCTATACCCAACACTGCAATCTTCCACCTCCCTGACTGATCCCTTCCCAACACAGCAATCTCCCCCTCCCTGACAGATCACTTCCCAACACTGTTATCACCCCCTCCCTGACTGAACCCTACGCAACACTGCAATCTCCCTCTCCCTGACTGATCTATACCCAACACTGCAATCTCACCCATCCCTGACTGATCACTTCCCAACACTGTTATCACCCCCTCCCTGAGTGAACCCGACCCAACACTGCAATCTCCCTCTCCCTGAATGATCCATACCCAACACTGCAATCTCCCCCCTCCCTGACTGATCCCTACCCAACACTGCACTCCCCCCCTTTCTGACTTACACCCACCCAACACTGCATTACCCTCGACCGGACCGAAACCTTCCCTGCACTGCAATCTCCCCCTATCTGACTGAACTATACCCAACACTGCAATCACCCCCTCACTGACTGAACTATACCCAACACTGCAATCACCCCCTCCCTGACCGATCTATGCCCAACACTGCAATCACCCCCTCCTGACTGATCTATACCCTACACTGCACTCAGCCCCTCCCTGACTGATCTCTACCCAACACTGCAATCTCGCCCTCCCTGACTGATCACTACCCAACACTGCAATCTCCCCCTCCCTGACTGAACCCTACCCAACACGGCAATCACCCCCTCCCTGACTGATCCCTACCCAACACTGTAATCTTCCCCACCCTGACTGATCCCTAACCAAGACTGCAATCTCCCCCTCCCTGACTGATCCCTACTCAACACTGCAATCTCCCCCTCCCTGACTGATCCCTACCCAACACTGCAATCTCCCCCTCCCTGACTGATCCCTACCGAACACTGCAATCTCCCCCTCCCTGACTGATCCCTACCCATCACTGAAATCTCGCCTCGCTGACAGATCCCTACCCAACAGTGCAATCTCCCCCACCCTGATTGATCTCTACCCAACAATGCAATCTCCCCCTCCCTGACTGATCTCTAACCAACAATGCAATCTCCCCCTCCCTGAATGAACTCTACCAAACACTTCAATCTCCCTCACCCTGAGTGATCCCTAATCAACAATGCAATCACCCACTCCCTGACTGATCTCTACCCAACACTGCAATCTCCCCCTCCCTAACTGATCCCTACCCAACACTGCAATCTCCCCCACCCGGACTGAACCCTACCCAACACTGCAATCTCCCCGTCCCTGACTGATCTATACCCAACACAGCAATCTTCCCCAACCAGACTGATCCCACCCAACACTGAAATCTCCCCCTCCCTGGCTGTTCCCTACCCAACACTCCAATCTCCCCCACCCAGAGTGATCACTTCCCATCACTGCAATCTCCCCCTCCATGACTGATCCCTACGCAACACTGCAATCTCCCCTCCCTGACTGATCCATACCCAACACTGCAATCTCCCCCTCCCTGACTGATCTCTACCCAACACTGCAAACTCCCCCTCCCTGACTGATCTCTACCCAACACTGCAAACACCCCCTCCCTGACTGATCCCTCCCCAACACGGCAATCTCCCCCTCCCTGACTGATCTCTACCCAACACAGCAATCTCCCCCTCCCTGACTGATCTCCCCCAACACTGCAATCTCCACATCCATGACTGATCTCGACCCAACACTGCAATCTCCCCCTCCCTGACTGATCTCTACCCAACACTGCAATCTCCCCCTCCCTAACTGATCCCTACCCAACACTGCAATCTCCCCTGCCTGACAGATCCCTCCTCAACACTGCAATCTCCCCCTCCCTGACTGATCTCTCAACAACACTGCAATCTCCTCCTCCATGACTGATCCCTGCACAACACTGCAATCACCCCCTCCCTGACTGATCTCTACCCAACACTGCAATCTCCCCCTCCCTAACTGATCCCTACCCAACACTGCAATCTCCCCCACCCGGACTGAACCCTACCCAACACTGCAATCTCCCCGTCCCTGACTGATCTATACCCAACACAGCAATCTTCCCCAACCAGACAGATCCCACCCAACACTGAAATCTCCCCCTCCCTGGCTGTTCCCTACCCAACACTCCAATCTCCCCAACCCAGAGTGATCACTTCCCATCACTGCAATCTCCCCCTCCATGACTGATCCCTACGCAACACTGCAATCTCCCCTCCTTGACTGATCCCTACCCAACACTGCAAACTCCCCCTCCCTGACTGATCTCTACCCAACACTGCAATCTTCTCCAACCAGACTGATCCCTCCCCAACACTGAAATGTCCCACTCCCTGGCGGTTCCCTCCCCAACACTGAAATCCCCCCCACCCAGAGTTATCACTTCCCATCACTGCAATCTTCCCCACCCAGACGGATCCCTAACCAACACTGCAATCTCCCCCTCCCTGACTGATCCCTACTCAACACTGCAATCTCCCCCTCCCTGACTGATCCCTCCCCAACAATGCAATCTCCCCCTCCCTGACTGATCTCTCACCAACACAGCAATCTCCCCCTCCCTGACTGATCTCTACCCAACACTGCAATATCCTCCTCCATGACTGATCTCTACCCAACACTGCAATCTCCCCCCCGACTGTTCTCTCCCCAACTCTGCAATCACCCCCTCCCTGACTGATCCCTACCCAACACTGCACTCCCCCCCTCTCTGACTGATACCCACCCAACACTGCATCACCCACGCCCTAATCGATACCTTCCCAACACTGCAATCTCCGCCTCCCTAACTGATCCCTATCCAACACTGCAATCTCCCCCACCCGGACTGAACACTACCCAACACTGCAATCTCCCCGTCCCTGACTGATCTATACCCAAAACTGCAATCTTCCTCAACCAGACTGATCCCTACCCAACACTGAAATCTCCCCCTCCCTGACTGATCCCTAACCAACACTGCAATCTCCCACTCCCTGGCTGTTCCCTACCCAACACTCCAGTCTCCCCCACCCAGAGTAATCCCTTCCCATCACTGCAATCTCCCACTCCATGACTGATCCCTACGCAACACTGCAATCTCCCCTCCCTGACTGATCCCTCCCCAACACTGCAATCTCCCCCTCCCTGACTGAACTCTACCCAACACTGCAAACTCCCCCTCCCTGACTGATCGATACCCAACACTGCACTCCACCCCTCTCTGACTGATAACCACCGAACACTGCATCACGCACTCCCTGACCGATACCTACCCGACACTGCAATCTCCCCCACCCTGACTGATCCCTTCCCAACACTGCAATCTCCCCCTCCCTGACTGAACCCTACCCAACACAGCAATCTCCCCCTCCCTGACTGATCACTTCCCAACACTGTTATCACCCCCACCCGGACTGAACCCTACCCAACACTGCAATCTCCCCGTCCCTGACTGTTCGCTACCCAACACTCCAATCTCCCCCACCCAGAGTGATCACTTCCCATCACTGCAATCTCCCCCTCCATGACTGATCCCTACGCAACACTGCAATCTCCCCTCCCTGACTGATCCCTACCCAACACTGCAATCTCCCCTCCCTGACTGATCCCTGCACAACACTGTAATCTCGGCTGCCTGACTGATCCCTACCCAACAGTGCAATCTCCCCCTTGCTGAATGATCTCTACCCAACACTGCAATTTCCCCTTCGACTGATCTCTAACCAACACTGCAATCTCCCCCTCCCTGACTGATCCTGACCCAACACAGCAATCTCCCCTCCCTGACTGATCTCTCCCCAACACTGCAATCTCCACCTCCCAGACTAATCCCTACTCAACACAGCAATCTCCCCCTCCCTGACTGATGCCTGCCGAACATTGCACTCCCCCCGTCTCTGACTGATGCACACCCAACACTACAATCACCCCCTCCCTGACTGATCCATCCCCATCCCTGCAATCTCCCCCACCCGGATTGACCCCTACCAAACACTGCAATCTCCCCGTCCCTGACTGATGTATACCCAACTCCGCAATCTTCCCCACCCAGACTGATGCTACCCAACACTGCAATCTCACCCTCCTTGACTGATCCCTACCCAACACAGCAATCTCCGGTCCCTGACTTATCACTCCCCAACACTGCAATCTCCCCCTCCCTGACTGATCTCTACCCAACACAGCAATCTCCCGTCCCTGACTGATCTATACCCAACACTGCAATCTCCTCTTCCATGAGTGATCTCTACACAACACAGCTATCTCCCCCTCCCTGACTGATCTCTACCCAACACTGCAATCTCCCCCTCCCTAACTGATCCCTACTCAAAACTGCAATCTCCCCTCCATGACTGATCCCTCCCCAACACTGCAATCTCCCCCTCCCTGACTGATCTCTACCCAACACAGCAATCTCCCCCTCCCTGACTGATCTCTACCCAACACTGCAATCTCATCCTCCATGACTGATCTCTACCCAACACTGCAATCTCCCCCTCCCTGACTGATCTCAACCCAACACTGCAATCACCCCCTGCGTGACTGATCCCTCCCCAACACTGCACTCCCCCCTCTCTGACAGATTCCCACCCAAAATTGCATCATCCACGCCCTGATTGATACCTTCCCAACACTGCAATCTCCCCCTCCCTAACTGATCCCTACCCAACACTGCAATCTCCCCCACACGGACTGAACCCTACCCAACACTGCAATCTCCCCGTCCCTGACTGATCTATACCCAACACTGCAATCTTCTCCAACCAGACTGATCCCTCCCCAACACTGAAATGTCCCACTCCCTGGCGGTTCCCTCCCCAACACTCCAATCCCTCCCACCCAGAGTTATCACTTCCCATCACTGCAATCTTCCCCACCCAGACGGATCCCTAACCAACACTGCAATCTCCCCCTCCCTGACTGATCCCTACTCAACACTGCAATCTCCCCCTCCCTGACTGATCCCTACCCAACACTGCAATCTCCCCCCTACCTGACTGATCTCTCACCAACACTGCAATCTCCCCCTCCCTAACTGATCCCTACCCAACACTGCAATCTCCCCTCCCTGACTGATCCCTCCCCAACAATGCAATCTCCCCCTCCCTGACTGATCTCTCACCAACACAGCAATCTCCCCCTCCCTGACTGATCTCTACCCAACACTGCAATATCCTCCTCCATGACTGATCTCTACCCAACACTGCAATCTCCCCCCCGACTGTTCTCTCCCCAACTCTGCAATCACCCCCTCCCTGACTGATCCCTACCCAACACTGCACTCCCCCCCTCTCTGACTGATACCCACCCAACACTGCATCACCCACGCCCTAATCGATACCTTCCCAACACTGCAATCTCCGCCTCCCTAACTGATCCCTATCCAACACTGCAATCTCCCCCACCCGGACTGAACACTACCCAACACTGCAATCTCCCCGTCCCTGACTGATCTATACCCAACACTGCAATCTTCCTCAACCAGACTGATCCCTACCCAACACTGAAATCTCCCCCTCCCTGACTGATCCCTAACCAACACTGCAATCTCCCACTCCCTGGCTGTTCCCTACCCAACACTCCAGTCTCCCCCACCCAGAGTAATCCCTTCCCATCACTGCAATCTCCCACTCCATGACTGATCCCTACGCAACACTGCAATCTCCCCTCCCTGACTGATCCCTCCCCAACACTGCAATCTCCCCCTCCCTGACTGAACTCTACCCAACACTGCAAACTCCCCCTCCCTGACTGATCGATACCCAACACTGCACTCCACCCCTCTCTGACTGGTAACCACCGAACACTGCATCACGCACTCCCTGACCGATACCTACCCGACACTGCAATCTCCCCCACCCTGACTGATCCCTTCCCAACACTGCAATCTCCCTCTCCCTGACTGATCTATACCCAACACTACAATCTCCCCCCTCCCTGACTGATCACTTCCCAACACTGTTATCACCCCGTCCCTGACTGAACCCGACCCATTCACTGCAATCTCCCTCTCCCTGACTGATCTATACCCAACACTGCAATCTTCCACCTCCCTGACTGATCCCTTCCCAACACAGCAATCTCCCCCTCCCTGACAGATCACTTCCCAACACTGTTATCACCCCCTCCCTGACTGAACCCTACGCAACACTGCAATCTCCCTCTCCCTGACTGATCTATACCCAACACTGCAATCTCACCCATCCCTGACTGATCACTTCCCAACACTGTTATCACCCCCTCCCTGAGTGAACCCGACCCAACACTGCAATCTCCCTCTCCCTGAATGATCCATACCCAACACTGCAATCTCCCCCCTCCCTGACTGATCCCTACCCAACACTGCACTCCCCCCCTTTCTGACTTACACCCACCCAACACTGCATTACCCTCGACCGGACCGAAACCTTCCCTGCACTGCAATCTCCCCCTATCTGACTGAACTATACCCAACACTGCAATCACCCCCTCACTGACTGAACTATACCCAACACTGCAATCACCCCCTCCCTGACCGATCTATGCCCAACACTGCAATCACCCCCTCCTGACTGATCTATACCCTACACTGCACTCAGCCCCTCCCTGACTGATCTCTACCCAACACTGCAATCTCGCCCTCCCTGACTGATCACTACCCAACACTGCAATCTCCCCCTCCCTGACTGAACCCTACCCAACACGGCAATCACCCCCTCCCTGACTGATCCCTACCCAACACTGTAATCTTCCCCACCCTGACTGATCCCTAACCAAGACTGCAATCTCCCCCTCCCTGACTGATCCCTACTCAACACTGCAATCTCCCCCTCCCTGACTGATCCCTACCCAACACTGCAATCTCCCCCTCCCTGACTGATCCCTACCGAACACTGCAATCTCCCCCTCCCTGACTGATCCCTACCCATCACTGAAATCTCGCCTCGCTGACAGATCCCTACCCAACAGTGCAATCTCCCCCACCCTGATTGATCTCTACCCAACAATGCAATCTCCCCCTCCCTGACTGATCTCTAACCAACAATGCAATCTCCCCCTCCCTGAATGAACTCTACCAAACACTTCAATCTCCCTCACCCTGAGTGATCCCTAATCAACAATGCAATCACCCACTCCCTGACTGATCTCTACCCAACACTGCAATCTCCCCCTCCCTAACTGATCCCTACCCAACACTGCAATCTCCCCCACCCGGACTGAACCCTACCCAACACTGCAATCTCCCCGTCCCTGACTGATCTATACCCAACACAGCAATCTTCCCCAACCAGACTGATCCCACCCAACACTGAAATCTCCCCCTCCCTGGCTGTTCCCTACCCAACACTCCAATCTCCCCCACCCAGAGTGATCACTTCCCATCACTGCAATCTCCCCCTCCATGACTGATCCCTACGCAACACTGCAATCTCCCCTCCCTGACTGATCCATACCCAACACTGCAATCTCCCCCTCCCTGACTGATCTCTACCCAACACTGCAAACTCCCCCTCCCTGACTGATCTCTACCCAACACTGCAAACACCCCCTCCCTGACTGATCCCTCCCCAACACGGCAATCTCCCCCTCCCTGACTGATCTCTACCCAACACAGCAATCTCCCCCTCCCTGACTGATCTCCCCCAACACTGCAATCTCCACATCCATGACTGATCTCGACCCAACACTGCAATCTCCCCCTCCCTGACTGATCTCTACCCAACACTGCAATCTCCCCCTCCCTAACTGATCCCTACCCAACACTGCAATCTCCCCTGCCTGACAGATCCCTCCTCAACACTGCAATCTCCCCCTCCCTGACTGATCTCTCAACAACACTGCAATCTCCTCCTCCATGACTGATCCCTGCACAACACTGCAATCACCCCCTCCCTGACTGATCTCTACCCAACACTGCAATCTCCCCCTCCCTAACTGATCCCTACCCAACACTGCAATCTCCCCCACCCGGACTGAACCCTACCCAACACTGCAATCTCCCCGTCCCTGACTGATCTATACCCAACACAGCAATCTTCCCCAACCAGACAGATCCCACCCAACACTGAAATCTCCCCCTCCCTGGCTGTTCCCTACCCAACACTCCAATCTCCCCAACCCAGAGTGATCACTTCCCATCACTGCAATCTCCCCCTCCATGACTGATCCCTACGCAACACTGCAATCTCCCCTCCTTGACTGATCCCTACCCAACACTGCAAACTCCCCCTCCCTGACTGATCTCTACCCAACACTGCAATCTTCTCCAACCAGACTGATCCCTCCCCAACACTGAAATGTCCCACTCCCTGGCGGTTCCCTCCCCAACACTGAAATCCCCCCCACCCAGAGTTATCACTTCCCATCACTGCAATCTTCCCCACCCAGACGGATCCCTAACCAACACTGCAATCTCCCCCTCCCTGACTGATCCCTACTCAACACTGCAATCTCCCCCTCCCTGACTGATCCCTACCCAACACTGCAATCTCCCCCCTACCTGACTGATCTCTCACCAACACTGCAATCTCCCCCTCCCTAACTGATCCCTACCCAACACTGCAATCTCCCCTCCCTGACTGATCCCTCCCCAACAATGCAATCTCCCCCTCCCTGACTGATCTCTCACCAACACAGCAATCTCCCCCTCCCTGACTGATCTCTACCCAACACTGCAATATCCTCCTCCATGACTGATCTCTACCCAACACTGCAATCTCCCCCCCGACTGTTCTCTCCCCAACTCTGCAATCACCCCCTCCCTGACTGATCCCTACCCAACACTGCACTCCCCCCCTCTCTGACTGATACCCACCCAACACTGCATCACCCACGCCCTAATCGATACCTTCCCAACACTGCAATCTCCGCCTCCCTAACTGATCCCTATCCAACACTGCAATCTCCCCCACCCGGACTGAACACTACCCAACACTGCAATCTCCCCGTCCCTGACTGATCTATACCCAAAACTGCAATCTTCCTCAACCAGACTGATCCCTACCCAACACTGAAATCTCCCCCTCCCTGACTGATCCCTAACCAACACTGCAATCTCCCACTCCCTGGCTGTTCCCTACCCAACACTCCAGTCTCCCCCACCCAGAGTAATCCCTTCCCATCACTGCAATCTCCCACTCCATGACTGATCCCTACGCAACACTGCAATCTCCCCTCCCTGACTGATCCCTCCCCAACACTGCAATCTCCCCCTCCCTGACTGAACTCTACCCAACACTGCAAACTCCCCCTCCCTGACTGATCGATACCCAACACTGCACTCCACCCCTCTCTGACTGGTAACCACCGAACACTGCATCACGCACTCCCTGACCGATACCTACCCGACACTGCAATCTCCCCCACCCTGACTGATCCCTTCCCAACACTGCAATCTCCCCCTCCCTGACTGAACCCTACCCAACACAGCAATCTCCCCCTCCCTGACTGATCACTTCCCAACACTGTTATCACCCCCTCCCTGACTGAACCCGACCCAACACTGCAATCTCCCTCTCCCTGACTGATCTATACCCAACACTACAATCTCCCCCCTCCCTGACTGATCACTTCCCAACACTGTTATCACCCCCTCCCTGACTGATACCTACCCAACACTGCACTCCCCCCCTTTCTGACTTACACCCACCCAACACTGCATTACCCTCGACCTGACCGAAACCTTCCCTGCACTGCAATCTCCCCCTATCTGACTGAACTATACCCAACACTGCAATCACCCCCTCACTGACTGAACTATACCCAACACTGCAATCACCCCCTCCCTGACCGATCTATGCCCAACACTGCAATCACCCCCTCCTGACTGATCTATACCCTACACTGCACTCAGCCCCTCCCTGACTGATCTCTACCCAACACTGCAATCTCGCTCTCCCTGACTGATCCCTACCCAACACTGCAATCTCCCCCTCCCTGACTGAACCCTACCCAACACGGCAATCACCCCCTCCCTGACTGATCCCTACCCAACACTGTAATCTTCCCCACCCTGACTGATCCCTAACCAAGACTGCAATCTCCCCCTCCCTGACTGATCCCTACTCAACACTGCAATCTCCCCCTCCCTGACTGATCCCTACCCAACACTGCAATCTCCCCCTCCCTGACTGATCCCTACCCAACACTGCAATCTCACACTCCCTGACTGATCCCTACCCATCACTGAAATCTCGCCTCCCTGACAGATCCCTACCCAACAGTGCAATCTCCCCCACCCTGATTGATCTCTACCCAACAATGCAATCTCCCCCTCCCTGAATGAACTCTACCCAACACTTCAATCTCCCTAACCCTGAGTGATCCCTACTCAACAATGCAATCACCCCCTCCCTGACTGATCTCTACCCAACACTGCAATCTCCCCCTCCCTAACTGATCCCTACCCAACACTGCAATCTCCCCCACCCGGACTGAACCCTACCCAACACTGCAATCTCCCCGTCCCTGACTGATCTATACCCAACACAGCAATGTTCCCCAACCAGACTGATCCCACCCAACACTGAAATCTCCCCCTCCCTGGCTGTTCCCTACCCAAACTCCAATCTCCCCCACCCAGAATGATCACTTCCCATCACTGCAATCTCCCCCTCCATGACTGATCCCTACGCAACACTGCAATCTCCCCTCCCTGACTGATCCATACCCAACACTGCAATCTCCCCCTCCCTGACTGATCTCTACCCAACACTGCAAACTCCCCCTCCCTGACTGATCTCTACCCAACACTGCAAACACCCCCTCCCTGAATGATCCCTCCCCAACACGGCAATCTCCCCCTCCCTGACTGATCTCTACCCAACACAGCAATCTCCCCCTCCCTGACTGATCTCCCCCAACACTGCAATCTCCACATCCATGACTGATCTCGACCCAACACTGCAATCTCCCCCTCCCTGACTGATCTCTACCCAACACTGCAATCTCCCCCTCCCTAACTGATCCCTACCCAACACTGCAATCTCCCCTCCCTGACAGATCCCTCCTCAACACTGCAATCTCCCCCTCCCTGACTGATCTCTAAACAACACTGCAATCTCCTCCTCCATGACTGATCCCTGCACAACACTGCAATCTCCCCCTCCCTGACTGATCTCTACCCAACACTGCAATCTCCCCCTCCCTAACTGATCCCTACCCAACACTGAAATCACCCCCACCCGGACTGAACCCTACCCAACACTGCAATCTCCCCGTCCCAGACTGATCTATACCCAACACAGCAATCTTCCCCAACCAGACAGATCCCACCCAACACTGAAATCTCCCCCTCCCTGGCTGTTCCCTACCCAACACTCCAATCTCCCCAACCCAGAGTGATCACTTCCCATCACTGCAATCTCCCCCTCCATGACTGATCCCTACGCAACACTGCAATCTCCACTCCCTGACTGATCCCTACCCAACACTGCAAACTCCCCCTCCCTGACTGATGTCTACCCAACACTGCAATCTCCCGCTCCCTGACTGATCTCTACCCAACACAGCAATCTCCCCCTCCCTGACTGATCTCTACCCAACACTGCAATCTCCCCCTCCCTGACTGATCTCTACACAACACTGCAATCACACCCTCCCTGACTGATCCCTACCCAAGACTGCACTCCCCCCTCTCTGACTGATACCTACCCAACACTGCATCACCCACGCCCTGATCGATACCTTCCCAACACTGCAATCTCCCTCTCCCTAACTGATCCCTACCCAACACTGCAATCTCCCCCACCGGACTGATCCCTACCCAACACTGCAATCTCCCCGTCCCTGACTGATCTATACCCAACACTGCAATCTTCCCCAACCAGACTGATCCGTACCCAACACTGAAATCTCCCCCTCCCTGGCTGTTCCCTACCCAACACTCCAATCTCCACCACCCAGAGTGATCCCTTCCCATCACTGCAATCTCCCCCTCCATGACTGATCCCTACGCAACACTGCAATCTCCCCCTCCCTGACTGATCCCTACGCAACACTGCAATCTCCCCTCCCTGACTGATCCCTACCCAACACTGCAATCTCCCCCTCCCTGACTGATCTCTACCCAACACTGCAAACTCCCCCTCCCTGACTGATCTCTACCCAACACTGCAATCTCCTCCTCCATGACTGATCTCTACCCAACACTGCAATCACCGCCTCCCTGATTGATCGATACCCAACACTGCAATCACCCCCTCCCTGACTGATCCCTACCCAACACTGCACTCCCCCCCTCTCTGACTGATACCCACCCAACACTGCATCACCCCCTCCCTGACCGATACCTACCCGACACTGCAATCTCCCCCTCCCTGACTGATCCCTTCCCAACACTGCAATCTCCCCCTCCCTGACTTATTTCTACCAAAACTGCAATCTCCCCCTCCCTGACTGATCTCTACCTAACACTGCAATCTCCCCCTCCCTGACTGATCCCTACCCAACACTGCAATCTCTCCCTCCCTGACTGATTTCTACCCAACACGGCAATCTCCCCCTCTCTGACTGATTTATACCCAACACTGCAATCTCCCCCTCTCTGACTGATCTCTACCCAACTCTGCAAACACCCCCGCGTGACTGATACCCACCCAACACTGCATCACCTCAAACCTGACCGATACCTACTCAACACTGCAATCTCCACCTCCCTGACTGATCACTTCCCAACACTGCTATCACCCCCTCCCTGACTGATCCCTACCCATCACTGTAATCTCGCCTCCCTGACAGATTCCTACCCAACAGTGCCATCTCCCCCTCCCTGATTGATCTCTACCCAACACTGCAATCTCCCCCTCCCTAACTGAACTCTACCCAACACTTCAATCTCCCTCTCCCTGAATGATCCCTAGTCAACAATGCAATCACCCCCTCCCTGACTGATCCCTGCCCAACACTGTAATCTCGGCTCCCTGACTGATCCCTACCCAACAGTGCAATCTCCCCCTCCCTGATTGATCTCTACCCAACACTGCAATCTCCCCAGCCCTGACTGATATCTAACCAACACTGCAATCTCCCCCTCCCTGAATTAACTCTACCCAACACTTCAATCTCCCTCTCCCTGAATGATCCCTAGTCAACAGTGCAATCACCCCCTCCCTGACTGATCCCTGCCCAACACTCCCACCCCTCTCTGACTGATACACGCCCAACACTGCATCACCCCCGCCCTGACTGATCTTTCCCCAACACTGCAATCTCCAACTCCCAGACTGATCCCTACTCAACACTGCAATCTCCCCCCTCCCTGACCGATCACTTCCCAACACTGTTATCACCCCCTCCCTTACTGAACCCTACCCAACACTGCAATCTCCCTCTCACTGACTGATCTATACCCAACACTGCATCACCCCAAACCTGAACGATACCTACCCAACACTGCAATCTCCCCCTCCCTGACAGATCACTTCCCAACACTGTTATCACCCCCTCCCTGACTGAACCCTACCCAACACTGCAATCTCCCTCTCCCTGACTGATCTATACCCAACACTGCAATCTCACCCATCCCAGACTGATCACTTCCCAACACTGTTATCACCCTCTCCCTGACTGAACCCGACCCAACACTGCAATCTCCCTCTCCCTGACTGATCCATACCCAACACTGCAATCTCCCCCCTCCCTGACTGATCCCTACCCAACACTGCACTTCCCCCCTTTCTGACTTACACCCACCCAACACTGCATTACCCTCGACCTGGCCGAAACCTTCCCTGCACTGCAATCTCCCCCTATCTGACTGAACTATACCCAACACTGCAATGACCCCCTCACTGACTGAACTATACCCAACACTGCAATCACCCCCTCCCTGACCGATCTATGCCCAACACTGCAATCACCCCCTCCTGACTGATCTATACCCTACACTGCACTCAGCCCCTCCCTGACTGATCTCTACCCAACACTGCAATCTCGCCCTCCCTGACTGATCCCTACCCAACACTGCAATCTCCCCCTCCCTGACTGAACCCTACCCAACACGGCAATCACCCCCTCCCTGACTGATCTATACCCAACACTGCAATCTTCCCCACCCAGACTGATCCCTAACCAACACTACAATCTCCCCCTCCCTGACTGATCTCTACCCAACACTGCAATCTCGCCCTCCCTGAATGATCCCTACTCAACAATGCAATCACCCCCTCCCTGACTGAACCCTACCCAACACGGCAATCACCCCCTCCCTGACTGATCTATACCCAACACTGCAATCTCCCCCTCCCTGACTGATCTCTAACCAACACTGCAATCTCCCCCTCCCTGAATGAACTCTACCCAACACTTCAATCTCCCTCGCCCTGAATGATCCCTACTCAACCATGCAATCACCCACTCCCTGACTGATCTCTACCCAACACTGCAATCTCCTCCTCCCTTACTGATCCCTACCCAACACTGCAATCTCCCCCACCCGGACTGAACCCTACCCAACACTGCAATCTCCCCGTCCCTGACTGATCTATACCCAACACAGCAATCTTCCCCAACCAGACTGATCCCACCCAACACTGAAATCTCCCCCTCCCTGGCTGTTCCCTACCCAACACTGCAATCTCCCCCACCCGGACTGATCCCTACCCAACACTGCAATCTCCCCGTCCCTGACTGATCTATACCCAACACAGCAATCTTCCCCAACCAGACTGATCCCACCCAACACTGCAATCTCCCCCTCCATGACTGATCCCTACGCAACACTGCAATCTCCCCTCCCTGACTGATCCCTACCCAACACTGCAATCTCCCCCTCCATGACTGATCTCTACCCAACACTGCAATCTCCCCCTCCCTGACTGATCTCTACCCAACACTGCAATCTCCCCCTCCCTGACTGAACTCTACCCAAAACTGCACTCCCCCCTCTCTGACTGATACCTACCCAACACTGCATCACCCACGCCCTGATCGATACCTTCCCAACACTGCAATCCCACTCTCCCTAACTGATCCCTACCCAACACTGCAATCTCCCACACCGGACTGAACCCTACCCAACACTGCAATTCCCCGTCTCTGACTGATCTATACCCAACACTGCAAACTTCCCCAACCAGACTGATCCCTACCCAACACTGAAATCTCCCCCTCCCTGACTGATCCCTACCCAACACTGCAATCTCCCCCTCCCTGACTGATCTCTACCCAACACTGCAAACACACCCTACCTGACTGATCTCTACCCAACACTGCAATCTCCCCCTCCCTAACTGATCCCTACCCAACACTGCAATCTCCCCTCCCTGTCTGATCCCTCCCCAACAATGCAATCTCCCCCTCCCTGACTGATCTCTCACCAACACAGCAATCTCCCCCTCCCTGACTGATCTCTACCCAACACTGCAATATCCTCCTCCATGACTGATCTCTACCCAACACTGCAATCTCCCCCCCGACTGTTCTCTCCCCAACTCTGCAATCACCCCCTCCCTGACTGATCCCTACCCAACACTGCACTCCCCCCCTCTCTGACTGATACCCACCCAACACTGCATCACCCACGCCCTAATCGATACCTTCCCAACACTGCAATCTCCGCCTCCCTAACTGATCCCTATCCAACACTGCAATCTCCTCCACCCGGACTGAACACTACCCAACACTGCAATCGCCCCGTCCCTGACTGATCTATACCCAACACTGCAATCTTCCTCAACCAGACTGATCCCTACCCAACACTGAAATCTCCCCCTCCCTGGCTGTTCCCTACCCAACACTCCAGTCTCCCCCACCCAGAGTAATCCCTTCCCATCACTGCAATCTCCCACTCCATGACTGATCCCTACGCAACACTGCAATCTCCCCTCCCTGACTGATCCCTCCCCAACACTGCAATCTCCCCCTCCCTGACTGAACTCTACCCAACACTGCAAACTCCCCCTCCCTGACTGATCGATACCCAACACTGCAATCACCCCCTCCCTGACTGATCCCTACCCAACACTGCACTCCACCCCTCTCTGACTGCTACCCACCCAACACTGCATCACGCACTCCCTGACCGATACCTACCCGACACTGCAATCTCCCCCACCCTGACTGATCCCTTCCCAACACTGCAATCTCTCCCTCCCTGACTGATCTCTCCCCAACACAGCAATCTCCCCCTCCCTGACTGATCACTTCCCAACACTGTTATCTCCCCCTCCCTGACTGAACCCGACCCAACACTGCAATCTCCCTCTCCCTGACTGATCTATACCCAACACTACAATCTCCCCCCTCCCAGACTGATCACTTCCCAACACTGTTATCACCCCCTCCCTGACTGAACCCTACCCAACACTGAAATCTCCCTCTCCCTGACTGATCTATACCCAACACTGCAATCTCCCCCCTCCCTGACTGATCCCTTCCCAACACTGCATCACCCCAAGCCTGAACGATACCTACCCAACACTACAATCTCCCCCTCCCTGACTGATCACTTCCCAACACTGTTATCACCCCCTTCCTGACTGAACCCTACTCAACACTGCAATCTCCCTCTCCCTGACTGATCTATACCCAACACTGCAATCTCACCCATCCCTGACTGATCACTTCCCAACACTGTTATCACCCCCTCCCTGACTGAACCCGACCCAACACTGCAATCTCCCTCTCCCTGACTGATCCATACCCAACACTGCAATCTCCCCCCTCCCTGACTGATCCCTACCCAACACTGCACTTCCCCCCTTTCTGACTTACACCCACCCAACACTGCATTACCCTCGACCTGACCGAAAGCTTCCCTGCACTGCAATCTCCCCCTATCTGACTGAACTATACCAAACACTGCAATCACCCCCTCACTGACTGAACTATACCCAACACTGCAATCACCCCCTCCCTGACCGATCTATGCCCAACACTGCAATCACCCCCTCCTGACTGATCTATACCCTACACTGCACTCAGCCCTTCCCTGACTGATCTCTACCCAACACTGCAATCTCGCCCTCCCTGACTGATCCCTACCCAACACTGCAATCTCCCCCTCCCTGACTGAACCCTACCCAACACGGCAATCTCCCGCTCCCTGACTGATCTCTACCCAACACAGCAATCTCCCCCTCCCTGACTGATCTCTACCCAACACTGCAATATCCTCCTCCATGACTGATCTCTACCCAACACTGCAATCTCCCCCTCCCTGACTGATCTCTACACAACACTGCAATCACCCCCTCCCTGACTGATCCCTACCCAACACTGCACTCCCCCCTCTCTGACTGATACCTACCCAACACTGCATCACCCACGCCCTGATCGATACCTTCCCAACACTGCAATCTCCCTCTCCCTAACTGATCCCTACCCAACACTGCAATCTCCGCCACCGGACTGAACCCTACCCAACACTGCAATCTCCCCGTCTCTGACTGATCTATACCCAACACTGCAATCTTCCCCAACCAGACTGATCCGTACCCAACACTGAAATCTCCCCCTCCCTGGCTGTTCCCTACCCAACACTCCAATCTCCCCCACCCAGAGTGATCCCTTCCCATTACTGCAATCTCCCCCTCCATGACTGATCCCTACGCAACACTGCAATCTCCCCTCCCTGACTGATCCCTACCCAACACTGCAATCTCCCCCTCCCTGACTGATCTCTACCCAACACTGCAAACTCCCCCTCCCTGACTGATCTCTACCCAACACTGCAATCTCCTCCTCCATGACTGATCTCTACCCAACAGTGCAATCACCGCCTCCCTGATTGATCGAAACCCAACACTGCAATCAGCCCCTCCCTGACTGATCCCTACCCAACACTGCACTCCCCCCTCTCTGACTGATACCCACCCAACACTGCATCACCCCAAACCTGAACGATACCTACCCAACACTGCAATCTCCCCCTCCCTGACTGATCACTTCCCAACACTGTTATCACCCCCTTCCTGACTGAACCCTACTCAACACTGCAATCTCCCTCTCCCTGACTGATCTATACCCAACACTGCAATCTCACCCATCCCTGACTGATCACTTCCCAACACTGTTATCACCCCCTCCCTGACTGAACCCGACCCAACACTGCAATCTCCCTCTCCCTGACTGATCCATACCCAACACTGCAATCTCCCCCCTCCCTGACTGATCCCTACCCAACACTGCACTCCCCCCCTTTCTGACTTACACCCACCCAACACTGCATTACCCTCGACCTGACCGAAAGCTTCCCTGCACTGCAATCTCCCCCTATCTGACTGAACTATACCAAACACTGCAATCACCCCCTCACTGACTGAACTATACCCAACACTGCAATCACCCCCTCCCTGACCGATCTATGCCCAACACTGCAATCACCCCCTCCTGACTGATCTATACCCTACACTGCACTCAGCCCTTCCCTGACTGATCTCTACCCAACACTGCAATCTCGCCCTCCCTGACTGATCCCTACCCAACACTGCAATCTCCCCCTCCCTGACTGAACCCTACCCAACACGGCAATCTCCCGCTCCCTGACTGATCTCTACCCAACACAGCAATCTCCCCCTCCCTGACTGATCTCTACCCAACACTGCAATATCCTCCTCCATGACTGATCTCTACCCAACACTGCAATCTCCCCCTCCCTGACTGATCTCTACACAACACTGCAATCACCCCCTCCCTGACTGATCCCTACCCAACACTGCACTCCCCCCTCTCTGACTGATACCTACCCAACACTGCATCACCCACGCCCTGATCGATACCTTCCCAACACTGCAATCTCCCTCTCCCTAACTGATCCCTACCCAACACTGCAATCTCCGCCACCGGACTGAACCCTACCCAACACTGCAATCTCCCCGTCTCTGACTGATCTATACCCAACACTGCAATCTTCCCCAACCAGACTGATCCGTACCCAACACTGAAATCTCCCCCTCCCTGGCTGTTCCCTACCCAACACTCCAATCTCCCCCACCCAGAGTGATCCCTTCCCATTACTGCAATCTCCCCCTCCATGACTGATCCCTTCGCAACACTGCAATCTCCCCTCCCTGACTGATCCCTACCCAACACTGCAATCTCCCCCTCCCTGACTGATCTCTACCCAACACTGCAAACTCCCCCTCCCTGACTGATCTCTACCCAACACTGCAATCTCCTCCTCCATGACTGATCTCTACCCAACAGTGCAATCACCGCCTCCCTGATTGATCGAAACCCAACACTGCAATCAGCCCCTCCCTGACTGATCCCTACCCAACACTGCACTCCCCCCTCTCTGACTGATACCCACCCAACACTGCATCACCCCAAACCTGAACGATACCTACCCAACACTGCAATCTCCCCCTCCCTGACTGATCACTTCCCAACACTGTTATCACCCCCTCCCTGACTGAACCCTACCCAACACTGCTATCTCCCTCTCCCTGACTGATCTATACCCAACACTGCAATCTCACCCATCCCAGACTGATCACTTCCCAACACTGTTATCACCCCCTCCCTGACTGAACCCGACCCAACACTGCAATCTCCCTCTCCCTGACTGATCCATACCCAACACTGCAATCTCGCCCTCCCTGAATGATCCCTACTCAACAATGCAATCACCCCCTCCCTGACTGAACCCTACCCAACACGGCAATCACCCCCTCCCTGACTGATCTATACCCAACACTGCAATCTCCCCCTCCTGACTGATCTCTAACCAACACTGCAATCTCCCACTCCCTGAATGAACTCTACCCAACACTTCAATCTCCCTCGCCCTGAATGATCTCTACTCAACAATGCAATCACCCACTCCCTGACTGATCTCTACCTAACACTGCAATCTCCCCCTCCCAAACTGATCCCTACCCAACACTGCAATCTCCCCCACCCGGACTGAACCCAACCCAACACTGCAATCTCCCCGTCGCTGACTGATCTAAACCCAACACAGCAATCTTCCCCAACCAGACTGATCCCACCCAACACTGAAATCTCCCCCTCCCTGGCTGTTCCCTACACAACACTGCAATCTCCCCTACCCGGACTGATCCCTACCCAACACTGCAATCTCCCCGTCCCTGACTGATCTATACCCAACACAGCAATCTTCCCCAACCAGACTGATCCCACCCAACACTGCAATATCCCCCTCCATGACTGATCCCTACGCAACACTGCAATCTCCCCTCCCTGACTGATCCCTACCCAACACTGCAATCTCCCCCTCCCTGACTGATCTCTACACAACACTGCAATCTCCCCCTCCCTGACTGATCTCTACCCAACACTGCAATCTCCCCCTCCCTGACTGATCTCTACCCAACACTGCAATCTCCCACTCCCTGACTGATCCCTACCCAACACTGCACTCCCCCCTCTCTGACTAATACCCACCCAACACTGCATCACCCACGCCCTGATCGATACCTTCCCAACACTGCAATCTCCCTCTCCCTAACAGATCCCTACCCAACACTGCAATCTCCCCGTCCCTGACTGATCTATACCCAACACTGCAAACTTCCCCAACCAGACTGATCCCTACCCAACACTGAAATCTCCCCCTCCATGACTGATCCATACCCAACACTGCAATCTCCCCCCTCCCTGACTGATCCCTACCCAACACTGCACTCCCCCCCTTTCTGACTTACACCCACCCAACACTGCATTACCCTCGACCTGACCGAAACCTTCCCTGCACTGAAATCTCCCCCTATCTGACTGAACTATACCCAACACTGCAATCACCCCCTCACTGACTGAACTATACCCAACACTGCAATCACCCCCTCCCTGACCGATCTATGCCCAACACTGCAATCACCCCCTCCTGATTGATCTATACCCTACACTGCACTCAGCCCCTCCCTGACTGATCTCTACCCAACACTGCAATCTCGCCCTCCCTGACTGATCCCTACCCAACACTGCAATCTCCCCCTCCCTGACTGAACCCTACCCAACACGGCAATCACCCCCTCCCTGACTGATCTATACCCAACACTGCAATCTTCCCCACTCAGACTGATCCCTAACCAACACTACAATCTCCGCCTCCCTGACTGATCCCTACTCAACACTGCAATCTCCCCCTCCCTGACTGATCCCTACCCAACACTGCAATCTCCCCCTCCCTGACTGATCCCTACCCAACACTGCAATCTCACACTCCCTGACTGATCCCTACCCATCACTGAAATCTCGCCTCCCTGACAGATCCCTACCCAACAGTGCAATCTCCCCCACCCGGATTGATCTCTACCCAACACTGCAATCTCCCCCTCCCTGACTGATCTCTAACCAACACTGCAATCTCCCCCTCCCTGAATGAACTCTACCCAACACTTCAATCTCCCTCGCCCTGAATGATCCCTGCACAACACTGCAATCTCCCCTTCCCTGACTGATCTCTACCCAACACTGCAATCTCCCCCTCCCTAACCGATCCCTACCCAACACTGCAATCGCCCCCACCCGGACTGAACCCTACCAACACTGCAATCTCCCCGTCCCTGACTGATCTATACCCAACACAGCAATCTTCCCCTACCAGACTGATCCCACCCAACACTGCAATCTCCCCCTCCCTGGCTGTTACCTACCCAACACTCCAATCTCCCCCACCCAGAGTGATCACTTCCCATCACTGCAATCTCCCCCTCCCTGACTGATCCCTACGCAACACTGCAATCTCCCCCTCCCTGACTGATCTCTACCCAACACTGCAAACTCCCCCTCCCTGACTGATCTCTACCCAACACTGCAATCTCCCCCTCCCTGACTGATCTCTACACAACACTGCAATCACACCCTCCCTGACTGATCCCTACCCAACACTGCACTCCCTCCCTCTCTGACTGATACCTACCCAACACTGCATCACCCACGCCCTGATCGATACCTTCCCAACACTGCAATCTCCCTCTCCCTAACTGATCCCTACCCAACACTGCAATCTCCCCCACCGGACTGAACCCTACCCAACACTGCAATCTCCCCGTCCCTGACTGATCTATACCCAACACTGCAAACTTCCCCAACCAGACTGATCCCTACCCAACACTGAAATATCCCCCTCCATGGCTGTTCCCTACCCAACACTCCAATCTCCCCCACCCAGAGTGATCCCTTCCCATCACTGCAATCTCCCCCTCCATGACTGATCCCTACGCAACACTGCAATCTCCCCTCCCTGACTGATCCCTACCCAACACTGCAATCTCCCCCTCCCTGACTGATCTCTACCCAACACTGCAATCTCCTCCTCCATGACTGATCTCTACCCAACAGTGCAATCACCGCCTCCCTGATTGATCGATACCCAACACTGCAATCACCCCCTCCCTGACTGATCCCTACCCAACACTGCACTCCCCCCCCCTCTCTGACTGATACCCACCCAACACTGCATCACCCCCTCCCTGACCGATACCTACCCGACACTGCAATCTCCCCCTCCCTGACTGATCCCTTCCCAACACTGCAATCTCCCCCTCCCTGACTGATTTCTACCAAAACTGCAATCTCCCCCTCCCTGACTGATCTCTACCCAACACTGCAATCTCCCCCTCCCTGACTGATCCCTACCCAACACTGCAATCTCCCCCTCCCTGACTGATTTCTACCCAACACGGCAATCTCCCCCTCTCTGACTGATTTATACCCAACACTGCAATTTCCCCCTCTCTGACTGATCTCTACCCAACTCTGCAAACACCCCCGCGTGACTGATACCCACCCAACACTGCATCACCCCAAACCTGACCGATACCTACCCAACACTGCAATCTCCACCTCCCTGACTGATCACTTCCCAACACTGCTATCACCCCCTCCCTGACTGATCCCTACCCAACACTGCAATCTCCCCCTCCCTGGCTGTTCCCTACCCAACACTGCAATCTCACACTCCCTGACTGATCCCTACCCATCACTGTAATCTCGCCTCCCTGACAGATCCCTACCCAACAGTGCCATCTCCCCCTCCCTGATTGATCTCTACCCAACACTGCAATCTCCCCCTCCCTGACTGATCTCTAACCAACACTGCAATCTCGCCCTCCCTGAATGAACTCTACCCAACACTTTAATCTCCCTCTCCCTGAATGATCCCTACTCAACAATGCAATCACCCCCTCCCTGACTGATCCCTGCCCAACACTGTAATCTCGGCTCCCTGACTGATCCCTACCCAACAGTGCAATCTCCCCCTCCCTGATTGATCTCTACCCAACACTGCAATCTCCCCAGCCCTGACTGATCTCTAACCAACACTGCAATCTCCCCCTCCCTGAATTAACTCTACCCAACACTTCAATCTCCCTCTCCCTGAATGATCCCTAGTCAACACTGCAATCACCCCCTCCCTGACTGATCCCTGCCCAACACTCCCACCCCTCTCTGACTGATACACGCCCAACACTACATCACCCCCGCCCTGACTGATCTTTCCCCAACACTGCAATATCCACCTCCCAGACTGATCCCTACTCAACACTGCAATCTCCCCGTCCCTGACTGATCCCTGCAGAACATTGCACTCCCCCCGTCTCTGACTGATGCACCCCCAACACTACAATCACCACCTCCCTGACTGATCCCTCCCCAACCCTGCAGTCTCCCCCACCCGGACTGATCCCGACCCAACACTACAATCTCCCCGGCCCTGACTGATCTACACCCAACTCTGCAATCTTCCCCAACCAAACTGAGCCCTACCCAACACTGCAATCTCCCCATCCCTGACTGATCCCTACCCAACACAGCAATCTCCCCTCCCTGACTGATCCCTCCCCAACACTGCAACCTCCCCCTCCCTGACTGATCTCTACCCAACACAGCAATCTCCCCCTCCCTGACTGATCTCTACCCAACACTGCAATCTCCACATCCATGACTGATCTCAACCCAACACTGCAATCTCCCCCTCCCTGACTGATCTCTACCCAACACTGCAATCTCCCCCTCCCGAACTGATCCCTACCCAACACTGCAATCTCCCCTCCCTGACTGATCCCTCCTCAACACTGCAATCTCCCCCTCCCTGACTGATCTCTAACCAACACTGCAATCTCCTCCTCCATGACTGATCTCTGCACAACACTGCAATCACCCCCTCCCTAACTGATCCCTACCCAACACTGCAATCTCCCCCACCCGGACTGAACCCTACCCAACACTGCAATCTCCCTGTCCCTGACTGATCTATACCCAACACAGCAATCTTCCCCAACCAGACTGATCCCACCCAACACTGCAATCTCCCCCTCCCTGGCTGTTACCTACCCAACACTCCAAACTCCCCCACCCAGAGTGATCACTTCCCATCACTGCAATCTCCCCCTCCATGACTGATCCCTACGCAACACTGCAACCTCCCCTCCCTGACTGATCCCGACCCAACACTGCAATCTCCCCCTCCCTGACTGATCTCTACCCAACACTGCAAACTCCCTCTCCCTGACTGATCTCTACCCAACACTGCAAACTCCCCCTCCCTGACTGATCCCTACCCAACACTGCAATCTCCCCTCCCTGACTGATCCCTCCCCAACACTGCAATCTCCCGCTCCCTGACTGATCTCTACCCAACACAGCAATCTCCCCCTCCCTGACTGATCTCTACCCAACACTGCAATATCCTCCTCCATGACTGATCTCTACCCAACACTGCAATCTCCCCCTCCCTGACTGATCTCTACACAACACTGCAATCACCCCCTCCCTAACTGATCCCTACCCAACACTGCAATCTCTCCCACCGGACTGAACCCTACCCAACACTGCAATCTCTCCGTCCCTGACTGATCTATACCCAACACTGCAATCTTCCCCAACCAGACTGATCCCTACCCAACACTGAAATCTCCCCCTCCCTGGCTGTTCCCTACCCAACACTCCAATCTCCCCCACCCAGAGTGATCCCTTCCCATCACTGCAATCTCCCCCTCCATGACTGATCCCTACCCAACACTGCAATCTCCCCTCCCTGACTGATCCCTCCTCAACACTGCAATCTCCCCCTCCCTGACTGATCTCTAACCAACACTGCAATCTCCTCCTCCATGACTGATCTCTGCACAACACTGCAATCTCCCTCTCCCTGACTGATCTCTACCCAACACTGCAATCTCCCCTCCCTGACTGATCCCTACCCAACACTGCAATCTCCCCCTCCATGATCTCTACCCAACACTGCAAACTCCCCCATCATGACTGATCTCTACCCAACAGTGCAATCACCGCCTCCCTGACTGATCGATACCCAACACTGCAATCACCCCCTCCCTGACTGATCCCTACCCAACACTGCACTTCACCCCTCTCTGACTGATACCCACCCAACACTGCATCACCCCCTCCCTGACCGATACCTACCCGACACTGCAATCTCCTCCTCCCTGACTGATCCCTTCCCAACACTGCAATCTCCCCCTCCCTGAATGATTTCTACCAAAACTGCAATCTCCCTCTCCCTGACTAATCTCTACCCAACACTGCAATCTCCCCCTCCCTGACTGATCCCTACCCAACACTGCAATCTCACCCTCCCTGCCTGATTTCTACCCAACACGGCAATCGCCCCCTCTCTGGCTGATTTATACCCAACACTGCAATCTCCCCCTCTCTGACTTATCTCTACCCAACACTGCACTCTTCCCTCCCTGACTGATCTATACCCAACACTGCAGTCTCCCACTCCCTGACTGATCTCTACCCAACTCTGCAATCACCCCCGCGTGAATGATACCCACCCAACAATGCATCACCCCAAACCTGACCGATACCTACCCAACACTGCAATCTCCCCCTCCCTGAGTGATCACTTCCCAACACTGCTATCACCCCCTCCCTGACTGATCCCTACCCAACACTGCAATCTCCCCCCTCTGGCTGTTCCCTACCCAACACTGCAATCTCACACTCCCTGACTGATCCCTACCTATCACTTTAATCTCGCCTCCCTGACAGATCCCTACCCAACAGTGCAATCTCTCCCTCCCTGATTGATCTGTACCCAACACTGCAATCTCCCCCTCCCTGACTGATCTCTAACCAACACTGCAATCTCCCCCTCCCTGAATGAACTCTACCCAACACTTCAATCTCCCTCCCCCTGAATGATCCCTACTCAACAATGCAATCACCCCCTCCCTGACTGATCCCTGCCCAACACTGTAATCTCGGCTCCCTGACTGATCCCTACCCATCAGTGCAATCTCCCCCTCCCTGATTGATCTCTACCCAACACTGACAGAGTGCGGTCAGCCTGATCTTCCCTGGGTCGGTTATATTGACGGATTGGGGTCAGTCTGCTCATCCCTGGGTGAGTTACATTGACTGAGTGGGGTCAGTCTGCTCTTCCCTGGGTGGGTAACATTGACAGAGTTGGGTCAGTCTGCTCTTGCCTGGATGTGTTGCATTGACAGAGAGGGATCAGTCTGCTCTTCCCTGGGTGTGTTAAATTGACGGAGTGGGTCAGTCTGCTCTTCCCGGGGTGTGTGACATTGACAGAGTGGGGTCAGTCTGCTCTTGCATTTATGAGTTACATTGACAGGGTGGATTCAGTCTACTTTTCCGTGGGTGGGTTACATTGGCAGAGTGGGGTGTGTCTGCCCTTCCCTGGGGGGGTTACAATGACTGAGTGGGGTCAGTCTGATCGTCCCTGTGTGAGTTTCATTGACAGAGTAGGGTCAGTCTGCTCTTCCCTGGGTGTGTTACATTGACAGAATGGGGTCAGTCTGCTCTTCCCTGAGTGTATTACATTGACAGAGTGGGGTCAGTCTGCCCATCCCTGCGCGTGTTACATTGACAGAGTGGTGTCAGTCTGCTCTTCCCTGGGTATGTTACATTGACAGAGTGGGGTCGGTCTGCTCCACCCTGGGTGTGTTACATTGACAGAGCCGTGTCAGTCTGCTCTTTTCTGGGTGTGTTACATTGACAGAATGGGGTCAGTCTGCTCTTCCCTGGGTGTGTTACGTTGACAGAGTGGCGTCAGTCTGCTCTTCCCTGGGTGTGTTACATTGACAGATTGGCGGTCAGTCTGCTCTTTCCTGGGTGTTTTACATTGACAGATTGGGGTCAGTCTGCTCTTCCGCGGGTGTGTTACATTGACAGAGTGGTGTCAGTCTGCTCTTCCCTGGGGGTGTTTCATTGACAGAGTGGGGTCAGTCTGCTCTTCCCTGGGTCTGTTACATTGACAGAGTTGAGTCAGTCTGCTCTTCCCAGGGTGTGTCATATTGACAGAGTGAGGTCATTCTGCGATTCCCTGGTTGGGTGACATTAACAGAGTTGGGGCAGCCTGCTCTTCCCTGCGCGTGTTACATTGACAGAGTGGGGTCAGTCTGCTTTTCCCTGGGTGTGTTGCTTTGACAAAGTGAGGTCATTCCGCGATTCCCTGGTTGGATGACATGAACAGAGTTGGGTCAGTCTGCTCTTCCATGCGTGTGTTACATTGACAGAGTGGGGTCAGTCTGCTCTTCCCTGCGTGGGTAACATTGACAGAGTGGGGTCAGTCTGCTCTTCCCTGGGTGTGTTACATTAACAGAGTTATGTCAGTCTGCTCTTCCCTTGGTGTGTTCCATTGACAGAGTGAGGTCATTCTGCGATTCCCTGGTTGGATTACATTAACAGAGTTGGTTCAGTCTGCTCTTCCCTGGGTGTGCTACATTGACAGAGTGGGGTCAGTCTGCTCTTACCTGGGTGTGTTACATTAACAGATTTGGGGCAGTCTGCTCTTCCCTGCGCGTGTTACCTTGACAGAGTGTGGTCAGTCTGCTCTTCCCTGGGTGTGTAACATTGACAGAGTGGGGTCAGTCTTCTCTTCCCTGGGTGTGTTACTTTGACAAAGTAAGGTCATTCCGCGATTCCCATGTTGGATGACATGAACAGAGTGGGGTCAGTCTGCTCTTCCCTGGGTGTGTTACATTAACAGAGTTGGTTCAGTCTTCTCTTCCCTGGGTGTGTTACATTGACAGATTGGGGACAGTCTGCTCTTCCCTGGGTGTGTTACATTGACAGAATGGGGTCTGTCTGCTCTTGCATGTATAAGTTAAATTGACAGAGTGGGGTCAGTCTACTCTTCCTTGGGTTGTTCACAGTGACAGTGTAGGGTCAGTCTCCTCTTCCCTGGGTGTGTTACATTGACAGAGTGGGCTTAATCTGCTCTTCCCTGGGTGTGTTACATTGACAGAGTGTGGTCAGTCTGCTCTTCCCTGGGTTGTTACATTGACAGAATGGGGTCAGTCTGCTCTTCCCTGGGGGTGCTACATTGACAGAATGGGGTCAGTCTGCTCTTCACTGGGTGTGTTACATTGGCAGAGTGGGGTCTGTCTGCTCTTCCCTGAGTGTGTAACATTGACAGAGTGGGGTCAGACTGCTCTTCCCTGGGTGTGTTACTTTGACAGATTGGGTTCTGTCTGCTCTTCCCTGCGTTGGTTACATTTAGAGTGTGGGGTTGGTCTGCTCTTCTCTGGATGGGTTACATTGATAGAGTGGGGTCACTCTGCTCTTCGCTGGGTGGGTTACATTGACAGAGTGGTGTCAGTCTGCTCTTCTCTGGGTGTGTTACATTGACAGAGTGAGGTCAGTCTGCTCTTCCCTGGGTCTGTTACATTGACAGAGTGGGGTCAGTTTGTTCTTCGCTGGGTGTGTTACATTGACGGAGTGGGTTCAGTCTGCTCTTCCCTGGGTGTGTTATATTGACAGATTGGGGTCACTCTGATCTTCCCTGGGTGTGTTACATTGACAGATTGGGGAACGTCTGCTCTACCATGTGTGTGTGACATTGACAGTGAGGGCTCAATCTGCTCCTCCCTGCGTATGTTACATTGATAGTGTGTGGTCAGTCTGATCTTCCCTGGGTTGGTAACATTGAGAGATTGCGGTCAGTCTGCTCTTCGCTGTGTATGTTACCTTGACAGAATGGTGTCAGTCTGCTCTTCACTGGGTGGGTAACATTGAGAGATTGGTGTCAGTCGGCTCTTTCTTGGGTGTGTTGAATTGACAGAGTGGGGTCTGTCTGCTCTAACCTGGGTGTGTTACATTGACAGAGTCGGTTCAGACTGCTCTTCCTTCGGTGTGTTACATTGACAGAGAGGGTTCAGTCTGGTCTTCCCTGGACCTGATACATATAGAGAGTGGGTTTAATCTGCTCTTCCCTGGGTGTGCTACATTGACAGAGTGGGTTCAATCTGCTCTTCCCTGGGTGTGTTATATTGACAGAGTGGGGTCAGTCTGCTCTTCACTGTGTGTGTTACATTAACAGAGTGTGGTCAGTCTGCTCTTCCCTGGGTGTGTTACATTGACAGAGTGCAGTCAGTCTGATCTTCCCTGGGTGGGTTACATTGACAGAGTGGGGTCCGTCTCCTCTTCCCTGGGTGTGTTTCATTGACAGAGTGAGGTAAGTCTGCTCCTCCCTGGGTGTGTTACATTGACAGAGTGGGGTCAGTCTGCTCTTCCTTGTGTGTGTTACATTGACAGAGTGGGTTCAGTCTGCTCTTCCCTGGGTGTGTTATATTTGCAGAGTGGGGTCAGTCTGCTCTTCCCTGGGTAAGTTACATTGAGAGAGTGGGTTCATTCTGCTCTTCCCTGGGTGTGTTACATTGACAGAGTGGGGTCAGTCTGCTCTTCCCTGGGTGTGTTGCATTGACAGTGTGGGGTCTGTCTGCTCTTCCCTGCGTGAGTTGCATTGACATGGTGGGGTCAGTCTGCTCTTCTCTGGGTGGTTTACTTTGACAGATTGGGTTCAGTCTGCTCTTCCCTGGGTGTGTTACATTGACAGAGTGGGGTCAGTCTGCTCTTTCCTGGGTGTGTTACATTGACAGACTCCGGTCCGTCTGCTCTTCCCTGGGTGTGTTAGATTGACAGAATCGGGTCAGTCTGCTCTTCCCTGGGTGTGTTACATTGACAGAGTGGGGTCTGTCTGTTCTTCGCTGGGTGTGTTACATTGACAGTGTGTGTTCAGTCTGCTCTTCCCTGGGTATGTTATATTGACAGATTGGGGTCAGTCTGCTCTTCCCTGGGTGTGTAAATTGACAGAGTGGGGTCAGTCAGCTCTTCCCTGGGTGTGTTACATTGACAGAGTGGGGTCAGTCTGCTCTTCCCTGGGTGTGTTACATGAACAGAGTGGGGTCAGTCTGCTCTTCGCTGTGTGTGTTACTTTGACGGAGTGGTGTCAGTCTGCCCTTCTCTGGGTGTGTTACATTGATAGAAAGGGGTCTGTCTGCTCTTCACTGGGAGTGTAACATTGATTGAGTGGGGTCAGTCTGCTCCTCCCTGGGTGGGTAACATTGAGAGATTGGGTCAGTCGGCTCTTCCCTGGGTGGGTTACATTTTCTGAGTGTGGGCAGTCTGCTCTTCAGTGGGTGTGCGACATTGACAGAATGGGGTCAGTCTGCTCTTCACTGGGTGTGTAACATTGACAGAGTGGGTTCAGTCTGCTCTTCCTTGGGTGTGTTACATTAACAGAGTTGGGTACGTCTGCTCTTCCCTGGGTGTGTTACATTGACAGAGTGTGTTTAGTCTGCTCTTCCTTGGGTGTGTTACATTAACAGTGTGGTGTACGTCTGCTCTTCCCTGGGTGGGTTACATTGACAGATTGGGGTCCGTCTGCTCTTCCATGAGTGTGTTACATTGACAGAGTGGGGTCAGTCTGCTCTTCCCTGGGTGTGTTACATTGATAGAGTGGGGTCAGTCTGATCTTCCCTGTGTGGCTAACATTGAGAGATTGGGGTCAGTCTGCTCTTCGCTGGGTATGTTATCTTGACAGAATGGGGTCAGTCTGCTCTTCTCTGGGTGTGTTACATTGACAGAGTGGGGTCAGTCTGCTCTTCCCTGGGTGTGTTTCATTGACAGAGTGAGGTCAGTCTGCTCTTCCCTGGGTGTGTTCCATTGACAGAGTGGGTTCAGTCTGCTCTTCCCTGAGTGTGTTACATTGACAGAGTGGGGTCAGTCTGCTCTTCCCTGGGTGTGTTTAATTGACAGAGTGAGGTAAGTCTGCTCTTCCCTGGTTTTGTTATATTGACAGAGTGGGGTCAATCTCCTCTTCCTTGAGTGTGTTACATTGCCAGAGAGGGTTCAGTCTGCTCTTCCCTCGGTGTGTTCATTGACAGAGTGGGTTCAGTCTGCTCTTCCCTGGGTGTGTTACATTCACAGAGTGGGTTCAGTCTGCTCTTCCCTGGGTCTGTTATTATGACAGAGTGAGGTCAGTCTGCTCTTCCCTGGGTGTGTTCCATTGACAGAGTGGGTTCAGTCTGCTCTTCCCTGGGTGGGTTAAATTGACAGAGTGGGGTCAGTCTGCTCTTCCCTGGGTGTGTTACATTGACAGAGTGCGGTCAGTACGATCTTCCCTGGGTGGGTTACATTGAAAGAGTGGTTTCAGTCTGCTCTTCCTTGGGTGTGTTACATTGACAGAGTGGGTTCAGTCTGCGCTTCCCTGGGTGTGTTTCATCGACAGAGAGGGTTCAGTCTTCTCTTCCCTGGGTGTGTTACATTGACAGAGTGGGTTCAGTCTGCTCTTCACTGGGTGTGTTATATTGACAGAGTTGTATCAGTCTGCTCTTCCCTGGGTGGGTTAAATTGACAGAGTGGGGTCAGTCTGCTCTTCCCTGGGTGTGTTACATTGACAGAGTGCGTTTTGTCTGATCTTCCCTGGGTCGGTTATATTGACGGATTGGGATCAGTCTGCTCTTCCCTGGGTGAGTTACATTGACTGAGTGGGTTCATTCTGCTCTTCCCTGGGTGTTTTACATTGACAGCGTGGGGTCAGTCTTCTCTTCCCTGGGTGTGTTACATTTACAGAGTGGCGTCAGTCTGCTCTTCCCTGGGTGTGTTACATTAACAGAGTGGCGTCAGTCTGCTGTTCCCTGCGTGTGTTACATTAACAAAGTGGGGTCAGTCTGCTGTTCTCTGGGTGTGTTACATTGACAGAGTGGGGTCAGTCTCCTCTTCCCTGGGTGTGTTTCATTGACAGAGTGAGGTAAGTCTGCTCCTCCCTGGGTGTGTTACATTGACAGAGTGGGGTCAGTCTGCTCTTCCTTGTGTGTGTTACATTGACAGAGTGGGTTCAGTCTGCTCTTCCCTGGGTGGGTTATATTTGCAGAGTGTGGTCAGTCTGCTCTTCCCTGGGTATGTTACATTGACAGAGTGGGTTCATTCTGCTCTTCCCTGGGTGTGTTACATTGACAGAGTGCGGTCAGTACGATCTTCCCTGGGTGGGTTACATTGAAAGAGTGGTTTCAGTCTGCTCTTCCTTGGGTGTGTTACATTGACAGAGTGGGTTCAGTCTGCGCTTCCCTGGGTGTGTTTCATCGACAGAGAGGGTTCAGTCTGCTCTTCCCTGGGTGTGTTACATTGACAGAGTGGTTTCAGTCTGCTCTTCCCTGGGTGTGTTACATTGACAGAGTGGGTTCAGTCTGCTCTTCACTGGGTGTGTTATATTGACAGAGTTGTATCAGTCTGCTCCTCCCTGGGTGGGTTAAAATGACAGAGTGGGGTCAGTCTGCTCTTCCCTGGGTGTGTTACATTGACAGAGTGCGTTTTGTCTGATCTTCCCTGGGTCGGTTATATTGACGGATTGGGATCAGTCTGCTCTTCCCTGGGTGAGTTACATTGACTGAGTGGGTTCATTCTGCTCTTCCCTGGGTGTTTTACATTGACAGCGTGGGGTCAGTCTTCTCTTCCCTGGGTGTGTTACATTTACAGAGTGGCGTCAGTCTGCTCTTCCCTGGGTGTGTTACATTGACAGAGTGGGGTCAGTCTGCTCTTCCTTGTGTGTGTTACATTGACAGAGTGGGTTCAGTCTGCTCTTCCCTGGGTGGGTTATATTTGCAGAGTGTGGTCAGTCTGCTCTTCCCTGGGTATGTTACATTGACAGAGTGGGTTCATTCTGCTCTTCCCTGGGTGTGTTACATTGACAGAGTGGGGTCAGTCTGCTCTTCCCTGGGTGTGTTGCATTGACAGTGTGGGGTCCGTCTGCTCTTCCCTGCATGAGTTGCATTGACATGGTGGGGTCAGTCTGCTCTTCTCTGGGTGGTTTACTTTGACAGATTGGTTTCAGTCTGCTCTTCCCTGTGTGTGTTACATTGACAGACTCCGGTCCGTCTGCTCTTCCCTGGGTGTGTTAGATTGACAGAATCGGGTCAGTCGCTATTCACTGGGTGTGTAACATTGATTGAGTGGGGTCAGTCTGATCTTACCTGGGTGGGTAACATTGAGAGATTGGGGTCAGTCTGCTCTTCCCTGGGTGTGTTACATTGACCGAGTGTGGTCAGTCTGTTCTTCGCTGGGTGTGTTACATTGACAGAGTGTGGTCAGTCTGCTCTTCCCTGTGTGAGTTACATTGACAGAGTAGGGTCAGTCTTCTCTTCCCTGGGTGTGTTACATTGACAGAGTGGCGTCAGTCTGCTCTTCCCTGGGTGTGTTACATTAACAGAGTGGGGTCAGTCTGCTCTTCCCTGGGTGTGCTACATTGACAGAATGGGGTCAGTGTGCTCTTCACTTGGTGTGTTACATTGGCAGAGTGTTGTCAGTCTGCTCTTCGCTGTGTGTGTTACTTTGACAGATTGGGGTCAGTCTGCTCTTCACTGGGTTTGTAACATTGATAGAGTGGGGTCAGTCTGATCTTCCCTGGGTGGCTATCATTGAGAGATTGGGGTCAGTCTACTCTTCGCTGGGTGAGTTACATTGACAGAGTGGGGTCAGTCTGCTCTTCCTTGGGTGGGTTACATTGACAGAGTGAGCTCACTCTGCTCTTCCCTGGGTATTTTTCATTGACAGGGTTAGGTAAGTCTGCTCTTCCCTGGGTGTGTTACATTGACAGAGTGGGGTCAGTCTGCTCTTCCTGGGTGTGTTACATTGACAGTGTAGGGTCTGTCTGCTCTTCTCTGCGTGAGTTGCACTGACGTGGTGGGGTCAGTCTGCTCTTCTCTGGCTGGTTTATTTGACAGATTGGGTTCATTCTGCTCTTCCCTGGGTGTGTTACATTGACAGAGTGGGGTCAGTCTGCTCTTCCCTGGGTGTGTTACATTGACAGAGTGGGGTCAGTCTGCTCTTCCCTGGGTGTGTTACATTGACAGAGTGGCGTCAGTCTGCTCTTCCCTGGGTGTGTGACATGAACAGTGTGGGGTCAGTCTGCTCTTCGCTGTGTGTGTTACTTTGACGGAGTGGTGTCAGTCTGCTCTTCCCTGGGTGTGTTACTTTGACACATTGGGGTCCGTCTCCTCTTCCATGTGTGTGTTACATTGACAGAGTGGGGTAAGTCTGCCCTTCCCTGGGTGTGTTACATTGACAGAAAGGGGTCTGTCTGCTCTTCACTGGGAGTGTAACATTGATTGAATGGGGTCAGTCTGCTCCTCCCTGGGTGGGTAACATTGAGAGATTGGGTCAGTCTGCTCGTCCCTGGGTGAGTTACATTTTCTAAGTGTGGGCAATCTGCTCTTCAGTGGGTGTGCCACATTGACAGAATGGGGTCAGTCTGCTCTTCACTGGGTGTGTAACATTGCCAGAGTGGGTTCAGTCTGCTCTTCCTTGGGTGTGTTACATTGATAGAGTGGGGTCAGTCTGATCTTCCCTGTGTGGCTAACATTGAGAGATTGGGGTCAGTCTGCTCTTCGCTGGGTATGTTATCTTGACAGAGTGGGGTACGTCTGCTCTTCCCTGGGTGTGTTACATTGACAGAGTGTGTTTAGTCTGCTCTTCCTTGGGTGTGTTACATTAACAGAGTGGTGTACGTCTGCTCTTCCCTGGGTGGGTTACATTGACAGATTGGGGTCCGTCTGCTCTTCCATGAGTGTGTTACGTTGACAGAATGGGGTCAGTCTGCTCTTCCCTGGGTGTGTTACATTGATAGAGTGGGGTCAGTCTGATCTTCCCTGTGTGGCTAACATTGAGAGATTGGGGTCAGTCTGCTCTTCGCTGGGTATGTTATCTTGACAGAATGGGGTCAGTCTGCTCTTCTCTGGGTGTGTTACATTGACAGAGTGGGGTCAGTCTGCTCTTCCCTGGGTGTGTTTCATTGACAGAGTGAGGTCAGTCTGCTCTTCCCTGGGTGTGTTCCATTGACAGAGTGGGTTCAGTCTGCTCTTCCCTGGGAGCGTTACATTGACAGAGTGGGGTCAGTCTGCTCTTCCCTGGGTGTGTTTAATTGACAGAGTGAGGTAAGTCTGCTCTTCCCTGGTTTTGTTATATTGACAGAGTGGGGTCAATCTCCTCTTCCTTGAGTGTGTTACATTGACAGAGAGGGTTCAGTCTGCTCTTCCCTCGGTGTGTTCATTGACAGAGTGGGTTCAGTCTGCCCTTCCCTGGGTGTGTTACATTGGCAGAGTGGGTTCAGTCTGCTCTTCCCTGGGTCTGTTACTATGACAGAGTGAGGTCAGTCTGCTCTTCCCTGGGTGTGTTCCATTGACAGAGTGGGTTCAGTCTGCTCTTCCCTGGGTGGGTTAAATTGACAGATTGGGGTCAGTCTGCTCTTACCTGTGTGTGTTACATTGACAGAGTGCGGTCAGTACGATCTTCCCTGGGTTGGTTACATTGAAAGAGTGGTTTCAGTCTGCTCTTCCTTGGGTGTGTTACATTGACAGAGTGGGTTCAGTCTGCGCTTCCCTGGGTGTGTTTCATCGACAGAGTGGGTTCAGTCTGCTCTTACCTGTGTGTGTTACATTGACAGAGTGGGTTCAGTCTGCTCTTCCCTGGGTCTGTTACTATGACAGAGTGAGGTCAGTCTGCTCTTCCCTGGGTGTGTTCCATTGACAGAGTGGGTTCAGTCTGCTCTTCCCTGGGTGGGTTAAATTGACAGATTGGGGTCAGTCTGCTCTTACCTGTGTGTGTTACATTGACAGAGTGCGGTCAGTACGATCTTCCCTGGGTTGGTTACATTGAAAGAGTGGTTTCAGTCTGCTCTTCCTTGGGTGTGTTACATTGACAGAGTGGGTTCAGTCTGCGCTTCCCTGGGTGTGTTTCATCGACAGAGTGGGTTCAGTCTGCTCTTACCTGTGTGTGTTACATTGACAGAGTGGTTTCAGTCTGCTCTTCCCTGGGTGTGTTACATTGACAGAGTGGGTTCAGTCTGCTCTTCACTGGGTGTGTTATATTGACAGAGATGTATCAGTCTGCTCTTCCCTGGGTGGGTTAAATTGACAGAGTGGGGTCAGTCTGCTCTTCCCTGGGTGTGTTACATTGACAGAGTGCGGTCAGTCTGATCTTCCCTGGTTCGGTTATATTGACGGATTGGGGTCAGTCTGCTCTTCCCTGGGTGAGTTACATTGACTGAGTGGGGTCAGTCTGCTCTTCCCTGGGTGTTTTACATTGACAGCGTGGGGTCAGTCTTCTCTTCCCTGGGTGTGTTACATTTACAGAGTGGCGTCAGTCTGCTCTTCCCTGGGTGTGTTACATTAACAGAGTGGCGTCAGTCTGCTGTTCCCTGCGTGTGTTACATTAACAAAGTGGGGTCAGTCTGATGTTCTCTGGGTATGTTACATTGACAGAGTGGGGTCAGTCTCCTCTTCCCTGCGTGAGTTTCATTGACAGAGTGAGGTAAGTCTGCTCCTTCCTGGGTGTGTTACATTGACAGAGTGGGGTCAGTCTGCTCTTCCTTGGGTGTGTTACATTGACAGAGTGGGTTCAGTCTGCTCTTCCCTGGGTGTGTTATATTTGCAGAGTGGGGTCAGTCTGCTCTTCCCTGGGTACGTTACATTGACAGAGTTGGTTCATTCTGCTCTTCCCTGGGTGTGTTACATTGACAGAGTGGGGTCAGTCTGCTCTTCCCTGGGTGTGTTGCATTGACAGTGTGGGGTCTTTCTGCTCTTCCCTGCGTGAGTTGCATTGACAAGGTGGGGTCAGTCTGCTCTTCTCTGGGTGGTTTACTTTGACAGCTTGGGTTCAGTCTGCTCTTCCATGGGTGTGTTACATTGATAGAGTGGGGTCAGTCTGCTCTTCCCTGGGTGTGTTACGTTGACAGATTCGGGTCCGTCTGCTCTTCCCTGGGTGTGTTAGATTGATAGAATCGGGTCAGTCGCTATTCACTGGGTGTGTAACATTGACAGAGTGGGGTCAGTCTGCTCTTCTCTGGGTGTGTTACATTGACAGAGTGAGGTCAGTCTGCTCTTCCCTGGGTGTGTTACATTGACAGAGTGGGGTCAATCTGTTCTTCGCTGGGTGTGTTACATTGACAGTGTGTGTTCAGTCTGCTCTTCCCTGGGTGTGTTATATTGACAGATTGGGGTCAGTCTGCTCTTCCCTGGGTGTGTAAATTGACAGAGTGGGGTCAGTCAGCTCTTCCCTGGGTGTGTTACTTTGACGGAGTGGTGTCAGTCTGCTCTTCCCTGGGTGTGTTACTTTGACACATTGGGGTCCGTCTCCTCTTCCATGTGTGTCTTACATTGACAGAGTGGGGTCAGTCTGCCCTTCCCTGGGTGTATTACATTGATAGAAAGGGGTTGTCTGCTCTTCACTGGGAGTGTAACATTGATTGAGTGGGGTCAGTCTGCTCCTCCCTGTTTGGGTAACATTGAGAGATTGGGTCAGTCTGCTCTTCCCTGGGTGGGTTACATTTTCTGAGAGTGGGCAGTCTGCTCTTCAGTGGGTGTGCGACATTGACAGAATGGGGTCAGTCTGCTCTTCACTGGGTGTGTAACATTGACAGAGTGGGTTCAGTCTGCTCTTCCTTGGGTGTGTTACATTAACAGAGTGGGGTATATCTGCTCTTCCCTGGGTGGGTTACATTGACAGAGTGTGTTTAGTCTGCTCTTCCTTGGGTGTGTTACATTAACAGAGTAGTGTACGTCTGCTCTTCCCTGGGTGGGTTACATTGACAGATTGGGGTCCGTCTGCTCTTCCATGAGTGTGTTACATTGACAGAGGGGGGTCAGTCTGCTCTTCCCTGGGTGTGTTACATTGATAGAGTGGGGTCAGTCTGATCTTCCCTGTGTGGCTAAGATTGAGAGATTGGGGTCAGTCTGCTCTTCGCTGGGTATGTTATCTTGACAGAATGGGGTCAGTCTGCTCTTCTCTGGGTGTGTTACATTGACAGAGTGGGGTCAGTCTGCTCTTCCCTGGGTGTGTTTCATTGACAGAGTGAGGTAAGACTGCTCTTCCCTGGGTGTGTTACATTGACAGAGTGGGGTCAGTCTGATCTTCCCTGGGTGTGTTTAAATGTCAGAGAGGGTTCAGTCTGCTCTTCCCTCGGTGTGTTCCTTGACAGAGTGGGTTCAGTCAGCTCTTCCCTGGGTGTGTTACATTGACAGAGAGGGTTCAGTCTGCTCTTCCCTGGGTCTGTTACTATGACAGAGTGAGGTCAGTCTGCTCTTCCCTGGGTGCGTTCCATTGACAGAGTGGGTTCAGTCTGCTCTTCCCTGGGTGTGTTACATTGACAGAGTGGGGTCAGTCTGCTCTTCCCTGGGTGTGTTTAATTGACAGAGTGAGGTAAGTCTGCTCTTCCCTGGTTTTGTTATATTGACAGAGTGGGGTCAATCTCCTCTTCCTTGAGTGTGTTACATTGCCAGAGAGGGTTCAGTCTGCTCTTCCCTCGGTGTGTTCATTGACAGAGTGGGTTCAGTCTGCTCTTCCCTGGGTGTGTTACATTGACATAGTGGGTTCAGTCTGCTCTTCCCTGGGTCTGTTACTATGACAGAGTGAGGTCAGTCTGCTCTTCCCTGGGTTTGTTCCATTGACAGAGTGGGTTCAGTCTGCTCTTCCCTGGGTGGGTTAAATTGACAGAGTGGGGTCAGTCTGCTCTTCCCTGGGTGTGTTACATTGACAGAGTGCGGTCAGTACGATCTTCCCTGGGTGGGTTACATTGAAAGAGTGGTTTCAGTCTGCTCTTCCTTGGGTGTGTTACATTGACAGAGTGGGTTCAGTCTGCGCTTCCCTGGGTGTGTTTCATCGACAGAGTGGGTTCAGTCTGCTCTTACCTGTGTGTGTTACATTGATAGGGTGGTTTCAGTCTGCTCTTCCCTGGGTGTGTTACATTGACAGAGTGGGTTCAGTCTGCTCTTCACTGGGTGTGTTATATTGACAGAGTTGCATCAGTCTGCTCTTCCCTGGGTGGGTTAAATTGACAGAGTGGGGTCAGTCTGCTCTTCCCTGGGTGTGTTACATTGACAGAGTGCGGTCAGTCTGATCTTCCCTGGGTCGGTTATATTGACGGATTGGGATCAGTCTGCTCTTCCCTGGGTGAGTTACATTGACTGAGTGGGGTCAGTCTGCTCTTCCCTGGGTGTTTTACATTGACAGCGTGGGGTCAGTCTTCTCTTCCCTGGGTGTGTTACATGGACAAAGTGGGGTCAGTCTCCTCTTCCCTGGGTGTGTTTCAATGACAGAGTGAGGTAAGTCTGCTCCTCCCTGGGTGTGTTACATTGACAGAGTGGGGTCAGTCTGCTCTTCCTTGGGTGTGTTACATTGACAGAGTGGGGTCAGTCTGCTCTTCTCTGGGTGGTTTACTTTGACAGATTGGGTTCAGTCTGCTCTTCCCTGGGTATGTTACATTGACAGAGTGGGTTCATTCTGCTCTTCCCTGAGTGGGTTACATTGACAGATTGGGGTCCGTCTGCTCTTCCATGGGTGTATTACATTGACAGTGAGGGCTCAGTCTGCTCCTCCCTGCGTGTGTAACATTGACAGAATGGGATCAGTCTGCTCTTCACTGGGTGTGTAACATTGACAGAGTGTGGTCAGTCTGCCCTTCCCTGGGTGAGTTACATTTACAGAGTGGGGTCAGTCTTCTCTTCCCTGGGTGTGTTTCATTGACAGAGTGAGGTAAGACTGCTCTTCCCTGGGTGTGTTACATTGACAGAGTGGGGTCAGTCTGCTCTTCCCTGGGTGTGTTTAATTGACACAGTGAGGAAAGTCTGCTCTTCCCTGGGTGTGTTATATTGACAGAGTGGGGACAATCTGCTCTTCCTTGAGTGTGTAACATTGACAGAGAGGGTTTAGTCTGCTATTCCCTCGGTGTGTTCATTGACAGAGTGGGTTCAGTCTGCTCTTCCCTGGGTGGGTTATATTTGCAGAGTGGGGTCAGTCTGCTCTTCCCTGGGTACGTTACATTGACAGAGTGGGTTCATTCTGCTCTTCCCTGGGTGTGTTAAATTGACAGAGTGGGGTCAGTCTGCTCTTCCCTGGGTGTGTTGGATTGACAGTGTGGGGTCTGTCTGCTCTTCCCTGCGTGAGTTGCATTGACATGGTGGGGTCAGTCTGCTCTTCTCTGGGTGGTTTACTTTGACAGATTGGGTTCAGTCTGCTCTTCCCTGGGTGTGTTACATTGACAGAGTGGGTTCAGTCTGCTCTTTCCTGGGTGTGTTACATTGACAGAGTCGGGTCCGCCTGCTCTTCCCTGGGTGTGTTAGATTGACAGAATCGGGTCAGTCGCTATTCACTGGGTGTGTAACATTGATTGATTGGGGTCAGTCTGATCTTCCCTGGGTGGGTAACATTGAGAGATTGGGGTCAGTCTGCTCTTCGCTTGGTTTGTTACATTGACAGAGTGAGGTGAGTCTGCTCTTCCCTGGGTGTGTTATATTGACAGAGTGGGGTCAGTCTGTTTTTCGCTGGGTGTGTTACATTGATAGTGTGTGTTCAGTCTGCTCTTCCCTGGGTGTGTTATGTTGACAGATTGGGGTCAGTCTTCTCTTCCCTGGGTGTGTAAATTGACAGAGTGTTGTCAGTCAGCTCTTCCCTGGGTTTGTTATATTGACAGATTGGGGTACCTCTGCTCTTCCCTGAGTGGGTTACATTGACAGATTGGGGTCCGTCTGCTCTTCCATGGGTGTATTACATTGACAGTGAGGGCTCAGTCTGCTCCTCCCTGCGTGTGTAACATTGACAGAATGGGATCAGTCTGCTCTTCACTGTGTGTGTGACATTGACAGAGTGTGGCCAGTCTGCTCTTCCCTGGGTGAGTTACATTGACAGAGTGGGGTCAGTCTTCTCTTCCCTGGGTGTGTTACATTGACAGAGTGGCGTCAGTCTGCTCTTCCCTGGGTGTGTTACATTAACAGAGTGGGGTCAGTCTGCTCTTCCCTGGGTGTGCTACATTGACAGAATGGGGTCAGTGTGCTCTTAACTTGGTGTGTTACATTGGCAGAGTGTGGTCAGTCTGCTCTTCGCTGTGTGTGTTACTTTGACAGATTGGGGTCAGTCTGCTCTTCACTGGGTGTGTAACATTGATAGAGTGGGGTCAGTCTGATCTTCCCTGGGTGGCTATCATTGAGAGATTGGGGTCAGTCTACTCTTCGCTAGGTGAGTAACATTGACAGAGTGGGGTCAGTCTGCTCTTCCTTGGGTGGGTTACATTGACAGAGTGAGCTCACTCTGCTCTTCCCTGGGTGTGTTTCATTGACAGAGTTAGGTAAGTCTGCTCTTCCCTGGGTGTGTTACATTGACAGAGTGGGGTCAGTCTGCTCTTCCTGGGTGTGTTACATTGACAGTGTAGGGTCTGTCTGCTCTTCTCTGCGTGAGTTGCACTGACATGGTGGGGTCAGTCTGCTCTTCTCTGGGTGGTTGATTTGACAGATTGGGTTCATTCTGCTCTTCCCTGGGTGTGTTACATTGACAGAGTGGGGTCATTCTGCTCTTCCCTGGGTGTGTTACATTGACAGAGTGGGGTCATTCTGCTCTTCCCTGGGTGTGTTACATTGACAGAGTGGCGTCAGTCTGCTCTTCCCTGGGTGTGTTACATGAACAGAGTGGGGTCAGTCTGCTCTTCGCTGTGTGTTTTACTTTGACGGAGTGGTGTCAGTCTGCTCTTCCCTGGATGTGTTAATTTGACACATTGGGGTCCGTCTCCTCTTCCATGTGTGTGTTACATTGACAGAGTGGGGTCAGTCTGCCCTTCCCTGGATGTGTTACATTGACAGAAAGGGGTCTGTCTGCTCTTCACTGGGTGTGTAACATTGATTGAGTGGGGTCAGTCTGCTCCTACCTGGGTGGGTAACATTGAGAGATTGGGTCAGTCTGCTCTTCCCTGGATGGGTGACATTTTCTGAGTGTGTGCAGTCTGCTCTTCAGTGGGTGTGCGACATTGACAGAATGGGGTCAGTCTGCTCTTCACTGGGTGTGTAACATTGACAGAGTGGGTTCAGTCTGCTCTTCCTTGGGTGTGTTACAATAACAGAGTGGGGTACGTCTGCTCTTCCCTGGGTGGGTTACATTGACAGAGTGTGTTTAGTCTGGTCTTCCTTGGGTGTGTTACATTGACAGAGTGGGGTCAGTCTGCTCTTCCCTGAGTGTGTTACATTGATAGAGTGGGGTCAGTCTGATCTTCCCTGTGTGGCTAAAATTGAGAGATTGGGGTCAGTCTGCTCTTCGCTGGGTATGTTATCTTGACAGAATGGGGTCAGTCTGCTCTTCTCTGGGTGTGTTACATTGACAGAGTGAGGTAAGACTGCTCTTCCCTGGGTGTGTTACATTGACAGAGTGTGGTCAGTCTGTTCTTCGCTGGGTGTGTTACATTGACAGTGTGTGTTCAGTCTGCTCTTCCCTGGGTGTGTTATGTTGACAGATTGGGGTCAGTCTTCTCTTCCCTGGGTGTGTAAATTGACAGAGTGTTGTCAGTCAGCTCTTCCCTGGGTTTGTTATATTGACAGATTGGGGTACCTCTGCTCTTCCCTGAGTGGGTTACATTGACAGTGAGGGCTCAGTCTGCTCCTCCCTGCGTGTGTAACATTGACAGAATGGGATCAGTCTGCTCTTCACTGTGTGTGTAACATTGACAGAGTGTGGTCAGTCTGCTCTTCCCTGGGTGAGATACATTGACAGAGTGGGGTCAGTCTTCTCTTCCCTGGGTGTGTTACGTTGACAGAGTGGCGTCAGTCTGCTCTTCCCTGGGTGTGTTACATTAACAGAGTGGGGTCAGTCTGCTCTTCCCTGGGTGTGCTACATTGACAGAATGGGGTCAGTGTGCTCTTCACTTTGTGTGTTACATTGGCAGAGTGTGGTCAGTCTGCTCTTCGCTGTGTGTGTTACTTTGACAGATTGGGGTCAGTCTGCTCTTCACTGGGTGTGTAACATTGATAGAGGGGGGTCAGTCTGCTCTTCCCTGGGTGGCTATCATTGAGAGATTGGTTTCAGTCTACTCTTCGCTGGGTGAGTTACATTGACAGAGTGGGGTCAGTCTGCTCTTCCTTGGGTGGGTTACATTGACAGAGTGAGCTCACTCTGCTCTTCCCTGGGTGTGTTTCATTGACAGAGTTAGGTAAGTCTGCTCTTCCCTGGGTGTGTTACATTGACAGAGTCGGGTCAGTCTGCTCTTCCTGGGTGTGTTACACTGACAGTGTAGGGTCTGTCTGCTCTTCTCTGCGTGAGTTGCACTGACTTGGTGGGGTCAGTCTGCTCTTCTCTGGGTGGTTTATTTGACAGATTGGGTTCATTCTGCTCTTCCCTGGGTGTGTTACATTGACAGAGTGGGGTCAGTCTGCTCTTCCCTGGGTGTGTTACATTGACAGAGTGGGGTCAGTCTGCTCTTCCCTGGGTGTGTTACATTGACAGAGTGGCGTCAGTCTGCTCTTCCCTGGGTGTGTTACATGAACAGAGTGGGGTCAGTCTGCACTTCGCTGTGTGTGTTACTTTGACGGAGTGGTGTCAGTCTGCTCTTCCCTGGGTGTGTTACTTTGACACATTGGGGTCCGTCTCCTCTTCCATGTGTGTGTTACATTGACAGAGTGGGGTCAGTCTGCCCTTCCCTGGGTGTGTTACATTGACAGAAAGGGGTCTGTCTGCTCTTCACTGGGAGTGTAACATTGATTGAGTGGGGTCAGTCTGCTCCTCCCTGGGTGGGTAACATTGAGAGATTGGGTCAGTCTGCTCTTCCCTGGGTGGGTTACATTTTCTGAGTGTGGGCAGTCTGCTCTTCAGTGGGTGTGCGACATTGACAGAATGGGGTCAGTCTGCTCTTCACTGGGTGTGTAACATTGACAGAGTGGGTTCAGTCTGCTCTTCCTTGGGTGTGTTACATTAACAGAGTGGGGTACGTCTGCTCTTCCCTGGGTGGGTTACATTGACAGTGTGTGTTTAGTCTGCTCTTCCTTGGGTGTGTTACATTAACAGAGTGGTGTACGTCTGCTCTTCCCTGGGTGGGTTACATTGACAGATTGGGGTCCGTCTGCTCTTCCATGAGTGTGTTACATTGATAGAGTGGGGTCAGTCTGATCTTCCCTGTGTGGCTAACATTGAGAGATTGGGGTCAGTCTGCTCTTCGCTGGGTATGTTATCTTGACAGAATGGGGTCAGTTTGCTCTTCTCTGGGTGTGTTACATTGACAGAGTCGGGTCAGTCTGCTCTTCCCTGGGTGTGTTTCATTGACAGAGTGAGGTAAGAATGCTCTTCCCTGGGTGTGTTACATTGACAGAGTGGGGTCAGTCTGCTCTTCCCTGGGTGTGTTTAATTGACACAGTGAGGAAAGTCTGCTCTTCCTTGAGTGTGTTACATTGACAGAGAGGGTTCAGTCTGCTCTTCCCTCGGTGTGTTCCTTGACAGAGTGGGTTCAGTCTGCTCTTCCCTGGGTGTGTTACATTGACAGAGTGGGGTCAGTCTGCTCTTCCCTGGGTCTGTTACTATGACAGAGTGAGGTCAGTCTGCTCTTCCCTGGGTGTGTTCCATTGACAGAGTGGGTTCAGTCTGCTCTTCCCTGGGTGTGTTACATTGACAGAGTGGGGTCAGTCTGCTCTTCCCTGGGTGTGTTTAATTGACAGAGTGAGGTAAGTCTGCTCTTCCCTGGTTTTGTTATATTGACAGAGTGGGGTCAATCTCCTCTTCCTTGAGTGTGTTACATTGACAGAGCGGGTTCAGTCTGCTCTTCCCTCGGTGTGTTCATTGACAGAGTGGATTCAGTCTGCTCTTCCCTGGGTGTGTTACATTGACAGAGTGGGTTCAGTCTGCTCTTCCCTGGGTGTGTTACATTGACAGAGTTGTATCAGTCTGCTCTTCCCTGGGTGGGTTAAATTGACAGAGTGGGTTCATCTGCTCTTCCTTGGGTGTGTTACATTGACAGAGAGGGTTCAGTCTGCTATTCCCTCGGTGTGTTCATTGACAGAGTGGGTTCAGTCTGCTCTTCCCTGGGTGGGTTATATTTGCAGAGTGGGGTCTGTCTGCTCTTCCCTGGGTACGTTACATTGACAGAGTGGGTTCATTCTGCTCTTCCCTGGGTGTGTTAAATTGACAGAGTGGGGTCAGTCTGCTCTTCCCTGGGTGTGTTGGATTGACAGTGTGGGGTCTGTCTGCTCTTCCCTGCGTGAGTTGCATTGACATGGTGGGGTCAGTCTGCTCTTCTCTGGGTGGTTTACTTTGACAGATTGGGTTCAGTCTGCTCTTCCCTGGGTGTGTTACATTGACAGAGTGGGTTCAGTCTGCTCTTTCCTGGGTGTGTTACATTGACAGAGTCGGGTCCGCCTGCTCTTCCCTGGGTGTGTTAGATTGACAGAATCGGGTCAGTCGCTATTCACTGGGTGTGTAACATTGATTGAGTGGGGTCAGTCTGATCTTCCCTGGGTGGGTAACATTGAGAGATTGCGGTCAGTCTGCTCTTCGCTGGGTGTGTAACATTGACAGAGTGGGGTCAGTCTGCTCTTCTCTGGGTTTGTTACATTGACAGAGTGAGGTGAGTCTGCTCTTCCCTGGGTGTGTTATATTGACAGAGTGGGGTCAGTCTGTTTTTCGCTGGGTGTGTTACATTGATAGTGTGTGTTCAGTCTGCTCTTCCCTGGGTGTGTTATGTTGACAGATTGGGGTCAGTCTTCTCTTCCCTGGGTGTGTAAATTGACAGAGTGTTGTCAGTCAGCTCTTCCCTGGGTTTGTTATATTGACAGATTGGGGTACCTCTGCTCTTCCCTGAGTGGGTTACATTGACAGATTGGGGTCCGTCTGCTCTTCCATGGGTGTATTACATTGACAGTGAGGGCTCAGTCTGCTCCTCCCTGCGTGTGTAACATTGACAGAATGGGATCAGTCTGCTCTTCACTGTGTGTGTGACATTGACAGAGTGTGGCCAGTCTGCTCTTCCCTGGGTGAGTTACATTGACAGAGTGGGGTCAGTCTTCTCTTCCCTGGGTGTGTTACATTGACAGAGTGGCGTCAGTCTGCTCTTCCCTGGGTGTGTTACATTAACAGAGTGGGGTCAGTCTGCTCTTCCCTGGGTGTGCTACATTGACAGAATGGGGTCAGTGTGCTCTTCACTTGGTGTGTTACATTGGCAGAGTGTGGTCAGTCTGCTCTTCGCTGTGTGTGTTACTTTGACAGATTGGGGTCAGTCTGCTCTTCACTGGGTGTGTAACATTGATAGAGTGGGGTCAGTCTGATCTTCCCTGGGTGGCTATCATTGAGAGATTGGGGTCAGTCTACTCTTCGCTGGGTGAGTAACATTGACAGAGTGGGGTCAGTCTGCTCTTCCTTGGGTGGGTTACATTGACAGAGTGAGCTCACTCTGCTCTTCCCTGGGTGTGTTTCATTGACAGAGTTAGGTAAGTCTGCTCTTCCCTGGGTGTGTTACATTGACAGAGTGGGGTCAGTCTGCTCTTCCTGGGTGTGTTACATTGACAGTGTAGGGTCTGTCTGCTCTTCTCTGCGTGAGTTGCACTGACATGGTGGGGTCAGTCTGCTCTTCTCTGGGTGGTTGATTTGACAGATTGGGTTCATTCTGCTCTTCCCTGGGTGTGTTACATTGACAGAGTGGGGTCAGTCTGCTCTTCCCTGGGTGTGTTACATTGACAGAGTGGGGTCAGTCTGCTCTTCCCTGGGTGTGTTACATTGACAGAGTGGCGTCAGTCTGCTCTTCCCTGGGTGTGTTACATGAACAGAGTGGGGTCAGTCTGCTCTTCGCTGTGTGTGTTACTTTGACGGAGTGGTGTCAGTCTGCTCTTCCCTGGGTGTGTTACTTTGACACATTGGGGTCCGTCTCCTCTTCCATGTGTGTGTTACATTGACAGAGTGGGGTCAGTCTGCCCTTCCCTGGATGTGTTACATTGACAGAAAGGGGTCTGTCTGCTCTTCACTGGGTGTGTAACATTGATTGAGTGGGGTCAGTCTGCTCCTACCTGGGTGGGTAACATTGAGAGATTGGGTCAGTCTGCTCTTCCCTGGATGGGTGACATTTTCTGAGTGTGTGCAGTCTGCTCTTCAGTGGGTGTGCGACATTGACAGAATGGGGTCAGTCTGCTCTTCACTGGGTGTGTAACATTGACAGAGTGGGTTCAGTCTGCTCTTCCTTGGGTGTGTTACAATAACAGAGTGGGGTACGTCTGCTCTTCCCTGGGTGGGTTACATTGACAGAGTGTGTTTAGTCTGGTCTTCCTTGGGTGTGTTACATTGACAGAGTGGGGTCAGTCTGCTCTTCCCTGGGTGTGTTACATTGATAGAGTGGGGTCAGTCTGATCTTCCCTGTGTGGCTAAAATTGAGAGATTGGGGTCAGTCTGCTCTTCGCTGGGTATGTTATCTTGACAGAATGGGGTCAGTCTGCGCTTCTCTGGGTGTGTTACATTGACAGAGTGAGGTAAGACTGCTCTTCCCTGGGTGTGTTACATTGACAGAGTGTGGTTAGTCTGTTCTTCGCTGGGTGTGTTACATTGACAGTGTGTGTTCAGTCTGCTCTTCCCTGGGTGTGTTATATTGACAGATTGGGGTCAGTCTTCTCTTCCCTGGGTGTGTAAATTGACAGAGTGTTGTCAGTCAGCTCTTCCCTGGGTTTGTTATATTGACAGATTGGGGTACCTCTGCTCTTCCCTGAGTGGGTTACATTGACAGATTGGGGTACGTCTGCTCTTCCATGGGTGTATTACATTGACAGTGAGGGCTCAGTCTGCTCCTCCCTGCGTGTGTAACATTGACAGAATGGGATCAGTCTGCTCTTCACTGTGTGTGTAACATTGACAGAGTGTGGTCAGTCTGCTCTTCCCTGGGTGAGATACATTGACAGAGTGGGGTCAGTCTTCTCTTCCCTGGGTGTGTTACGTTGACAGAGTGGCGTCAGTCTGCTCTTCTCTGGGTGTGTTACATTAACAGAGTGGGGTCAGTCTGCTCTTCCCTGGGTGTGCTACATTGACAGAATGGGGTCAGTGTGCTCTTCACTTTGTGTGTTACATTGGCAGAGTGTGGTCAGTCTGCTCTTCGCTGTGTGTGTTACTTTGACAGATTGGGGTCAGTCTGCTCTTCACTGGGTGTGTAACATTGATAGAGGGGGGTCAGTCTGCTCTTCCCTGGGTGGCTATCATTGAGAGATTGGTTTCAGTCTACTCTTCGCTGGGTGAGTTACATTGACAGAGTGGGGTCAGTCTGCTCTTCCTTGGGTGGGTTACATTGACAGAGTGAGCTCACTCTGCTCTTCCCTGGGTGTGTTTCATTGACAGAGTTAGGTAAGTCTGCTCTTCCCTGGGTGTGTTACATTGACAGAGTGGGGTCAGTCTGCTCTTCCTGGGTGTGTTACATTGACAGTGTAGGGTCTGTCTGCTCTTCTCTGCGTGAGTTGCACTGACTTGGTGGGGTCAGTCTGCTCTTCTCTGGGTGGTTTATTTGACAGATTGGGTTCATTCTGCTCTTCCCTGGGTGTGTTACATTGACAGAGTGGGGTCAGTCTGCTCTTCCCTGAGTGTGTTACATTGACAGAGTGGGGTCAGTCTGCTCTTCCCTGGGTGTGTTACATTGACAGAGTGGCGTCAGTCTGCTCTTCCCTGGGTGTGTTACATGAACAGAGTGGGGTCAGTCTGCTCTTCGCTGTGTGTGTTACTTTGACGGAGTGGTGTCAGTCTGCTCTTCCCTGGGTGTGTTACTTTGACACATTGGGTTCCGTCTCCTCTTCCATGTGTGTGTTACATTGACAGAGTGGGGTCAGTCTGCCCTTCCCTGGGTGTGTTACATTGACAGAAAGGGGTCTGTCTGCTCTTCACTGGGAGTGTAACATTGATTGAGTAGGGTCAGTCTGCTCCTCCCTGGGTGGGTAACATTGAGAGATTGGGTCAGTCTGCTCTTCCCTGGGTGGGTTACATTTTCTGAGTGTGGGCAGTCTGCTCTTCAGTGGGTGTGCGACATTGACAGAATGGGGTCAGTCTGCTCTTCACTGGGTGTGTAACATTGACAGAGTGGGTTCAGTCTGCTCTTCCTTGGATGTGTTACATTAACAGAGTGGGGTACGTCTGCTCTTCCCTGGGTGGGTCACATTGACAGAGTGTGTTTAGTCTGCTCTTCCTTGGGTGTGTTACATTAACAGAGTGGTGTACGTCTGCTCTTCCCTGGGTGGGTTACATTGACAGATTGGGGTCCGTCTGCTCTTCCATGAGTGTGTTACATTGATAGAGTGGGGTGAGTCTGATCTTCCCTGTGTGGCTAACATTGAGAGATTGGGGTCAGTCTGCTCTTCGCTGGGTATGTTATCTTGACAGAATGGGGTCAGTTTGCTCTTCTCTGGGTGTGTTACTTTGACAGAGTGGGGTCAGTCTGCTCTTCCCTGGGTGTGTTTCATTGACAGAGTGAGGTAAGACTGCTCTTCCCTGGGTGTGTTACATTGACAGAGTGGGGTCAGTCTGCTCTTCCCTGGGTGTGTTTAATTGACACAGTGAGGAAAGTCTGCTCTTCCTTGAGTGTGTTACATTGACAGAGAGGGTTCAGTCTGCTCTTCCCTCGGTGTGTTCCTTGACAGAGTGGGTTCAGTCTGCTCTTCCCTGGGTGTGTTACATTGACAGAGTGGGGTCAGTCTGCTCTTCCCTGGGTCTGTTACTATGACAGAGTGAGGTCAGTCTGCTCTTCCCTGGGTGTGTTCCATTGACAGAGTGGGTTCAGTCTGCTCTTCCCTGGGTGTGTTACATTGACAGAGTGGCGTCAGTCTGCTCTTCCCTGGGTGTGTTTAATTGATAGAGTGAGGTAAGTCTGCTCTTCCCTGGTTTTGTTATATTGACAGAGTGGGGTCAATCTCCTCTTCCTTGAGTGTGTTACATTGACAGAGCGGGTTCAGTCTGCTCTTCCCTCGGTGTGTTCATTGACAGAGTGGGTTCAGTCTGCTCTTCCCTGTGTGTGTTACATTGACAGAGTGGGTTCAGTCTGCTCTTCCCTGGGTGTGTTACATTGACAGAGTTGTATCAGTCTGCTCTTCCCTGGGTGGGTTAAATTGACAGAGTGGGTTCATCTGCTCTTCCCTGGGTGTGTTACATTGACAGAGTGGGTTCAGTCTGCTCTTCCCTCGGTGTGTTCATTGACAGAGTGGGTTCAGTCTGCTCTTCCCTGGGTCTGTTACTATGACAGAGTGAGGTCAGTCTGCTCTTCCCTGGGTGTGTTCCATTGACAGAGTGGGTTCAGTCTGCTCTTCCCTGGGTGTGTTACATTGAAAGAGTGGGTTCAGTCTGCTCTTCCCTGGGTGTGTTACATTGACAGAATGGGGTCAGTCTGCTCTTCCCTGTGTGTGTTACATTTACAGTGTGGGGTCAGTCTGCTCTTCCCTGGGTGGGTTACATTGACAGAGTGGGGTCAGTCTGATATTTCCTGTTTGTGTTACATTGACAGAGTGAGGTCAGTCTGCTCTTCCCTGTGTGTGTTACATTGACAGAGTGGGGACAGTCTGATATTCCCTGGTTGTGTTACATTGACAGAGTGGGGTCAGTCTGCTCTTCCCTGGGTGTGTGACATTGACAGTGTGGGGTCAGTCTGCTCTTCCCTGGGTGCGTCACATTTACAGTGTGGGGTCAGTCTGCTCTTCCCTGGGTGGTTTACATTGAGAGAGTGGAGTCAGTCTGCTCTTCCGTGAGTGTGTTACATTGACAGAGTTGTGTCAGTCTGCTCTTCGCTGTGTGTCACATTGACATAGTGGGGTCAGTCTGCTCTTCCCTGGGTGTGTTTCGTTGACAGAGTGGGGTCAGTCTGCTCTTCTCTGGGTGTGTTACATTGACAGAGTGGGGTCAGTCTGATCTTCCCTGGGTGTGTTACATTGACAGAGTGGTGTCAGTCTGATCTTCCCTGGGTGTGTTACATTGACAGACTGGGGTCAGTATGCTCTTCCCTGGGTTTGTTACATTGGCAGAGAGGGGTCTGTCTGATCTTCCCTGGGTGTGTTACATTGACAGAGAAGGGTAAGTCTGCTCTTCCCTGGGTGTATTACATTGACAGAGTGGGGTCCATCTTCTCTTCCCTGCGTGTGATACACTAACAGAGTGGATTCTACAGTTTGGGCTGGGAGCAGTCACGGAGGGGTAGATGGCAGTGTTTGTAAGAGATAAGTCATGGAGGGGGTGATTGCAGTGTTGTGTAGGGATCAGTCAGGGAGGGAGTGATTGCAGTGGTGGGTCGGGATCAGTCAGGGAGGGGGAGATTGCAGTGTTGAGTAGGGATCAGTCAGGGAGGGGGAGATTGCTGTGTTGGGTCGAGATCAGTCAGGGAGGGGGGTGATTACAGTGTCGGGTAGCGATCAGTCAGGGTGGGGGGAGATTGCAGTGTTGGGTTTGGTTTAGTCAGGGAGGGGGTGAGTTCAGTGTTGGGAAGGGATCAGTCAGGGAGAGGCAGATTGCAGTGTTGGGTACATAGAACATAGAACATAGAACATAGAACAATACAGCACAGAACAGGCCCTTCGGCCCACGATGTTGTGCCGAACTTCTATCCTAGATTAAGCACCCATCCATGTACCTATCCAAATGCCGCTTAAAGGTCGCCAATGAATCTGACTCTACCACTCCCACGGGCAGCACATTCCATGCCCCCACCACTCTCTGGGTGAAGAACCCACCCCTGACATCTCCCCTATACCATCCACCCTTCACCTTAAATTTATGTCCCCTTGTAACACTCTGTTGTACCCGGGGAAAAAGTTTCTGACTGTCTACTCTATCTATTCCTCTGATCATCTTATAAACCTCTATCAAGTCACCCCTCATCCTTCGCCGTTCCAACGAGAAAAGGCCGAGAACTCTCAACCTATCCTCGTATGACCTACTCTCCATTCCAGGCAACATCCTGGTAAATCTTCTCTGCACCCTCTCCAAAGCTTCCACATCTTTCCTAAAGTGAGGCGACCAGAACTGCACACAGTACTCCAAATGTGGCCTAACCAAAGTCCTGTACAGCTGCAACATCACCTCACGACTCTTGAATTCAATCCCTCTGCTAATGAACGATAATACTCCATAGGCCTTCTTACAAACTCTATCCACCTGAGTGGCAACCTTCAAAGATCTATGTACATAGACCCCAAGATCCCTCTGTTCCTCCACCTGACCAAGAACCCTACCATTAACCCTGTATTCCGCATTCTTATTTGTTCTTCCAAAATGGACAACTTCACACTTGGCAGGGTTGAACTCCATCTGCCACTCCTCAGCCCAGCTCTGCATCATATCTAAGTCCTTCTGCAGCCGACAACAGCCCTCCTCACTGTCCACAACTCCACCTATCTTTGTATCATCTGCAAATTTACTGACCCACCCTTCGACTCCCTCATCTAAGTCATTAATAAAAATTACAAACAGCAGAGGACCCAGAACTGATCCCTGCGGAACTCCACTTGTAACTGGACTCCATGCTGAATATTTACCATCTACCACCACTCTCTGACTTCGACCGGTTAGCCAGTTTTCTATCCAATTGGCCAAATTTCCCTCTATCCCATGCCTCCTGACTTTCCGCATAAGCCTACCATGGGGAACCTTATCAAATGCCTTACTAAAATCCATGTACACTACATCCACTGCTCTACCCTCATCCACATGCTTGGTCACCTCCTCGAAGAATTCAATAAGACTTGTAAGGCAAGACCTACCCTTCACAAATCCGTGCTGGCTGTCCCTAATCAAGCAGTGCCGTTCCAGATACTCGTAAATCCTATCCCTCAGTACCCTTTCCATTACTTTGCCTACCACAGAAGTAAGACTAACTGGCCTGTAATTCCCGGGGTTATCCCTATTCCCTTTTTTGAACAGGGGCACAACATTCGCTACTCTCCAGTCCCCTGGTACCACCCCCGTTGCCAGTGAAGACGAGAAGATCATTGCCAACGGTACTGCAATTTCCTCTCTTGCTTCCCACATAATCCTAGGATATATCCCGTCAGGCCCGGGGGACTTGTCTATCCTCAAGTTGTTCAAAATGTCCAACACATCTTCCTTCCTAACAGATATCTCTTCTAGCTTATCAGTCCGTTTCACACTCTCCTCTTCAACAATACAGTCCCTCTCGTTCGTAAATACTGAAGAGAAGTACTTGTTCAAGACCTCTCCTATCTCTTCCGACTCAATACACAGTCTCCCACCACTGTCCTTGATCGGACCTACCCTCGTTCTCGTCATTCTCAGGTTTCTCACATACGCATAGAATGCCTTGGGGTTATCCTTGATCCTATCCGCCAGGGATTTTTCATGCCCTCTCTTAGCTCTCCTAATCCCTTTCTTCAGGTCCCTTCTGGCTATCCTGTATCCCTCCACTGCTCTGTCTGAACCTTGTTTCCTCAACCTTATGTAAGCCTCCTTCTTCCTCTTTACTAGACATTCAACCTCCCTCGTCAACCAAGGCTCCCTCACACGACCATTTCTTTCCTGCCTGATCGGTACATACATATCAAGGACACGTCGTATCTGCTCCTTGAGAAAGTCCCACATTTCCACCACATCCTTCCCTGACAGCCTATGCTCCCAACGTATGCTCCTCAAATCCTGTCTTACAGCATCGTAATTTCCCTTCCCCCAATTGTAAAAACTTCCTTGTTGTGTGCACCTATCCCTCTCCATAACCAAGGTGAAAGTGACAGAATTGTGGTCGCCATCACCAAAATGTTCACCCACTAACAAGCCCACCACTTGTCCCGGTTCGTTACCGAGTACCAAATCCAATATGGCCTCCCCTCTGGTTGGACAATCTACATACTGCGTTAGAAAAGCTTCCTGGACACACTGCACAAACACCGCCCCATCCAATCTACTTGATCTAAAGAGCTTCCAATCAATATTTGGGAAGTTGAAGTCGCCCATGACTACGACCCTGTGGCTTCTGCACCTTTCCAAAATCTGTTTCCCAATCTGTTTCTCCACATCTTTGCTGCTATTGGGGGGCCTATAATAAACACCCAACAAGGTGACTGCACCTTTCCTATTTCTGACTTCAGCCCATACTACCTCCAGAGGCAGATCTCCCTCAAACTTCCTTTCTGCAGCCGTTATACCATTTCTAATTAGCAATGCCACCCCCCCTCCTTTTTTACCACCCTCCCTAATCTTACTGAAACATCTGTAACCAGGAACCTCCAACAGCCATTCCTGTCCCTCATCTATCCATGTTTCCGTGATGGCTACAACATCGTAGTCCCAGGTACCGATCCATGCCTTAAGTTCACCCACCTTATTTCTGATACTCCTTGCATTGAAGTATACGCACTTGAGCCCATCTCTGTGTCCGTAAGTAGTCCCTGTCAGTGCTACCTTCTCCACAGCCTCCCTACAGTCTTGGACATCCTGACACACAGCTAGCTTACTTGCTGGACTACAAGTCCGGATCCCATCCCCCTGCCAAATTAGTTTAAACCCCCCCGAAGAGTGCTAGCAAACCTACCCCCCAGGATATTGGTGCCCTTCTGGTTCAGGTGCAACCCGTCCTGTTTATACAGGTCCCACCTTCCCCAGAATGCAGTCCAATTGTCCAAATATCTGAAGCCCTCCCTCCTACACCATCCTTGCAGCCACGTGTTCAACTGCACTCTCTCCCTATGCTTTGCCTCTCTGTCACGTGGCACCGGCAACAACCCAGAGATGACGACTCTGTCTGTCCTAGCTTTTAGCTTCCAGCCTAACTCCTTGAGCTCTTGAATGACCTCCCCACCCCTCTTCCTACCTATGTCGTTGGTGCCAATGTGTACCACGACTTCTGGCTGCACACCCTCCCCCTTAAGGATTCTGAAGACACGGTCCGAGACGTCTCGGACCCTAGCACCCGGGAGGCAACAAACCATCCGAGAGTCTCGCCCATGTCCACAGAACCGCCTGTCCGTCCCTCTAACTAGAGAGTCCCCTATAACTAGCGCTCTCTTCTTCTCCCCCTTTCCCTTCTGAATCTCAGAGCCACAGACCCCTTCACTGCAGCTTACACCTGCAAGGCTGTCCCCCCCAACAGTTTCCAAAGCTGCATACTTATTTTTTAGGGGAACGACTACAGGGGAACCCTGCACTGCCTGTTTCTTCCTCTTCCCACCTCTAACTGTTACCCAGCTACCTCTGTTCTCTGGCGTAACTATGTCCCTGTAGCTTCTATCGATCACCCTCTCAGCCTCTCTAATAATCCTCAGCTCATCCAGTTCCAGTTCCAGTTCCCTAACTCGTTCGGTGAGGATCAGGATCTGACTGCATTTCCTGCACACGAAGCCGGCAGGAGTATCAGTGGTCACCCCTACCTCAAACATCCTGCAGGAGGAACATTCCACCGCCTGTGCTGCCATGACTGTACACTGTCTCCAAAAACAAGAACACTGAGTCAATAACCTGGGGTCTAGAACACACCCACTCAAATACTAATCACTTACCTTCCCGCCCAGCTATGCGCTCCAACCTCACTTCCGCTGCCCGCTACAGGTAAGTAATTTTGAAACAAACTGTCTTACCTTAGCTGTAGTCTCCCGGGTTCGTTTTTCCTCGGCCGCTGCTCCCACTCAAATGACTGGATCAGTCAGGGAGGGGGGAGATTGCAGTGTTGGGTAGGGATTAGTCAGGGTGGGGGGAGATTGCAGTGTTGGGTAGGGATTAATCAGGGAGCAGTAGATTGCAGTGTTGGATAGGGATCAGTCAGGGAGGGGGAGATTGCAGTGTTGCGTAGGGATCAGTCAGGGAGGGGGTGATTGCAGTGTTGGGTAGGGATCAGTCAGGGAGGGGGAGAGTGCTGTGTTGGATAGGTTTCAGTCAGGGAGGGGGAGATTGCAGTGTTGGGCAGGGATCAGTCAGGGAGGGGGAGATTGCAGTGTTGGGTAGGGATCAGTCAGGGAGGGGGAGATTGCAGTGTTGGGCAGGGATCAGTCAGGGACGGGGGCATTGCAGTTTTGGGGAGGTATCAGTCAGGGAGGGGGAGATTGCAGTGTTGGGTAGGGATCAGTCAGGGAGGGGGAGATTGCAGTGTTGGGTAGGGATCAGTCAGGGAGGGGGTGAGTGCAGTGTTGGGGAGGGATCAGTCTGCGAGGGGGAGATTGCAGTGTTGGATAGTGATCAGTCAGGGAGGGGGAATTTGCAGTGTTGGGGATGGATCAGTCAGTGAGGGGGAGATTGCAGTTTTGGGTAGGGATCAGTCAGGGAGGGGGAGATTACAGTGTTGGATAGGGATCAGTCAGGGAGGGGGTGAGTGCAGTGTTGGGGAAGGATCAGTCTGGGAGGGGGAGATTGCAGTGTTGGATAGGGATCTGTCAGGGAGGGGGAGAGTGCAGTGTTGGGTAGGGATCAGTCAGGGAGGGGGAGATTGCAGTGTTGTGTAGTGATCGAGGGAAATCAGGAGGGCAAAAAGGGGACATGAGTTTGCTTTGACAAATAGGGTTAAGGAGAATCCAAAGGAATTTTACAAATTCATAACGGCCAAAGGGTCACTGGGGAGCGAATTGGACCCCTCCAAGATCAAGACAGCCTGCACGTGGAGCTGCAGGAGATGGGGGAGGTACTGAACAAGTATTTCCTGTAGAGAAGGACATGGAAGATATAGAATAGAATGATGGTTTGGGAAACAGCATTGGGAAATAGATGATGTCCATCTTGCAAAATGTCCATATTACAGAGGAGGAGGTGCTGGATGTCTTGAAAAGGTTAAAGGTGGATAAATCCCCAGGACCTGATCAGGTGTACTCTCGATCTCTGTGGGAAGCTAGAGAAGTGATTGCTGGGCCTCTTGCTGAAATATTTGTAGCATCGATAGACACAGGTGAGGTGCCAGAAGACTGCAGGTTGGGCTAACATGGTGCCACTGTTAAAGAAAGGTGGAAAGGACAAGCCAGGGAACTACAGACAGGTTCGCCTGTCGTCAGTCGTGGGCACGTGGAAAGATGGATACATGAGGGAGAGGAATTACATGTGTTTACAAAGGCAATGTCTAACTGAGGATAGTCAGCATTGCATTGTACGTGGGAAATCATGTCTCAAGATATTGAGTTTTTTGAAGAAGTAACAAAAGGATTGATGAGGGCAGCGCGGTGGATGTGAGTGATATGGACTTCAGTAAGGTGTTCGAAATGTTTCCACATGGGAGATTGGAGCGCAAGGATAGATCTCATGGAATACAGGGAAGACCAGCCATTTGGAGACAGAACTGGCAGGAAGGTAGAAGACAGAGGGTGGTTGCGGAGGGTGGTTTTTTCAGCCTGGAGACCTGTGACCAGTGGAGTGCCACAAGGATCGGTGCTGCGTCCACTACTTTCCATTAATTATATAAATGATTTGAATGTGAACACAGCAGGTATAGTTAGTAAGTTTGGAGATGACACCAAAATTGGAGGGGTCGTGGACAGTGAAGAATGTTACTTTATATTACAACGGGATGGTGAACTGATGGACCAATGGGCTGAGGAGTGGCAGATGGAGCTTCATTTAGATAAATGGGAGGTGCTGCATTTTGGAAAAGCAAAAGTCTTCGCAGGACTGATACACTTAATTTTAATGTCCCAGGGAGTGTTTCTGAACAAAGAGACCTTGGAGTCCAGGTTCATTGTTCCTTGAAAGGAGAATTGTTGGTCGACGGGATAGTGAAGAAGGTGTTTGGTATGCTTGTGTTTACTGATCAGTGCATTGAGTAGAGGAGTTGGGAGGTCATGTTGTGGCTGTATAGGACATTGGATAAGTCACTTATGGAATATTGTGTGCAATTCTTGTCTCCTCCCTATCGGAAGGATGTTGTATAAATTGAAAGGGTTCAGAAAAGATTTACAAAGATGCTGACAGGATTGGAGGTTGTGAGCTACAGGGAGAGGTGAAATGGGCTGGGCCTGTTTTCCCTAGAATGTCTGAGGCTGAGGGGCACCCATATGGAGGTTTATAAAGCCATGAGACGAATCGATAGGTATAACAGATATGGTCTTTTCCCTGGGATGGGGTAGTCCAGAGCTGGAGGGCCCAGTTTGAGGGTGAGACGGGAAAGATATAAAAGGAACGTAAGGGACAACGTTTTGATGTGGAGGGTGTTGCGTGTATGGAATTAACTGCCGATGAAGTGGTGGAGACTGGTACAATTACTGCATTTAAAAGGCGTTTGGATGGGTATACGAATAGGAAGGGTTGAGAGGGATTTGTGCCAAGTGCTGGCAAATGTGATGAGATTATGTTAGGATATGTGGGTGGTGTGGATGAGTTGGACCGAAGGCCCTGTTTCTGTGCTGTCCATCTCTTTGACTGTAAATGTTTTCCACTGTCCATTTCCAGCCATACATTTCACTGTTTCCCCTGTTTACCTTGGTCAGTTCTCCTCTCAAACACATGTCAATGGCTTTGGTTGTGATTGTAGGGTGTGTTTTATGGTCACTTTAAAAATCCATCATCTCGCTGAATTCCACTACACTACAATTTCCCAGAGGATATCTCAGTGTGACATTACTCCTTCACTCAGCGTCATCACCCACCGGTCGATCTGAGATAGTCACCTCCCTGGCTGTTTTCACAACGTGTTATTCAAAGAAACACTGACACAAACATTCGAAGAGGAGTTCGGAGAACATCACTTTTGCCGATGTGACTGTCCCAGATTACACAAAGACTGAAGTCTCCCAGAATTATCACAGTGCCTTTGTATTACACAGGAATACATTGGAATGTGTAACAGGGCTGAGCAATGAAATGCTGTTAGGCAGCCTCTAAACTGTTCTCCTGCTTGTGTTTTTGACACGTATTACCCAGAATCTGCATTCAGGCTGATTCAGCTTCATCGTCTGAGGCCAAATGCTTTCGCTGTCATGCCTTTGTTACCCATTACTGTCAGGGTTACCCATCCTGCTCTCCCTGAGATCCCTCAAGGAGGTGAACAATAGAATATTCATGTTCCACCTTTTGTTCACCCTGTCACCACTAAATCTCATTTATCTCTGTGCCACAGTCCATCCACCTTATTGCAGAGACTTTATCCAGTACAAAAAAGAACATTACGACTGGCTCTTTCCACAATTTCTTGTCACAGTCCAATTCACTGATGTACAGTTTCAGTTAAACTCTGTCTCTTTCTGTTCCTTTCTGCTTGTCTTCAGCTACATTGCTATTTCTGTTTGGATTTGGAAAGCTCCTTTCACCTGAACCCTGGCCCTGCATCCTCTCTGTCAGTTTAAAGTCCAGCCCATAAGCATACCGACATGGTTGGCCAGGACACTGTTCCCAGCAGTGTTGTGTTTAATTCACTCATGGGATGTTGCTATCTCGGGCTGGCCAGCATCGCATGCCAACCCCGAGCTGCCCTTGAGCTGAGTGCCTTGCTGGATGATTACAGAGAGCTGTTTAGAGTCAACCTCATCGCTCTGGGTCTGGATCATGTGTAGACCAGACCCACTGTCTATAATAGATTTCCATCCTAAAAGGATATTAAGCAGTTAGATGGGTTATACTGGACACCGGCATTAACATCTGGATGAACAGTCGGGTGAGAATAGCATGAGGCCATCACCTGTCCCACTCGTAGCTCACCTGTCACTGAGTACTGATCCCGGTGCACCATGAATCCCAACCCTTTCATCATGACCATTGTGTGATCCTGATAACTTCCTGCACTCTGGTGATATCCCTCAGTCTCTCTCCATGTGGTATCCCTCACTGTGTGGGTCTAATTGCTGCCTCTGTCAGTGTCTCTCACACTTGCAGCTACTCCAGATCCTGAGCCAATGGAATTCCCCTTTCCAGAGAGACACAGCAGAACAGGCCAGGGATGGAGACAGGGATTTTCCAGATCCCTCACTGCATCAGTCTAACTTCCCATTCTGTCTGTTTCCCTGTCTCCTGTAGGTCATCAGGCTGTTCCTGTCTCAGCCAAATTCCTAACTCCTGTCTCGTCCATAACCACATCAAAGATGCTTGGTCAGACAGACAGAGATGGAAAGGGAGGTCTGGAGCCTTCAGTAAATCCTGCAGCCGGTAAGATCACTCACAGTAAACAGCTCAGGGAGGAGTTAGTGACCTTCTGTATTCAGATCTGGAAGAGAGGACATGGACACAGAGCTAGATAAGGAACAGCAACATTCTCGGCTTCATTCACATCATCTTGTGAGGGTCCTGCTTTCACCTCTGCTGTACTGGTCCTCACTGAGACATCTCTCTCTGACTCTCTCTCAGACTCTCTGTTGCTTTTTCTCGATCCCCTCTCTCACTCCCTCACTCTCTATCTCTCACCCTCTCACTCTCATTCTCTCTCTCAGCCCCTGTCTCAACTTCTCTTTCTATCTCTCTTCCCCTCACACACACTCTCTCTCACCCACTCACTCACTCTCCACCTCATCCCTCTCTCTCACCTGACTCTCTCTCTTCCCCCCCACGTGCCTTTCACTCACGTCCCTCTCTCTCTAGCTCACCTTGTATCTCTCCCTATCTCGCTCTCCCCTCTTTCTATCTTTCTCTCTCTCTCTTTCTCCCTCTTGTACCCTTATCACAGTCTCTCTCTTTATCTCTCAGACTCTCTCATTTCTGTCCCCTCACTCACTCACACTTGCACCTCTCTCTGTCTCTCGTTCGCCATCCTCTCGCCCGTCTCTCTTGCTCACACATTGCTCTCCCCATCTCTCACCCTTCAATCTCTCTCTCCACTCTCTAATTTTCTCCCCATCTCTGCCCCCTCTCTGCCCCCTCTCTCCCCCACTCTCTCTCTCCCCACTCTCTCTCTCCCCACTCTCTCTCCCCCACGCTCTCATCCCTCTCTCCCCCTCCCCTCACTCTCCCCCTCTCGACCCATTCTCTCGACCCCCTCTCTCGACCCCTGCACTCGACCTCTTTCTCTCCCGTTCACTCTCTCTAATCCATTTCTCTCTCACCCCTCTCTCTCCCCTATTTTTCCCCTTCTCTTTACCCTTCTCTTTCTCCTTCTCTTTCCCCTTCTCTCTTCCCTATCTTTCCTGGTACGTCTCCCCAATCTCTCCCAATCTCGCCCCCAATCTCTCCCCCAATCTCTCCCCCTTATCTCTCCCCCTTATCTCTCCCCCTTATCTCTCCCCTCATCTTTCCCCCTCTCTCTTCCCCTCTCTCTTCCCTCGCTCTTTCTTCCCCCTCTCTCTCTTTCCCCCACCTCTCTGTCCCCCACCTCTCTCACTTACCTCTCTATCTCCCCTACCTCTCTCTCTCACCACCTCTCTCTCCTCTCTCTCTCCCACTCTCTCTCCCATCATTCTCTCCCACTCCCTCTGTCCCCCTCTCTCGTCCCCCTCGCCCCCTTCTCTCTCCACCCTCTCTCTTTATTCTTCTCAATACTGCCGTCTCTCTACCCCTGTCTCTCTACCTCCATCTCTCTCTCTCCTCTCTCTCTCTCCACTCTCTATCCTCCCTCTTACCTCTCTCCGTCTCTTCTATCTCCATCTCCCCCTCTCTTCCCCGCGCTCTCCCCCGCTTTCTGTCTTCCTCTCTGTCTTCCCCCTCCCCATTTCTCCCACCCCTCTCTCCCCACCCTCTCTCGCTCCCCCCTCACTCTCTCCCTCTCTTTCTCCCTCTCTCTCTTTCCACATCTCTTGCCCCCTCACTTGCCTCACTCTCTCACCTTTCTCTTTCTCCTCCTCTCTCTTCCCCTTCCTCTCCCCCTCTCTCTCCCCACTCTCTCTGTCTGCCCCCTGCCCCCCCTCCCTCTCTCCCCCTCCCTCTCTCCCCCTCTCTCGCCCCCTCTTTCGACCCCCTCACTCTGTCACCTCACTCTCCCTCCCCCTCTCACTCCCTCCCTCTCTCTCCCCCATTCTTTACCCCCTCTCTCCCACCTCTCCCCACATTCTCTACACCCACTCTCTCCCCGCACTCAATCCCCCACTCACTCCCCACTCTATCTCCCCACCCTCTCTGCCCCCTCCCTCTCTCCTCTCTCTCTCCCCCTCTCCCTCCCCTCTCTCTCATACCCTCTCTGTCTCCCTCTTTCACTCGTCCCCCTCTCTCGCACCTCGCTTTCCCACTTGCTCTCCCCCCTCACTTCCCCTCTCTTTCTCCCCTCTCTCTCCCCGTTTCACGCACCTCTCTCTCTCCCCCTACCTGCCCCCTCTCTCTCCCCATCTCTCTCTCCCCCTCCCCCTCTCTCCCCTCTCTCTCCCGTCTCTCTATCCCCGCTGTCTCCCCCTCCTCTCTCCGCCCTCGCCCTTGACCCCTCTCCGTTGGTCCTAATCCCCTCTTTTGACCTCCTTCTCTCTGCCCTTCTCTCTCTTCCCCTCTATCTTTTTCCTCCTCTCTCTTCCCCTCTCTCTCTTTCCCCACCTCTCTCACCCCCACCTCTCTCTCACTGTCCTCTCTCTCTCCCCCACATCTCTCTCGCCTACATCTCTCCTCCAGCATTGTCTCTCCCCCGCTTCTCTCTCTCTCCCACCTCTCTCTCTCCCCACTCTCGTCCCCGTCCCCTCTCTATCCCTTCTCTCACCTCTCACTCGCCCTCTCTCTCACCCTCTCTCTCTCCCAATCTGTCTCTCACCCTCTCTCTCGCACCTTCTCTCTCTCCCTCTCTCTCACCCCCTCACGCCCCCCTATCGCCCGCCTCTCTCGCCCCCTCTCGCACCCCCACTCTCCCCTCTCTCTCCTCTCTCTCTCTTCCCCTCTCTCTCTTTCCTCTCTCTCTTTCCCCATCTCTCTCACCCCCACCTCTCTCTCACTCACCTCTCTATCTCGCCTACGTCTCTCGCTCCACCACCATTGTCTCTCCTCTGCTTCTCTCTCTTCCATCTCTCTCTCTCCCCGCTCTCGCCCCCTTCCCTCGTACCCTCTCTCTCCCCCTCTCTCTCCCCTCTCTCTCTCCCCTCTCTCTCCCTCTCTCTATCCCCTCTCTCTCATCTCTCTCTCACCTCTCACTCCCCCCACTCGCCCCCTCTCTCTATCCCTCTCTCTCAATCCCTCTCCCTCCCCACTTCCTCTCTCTCCCTCTCTTTCTCCTCTGTCTCTCTCCCCCTCTCTCTCCCTCTCCCAACCCACTCTCTCTGCCTTCCCTCACTTCCCCTCGTTCTCTCCACTCCCTTCTCTCCCCTCCCTCTCTCCCTCTCTCGCACTCCTCTCTCGACCCCCTCTCTCTCTATGCCCTTCCCTCTCTCCCCTCACTCTGTCACCTCACTCTCCCTCCACCTCTCATTCCCTCTCACTCCCTCGCTCTCCACGCGCTCTCACCCTCTCTCTCTCTACCCCCTCTCTCTACCCCTCACTCTTTCTCCCCCTCTCTCTTTACTAACTCTCTCCCCACTCTGTCACCGAACCTTCTCCCCTCTTTCTCCCTCTCTCACTCCTTCCGTCTCTCACCCTCTCACTCTCCCCCACTCTCTCACTCACTCTCTACCCCCTCTCCCACACTCTCTCCGCACACTCACTTCCCCCACTCACTCCCCCCAATCGCCACCCCCTCTCTCTCCCCCTCCTCCCTCTCTCTCTGCCCCCTCTTCCCGACTCTCTCACACCATTCACTCCCCCATTCTCTCCTCCAGTCTCTCCCCTATTCTCCCCCCATCTCTCCCCCCTCTCTCTCGCCCCTTCTCTCTCCCCTACTCTGTCGCGCCTCCCACTCTCACCCACCAATCTAGCCGCCCCGCTCTCGCCACCACTCTCTCGTCCGCTCTCATTCTCCCCCCTCTCTCCACCTCTTCCCTCTCTCCCCGCACCACACTCTCTCTTTCTCCCCCTCTCTCTCCCCCTCTGTCTCCCCCTCACTCTCCCCCTCTCTCTCTCCCCCACTCTCTCCCCCTCTCCCTCCCTCTCTCTCTCTCCCCCTCTCTCTCTCCCCCTCTGTCTCTCTCTCTCTACCCACTCACTCTCCCTTACTCACTCTCCCCCACTCTCTCCGCCCTCCTTTTCTCCCCCTCCCTCTCTCCCCTTCTCTCTCTCCCACTCCCTTTGTCCCCCTCTCTCGCCGTCTCTCTCACCCCACTTCTCCCCCTCTCTTTTTATTCTTTTCACTACTGCACTTATCTACCCCTGTCTCTCTACCCTTTCTCTCTCTCTCTCGTCTCTCTCCCCTCTATCTCTCCCCTCTCCATCTTCACTCTCCCCTCTCTTTGACTCCCCTCTCTCCATCTCCCCTCTCTCCATCTCCCCCTCTCGCTGCCCACTCTCTCCCCGCTCTCTGACATTCCCCTCTCTCCAACCTCTCTCACACCCCTCTCTCGCCACCTCTTCCCCCTCTCTCACACCTCGCCCCTCTCTCTCCCCCCTCCCCCTCTCTCCCCACCCACTCTCTCTCCCCCCTCTCTCTCCCCTCCCTCTCCCCCTCTCTCTTTCGCCCTCTCTAGCCCCAATCTCTCGCCCCACTCTATCCCCTCTCTCTCACCCCCCTCACTCACCCCCACACTCTCCCCATCTCTCTTCCCCCACTTTCTCCCCCAGCGCTCTGCCCCCTCTCTCCTCCTCGCTCTCCCCGCCACTCCCTCCCCTCTCTCACCCCCCTCACTCACCTCCACAATCTCCCCATCTCGCTTCCCCACTTTCTCCCCCCGCTCTCTGCCCCCTCTCTCCTGCCCTCTCTCCACTCTTTCTCCCATCGCTCCCCCTCCCTCTCTCTCCCTCTGTCGCTCCCATCCACTCCCTCCCCTTTTTCTCCCTCTCTCTCTCACGCCCCTCACACACCCCCACGCTCTCCCCATCTCTCTTCCCCCACGTTCTCCCCCCGCTCTCTGCTCCCTCTCTTCCACCCTCTCTCCCCTCTCTCCCACCTCCCTCTCCCTCCCTGTCTCCCCCGTCTCTCTCCTTCCCTCTCCTTCTCTCTCCCCCACTGCCTTGCCCCTTCTCCCTTGCCTCCTCTCCTTCCCCCTTTCGCCCTCCTTCTCTCGCCCCTATCTGTCTGCCCCTCTCTCTGCTCCTCTCTCTCCCCTCACTCTGTCACAGCACTCTCCCTCCCTCGCTCACTCCCTCCCTCTCTCACCCCCTCTCTCCCCCTTCTCTCTCCCACTCTTTTTCCCCATCTCTCCCCTCCCTGTCTCTCTTCCCCCTCTCTATCTCTCTCTACCGCCTGTCTCTCTTCCCTCTCTCTCCCTACCCTCCCTCTCCTCTCTCTCCTTCTCTCTCCCCTTCTCTCTAACGTCTCTCTTGGCGCCTCTCTCAGCACCTCCCTCTCGCACCCCCTCTCTCTATCCCTTTCTCTCTATCTCCCCTCTCTCTCTTCACTAAATCTCTCCCCCACTCTGTCACCTAACCCTCTCCCATTCTCTCTCACACCCTTCCTCCCTAACCCTCTCCCTCCACCCCACTCTCTCTCCCCCCACTCTCTCCCCCACTTCGTCTCCCCACTCACTCCCCCACTCTCTCTCCCTCCACTCTCTCCCCCCACTCTCTTTCCCCCACTCTCTCTCTCCCCACTCTCTCTCCTCTCTCTCTCTCCCCTCTCTCTCTCCCTCCATTCTCTGTCCCCTCTCTCTGTCTCCCTCCCTCTGTCCTCCTCACTCTCCCCCCCTCGCTCTCTTCTCTCTCCCCCGAATCTCCCCTCTCTGTCTCCTACTCTCCCGCCTGTAACCCCTCTCTCCTCTCCCCTTCTGTCCCCCTCCCTCTCCCATCTCTCTCTAACCACTCTCTCTACCCCCATCTCTCCGTCGCTCTCATCGTCTCTCCCCCCTTCTCTCTCTCCCCCTCCCTCTCCCCTCTCTCTCCACCTTTCACTCCTCCACTCTCTCCCCCACTCTCTCTCCCCCACTCTCTCTCCCCTCTCTCTCTCTCTCCTCTCTCTCTCCCCTCTCTCTCCCTCTATTCTCTGTCCCTCTCTCTCTGTCTCCCTCCCTCTGTCTGCCTCACTCTCTCCCCCCCGACTCTCCCCTCTCTGTCTCCTACTCTCCCGCCTGTAACCCCTCTCTCCTCTCCCCTTCTCTCCCCCTCCCTCTCCCCTCTCTCTAACTACTCTCTCATCCCCTCTCTCTACCCCCATCTCTCTGTACCCTGCTCACCCTCTCTCTCTACCCCTCAAAATCTCTCTCTCCCCTCGCTCTTCACTAACTCTGTCGCCTAAATCTCTCGCCTCTCTCTCTCTCCGTCTCTCACTCCCTACCTCTCTCACCCTCTCACTCTCCTCTCTCTCCCCCCACTCTCACCCTCTTTCTGTCCCCCTCTCTCCACCTCCCTCGCCCACTTTCTCTCCTTCCCACTCTCTCACCCCTTCTCTCTCCCCCTCCCTCTCCCCCTCTCTCTCCGCCTCTCACTCCCCCACTCTCTTCCCCCGCTCTCACCCGCTCTTTGTTGGCCTCTCTCCCCCTCCCTCGCACCTTCCTCTCCCTCCCCCTCTCTCGCCCCGTCACTCTCCCCCTCTTACTCTCCTCTTTCTCTCCCCTACTTTCTCCCCATCTCTCTCCCCTCTCTCTCACCCCACTCTCACCCCCTTTCTGTTCACCCTCTCTCTCCCCCAACCTCTCCCCCATGTCTGCCCCCTCTCTCTCACGCCCGGCTCTCTCACCCCGCCTACTCACCATCCTCCCACCCTTCTCTCTCCCTCTCTCTCTCTCCCCCTCCATCTCTCCCGTGCACGTTCCTCTCCCTTCCCCCCCTCTCGCCCTGTCTTTCCCCCTCCCTCTCCTCTCTCTCTTTCCCCTCTCTCTCCCCATCTCTCTCCCCGCACTCTCTCCCACTCTCGCTCCCCCACTGTCTGCCCCCTCTCTCTCACCCACAGCTCTTTCACACCTGCTCTCTCACCACCATCAATCCCCCTCTCTCCGTCTCTCTCTTCCCCTCCTTCTCTCCCCCTCTCTCTCCCTCTCACTCTCCCCCCCATTTTTCCCACTCCCTCTCTCTTCCCCCCTCTCCCCTCTCTCGCCCCCTCTCCCGCCCCCTTTCTCTCTCCCCCTCTCACCCCCGTCTCTCCCGCCTCTCCCTGTCGCTCTACCCATTTCTCTCCCCTCTCCCCTCTCTTTCCTCCTCTCTCCCCCTCTCTCGCCCCCCACTCTCTCCCCCTCTGCCTCCCCCTCACTCTCCCCCTCTCTCTCTCCCCCACTCTCTCCCCCTCTCCCTCCCTCTCTCTCTCTCCCCCTCTCTCTCTCCCCCTCTGTCTCTCTCTCTCTACCCACTCACTCTCCCTTACTCACTCTCCCCCACTCTCTCCGCCCTCCTTCTCTCCCCCTCCCTCTCTCCCCTTCTCTCTCTCCCACTCCCTTTGTCCCCCTCTCTCGCCGTCTCTCTCACCCCACTTCTCCCCCTCTCTTTTTATTCTTTTCACTACTGCACTTATCTACCCCTGTCTCTCTACCCTTTCTCTCTCTCTCTCGTCTCTCTCCCCTCTATCTCTCCCCTCTCCATCTTCACTCTCCCCTCTCTTTGACTCCCCTCTCTCCATCTCCCCTCTCTCCATCTCCCCCTCTCGCTGCCCACTCTCTCCCCGCTCTCTGACATTCCCCTCTCTCCAACCTCTCTCACACCCCTCTCTCGCCACCTCTTCCCCCTCTCTCACACCTCGCCCCTCTCTCTCCCCCCTCCCCCTCTCTCCCCACCCACTCTCTCTCCCCCCCTCTCTCTCCCCTCCCTCTCCCCCTCTCTCTTTCGCCCTCTCTAGCCCCAATCTCTCGCCCCACTCTATCCCCTCTCTCTCACCCCCCTCACTCACCCCCACACTCTCCCCATCCTTCTTCCCCCACTTTCTCCCCCAGCGCTCTGCCCCCTCTCTCCTCCTCGCTCTCCCCGCCACTCCCTCCCCTCTCTCACCCCCCTCACTCACCTCCACAATCTCCCCATCTCGCTTCCCCACTTTCTCCCCCCGCTCTCGGCCCCCTCTCTTCTGCCCTCTCTCCACTCTTTCTCCCCTCGCTCCCCCTCCCTCTCTCTCCCTCTGTCGCTCCCATCCACTCCCTCCCCTTTTTCTCCCTCTCTCTCTCACGCCCCTCACACACCCCCACGCTCTCCCCATCTCTCTTCCCCCACGTTCTCCCCCCGCTCTCTGCTCCCTCTCTTCCACCCTCTCTCCCCTCTCTCCCACCTCCCTCTCCCTCCCTGTCTCCCCCGTCTCTCTCCTTCCCTCTCCTTCTCTCTCCCCCACTGCCTTGCCCCTTCTCCCTTGCCTCCTCTCCTTCCCCCTTTCGCCCTCCTTCTCTCGCCCCTATCTGTCTGCCCCTCTCTCTGCTCCTCTCTCTCCCCTCACTCTGTCACAGCACTCTCCCTCCCTCGCTCACTCCCTCCCTCTCTCACCCCCTCTCTCCCCCTTCTCTCTCCCACTCTTTTTCCCCATCTCTCCCCTCCCTGTCTCTCTTCCCCCTCTCTATCTCTCTCTACCGCCTGTCTCTCTTCCCTCTCTCTCCCTACCCTCCCTCTCCTCTCTCTCCTTCTCTCTCCCCTTCTCTCTAACGTCTCTCTTAGCGCCTCTCTCAGCACCTCTCTCTCGCACCCCCTCTCTCTATCCCTTTCTCTCTATCTCCCCTCTCTCTCTTCACTAAATCTCTCCCCCACTCTGTCACCTAACCCTCTCCCATTCTCTCTCACACCCTTCCTCCCTAACCCTCTCCCTCCACCCCACTCTCTCTCCCCCCACTCTCTCCCCCACTTCGTCTCCCCACTCACTCCCCCACTCTCTCTCCCTCCACTCTCTCCCCCCACTCTCTTTCCCCCACTCTCTCTCTCCCCACTCTCTCTCCTCTCTCTCTCTCCCCTCTCTCTCTCCCTCCATTCTCTGTCCCCTCTCTCTGTCTCCCTCCCTCTGTCCTCCTCACTCTCCCCCCTCGCTCTCTTCTCTCTCCCCCGAATCTCCCCTCTCTGTCTCCTACTCTCCCGCCTGTAACCCCTCTCTCCTCTCCCCTTCTCTCCCCCTCCCTCTCCCATCTCTCTCTAACCACTCTCTCTACCCCCATCTCTCCGTCGCTCTCATCGTCTCTCCCCCCTTCTCTCTCTCCCCCTCCCTCTCCCCTCTCTCTCCACCTTTCACTCCTCCACTCTCTCCCCCACTCTCTCTCCCCCACTCTCTCTCCCCTCTCTCTCTCTCTCCTCTCTCTCTCCCCTCTCTCTCCCTCCATTCTCTGTCCCTCTCTCTCTGTCTCCCTCCCTCTGTCTGCCTCACTCTCTCCCCCCCGACTCTCCCCTCTCTGTCTCCTACTCTCGCGCCTGTAACCCCTCTCTCCTCTCCCCTTCTCTCCCCCTCCCTCTCCCCTCTCTCTAACTACTCTCTCATCCCCTCTCTCTACCCCCATCTCTCTGTACCCTGCTCACCCTCTCTCTCTACCCCTCAAAATCTCTCTCTCCCCTCGCTCTTCACTAACTCTGTCGCCTAAATCTCTCGCCTCTCTCTCTCTCCGTCTCTCACTCCCTACCTCTCTCACCCTCTCACTCTCCTCTCTCTCCCCCCACTCTCACCCTCTTTCTGTCCCCCTCTCTCCACCTCCCTCGCCCACTTTCTCTCCTTCCCACTCTCTCTCCCCTTCTCTCTCCCCCTCCCTCTCCCCCTCTCTCTCCGCCTCTCACTCCCCCACTCTCTTCCCCCGCTCTCACCCGCTCTTTGTTGGCCTCTCTCCCCCTCCCTCGCACCTTCCTCTCCCTCCCCCTCTCTCGCCCCGTCACTCTCCCCCTCTTACTCTCCTCTTTCTCTCCCCTACTTTCTCCCCATCTCTCTCCCCTCTCTCTCACCCCACTCTCACCCCCTTTCTGTTCACCCTCTCTCTCCCCCAACCTCTCCCCCATGTCTGCCCCCTCTCTCTCACGCCCGGCTCTCTCACCCCGCCTACTCACCACCCTCCCACCCTTCTCTCTCCCTCTCTCTCTCTCCCCCTCCATCTCTCCCGTGCACGTTCCTCTCCCTTCCCCCCCTCTCGCCTTTTTTCTCCCCCTCCCTCTCCTCTCTCTCTTTCCCCTCTCTCTCCCCATCTCTCTCCCCCCACTCTCTCCCACTCTCGCTCCCCCACGTCTGCCCCCTCTCTCTCACCCACAGCTCTTTCACACCTGCTCTCTCACCACCATCAATCCCCCTCTCTCCGTCTCTCTCTTCCCCTCCTTCTCTCCCCCTCTCTCTCCCTCTCACTCTCCCCCCCTTTTTCCCACTCCCTCTCTCTTCCCCCCTCTCCCCTCTCTCGCCCCCTCTCCCGCCCCCTTTCTCTCTCCCCCTCTCACCCCCGTCTCTCCCGCCTCTCCCTGTCGCTCTACCCATTTCTCTCCCCTCTCCCCTCTCTTTCCTCCTCTCTCCCCCTCTCTCGCCCCCCACTCTCTCCCCCTCTCTCTTACACCCCGCTGTCTTAGTACCGCCCTCTCACCCCCTCTCTCTCACCTCCCTCTCTCTCTCCCCATCTCTTTCTCTCTCTCTCTCGTCCTTTCTCTCCCCCTCTATCGCTCCCCCCCTCTCTCTCTCCCTCTCACTCTCCCGCGCTCTCTTCTGCCTTTCCCTCCACACTCTCTCTCTCTGCCCCCTGTCTCCCCTGTCTCTCTCCCCTCTCTCTCCCTGATCTCTCTTCCCCCCTATTTCTCCCCACTCTCTCTCACTGCCCCCTCTCTCTCCCCTCCTCTCCCCCTGTCTTGCCCCCTCTCTCGCCACTCTCTCTCGCCTCCTCTCTTGCCCCCTCTCTCGCTCCCCTCTCTCTCCCCTCTCTCTACCCTCTCTCTCTCGCATCCTCTAACTCCCCCCTCTCTCTCCATTCTCTCACCCCCTCTCATCCCCCCTCTCTCCCCTTTCTCTCCCTCTCACTCTCGCCATCTCTTTCCCCATCACTCTCCCCATCTCTCTCCCCTCTCTCTTTTGCCACTCTCTCACCACCTTTCTGTCCCCCTCTCCTCCTCCCTCGCCCCCTTCATCTCCCTCCTCCTGTCTCTCTCCCCGTCTCTCTCCCCCTCTCCCTGTCGCTCTCCCCGTCACTCTCCCCCTCTCTCTCCCCCGCTCTCCCCCTCTCTCTCCCCTCTTGTTCCCCCTCTCTCTCCACCTCTCTCTCCCCCTCTCTCTCATTCCCCGCTCTCTCTCACCTCCGCGCTCTCATTCCCGCTTTCTCGTTTTCTCGCCCCCCCTCCCCCTCTTTCTCCCCCTCTCTCTGCCCCCTCTCTCATTCCCCGCTCTTTCGCCCCCACTCGCTCACCCACACCCGCGCTCTCGCCTCCTCTCTCCCATCTCCCCCTCTCCACCTCTCTCTCCCCCTTTGTCTCTCCCCCTCTCTCTCCCTCTCACTCTCCCGCTCACTCTTCCTCTTTTCTCTCCACACTGTCTCTCTCTGCCCCCTCTCTCTCCACCTCTCTCTCCCCCTTCTCCCCCTCTCTCACCCCCCTCTCACTCCCTGACTCGCTCCCTCTCTCTCACCCACCTGTCTCACCCCACTCTCTTGCCACCCACTCTCGCCCTCTCTCTTGTCCCTTCTCTCGACGCCTCTCGCTCTCCCCGTCTCTTTACCCTCTCTCTATCCCCTCCCTCTCCCCCTCACTCTACCCCTCTCTTGCACTCTCACTCTCTCCCTCTCTCTCTCCCGCTCTTTCTCCCCTCTCTCTCACCCCATCTCGCCCCCTTGCCCGCTTCTCACAACCTCACTCGTGCGCCCTCTCTCCCCTCTCTCTACCTCTCACTCTCCCAATCTCTCTCCCCATCTCTATCCCCATCTCTCTCCCCATCCCTCTCCCCTCGTTCTCCCCGCGCTCTGTCTCCCCACTCTCACCCCCTTTCTGTCCCCCTCTCTTCAACTCCCTCGCCCCCTCCTCCCATCCCCCTCTCTCTCCCCGTCTCCCCCCTCTTTCCCGTCACTCTCCCCGTCTCCCCCTCTCCTCCTCTCTCTCCCCTTCTCTCTCTCCCTCTCTCTCTCCCACCCATTCCCTCCGCTCTCTCTCTCCCTCTCTCTCTTACCCCCTCACTTACCCCAACACTCTCCCCATCTCTCTTCCCCCACTTTCTCCCCTCGCTCTCTTCCACCTCTCGCCCGCCCTCTCTCCCCTCTCTCTCCCTACCTCTCTCTCCCCTTCTCTCTCGCCTCTCCCTCTCACCGTCTCTCTCCTTCTCACTCCCCCTCTCCCTTGCCCCTTCTCCCTTGCCTCCTCTCCTTCCCACTTTCACCCTCCATCTCTCGCCCCTATCTCTCTGCCCCTCTCTCTGTCACCTCACTCTCCCTCCCTCACTCACTTCCTCCTTCTCCCCTTCTCTTCCCCTCCCTGTCTCTCTTCTCCCTCTCTGTCTCTCTTCCCCCTCTCTGTCTCTCTCTACCGCCTCTCTCTCTTCCCCCTCTTGCCCCCCCGTCCCTCTGTCCCCCTCCGTCTGGCCATCTTCCTCTGTCCCCCACTCTCTCCTTCTCTCTCCCCCCGACTCTCCCCTCTCTCTACCCCACTCTCCCCCCTCTAACTCCTCTCTCCCCTCCCCTTCTGTCCACCCTCCCACTCCCCTCCCTGTCTCCCCCACTCTCCCCCACTCTCCCTCTCCCCCTCCCTTTCCCCTATCTCTACCCCACTCTCCCCCACTCTCCCTCTCATCCTCTCTCTCCCCTCTCTATCTCCCCCTCTATCTCTCTCTCGATTCTCTGTCCCCCTCCCTCTGGCCCCTCCCTCTGTCCCCCACTCTCTCCTCTCTCTTTCCACCCCGACACTCCCCTCTCTCTTCTCCAATCTTTCCCTCTCTCTCCCCTCACTCTTCCACTCTCTCTCTCCCTCCATTCTCAGTCCCCCTCCCTCTGGTCACCTCCCTCTGTCCCCCTCTCTCTCTCCTTCTCTCTCCCCCGACCCAACCCTCTCTCCCCCACTCCCCCTCTATCCCCTCTCTCCCCTCACCTTCTTTCCACCCTCCCTCTCTTCCTCTCTCCCTCCCCCACTCTTACCCCCACTTTCCCCGCAGTGTTTCTCCCCACTCTCTCCCCACTTTCTCCCACACTCTCTCCCCCTCTCTCTCTCCCCCTCTGTCTCTCCCTCCACTCTCTGTCCACCTCCCTCTTCCACATCCCTCTGTCCCCCACTCTCTCCTCTCTCTTTCCACCCCGACACTCCCCTCTCTCTTCTCCAATCTTTCCCTCTCTCTCCCCTCACTCTCCCCCTCTCTCTCTCCCTCCATTCTCAGTCCCCCTTCCACTGGTCACCTCCCTCTGTCCCCCTCTCTCTCTCCTTCTCTCTCCCCCGACCCAACCCTCTCTCCCCCACTCCCCCTCTATCCCCTCTCTCCCCTCACCTTCTTTCCACCCTCCCTCTCTTCCTCTCTCCCTCCCCCACTCTCACCCCCACTTTCCCCGCAGTGTTTCTCCCCACTCTCTCCCCTCTCTCTCCCCCACTCTCACCCTCCCTCCCTCTCCCCTCTCTCTACCCGATTCTCTCACCTCCTCTCTCTATCCCCTCTCTCTACCCACTCTCTCTTCCCCCACTCTCTCCCCTCTTTCTCTCCTCTCTCTGTCCCCCGCTCTCACCCTCTTTCTGTCCCCCCTCTCTCACAAACCCACGCACCTTCCTCTCCCTCCCCCTCTCTCGCCTCATCACTCTCCCCCTCTCACTCTCCTCTCCCTCTCCCCACTCTCTCGCCATCTCTCTCCCCTCTCTCTCCCCCCACTCTCACCCTCTTTCTGTCCCCCCACTCTCACCCTCCCTCGTAACTTCTTCTCCCTACCCCTCTCTCTCCCCGTCTCTCCCGTTCTCCCTGTCGATCTCCCCGTCTCTCTCCCCTCTCTCTCCCCTCTCTCTCCCCCACTCTCCCACTCTTACTCCTCTCTCCCCTCCAATTCTCTACACCCTTCCTCTCCTCCTCTCTCCATCCCCACTCTCTCTCCGCACTGTTTCTCCCCACTCTCTCTCCCCACTCTCCCTCACTCTCTCCCCCCTCTCTTTCCCCCCCTCTCGCCTCTCCTTCTCACCTCTCTCTATCACCCTTTCTCTCTCCTCCCACTCTCTCCCCTCTCTCTAACCCATCTCTCTCCCCACCTCTCTTGCCCCCCTCTCTCACCCCTCTCTCCAGCCTCTCTCTCCCCCTCTCTCTCACCCCTTCTCACTCCCGTCTCTCTCTCCCCTACTCTCTACCCCTCTCTATCCCCCCTCTCTCTCTCCCCTGCTCTCTCCCCTTCTCTCCCCCCGTCTCTCCACATCTCTCTCCCCCGTCTCACTACTCTCCTCTCTCTTCCCCCTGCCTTTCCCTCCCTCTGTCTCTCTCCCCTCTCTCTCTCTCTACCCTCTCTTGCGATCCCTCTCCTCTCTCCAACTCCCCTTTCCATCTCCCCTCTCCCAATCTCCCCTCTCTTCCTTTCTCCCCCTCCCATGTCACCCCCCCCTCCCCCACTTTCTCCCCACTCTCTCTCTCTCCCCATGCTCTCTCCCCTCTCTCTCACCCCTCTCTACCCCCTCTCCCCCTCTCTCTCCGCTCACCCCCTCCACTCTCTCGACCCCTCCCTTGCCCCCCTCTCTCGCCCGCCTCCCTCGATCCCATCCCTCTGCCCCCTCCCTCTGCCCTCTCTACTCCCCTTCCCTGCCCCCTCTCTCTGCCGCTCTCTCTCCACCCCCTCACTCTGTCCAGCTCATTCTGTCTCCCTCTCACTCCCCCTCTCCCCCTCTCTCTCCCTCGCCCCTCCTTCTCCCCCGCTCTCCCACTTGCTCTCTACCCCCTTTCTCTCTTCCCCTTCTCTCTCCACACCTCTCTCTCTATCCCATCTCTCCTCCTACCCCTCCCTTTCCCCCTCACTCCTACTCTCTCTACCCCTCACTCTCTCTCCCCCAAACTCTCTCTTCATTAGCACTCTCACCCAATTCTGTCACCGAACACTCTCCCCTCTCTCTCTCCCCCTCTCTGTCCCCCCCTCTCCATTCCACTCTATCTGTCCCCCTCTCTGTCCCCTCTCTCTCTGTCCACCCTCTATCTGTCCCCCTCTCTGTCCCCCCTCTCTCTCCGCTCCACTCTCTCTGTCCCCCCTCTCTCTGTGTCCCTTCTTCCTCTGTCCCCATTTCTCTCTGTCCCCCCCTCTCTGACTCCCCTCTCTCCGTCCCTCCCATCTCTGTCCCTCTCTCTCTGTCCCCATTCTCTCTGTCCCCATTCTCTCTGTTTCCCTCTCTGTCTCCCCCTCTCTCTGGCCTCCCACTCACTGTCCTCCTCTCTCTGTCCACCCTCTCTCTCTTCCCCCTCTCTTTACCCCATCTCTCTCCCCATCTCTCCCCTACCTCGCTCACCCCACTCTCTTGTCCCCCCCTCTCTCTGTCCCCTCACTCTCTGCTCCCCCTCTCTCTGTCCCACCCTCTCTCTGTCCTTATGCTGTCTGTCTGTCCCTTCTGTTCCCCTCTCTCTTTTCTCCTCTTTCTTTCCCCTGGTCTATTAGCACCCCTCTTTCTGTCCCCCCACTCTCTGCGCCTCCATCTCTCTGTCCCCCCTCTCTCAATGTCACCCCTCTCTCTGTCCCCACTCTCCCTAGTTTCCCTCTCTCTCTGTCCCCCCTCTCTGTACCCCCTGCTCTGTCACTCTCCTCTCTTTCCCCACTGTCTCTCTTTCACCCTCTGACTCTGTGCCTCCCTCTCCCTCTGCCCCCATTTCACTGTCCACTCCTCTCTCTCTCTCTGTACCCCCTCTCTGTCCCCCCACTCTCTGCACCCTTCTCTCTGTCCCCCTCTCTCTCTTCCCCCTATCACTACTCCCCTCTCTATCCCCTATCACTCCACCCTCTCTCTCCCCCACTCTCTTGTCCCCCTCTCTCTCTGTCCCCCCTCTCTCTCTGACCCCATCACTCTCTGTCCCCCGCTCTCTCTGTCCACTCTCTCTCTCTCTGTCCCCCCCGCTCCCCCTCCCTCCCACTCTGCCGCTCTCTCTCTGTGACCCCCAATATCTCTGTCTCTCCCGCTGTCTGTCCCCCTCTCTCGGTCCCCTCTCTCTCTATCCCCTCTCTCTCTCTGTCCCCCTTCTATGTCCCCCCTCTCTGTCCCCGTCTCTCTCTTCCCCCCTCTGTCACCTCTCTCTCTCTGTCCCCCCTCTCTCAATCCCCCCTGCTCGCTCTCTCTGTCCCCCCCTCTCTCTCTGTTCGCCCTCTCTCTCTGCCCCCCCTCTCTCTGTCTTCCCTCTCTTACTGCCCCCACACTCTCTGCACCCTCTCTCTGTCCCCCTTGTCCCTGTACCCCCCTCTGTTCCCCCTCTCTCTGTCCACCCTCTCTCTGTACCACCTCTCTCTGTCTCCCTCTCCCTCTGCCCCCCTCTCGCTGTCCCCCCTCTCTCTCTGTCCCCCTTGCTCAGTCCCGCTCTCTGTCCACCCCCTTCTCGGTCCCAGCCCTCTCTATGCTCCCCCCTCTCTGTCTTTCTCTGATCCCCTTCTCTCTCAGTCCCCCTCTCTCTCTGTCCCCCCTCACACTGTCTCCCCTCTCTCTGTCCCACTCTCTCTGTGTCTCCCATCTCACTGTCCCCCCTCTCTCTGTCCTCCCCTTTCTCTGACACCCCTCTCTCAGTCCCCCTCTCTCTCTGTCCCCCTCTCTCTGACCCACCCCTCTCTGATACCCATCTCTCAGTACCCGTCTCTCTCTGTTCCACTCTCTCTCAGTCCCCCCTCTCTCTGTCCCCCTCTCTCTGTCCTCCCCTCTCTCTTCCCCCCTTCCTCTGTCCCACTCTCTGTCAGTCCCCCTCTCTCTCTGGCCCCCTCTCTCTGATCCCCCTCTCTCTCTCTGTCCCCCCTCTCTGCCCCCCCCTCTCTGTCCACCGTCTCTGTACCCATATCTCTCTCCCCTCTCTCTGTTCCCCCCTCCCTGTCACCCCCTTCTCGGTCCCAGCCCTCTCTCTGTCCCTCCCACTCTCTGTCCCTCTCTCTCAGTCCCACTCTCTCTTTGGCCCCCTTCTCTCTGTCCCCCTTCTCTCTCTCCCCCGGCTCTCAGTCCACCCCCTCTGTAAACGGCTCTCTTTACCCCACTCTCTGCCACCCCTCTATCTGTCCCCCCTCTCTCTGTCCCCCCGTCTCTCTGTCCCTTTCACTCTCTGTCCCCACTTTCTCTGTTCCCCCCTCTCTTTGCCCCATCTCCGTCCCCCATCTCCGTCCCTCCCCTCTCTGTCCCCCGCTCTCTGTCTGACCTCTCTCTGAACCCCCCCCCTCTCTGTTCCCTCCGTCCCGCCTTCTCGGTCCCAGCCCTCTCTATGTACCCCCTCTTTCTGTCCCCTCACTCTCTCTGACCCCCTTCTCTCCCTGTCCCCCTCTCTGCCCCCACGCTCTCTCTGTCCCCCCTCTCTCTGTGTCCCCCCTCACTCCGTCCTCTCTCTTTCACCTCCCTCTCTGTCGTCCCGTCCTCCCCCCTCTGCCCCCACTCTCTCCATCACCCACTCTCTGTTCCCCTCTCTCTGTCCCCCACTCTCTCAACCCCCACTCTCTGTCTCCCTCTCTCTATCCCCCTGCTCTCTGTCCCCCTCTCTCTGTCTCCCTCTCTCTCTCCCCCTGCTCTCTGTCTCCCTCTCGCTATCCCCCTGCTCTCTGTTCCCCTCTCTCTGTCCCCCTCTCTCTGTTGCCCTCTCTCTGTCCCCCTCTCTCTGTTGCCCTCTCTCTGTCCCCCCTCTCTCCCATTCTCTCTGTCCCCCTCTCTCTGTGCCCCCTTTCTCTCAGTTCCCCTCTATCTTTCCCCATCTTTGTCCCACTCTCTCTGTCCCCCCTCTCTCTATCCCCCTCTCTCTGGCCCCCTCTCTGTCCCCCTCTCTCTGTCGTTCTCTCTGTCCTCATCTCTCTCTCCCACTCTCTCTGCCCCTTTCTCTCTATCCCTCTCTCTCTGTCGTTCTCTCTGTCCTCATCTCTCTCTCCCACTCTCTCTGCCCCTCTTTCTCTCTATCCCTCTCTCTGTCGCTCTCTCTCTCTGTACCCCTCTCTGCCGCAGGCTCTCTCTGTCCCCCCTCTCTCTTTGTCCCCCTCTCACTCCCTCCTCTCTCTGTCACCTCCCTCTCTGTCCCCCTGTCCCCCCCTGTCCCCCACTCTCTCCATTCCCCACTCTCTGTGCCCCCTCTCTGTCGCCCACTCTCTCTATCCCCCGCTCTCTGTCCCCATCTCTCTGTCCTCCTCTCTCTGTCCCCCTCTCTCTCCCGTTCTCTGTCCCCCTCTATCTGTGCCGCCTTTCTCTCCGTCCGCCCTCTCTCTGTCCCTCTCTCTTTGTCCCCTTCTCTCTGTCCTCCCCTCTCTGTCCCCCTCTCTCAGTACCCCCTCTCTCTGTCCCTCTCTCTCTGTCCCCTTCTCTCCCCGTTCTCTCTGTCCTCATCTCTCTGGCCCCTCTCTCTGTCCCCCCTTTCTCTCTCTTCCTCTCTTTGTCCCCCTCTCTCTGTCTCCCTCTCTATCCCCACACTCTCTCTGCCCCCCCTCTGTGTCCCCCTATCACTCCCTTCTTCTCTCTATCATCTCCCTCTCTGTCCCCCTGTCCCCTCCCGTCCCCACACTCTCCATCCCCCACTCTCTGCCCCCCTCTCTCTGTCCTCCAATCTCTCTCCCCACACTCTCTCTCTGTCCCCCCTCTCTCTCTGTGCCCCCTCTCTCTCTGTTCCCCCCTCTCTCTCGGTCCCCACCCCCGTCTGTCCCCACTCTGTTCCCCTCTCTCTGTACACCTCTCTCTGCCACCTCTGCTGCCCTTACTATGTGACCCCCACTCTCTGTGTCCCCCCACCTCTCTCTGTCTCTCCCGCTCTCTGTCCCCCTGTCTCGGTCCCTTCTCTCTCTGCCCCTACTTGTCTCTGTTCCCCCTGCTCTCAGTCCGCCCCCTCTGTCCCCTTCTTTCTTTCCCCCTCTCTCTGTTCCCCCTCTCTCCGTACCCCTCTCCCCCCTCTACTGCGGCCCCGTCTATCTGTCTTCCCTCTCTTACTGTCCCCACTCTCTCTGCCCCTTCTCTCTGTCCCCTTCACCCTGTACCCCCCTCTGCTCCCCCTCTCTCTGTCCCCCTCTTCTCTCTGTCCCCCTATCTCTGTCCCCCTCTCTCTCTGTCCCCCTCTCTCTGTCCCCCACCCCCTCTCTCTCTCCCCCTCTCTCAGTCTCCCTCTCTGTCCCCTGCTTCTCGGTCCCAGCCCTCTCTCTGTCCCCCCTCTCTGTGTCCCCCTTCTTCCTCTGTCCTACTCTCTCTGTCTCCCCCTCTCTCTGTCCCCTCTCTCTGTCTCCCCCCTCTGTTCCCCCATTCTCAGTCCCAGCCGTCTCTCTTTCTCTCCCGCTCTCTGTCTCCCTTCTCTCTGTCTCCCCGCTCTCAGTCTGCCCCCTCTGTCCCCGTCTCTCTTTACCCCTCTCTCTGCCCCCCTCTCTCTGTCCCCCTGTCTCTCTCTCCCCTTCACTCTCTGTCCCCCTTCTCCCTGTCCCCACTCTCTCTGTTCCCCCTCTCTCTGCCCCCATCTCTGTCCCCCATCTCCGTCCCTCCTGTCTTTGTCCCCCTCTGTGTCCCCCCACTCTCTGACACCCCTCTCTGCACCACCTCCGTCCCGCCTTCTCGGTCCAAGCCCTCTCTATGTACCCCCTCATTCTGTCCCCTCACTCTCTCTGTCCCCCCTCTCTCTCTTTCCCCCTCTCTCTCTGTCCCCCTCTCTCTGTCCCCACGCTCGATCTGTCCCCCTCTGTGTCCCCCTCACTCCGTCCTCTCTCTGTCACCTCCGTCATTGTCCCCCGTCCCCTCCTCTGTCCCCCACTCTTTCCATCCCCCACTCTCTATCCACCTCTCTCTGTCCCCACTCTCTCCATCCCCCACTCTCTGTCCCCTCTCTCTGTTCCCCACTCCCTGTCTCCCTCTCTCTATCCCCCTGCTCTCTGTCCCCCTCTCTCTGTTGCCCTGTCTCTGTCCCCCTCTCTCTCCCGTTCTCTTTGGCCCCCTCTCTCTGTCCCCCTCTCTCTCTGTCCGCCACTTTCTGTCCCACCCTTTCTGTCCCCCTTTCTTTGTCCTCATCTCTCTGTCCCCCTCTCTCTGTCCCCCATTTCTCTGTATCCCTCTCTCGCTGTCCATCTCTCTCTGTCCCCCTCTCTGTCCCCACGCTCTCGCTGTCCCCCGTCTCTCTGTGTCCCCCTCTCACTCCCTCCTCTCTCTGTCACCTTCCTCTCTGTCCCCCCTGTCCCCCCGTCCACCACTCTCTCCATCCCCCACTCTCTGTCCCCCTTCTCTGTCCCACACTCTGACCCCTCTGTCATTATGTCCTCCCCTCTTTCTCTCTCTCCCTCAACTTATCTCTCCCTTGCCTCTCTCTCTCTGTCTCTCCCTGCTCCTTCTCTCTCTGTCCACCTCTCTCACTCTCGATCCCCCTACCTCGGTCTCTCTTTCTCCCCACCTCCCTGTTTCTCTCTGACTAAATCTCTCTCCCTCCTGCCCCTCCCTCCCTCTGTGACGCAGTCTTTCTCCCTGACGCGTCCCTCTCCCTCTGATCCACAGACTGGGGAGAGTAGTAGTGGTTGGTGCTGTGGCTGCATGTGGTTGGAGGGGTGGTTGTAAGATGATAGAGAGATGTGGGAAGTGGGAGGAGGGGGAAAATGGAGTAGAGACGGAATTGGGGAAGGGAGACAGATGGCAGGAGAGAGAGAGGGTGCAGGGGAGAGGTAGATTAAAGAGTGGAGGCAGGTGGAGAGAGTGGGGGAGAGGAAATGGGGAGGCCAGGCTGCAGTCGTGGGACAGAGGGAGTTAAACCCAGCTCCTGAGCTCAGGGCGCGGTGCCCTCCCCTTCCCTGAGGACCAGGACTTGGGGCTGAGTCTGTCTCTCTCCAGCTCAGCTTCTCCAACACAAAGATACACAACAACATCGGTCACTCTGCTGCTCGGCACGCTTTAATCAACATTTTTATTGGTTACAAATGGAAGTGATGGATACAGTCAGTGGGATGGTGCCTTTTCTCACTGGCCCCTGAGTTGTGAGAAACATTGAAATGTTTCCCTGTAACCCCCCTGGGGGATAAGGATGGACAAAGCAGCGCTACCCTCAGTCTGTTACATAGCGACAGGCTGCTCCATCATTGAAACACTGAACTAAAATGAGAAAATCCCGGATGGATTGATTAATGAGGGAATTTGATGGATGGATGGATTTGGGTGAAGGGATATTTCAACACATTCTTCAGCTGCTGCCTGAACTTAGTCTGGGTCACGGCATAAATCGCGGTGTTTGTGCAGCAACTGAGGAGCTGCAGCATGAAGCCCAAATCCCGCACAAAGGGATAGAGAAACACAGACTTATACCCAATCCACCACATCCGGTACCATATAGAATACAGCATTAACGTTGACCAGAACAGGATGAAATTGGCCGAGATCACAAACAGTAAAATGATGGATTTTTTTCGGTTTATCATTTCTGTGTCAGACTGAGCGTCCCCATTGGCGTGAGCGCGGAGTCTCCTGCGGGCTCTGCTGGTCACTAAAATGTGTCTGACGGTGAGAACATTGAGCAGCAGAATCAGGAGAAATGGGACACACGGGGTTAGAATGTGGTGGAGGGACTCGATTGTGGCCCAGACAATGGAGGATTGAACACCGTCTGTTACATCACAAAACCTGGGGTCGTTCACCAGCCAATACCGAGCCTCGAGCATAAAATACCAGAAAATGTTCTTTAAACAGCTCAGCACAGTCACTGCTCCCAGAACCACAGCCGCCGTTTTCTCACTGCAATATTTACTTTTCAGCTTCTGGCAACAAATGGCCACAAACCGATCAAAGGTGAAAGTGACGGTGAACCAGACAGAGCAGTCAGTGGCTGCATAAAGCAGGACGGCGTGGATATTACACACAGGGACGGAGACCCACAGGAAATAAAACTGTTCCCGATAAACAATGGGAATGTGTCTCAGGATCAGGTCGAGGATAATGACCAGGAGATCCGCCGCTGCCATGGCCCCCAGGTAATGTCTGACACATGGAGACAATCCACAATCTTTATAAAGCAGGACGTAGATGGTCACTACGTTAACTGTGAGGAAGGAAAACAAACCCATTATCCATCAGCTTGGAGGCAAAGGGACCCGTTTGATCGGGGACCCAGTGAGATTTTCAAATGTGTCCCTGTATTCAGGGATTTATTAAAATAATTGGAGCTGTAATAACAAATGGGAAGGTGGGAATTACTGACAAAAATGTGACATAAACCACAAGGAACCCTCCCTTCCCCAACACACAGAGACACATCCATAAGGACAGATGGTTTCTAGAACATTCCCACATAATCTATCACTCGAGAGCAGACACAGGTCACTCCTAATACGGAGGGTGGGAACGTTGCTGTCCTGAAGGATTCTCTCCCAGTTTCCTGAAGACAAGCGGAGTTTGGGAATTTCTGTATTTTGTTCTAAATGGTGGTCGATCCTGTATCGTGATGAAATGCAAATGCAGGGAAAACGTATTCACCCCTTTAACTGCCTGAGGGGCCTTCGGAACAGTGTCTCCTTCTCCCTGGAACGGGATCTCTTCCCTCAGAATTTTATCGTTTGTTCAATTCACTGACGTCCGGCCGTTCACAAACAATGTCAGGGATAGAACGTTCCGGGGAATGTAAGTTATAGAATGTCAGGGACAGAGCGTTCTGGGGAATGTCAGTTATAGAATGTCGGGGACAGAACGTTCCGGGGAATGTCAGTTATAGAATGTCAGGGACAGAACGTTCTGGGGAATGTCAGTTATAGAATGTCAGGGACAGAACGTTCCGGGGAATGTCAGTTATAGAATGTCGGTGACAGAACGTTCCGGAGAATGTCAGTTATAGAATGTCAGGGACAGAACTTTCCGGAGAATGTCAGTTATAGAATGTCGGGGACAGAACGTTCCGGAGAATGTCAGTTATACAATGTTGGGGACAGAACATTCCAGGGAACCCCTTGACCTGTCCATCACCTTTCCCCCATACCCACCCCACCAACATGATATCCTGTGCCTGGACACACTGTAACATTAATGGGGTGAGAGACGGAGGGTCCAATCACAGGAATGGGAACTAAAGGCATTGCCCGATCAGCTGAAATGGTGAGATATACCACATTCTCAATCCACCTCACAGAACCAGCCCAGACACCATACACCCAGAGGAGATATCTGTTCACCGTGGTTCACTGTACAGACCAGGCCAGTGTCCTGCTCAGTACAACCCAGCAATCTGTCCAGATTCATTGACACTGGTCAATACAATCCAACGATTTGTCCAGAGTGGAACACTGCACCGATCAGATCAGGGCATTGATATATAACCCCGGAATACATATCTGCCCAGCACCGAGAGCTGTGCAGACCACAGCAGTGCATTGATCTATAAACCCGGACAAGATATCTGTCCAGCACAGGGAGCTGTGCACACCACAGCAGTGCATTGATCTATAAACCCAGACTAGATATCTGTCCAGGACGGGGAGCTGTGCAGACCACAGCAGTGCATTGATCTATAAACCCAGACTAGATATCTGTCCAGGACGGGGAGCTGTGCAGACCACAGCAGTGCATTGATCTATAAACCCGGACTAGATATCTGCCCAGGGCGAGGAGCTGTGCGGACCACAGCAGTGCATTGATCTATAAACCCGGACTAGATATCTGTCCAACACTGTGAGCTGTGCAGACCACAGCAGTGCATTGATCTATAAACCCGGACTAGATTTCTGTCCAGCACGGGGAGCTGTGCAGACCACAACAGGGCACTAATGTGTGATCCTGAAACAAATATCCATCCCGCACGGAGATCTGCACAGACTCCATTATTGTATTATCTATAAACCTCAACTAAATAGTCTGACCAGCACAGCGACCTGTGCATTGATCACCCGTGAATTAATTTGCAGACCTGAGCAGTTACCCTCCAAGTGAGTAGGACTGTGTACCCCACCCCAGTGCATTGATCTGTAACCCAGGAGCAGTTACCCTCCCAGAATGTAGAGCTGTGTACACCACCCCAGTACATTGATCTGTAAACCAGGAGCAGTTACCCTCCGAGCATGTAGGACTGTGTACACCACCCCAGTGCATTGATCTGTAACCCAGGAGCAGTTACCCTCCCAGCATGTAGGACTGTGTACCCCACCCCACTGCATTGATGTGTAACCCAGGAGCAGTTACCCTCCCAGCATGTAGGACTGTGTACACCACCCCAGTGCATTGATCTGTAACCCATGAGCAGTTACCCTCCCAGCATGTAGGACTGTGTACACCACCCCAGTGCATTGATCTGTAAACCAGGAGCAGTTACCCTCCCAGCATGTAGGACTGTGTACCCCACCCCAGTGCATTGATCTGTAACCTGGGAGCAGTTACCCTCCCAGCATGGAGGACTGTGTACCCTGCCCCAGTGCAATGCTCAGCAACACTGTGTTATATCCCTGCCCAGTGTGGGGAAACTTGCAGCCCGTGCTGGAACTGACAGGATGTACAGCTTCACCCATTTACATCTCCATGTCTCCTTTGTTGCCCTGACAAAGGGGTTCTGTGGGTGTGAACATCAGTGCCAGAGAGAGATGGCGGGGGAATCAGTTTAGATATTACCACATGGGAGGGGTTTGGGGCATAGACAGAGAGGGGGAGACTGAGAGATACTATCATGGAAGGATGTGTTCCCAGGTTTTAGAATACTGAAATGTAGACACTTCGATAACATCCTGTAACATGAGCCTGTCTTAAAAGGAAAGATGGGAAAAAAGGATATTGGTGTGAGGTCAGATGATGGAGAGTTTTGGATGAGCATTTGTTCTACAGCTTTGTAAATGGAGTACACACCATCACACAGTTTACCCCGAGCATAGCAGATAAGGGACAATTACACCACGGTTTGTCAACAGGGGCACGGAGGTCCTGGTGGATGGGCTAGTATAGAGGGGGACCATTCTTTTCCCAGAGGGGGCGACACCACCAGAACCACCGAGTATGGTCTGAGCTCCCCACCCAGCTCAGTGCAGTATCTGGGTTCTGAAGAAATGCCCAGCAAAACAGGACAAGCATCAATAAGCTTCCTCACTCTGTCAGGATAACAGCCACCGTATTCTCTCTGCTCCCTTACACTCACTGTATATCTGTTATCGCACCGACCCCGAACAAGGCGCATGGTCCACCACTCTCACTGTCGCATGCAGTACCTTCTCTCTCTCTCTCTGTCTTTCTGTCTCTCTCTCTCTCCCTCTCTCTCTCCCCCTCCCTCCACTTCAGCCCCACACTAATAACACTGCATGGATACAACACTGTGGACTGACTCCCTCCGGACACCTCACCATGACTACCTCCCCATCTACACTAACACTAACAGCAGGACCACCCACTCCCACCCTCACTCACTCCCTCCTTTTGTCCTATTTCAGGAGAAACAGCCTGGAATAGGACAGGGAGGGCCAAGCCATGTGGTGGAGTGCCCGATATCCGTTCCCTCACCCCCCTACCCCCGCAATGTGGGGAGGACCCTGGTAGGAGCCGGAGAGGACCGGGACGCCTCGTGTGGAGATTCTGAAACATCCACGTCCCACCGACCGAGTAAGGAGCAATGTTCAGTGAAGGGCAATTCTCACTTTAAACCCACTGGCAGCTCCGTTTCCCCCGGCACAACTTATAAGCCGTGGCCCTGATGCCATCTCCCTTTTGTGTCGAGCTGGTACAAATGGAATCCCCACGGTCTCGGTGGGCAGGAAGGTGGGCTCACAACACATCGTCACCACCACCTCCCAGGAAAGGAGCACGGAGAGTCCCTCCTACACCTCCCCCTGTAAACAGCTCAGATACTGAAACTAATCTGTGAGATTTACTGCTCTCCTCACCTGCCGACATCTTCAACAAGCTGTGCTCATGTACACCCAGCTCCCTCTGCTCCTGCAACCCCTTTATAACGGTACAGGCTGTTTTAAACTGTCTTTCATTGTCTTTCCTACCAAACTCTATCACCTCACACTGCTCTGCATTGATCCCCATCTGCCATAAACCTGAACACTGCATCAACGTATCACTGTCCTGTTAGAATTCCACACTCTCCTCCATAGACTTCAGAGTTCTTCCAGGTTCGGTGCCACCTACAAACATTGAGATTGTTATAGTGTCACAGTCCCCATGAAACAACTGAAATCCTGCCCCACATACACGAGTGTGATCAAGTGAAATACTGCTATATTCCCAATACTGCTATGTTTAATTTAAATTACCTATGAGCTTCACGCAGTGCCCTAACCATCCCCGTGTGTGTATCTGTGTGTCTCTGTGTGGCGCAGGTCTGCCAGTCTCTGTGGTGCTTAAAGTGATGCAATGCCACCCTCTGCTGGCCTCCTCACGCCACTGCACTGACTTTGGCAGAGGGTGAAATCCAACAGGGATTCATTCAGAGAGGAGGGGGGAGAGGGCAGCTGCTCACAGCAACATCCAAACTGATGTCTTATCCATGTACTGATCTAAACGTCCTTTAAACGTTGTAACTGTCCCTGCTATCACCACTTCCTCTGGAAGTTCATTCCACACACAAGCCAGCTTCTGTCTAAAATAATTACTTCTCATGACTTTTCTAAATCTTTTTCCTCACACCTTAAAATATCCCTCAGTTTTGAATCCTCAACTCTAGGGAAAAGACATCAGCCCTTCAGCTTATCTGTACCCCTCAATATTTTATAAACCTCTGTAAAATTACCCCTTAATCTCATCCTCTCCAGTGAAAAAAGTCCCAGCATACCCAGCCTCTCCTTATAGCTCACTCACTCCTTTCCCAACAACATCCAGGTTCATCTGTTCTCAACCCTCTCCAGCTTAATATCAAGGTCAATAATATCAAAGTGAATAGTCAAGGTGTTTTCTAAGGGTAGGGGAGACCAAAACTAGAGGGTATAGGTTTAAGGTGAGAGGGGAAATATTAAAGTGACCTAAGGGGCAGCTTTTTCACCCAGAGGGTGGTGTGCCTATGGAATGAGCGGGCAGGATGACCAGACTGGACACAGTATTCCAGAAGAGGTCTCACCAATGTCCTCTACATCCTCAACATGCCGTCCAAATTCCGATACTCAAAGGTCTGACCAATGAAGACACTTTCTGTATGAGATGCAAATTTTAAAGAATTATACCTGACGGCCGAGGTCTCTGTTCTACAACACTGACAAAGGCCCTGCTTTTAATTGTATAGGTCCTGCTGTTGTTTGATTTACCAAATCCAATACCTCGCATTAATCCAAACGAAACTCCATCCGCCACCCCTCAGCCCAGTGAGTGATATTACTGTCACCTCACCCTCCCCCTTCAATTTTAAAATACCCATCCCCCTCTCCAGGAGGCCTGCACACTCCGGCCTTGATTTTCACAAAGACCCTGAGTTTGGGTAGCCTTGTGTGGTTTGGGGGAGGAGGGACAGATTGCTGACACAGTCAGTGGGGAGGAGAAGCTGGACGGTAATCAGCGGCCGCACGTGAGAGTTGGGTAAGAGTGATCAGTGTTTTGGTGTCAGAAATTAAGCTCTTCCTTTGCCTCTGGTGTTCAGTAATAACTATCCATTTGAGACCCTTCTTTGGGCAGAGTGTGAGTGCAGGATTTCTTTCCCTAATATTGCAGGCTTCAGATAATAGTGATTAAAGATGTTCATAGTTAATTTGGATAGCACAGCACATACACTCAATATCCTACAGCTGAGACAAATAATAAAATAATAAAAGTTTAATAATAAAAGTGTTTGTAATTCAATAATGGGAACCTGATTATAATAAATCCACACCGAGCTGAAAGTGGGCACGAAAAATATGACCCAAAATCAGGGTATGGTAGTGTAGTGGGTAGTGTCCCTGTCTCTGAGCCAGAACTCAGGATTTGATTCCAATTCCTGAACTTGTGTGGTAGTGTTCCTATCTCTGGGCTAGAAGGCCTGGATTCAAGTCCTGCCTGTTGTAGAGGTATGTCCAAGCATGTCAGGACAGTCTGATGAACAAACACACAGGAGAATACTGTTACAGCTTTATGGGTATTGTCGAGCGATGCTAGTTTCCCTGCCTCCGGGCACAAAGGTCTAGGTGTAAAGCCCACAGACGTGTCTCAGGATACATCTGAACAAACTGATTAAAATGGATTTAGAATTGTGACTTGATGGAGAAGGAAGAGGTGTCAGTATTGAATTTCAGAATTTAGGCCCAGGATGACTGAAAGTACAGCCATTTGTGTTGATTGGGGTCACATTTCGCCACAGTAGCGGCTTTTAAAAGCAGAATGGTCATGGATAGGGTGAGTAGTCAGGGGTTTTTCCCCAGTTTAGGGGCGTTCAAAACTAGAGGGCATTGGTGGAAAGTGAGAGAGGCAAGGTTTTGAGGAGGCCTAAAGGGCACCATTTCACACAGAGGGTGGTGTGCGTATGGAATGAGCTGCCAATCGAAGTGGTGGAGGTTGGTACAACGACAACATCTGTGTACTGAGAGACCTGGCGAACTTTTCCAGCAATTTCTGTATTTCTTTTAAAAATGCATTCAGTTTAACACAGGTATTCTGAATAAATTAAACATTTTTTATTTTCTAATGACGCAGGGACATATAAATATAACTTCAAATTGACCAAGACCATTTTCTGCTAAGGGTATGGCTCTGTGTATGACAGCAGCAATGATGCACCGACATGGAACAGGGAATGTGATGGAGACATAGTTTGGACAATGTACAAGGAGACCTCACATGGGCCAGTTTGGGAGAGAATGACATTACTGTGTGATTCAGCTCAGAGAGGGAGAAAATGTCATCTGCTTGAGAAGGAGTGGCCTATTGCACTCTCTCTCCTTCATTGTTCCTAATCACAGCTCTGTGTGTGAGCTAAAAAAAACCTCTACAAGTCATCGTTACCTTTCTTATTTTTATGGAATCCCTGCAGTGTGGAAACAGGCCCTTCGACCCAACAAGTCCATACCAACCTTCCCAACCCATTTCCCTATATTTACCCCTGACTATTGCACATAACCTAGAAATCCCTGAACACTACGGACCTACACAGTTTGAGGGAGGAAACTGGATCACCCATTAGGAGCTCACACAGCTCAGGGGAGAATGTGCAAACTGCACACAGACAGTCACCTAAGGCTGGAATCGAACCCAAGTCCCTGGTGCTGTGAGGTAGCAGTGCTAACCACCGTGCTACCCTTTGGATGATCCCTAACCAGAATTCACTGGAATCTACTCACTGCCTAAAGCAAAGGGAATTCAGCCAAATCCAAACTCTCCCAGGATGAAATCCCATTGCTAGCAGCTTGTGTGAGTACAATATCTTCAGAAGCAGAATAACGTTTTGGACAATCTCACAATTTATCATTTGTTATGAGTTCCAATAATATTTGGACCAAGTTGTTTCAAGTTAAATTTGCAGAGTTAAATTCGCACAGCGTGTGTGTGTGTGTGTGTGTGTGTGTGTGTGTGTGTGTGTGTGTGTGTGCCAGCATTTTTAGAAAGGGAAATATTGATTATATTATTGCAATACCCAAACAGTTTGCCATTCATCTTTCCATCATAGTTTGAGTAACAATGCTCTGGATCATAAACGTGTTGTTTTAGCAGATTAACGAAACTAGCCTGACTTGTTCCTAAAACTGACCCTGACCCATTCTGAGACCGATATGATCGGCCATATCACCGACCTGGTTACATTTCACATGTGTTGTGAGCAGTGGAGGAGTGGGACTAGAAAAGGAAACAGTGACCCAAAAAGCCGGGGAACTGTAGACCGGTGAGCCTGATGTCAGTGGTAGGTAAGTTGTTGGAGGGGATTCTGAGGGACACGATTTACATACATTTGGGAAGGCAAGGGCTGATTGGGGTAGACAACGTGGCTTTCTGCACGACCTCTCGTTATTGAATCCTTCAACCTGGGAAAAAGCTTGCCTCTGTCCACCCTGTCTATGCTCTTCATGATTTTGCAAACCTTTATCAGGTCCGCCCCTCAATCTACTTTTATCTAGTGAAAATAAACCTAACATACTCAGCCTGTCTTCATAGCTAGTATTTCATTCTACTTGGTGGACAGATTAGTAAGTTTCAGTCACATAAGATACAGAAGAAACTCGTCACAATTGGCTTGAAGGAAGAGGGATATTTTTCATCCTGGAGGCATGTGAGCAGCAGTGTGCTGTAAGAATCAGTACTGAGTTCACTGCATTTCATCATTTATGTAAAGATTTAGATGTGAATATAGGGGCAATAGTTAGTAAGTGTACAGATGACATCAGAAAAGTGGTGTAGTAGATTATCTCAGAGTACAACAAGACCGCAATTAGATGGGTCAAAGGGACAAGGGGTAACAGATGAAGTTTAATTTAGAGAAATATGAAGCTTTGCATTTTGGGAAGGCAAATCAAGGCAGACATTATATACTTCATAGTCAGGTCCTGGGGCGTGTTGTGAAACAAAGGGACATAGGACTGCAGGTACATTGTTCCTTGAAAGTGGAGTTGCAGGTAGACAGAGTGGTGCAGAACACATTTGGCACATTTGCCTTAATTAGTCAGAGCATTGAGTATAGGAGTTGTGGTGGCATATTACATCTTTACAGGATGTTGGTGCGGCCACTTTCAGAATAATGCGTACAACTCGGTTTTCTGCAGAAATGATTTAGACACAGATATTCCAGGACTGGAAGTTTGAGGTTTAGGAAGAGGTTGATTAGGTTGAGGCGTTTCCCCCTGGAGTGCCAGAGGCTGAAGGGTGACATTATAGAGGTTTATAAAACCATCAGTGGCATGGATATTCTGAACAGCCACGTTCTGCTCTCCAGGATTGGGGAGTCCAGAACAAGAGGGCATAGGTTGGAGGGGACAGGACGAATGATTTAGAAGGGACCTGAAGGTAAATGTTTCACACAGAGAGTGGTGTGTGTACAGAAAGTGCTGTCAGAGGAAGTGGTGAAGGCGGGTACAATCGCACATTTAAAAAGTATCTCAAAGAGGAGGGATATTTACCAAATACTGGCAAATGGGACTGGATCTGATTTGATATCTGATCGGAGTGAACAGATTGGATTAATGGGTCTGTTCCCATTCTGCATGACTCTCTGATTCTATAAGAGGGATGATGAAAAATTCTGAAAGGACCTTTCAAGTGGGAATTCTCTTCACTGGAAGTTTATTGTGCCTCTATGTTTACATTGATTGAAAGCTGCATTACAAAATATTTGACAGAGAAGTGAGTCACGGATATTGGGATACAGACAGGAAAGAGGGGCTGAGTCCACAACCTGATCAGCCACAATCTTACTTCCTGGTGGAGAAGGGTCAAAATATCTAATGACTCCTCAGTCCCATGTTCCTGTGTTCAATTCAGCCCCTCATACCTGCTAGACAGGAGCAGTTGGAGGCCACTTACTCCTATGACCTGGTGCAAAGAAACAGAGGGGACCATTCAGCCTCTCAAGACTGTCACACACGCTTTGAAATGATTTGGGAAATGTAATTGGAAAATCCAGGAACGGGTATGAAAGAGGACCCTCATCTCTCTTCACAGAGCTTCCCCTCTCTGCAACTTGTGCTTCAGATGTTGGTCATGTTGTACACCCAGATTCACTGTGAATACAGCCCATATACCTCACCCAGAGATGGCTCACAAAATCATCTGCTCTTCCTGTCTGCAATATTCAAAAACATAACAGTCATTAAAATAACACCCACTAACTTTCCAAGAACAGAATGTGAGAACATCAGAAACAGGGGCAGGTTGTTCACTCCCCAAACCTGCCTTGCCCTTCACTAAGATCATGGCTGATCTGCTCTTGGTCTCAAATCCTCTTTCATACCCAATTCCTCATAGCCCACACCACTCTGACAGGTCAATATCCATCTACCTCCTCTTCAAATACTTTCAAAAATCTTGCTCCCCGAACACTCTTGAGATGAGAAATCCTGACATTCAATCCCACCTGTTTGAAGAAAAAACTTGCTGCTCCTATATCATGGCTTATTGATATGAACAAAAGTGGGTGAGACAAGGGTTCAGGTAAAAATGACTGGCCCCGATATCAAGGCAGTGGTTGACTTCTGTTGACATCAAGGAGCTTAACAAAACTGAACTTAATGGGAATCAGAGTAAACACTACATTTTTTTGAGTCAAACATGCCACAAAAGAAGATGTTCACCATCTCAGTCCTGTGTCAGCTCTGTGGGAGATCCTCAGGGTAGCTTCCTTTTCACAAACATCTTCAGCTGCTTCATCAATGTCTCCCGTCCCCACCCTCCCCACCATAAGATCAGAAGTGGGGATGGTCACCGAACATTCCACAATGTTCAGAACATTTTGTCCCCCGTCAGCTCCTGAACTAGTCTGTGTCCATGTGCAGCAAGACCCAGACTCCATTGAGACTTGTGCTGTTAAAGTGTCGGTAACATTCATCTACCAGCACTGTCTGACACTGCACATTGCCACAGTAAAACAAGAGTTCATTCAGCACCTCACGCTGGTTTCAAAGGAATGTGAGGAAGTCGGTCAGCCCATTGACACTATTGGAGAAGAACAAGGACAGCCCACTCAGTGCCTCCAGCCTATTACTCAGGACGAGAAGGAGTCTAGTGTAATGGGCCACACCAGAGCGCCCGGAAAATATTTGAAAGCGGTAGCCTAGACTCTTTTTTTTATTTTAATGGAAATGTAAAGTGTCTGTTCTAGACGCAATGTGTTGGTCAAAGTACTTGGTGTGAAGCAAAACACCATTTATTGAAACACGAAAGATAAAATGAAACCAAAGAAAGAGGAATCTAGAATAACTTAATTCTACTGGACAGGTTAACAGAATAATAGGCCTCGGAACTATTACTAATGAACTGTTCCAATATAGGAAAATCACATAAACACAGCCCTCCGCAGAAAGGAATATTCAGACACAGCTTGTCACAAATAATTCTCTAATCCAGGAATTAAAAACAGCACCAAGAGAAAACTCAGGGGAAGTAGCAGGAGGCATTCACTGAAGCTTCCAACTCTATGGAGACCCCAATAGTTTCTGATGTTGCTGAGAAACCAAAACACAGAGATCCTAATCTGTGAGAGCTGGCCATACCCACTCAGACTGCATTAAAATAAACACAAAGTCTCCCTCGTTGTTTACTCGAGTGGTCTTAACTAGCCAGCTTGGTAACGATCGTGCAATCTCTCTCTTAAAAGAAACCCGGACAAAATAACCTCTTAAAGCTGCAGCATCATCACACTTGTCAGTACATCGAGCTTTCAAAAAGAACCAGGGGTAACCCAATCCGGCCCTTGACCATGTCCAATCGGACGAGGAAGAAGCCATTCAGATCCTTCGGTCACTTACGCAGCAATGGGATGAGGCCATTCAGCTCCTTGAGTCACTTTCACAGTAACAGAAGAGGCCATTCCCCCCTCAACGTACTTACACAGGGACAGAATGAGGTAATTGATGCTGATTCCTGATGAATGGCTTATGCCGAAACATCGATTCTCCAGCTCCTCGGATGCTGCCTGACCTGCTGTGCTTTTCCAGTAATCGACGCTGTCCTCTGATCTCCAGCATCGGCAGTCCTCACTGTCTCCTGCATGATGCTCTAACATGATGAACAAGTGGAGCAGAGGCTGCACAGACAGACTGCTCCACGTTGTTCCTCCTGGCTCCGTTGCTCATGATACACACGTGGGACCTTAACTTGGTTTCCTCGTGGTGAGGAGGGAAGCCATATATCTTGTGTGAAGTCTCATGAAGGCATCTTTCATCTCTGAGATGCCTTCTCTGTGTAGGGCGGAAGCTGGTGGAAATGGCTACCTGTTTCCGATGGAAGGTATTGTGGCTGCTGTTGGGGATTGTGAGCAACCTGACGTTCAGTACAGGGTTCACAGGCCGACTGCACAATAACATGGGGAGAGTTAATTTAGGCATATAAACTATTAGGAAAGTCACGTTAGACTGATGAATGGACTCTCTAAGTTCAAATAATGGTGATCTTGTTCATATTGATCTTGTCTAGGGCACGTCCTGTTCAGTGTATCCTGTGTGCCTTACTCTGTCCAAGTCTATTTCCACCCTATGATCTGTCTGGCCATGCTTACTATGATCTTCCTCCACTGCTCATAAACAAAGTGTTTCCCTGTACTGAGGTACACGTGACAATAAATCAAACCAATTAATCCTGGGTAAAGTATGGAGTTTCTCAACCTATCAATGTGTCTTTTGGAAATAATTGATCGCTGCCACTCCTCGTGTTCAGCGTCACCGTTTCCTCGTCTCTCACAGCTCCAGAGATTAAACACTCAGCTTATTCACTCTATCTTCATATTACCATCACCCATGTATGTGGTAATGGAATGATTCCTTTCAAAGGAGATCAAATTTGTGTAGTGTGCTCCTAATGCTCTCTCAGCAAGGCTCTACAACAGCAGGAAGATGCCTTTACTTATGTACTCGAATCATCTTACAATGAAGGACAGCATACCATTGACTGCACCCATTACTTACACAGGGTTTGATTCGGAGCAGTCAGCATAGACTTTTGAGTGGGAGATCATGCTTCCCAACTTCGTTAGAGTTCTTTGATGAAGTGACCAGGAAATTTGACAAGGACAGAGTGGTAGACGTAGTCTCTATGGATTTCAGTAAGGCATTTGATAAGCTTCCATATGGTAGGCTGCTCAGGAAGGTTACATCGCGTGGAATGCTGGGGGAACTGGCCAATTGGATACACAGTTGGCTTGATGGTAGGAAGCAGAGTGTTTAGTGGAAGGATGTCTGTCAGACTGGAGGCTGGGTCCATTGCTGTTTGTTATCTATGATTACCTATGATTATCTATGACTACAGACACATAGACATGGGATAAAACTTTTCAATGATCTCTGAATCGGCCAAGCAAGACACTCTATTGTATCAAACTGCTCCGAGGTCTTAAATAATAAACCCGAACAGAACACCCGGCCCCAGCCTCCGTATCGGAAAAAGGGAACGGGAAACACAGTCCTGTTGACACTGCAGGGACCTCCTTCCTAACATCTGAGAGCTTGTGACAACATTTACAGAGCTTTCCCACAGACTGCACAGAAACATCAGGAATGGAGGAAGCCATACAACACATTGAGCCTTCCTCATTGTCATTGATGTTCAAACACCTCCACAATGCACTTATCCCACACAATTAATATATCCGTTAATGTGAATAACCTGGGAAAGCTATAAAATAGGAAGTGCAGTAGTCCCTTTGGTCCATCGAGTTTGCTTCCAATTCAATACAATGATACCTCGCCCTTTATTTCCACACCTTACTCTTGCTCTCCCACCATCCCTTTCCTGTCTCTCAATCCGTATTTATATTCAGTGTCTTGGTTTCCATGTGCGAGCGCATTCCCCAGGTTCTCCAGTCTCTGAGAGCAGACATTTATTGTCATCTCAGTGCAGAATAGCCTGTCTGTATCTAATACTGCGGCCACTTGTTTTAGACATCACAGCCTGGGGAATTATCATCCCTGCTTCCATTCTGTCTCACCCTGTCTGAGTTTTATATATATCACTGAGATCTTCACACATTTTCCTAAACCCCATGGAATACAGGCCCAGTCGCCCCAAACTCTGCTCCCACAGCAAGCCTGTCATCCGAGAGATCGGTATGGTCATCTTTCGCTGCTCTCCCTCAATGTCAGGGTTGTCCTTTGTTAGGTACAGAGACCAAACCTGCACACAATATTGCACAATGTTCGAGATGGGGCCTCAAAAAGGCCCTGTACAGCTACAGTAAGACACCCTTATTCCTGGATTCAAATCCCCCTGAAATGAAGGTCAACACCCAATTTACCTTCCAAACTGCTTTCTGCTCCTGCAATATTGCTTTCAGTGGCTGGTCTGCAGGGAGATTTAGATTCTTTGCAATGTTACAGCTCTCCACTTGGTGGGACTATGTACACTGGGCAGCGTGCCAATGCCATTCCCAGTATTGACGTCTGGGTTCAGACCTCACTGTGCTGCAGTGACCTCGGAGGCTGCGCAGAAGGAAACAACAAACAGGAGCATTCGTCCCTTTGTAAATCAACATGTTTCAAACAATCCCTTTTCAAACGAGAGGCTGCCAGTCTACTGTTCCCAGCAAAGGGCACACTGTCACATCTACCCACCTTGCTCTCCATCTGCCACGTATTTGCCCATTCACTCCACTTGTCTTCGTCACCTTGAAGCTTTTTACAACCTCCTTACCCACTCACAATCCAACATCCTTTAGTTCTGTCAGCAGGTTGGGATATATTGTATTTGATTCCTGCAACCAAATGTTTAATGGGTAGTGTGATCAAATGGGGCCTGAGCACCGATCTCTGTGATATCCCAGCAACCTTCCTCTGTTATTTTTTAAAAATAATATTTATTTCCTGAATCTGGGTGTGACTGGCTGGGCCAGCATTTATTGCCTGTCCCTCGTTGCCCTTGAAAAGTTGGCAGTGAGCTGCCTTGTTAAACCGCTGCAGTCCACTGTGGATTCAGTGATGGTAACACCATTGAATGCCAAGGGGCAGGTTAGATTGTATTTTAGTGGTGATGGTCACGGTCTGCAATTTGTGTGGCCTGAATATTACTTGCCATTTGTCAGCCTGGATACTGTCCAGATCCTGTCACATTTGGACATGGCCTGCTTCCGAATCTGAAGAACCACAAATGTTGCTGAACATGGTGCAATCATTGGCGACCATTCCCACTTCTGACCTTAGAATAGAGGCAAGGTCATTGATCAAGCAGCCCTGAAGATGTTTGGGCCTAGGCCACTGCCCGAGGGACTCCTACAGACTTGTCCTGGAGCTGGATTGACTGACCTTTATCAACCATGACCACCTTCCTCCGTGTCAGGTATGATTCTAACCAGCGGGGAGTTTGCCCCTGATACCCATTGATTCCAGTGTTGCTCAGGCCCCTTGATACCACACTTGGTCAAAGAGAGCCTTGATTTAAAGGGCTGTCACTCTCACCCCACCTCTGGAATTCAGCTCTTTTGTCCATGTTTGAATCAAGGTGATGAGATCAGGAGCTGAGTGGCCCTGGTGGAGCCCAAACTAGGCGTCATTGACCACATTATTGCTGAGCAGGTGCTGCTTGAAAGCACTGAGACCATCCACCACTTTACTGATGATTGAGAGTAGACTGATGGGGTGGTAATTGGCCAGATTGGATTTGTTCTGCTTTTTATGCATAGGAGATACTTGGGGTATTTTTTGACGTAAACAGGGAAAGGTCTTTGTTGTAACTGTATTGGAACAGCTTAGCTAGGGCATTGACAAGGCCTGGAGCACAACTTTTCAGTACTATTGCCAGAATGTTGTCAGGGTATGTACCTTCTGGAGTATCCAGTGTCTCCAACTGAATCTGGATATCGCGTGGACTGAACCAAATTGGCTGATGACTGGTAACTGAATTGCTGGGGACGACTGGAGGAGGCTGAGATGGATCATCCACTCAGCACTTCTGACTGAAGATTATTGCGAATGCGTGAACGTTATCTTTTGCACTGAAGTGCTGGGCTCTTCCATCATTAAGGATGGAGATACTTGTGGAATCTCCTCCTCCGATGACTTGTTTAATTGTCCATAACTATTCTCAACTAGAAGTGAAAGGACTGCAGAGACTTGAACCATTGCTTGTGGAATCACTTAGCCTGTCTGTCACTTACTGCTTGTGCTGTTTGGTGCACAAGCAGTCCTGGTTGGTGGTTTCATCAGGCAGACACCTCATTTTCAGGTATGCCCGGTGCTGCTCCTGCCCTCTTGCACACTCCATTGAATCAAGGTTGATCCTCTGTCTTGATGGTTATTGTTGTGAGGGGGATATGCCAGGCCATGAGGTTGTGCTGGAGTACAGTTCTGCTGCTATTGATGCCCCACAACACGTTATGGCAACCCAGATTTGACCTGCTAGTTCTGTTTGAAGTCTGTCCCATTTAGCACGGTGATAGTGCCACCCAGAATTATGGAGGTTATTCTCAATGTGAAGGTGTGACTTTATCTCCACAATGACTATGCAGTGGTCACTCTTACCCGATACTGTCATGGACAGATATTTGTGCAACTGGCAGATTAGTAAGGCTGTGGTCAAATATGGCTTTTCCCTCTTGTGGGTTCCTTCACCAACTGCCGTAGACCCAGTCTATCAGTTATATCCTTTAGAACACGGCCAGCTCAATCAGTAATGCTGCAGCTGTGCTACTCTTGATGGTGGACATTGAAATCCCACACCCAGAGTACTTTTTGGGCCCTTGCCACCCTCAGAGCTTCCTCCAAGTGTTGGTCAGCATGGAGGAGTACTGACTCATCAGTTGGGAGAGGCTGCTACATGGTAATCAGCAGAAGGTTGCCTTTCCCATGTGTAAACTAACACTATGAGTCATCATGGGATACAGAGACACTGTTGAGGACTCCCAGAGCAATTCCCTTCCAACTGTATCCCACTGTGCCTCCATTTCTGTTGTGTCTGTCCTGCTGGTGAGACAGGAGATATCTAGGGAAGGTGATGAGGTGTCAGGGACATAGTCATACTCACAGATTCATACCTTAAATACAATGTCAGGCTGTTGCTTCACAAGTCTGTTTATTTTTATTCACTGTTTCCTGCCAGCTGTCCCATTCTAGACACATGGCCATACATTAGCCCCAATCAACTAAGATTTGATTTTGTAAACTGGACTTGGAGCTTTACCAAAACATTTCTAAAAATCCACGTGTTCTATATCCATTGCTTCACTTTCATTTGTCTCCCAGTCTGTTTCTCAAACGTAATTCCCATTTCTTAACTCTATGTTAGTGTTGTCTATGCCCATTATTTTCAGTCCCAATAATTTCTCCGAAGCCATTTACTTACTATGTTCGATGTTCCATGTACTATTTCATTTTCCATACCGGACTTGCTTTTCCTCGTATTGTCAGAAAGTTGTGTGAAGACAGAACTGAAGTAGTGGATTCATAGTTTTGCCATTTCCCTGTTTCCCATTCTCCATTCTCTGGATTCAAACTAGAAGGAACCTGCACTGCTTTTTCATACTTCTCACATTGACATAATTTGACAAGCTATAACAGTTCACTCTTATAACCTTTGTGAACATTATCTTCAGAAACCCATCAATTCCTGTCTTAAACTGCTCAGCTCCACATCATACACGCACAGGAGCATAGTCTCTGTACCAACAGAAATACAGCACGATCTATATTAGTACCACTTTCCAACACCACGCACATAGCCTGGAATGTTATGACACTTCCAAGTGCTCGACCAAGTACTTTTAACGGTTGAGAGGTTAGCCGTGGTAACTCCCCTCTCAGGAAGTACATTCCAGACCTCAACACGCTCTAGGTGAAAAAAATGTAATCTTCAATTCCTCGCTGAACCTCAAACCCTTCACTTTAAAAGTGTGCTCCTTTGTTCTTGACCCTTTGTCTAAAAGGAACAGTTGCTGTCTGTCCACCCTGTCCATGCCCCTCGTTACCTTATCCTTCTGAATCACATCCCCCTCAGATTCTCTGTCCAAAGTAAACAACCCGAGCTTATCCAGCCTCTCTCCATCGCTGATATGCTCCATCCCAGAGAACATCCTGGTGAATCTCCTCTGCAACCACTCCAGTACAATCACATTCTTCCTGTAATGAGGCTCCCAGAACGACATACAGTACTCCATCATGGACTAAACCAAGCCCTGTATAGCACTTATAATCTACTCCCTGATTAATAAACGCTCCACCCAAGGTTCAATTCTTAACTAGTCCATTACCCTTTTCAGTCACATTCAGGGATGTGTGGAGAAACACCCTGTGAGCTCCCGAGTGTTCAGCCAATCATTGTGTACACCCTATGACTGGTTCCTCCTTCCAAAGTACATCAACTCATATTTATCACGATCACATTCCATCTGCCATTGATCTGCCCATCTGATCATTCCACTTGTATTTTCGTGTAAAATCAGAACTTCCTCCTCACTGCCAACCACCCGGCCAATCTTTGTGTCAAACACAAACTTACTTATCACAACTCCCACCCCTCCACCCACCACCCCCCTCCAGATTCACATCTATACCATTTATGAATTCTACAAACAATAAGGGACACAACACTGATCTCTGTGGTACACCAGGGGACACTGGTCTCCAGTCACACAAACAGCCTTCTCTCACCACCCCCTGGCTCCTGACACTAAGACAATTTACATTGTAAGTTTTCAAGTTACCCTCGATACTGTGAGATTTTACTTTATGTTTTTCAATTTCCCATGTGGAACTTTGTCAAAGGCCTTGCTGCAAAACTAAATAAGCGAACTCCTCAAACTAATTCAATCAAATTCATTAAATGTGACTTCCCTCTGATAAAGTCATGATGATTCTCCCTGATCAAACCTTGCGACTCTGATTGGACTTCGATTTTCTCCTTCTCTATTTTCTCCAGTAGTTTCCTGAACTGTGATCTAGTACTCGCTCATCTATAGTTAACGTGGAAAATCTCTACCACCCTTACTGTGAATTTGGAATCATATTAGCTGCTCTCAAGTCCTCTAGCACCTCCTTATGGTCAGATTCTAATTAAAATTTCCAGTCAGCGTCTTTCCTCCCTTGACTCCAACAGTATCCAGACCTGCGCATTGGTCGAATTTTATACCAGACAAAGCCTCAAACTCCTGCTCGTATTTTACATCAATCCCTTCAAGAGCTTTCCAGTCCATCTTCTCGAATTCTGTCCCTGCATCCTCCTTCTCCCAAGTAAAACAGCTGTGATGTTTACATGTAACAATCTATCAATGTTCTCCAGCTTGAAACACAGATTGTCTCCCTTTGGTTTCTAATGGATACGAACTGTTTGCTGATTATTCTGTTCTACTTGTCCGTGTAGAATACAGTGGGATTCTCACGAATCTCGCCTGCTTGCACTTCTCCATGTCCCTCTGTTATTCAGTCCCCTCTATGTTTCTAAGTTTCTAAGTTTCACTACAATCACCTCTCATCTTTTGAAACTCGAGATCACAGGCTGAGATTCCCCATCAGACAATCTTGCCATTTTATTGATTAGTCTGGAAAATACCTTTTGAAGTTCCTCTGTAGTCAGTAAATTCTATCGTATATTGGGACTCCAAACGGTACACAATACTCTAGCTGTAGTCTCAGCAACACTATATGCAGCTGGTGCACGACATCTTCTATATTGCAATTCCATTCATATGAATGTAAACCTCTTTTTTCGTTTCCTATTTGCACGTGTTCTTCCCAATTCCTTTACTTTAACTTTTCTTATGATATTGTGTGAGAGTTCTTAAAAAAAAGATCCTCTTGAATATCTAACTATACGTTATCCATTAGCTCCTCATTGCCTACATCCACAAGAATCATCTTCAAACCACTCCAAACAATGTTTACCACGTATAGTTTTCGTTTCATCGATGCACTATCATCCTCCCCAGTTTTCCCATTACCTTCTATATATCCAGGAACACGTTCTTTATAATCGAGCCCAAGAGACACCCGACCGCGGATTACAAGTTAACTGATCTGTAGTTCACCTCTCTCCATCTTCATTCTTTCTTAAAGTGTTGGATAATATTTATAACTTTTGCCATAACCAGATTGCATAAATATCTTTTCGGAATTTATTGGAAAATAACATGAAAATCTGCAATGCAGTCAATACATCTATTGTTGCTTCCTCTGAAATTCTTGCATGAAGTACATCTGATCTGTCAGATTCATAAATACTCAATCCAGCATTCTTTTCAAAGATGACCTCAACACTGATAAGAATGATCTTCGACTTTACTTACATAAACCCCATGGTCACTTGTTATTTCTGGGAGAATTTCTAGATATTCTGCCTTGAAGATAGACCCAAAGGAACTGTTTCTTTCCCCTGTGATTTCTGTGTTCTCGACAATAAGTTACCCTGTCTGCACACCTACTGTTCCACAATTGACCTCGTTTTTACTTTTGTTTCATACACTGATGCACTTTTTTTTTAGCAGTCTTTATGGTTTTCTTTAGTAGTCTTTATGGTTTTCTTTTGTTTGCATGCTGTTTCGCTTTTTGATTTTCTTCTCAGTTTCTTGGTCATCCGTTGCTGGGTCCTACATTTCTCCGAATCCACTGGCTTACAACAACACTTGGCATTTCTCTAAGCTGCTTCCTTTGACCTAATAGGTAGTTAAAGGTGAGGCTGAAAGGGTTAGTTCGGAGAGGAGGGTGGACCAGATTGATGGGAAGGAAGATGAACACATACGAACGTTCAAAATGGGGGAGTGTGCTGAGTTGGAATATTGGACTGGGATAAGGTGGAGTTAGGGGAAATGGGGAAACTGGTGAAATCTACATTAATTCCCTGTGGTTGGAGGGTCCCAAGGTAGAAAAGGAACCTTTCTTCATCCATGTTTCGGGTGGTTAGGGTTTGGCGATGGAGGAGGCCCAGGAATCTAACGTCCTTGCCAGAGTGGAAAGGGGAGTTAAAGTGATCAACCACAAGGTGGTGGAGTTGGTCAATGTGGCTGTTCCAGCGATGTTCTCTGAAATGATCCACGTATGTCTCGCCAATGTAGAGAAGACCACACTGAGTTTAAAGGATGCAGTAGATGAGGCGGTCTGTCTCCCTTCATCACCTATCACTTTCAACACCACCTTCATCTACCTATCGCATTCCTAGCTACCTGCCTCCTGCCACACCCCCTTCTCATTTATCCCTCAGCGGCCTTGACCCAGAAGCCTCATTCCTGATAAAGGGTTGTGCCCGAAACGTCAATGCTCCTGCTCCTAGTATGCTGCCTGACTGTGCTTTTCCAGCGCCACTGATCTCCAGCAGCTGCAGTGCCCACTTTCTCCTCACACCTTGAGGGCTTGCATGATTCAGATTTATAACAGTTACTTCAAATAAAACAAAAGCTACCGTGTACTCAAACAGCATAAAAGAAAACCAATGCATTGTGGTCACTGTTCCCAAAAGGTCCTTTACAGCAAAGTTTTCAATTAGATTTTTTGATTATTCAACATCAATTTCTAAATAACCTGATCTAGAGCTCAGTGCTCGACAAAATGTTAATGCCACCATCTAACACATGCTCATGAAATCCATTTTTCCCAGCATTAGCATTCAGTTGGGTTAACACAGTTTAGATATAATGTAAACAGGACATTATTCCTGCAGTAGCCACAAATGTGTACATCTCATTTTCCTGTTTTATAACATGTCCAGCATTTGTATTGCAGCTTTCACTTTGGTATATAACTCCCATCAATGTTTCCTTCTTGCTGTTTTTACGCTCCACATTACAAGATTCTGTAGAATCTGAGTGACGTGGGCTTTGGGGAGATTAATGGTAGAGATCATCTCGCCACATCATTTATGATCTTCTTAAGCATCATTGTGACATTTTCTCCAGATCTCCCGTTATGCTAGTGGAGTAGAGAAGGACAATGATCGTTCATAAATGCTCTGTATTTCCCCAGAGAGCTGAGACTGCTCGAACCTGGGTGGGAACCTTACAGCAGGCTGGTAAAGCATTGCTGCTGCTGTACAGGGTCTTAGTGAGATCACATCTGGAGTAGTGTGTACAGATTTAGTCTCTTCAATGAAGAAAGGATGTTGTTATATTGGAAGCAGTTCAGAGATGGTCCCCTCAACTGATCCCTGCAATGAAGGTGCTAGCTTATAACGAAAGGATGATCACGTTGATTCAATAGCCATTGGAGTTTACAAAAATGAAGGAAGATCTTATGTCAACATAGATGACAGGAAGGAGTCAACAACTGAAGAGAATTACACAGATAATGGAGAAATCCATTCCGTTCTCCAGCCTGTTGCACACGAACAACAGAAGGACATTCAGGCCTTTGACACTGTTACACCAGAATAGGATGAGGCTGTTCAGCTCCTGGAGCCGAATGTATATTTACAGGAGGAGGCCAATCAGCCCCTTGAATCTATAACACTAGCCCCAGAGTAGTCCATGCGACACCAGTATCCTATTACACAGCAACAGGATCAGTCCATTCAGCCATCTCAAGTCCGTAACATAGGAACTGGAAGTGGTCACACATTGACTGGAGATTTGTTACACTGGGCTAACAGGAGGCCATTCAGACCCACCGAGTCTGTTGCAAGAGAATTCGATAAGGTTAAAAACTATCTGAGACTTATTTCATGAGAAAGGAGGAGGTAATTCACACACGTGTCTGTTGTATGGGAACAAGAGAAGATCAATCACTCCCTCGGTCCCATCTCTGGGATACATGAGGAGACCGTTCAGTATCTTCACCGATTATGGAGGAATATGAGAAGACCCATCAGCCCCTCAAAATGTTACACACCAACGGGAAGATTCCATAATCCCCCACCCCTCTAACACATCAACAGGAGGAGGTCATTCTGGCCTTGGAGATGACAACATGGGAACCCCAGAAAGACTTCATCCCATCGATTTTGTACACCAGCAGGATGATGAGTCCAGTCAGGCACACATTCCGATAATGCAGCAATTGGAGCACATCTTTTAAATCCCTTTTGCCGATGAAACAGGAATTCAAAGAAAACGTAAAGGTTTTAGAAAGGGAAGAACTTATAATAACTGAATACATTAGGGAGTAAAATGTCACAATAATGTATTGTAATTTAAGGCAAATTATTAGAATCCATTGTTGTGGACATTTGCAAACGGAAACCACCATTCATCGGAGTCAACATGGTTCTACAAAAGATAAGTCATGATTGAAGTCTTTTCTTGAGTGATTTAAAGATGTGAACAAACAAGGTGGATAGTGGGAATCCTGGAAATGGAATATATCTGGTCTTCGTGAAGGATTCAGATACGTCGCTTCTCCAAAGAGTGAGTGGTAAGATCAGACAGCATCGGTATAGGAGTAATTTATTGGCTTGGATGGAGGATTGGTTAACCAATAAAATGCAGTCAGATGAATTAACTGTGTCATTTTTTATTGGAAAATGCAATTTGTTGGGTGCCATAGATTTCAGTTCTCATTCTTCAACCATTTGTGATCGACATTAATACTCGGTTGACGGGATAGAAAATACTATAGGGAGGAGAAAGTGAGGACTGCAGATGCTGAGGATTAGAGCTGAAAACGTGTTGCTGGAAAAGCGCAGCAGGTCAGGCAACATCCAAGTAACAGGAGGGCTGATGCCCGAAACGTCGATTCTCCTGTTCCTTGAATACTGCATGACCTGCTGCGCTTTTCCAGCAACACATTTTCAGCTCTAGGAAATACTATAGCCACATTTTCAGATGACACGAACATTGGTTGGAAATTATGTCAGAATGATGATGCAAGAGATTTAAAAACTATATGGATAGGTTGGGTCAATGGGCCAACATTTGGCAATGAAAATTAAAGTGGATAAATATAGGGTTATTGAAGTTGGCCAGCCTAATAAAAAGGCAAATTATTATCTAAATGGAGAGAAACTTCAAAGTGCTTAAGTGCAGAGGGGTCTGGGTGTCTGCTTGCATATCACAGAAAACTTGCTTGTGGGTACTTGAAGTAATGAGGAATGCAAGTTTAACTTCAGCGTTTATTTGTAAAAGGATAGAGTAGAAAGGTAGGGAGTGTTGCTGTAGCTATGCAAGGCATTAGTGAGGCTGCAAATGGAGTACAGTTTGGGTGTCCTGCAGAATGAGCTATTTCTATTGGAGGCAATTCAGAAGAGCTTCATTAGAATGATTCCATATTTGAAGTGTTTGTCTTATGAAGAGAAATTGAGCAGTTTAGGCCTATACTGTCGAGTTTATAAGAATAAAAGGAGAGCTCATTGAGGTCTGTAAAATGCTAAACGTAATTTAAAGTGTAGGTGTGGAGTGGATATTTTTTCATGTGACGCAATCTACAATAAGAGACTAGAGTTTGAGGATTGAGAGATGGCAGGAAAATGGAACAGAGGCCACGATGACATCAGCCATGATTGTATTCCATGGCGGAGCAGGTTCGAAGGGTTGGATTCCTGACTGATGCTCCTTGTTCATATTCAGCTTTACAACTGTGTTACACAGTAATGGGGGAGGATTATGTATCAAACAGGAAGCAGGTACTCCGGATAAATCAGTCTAAATCAGTTTGACAGAACGTCACCAGTGGAGTCACACAATGACCAGTGCTGCGTCCTCAACTATTTACAATCTATATCAATGATCAGGAGGAGGGAACAGATATAGAGATACTGAGTTTGGTCATGTTGCTGTGATAAGCAAGAGATTAAATTATCAAGAGAGGGTGGAGGGTCTACAGATAGATACAGAGAAGTAAAGGCAATGGAAAATAATTTGGCAGCTGCAATATAACATGATTATACTCTATCATTTCATTTACACGATTAATGGAAGGCAGTATGTTACTGAAATGGAGAGGGATTACAGGGATTAATGATACTGTGTACTGGGGGGTTCACTCAGACCCGTTCAGACATGGGAGGTTTTGCTCCATCCCTGATCGTCTGCTCCTTGATGCTCCAAGTGATCCCATTGCTCTCCGTACACATGGAATGTTTTGAAGTGTTTGGTTGGTGATGGGGGATGCTGTTATCAAATGTGTATCAAGGGGATGGTCTTTATCCAAGATACATTCATTCCTTTCTACATGGAGATCTGAAGAGGATGGGAATGGCTGCCTGCTTGTGAATGAAGAGGCTGTGGTTGCTGTCAGGACAGGGATATTCACCAACATGATGTACTGTGATGGGCACGCTGCAAGCTTAATGCAGAGAGTGCTCCTTCAGTTCCTCTACCTCTCCACATTGACACGGCTACTCCGCAGATGCCATGTACAACATCAGGAATCCCACTACACTAGATACACCCGGCAGCTCCCTGCTGAGGGTGAAACAATGTATTTGCCTCATCCACCATATATATCCTCCGTCACTGAATGGTTATATTGATGGCAACATACTGGGAGATGATGGATAGGTCACCCAGTCCTGTTTGAAAAGTTCCAGAACACAGAAGCTGAATGAAACTGTGACCCGAACAGCCTCTGGCAGCACCATCCTTCCCCCTGGTGTGAAGCTGCAGGAAGTGTTGAAGGAGGTGACACCGCTCTGTGACCAGCTCTTTGTTCAATCAGTGTCCTCTCACACTCTGCTCCTGGGTTAAGTGGAGCTTGGGAAGCTGTTCCTGGAAAATCCGGGGTGGACACAGCAGATCCCTTTCCCCACACACACTGCGTGGTTTCAAAGCTTCCCCTCTCTGCAACCTCTGCTCCATTTGTTGTTCATGTTGCAGATCCAGATGCTGTAATTACAGTCCCCAGGCTCCATCCAAAGTTGAGTCACCAAATCCACAGGTCTCCCTGAATGTCTGAGGCAGCTCAGAGCACAACCTCCAGCAAACCATCCCCAGCTGCTGCACTAACCTTTCAATAACAGGAGTCAGTTAGAAACCCCTCGTCTATAAGTGTTGTGGACCAGACCAGATTCCCGCAAAATATAATAACAAGGCCGCTTTGACCCAAACCTTTCCCTATTTTGAATATTGATGTGAAGTGTGCGTTCCAGATATGTTGTGACTGGTCAAACCACTCGACGTTAAGCAAAACATAATCTATATAAATGCTTTAGTTAAAATACAATCAAAGAAAAGAACATTTCAGGATGGCTTATGTGTTGGAACAGTTGCACCAACAATAGATACCGTACCTTCTTGGTATACACCGCTTGGCACAAAGATATATTCAATTACAGATTCTTACATGCAGTTTTCTGATCCAGGAGAAATCAACATCAACAGAGATCTCAGGGAGAAAAGCAGCTTGGGATCATGTATTGAAACTCCCAACCTATTTGGGATCCCCAGCAGCTTCTGAATGCTGCAGCTAAAAACAAAACGAGGAAACCTGGTCTGGGAGAGCTGGCCACTGCCCTTCCATTGTTATCACCATTTTAATAAAACCTAAAGGCTTTCTCCGTTATTTACTTAAACTGTTTTCAGACAGCAATTCTTCACCTCTGCATTTAAAACCTCTCGTCAAAAAAAAACCAAGATAAAGTAATCTCAAAGTTTGGGAGAAGATTTGTATCTCGGGTGCTCGTTGTTGTGGTTCTGTTCACCGAGCTGGGAATTTGTGTTGCAGACGTTTCGTCCCCTGTCTAGGTGACATCCTCAGTGCTTGGGAGCCTCCTGTGAAGCGCTTCTGTGCTGTTTCCTCCGGCATTTATAGTGGCCTGTCTCTACCGCTTCCGGTTGTCAGTTCCAGCTGTCCGCTGTAGTGGCCGGTATATTGGGTCCAGGTCGATGTGTTTGTTGATCGAGTCTGTGGATGAGTGCTATGGCTCTAGGAATTCCCTGGTTGTGCTTTGTTTGGCTTGCCCTATAATGGTAGTGTTGTCCCAGTCGAATTCATGTTGCTTGTCGTCTGTGTGTGTGGCTACTAAGGATAGCTGGTCGTGTCGTTTCGTGGCTAGTTGCTGTTCATGGATACGGATCGTTAGCTGTCTTCCTCTTTGTTCTATGTAGTGTTTTGTGCAGTCCTTGCATGGGATTTTGTACACTACATTGGTTTTGCTCAGGTTGGGTATCGGGTCCTTCGTTCTGGTGAGATATTGTCTGAGAGTGGCTGTTGGTTTGTGTGCTGTTATGAGTCTTAGTGGTCGCAGTAGTCTGGCTGTCAGTTCGAAAATGCTCCTGATGTATGGTAGTGTGGCTAGTCCTTTGGGTTACGGCATGTCCACAAGCCAGGGACACAGCCAGGCAGAACGGATTCAGGATGATCCAGGTAATGATTACAGACGCTCACAGCAGACTACACAAATACAGACAAGAAATTGCGCGCTAAAAACCGTTAATTTCAAAAACCACCAATCAGGAATGGACCCGGATCATAGAACAGGCCTTCGTCATAGGACAGAACAGGACAACACACCGCAAAAAAAACCTCACTAAAAGAAAAAAATGGTCGAACTAACACACAACGAAGAGGACACCAAAGCACACACCTCGGTTAAAAACCTCTCCCACAGACAGCTCACACACAAGGAAAGAACAAAACTGGCTAATGGGCTCAACTACAACCACAGGGACGCCAAGACAGCAGACTTCCTAGCAGCACTAGACTGCACACTCAGGAACAATGGACTGACAGAAGAGACACAACAAACTGTGAGACAAAGTATCGTACATCTGATAACAACAAAAAGACAAACACATAACCTCAACACCAAGGAGAGGGAAGCACTAAAATCACTAAGAAACGATAAGAACATAATCATACTACCAGCAGACAAAGGCAGAATGACGGTCAACCGGGATAAAGCAGAGTACATCCAAAAAGCACAACAACTACTTGCAGATATCAACACCTACCAAAAGAGGGAGTTTGACCCCACCCCACAGCTCACCAATAGGATAAACAACACACTCAGGAATCTACAAAAAAAACGGACAGATAACCAGGTCTGACCGACAAAGAATGAAACCTGAAAGCAACAACACCCCCAGATTCTATGGACTACCCAAAGTGCACAAACCAGACATCCCACTCAGTCCCATAGTATCACTACCAGGGACACCATCACACAAACTGGCCAAAGAACTACAGCAGAAACTGAAACACCTGATCAGCGGATCCAGACAAACTATACAATCGACACAGGAATTCTTGGACATCATCAGAAATAGACACATAGACAAGGAAGAAAAATGGTCTCATTCGATGTAACGGCACTCTTCACCTCTATCGACAAAACCCTAGCCAGAGAAACAATAGCCAACCCTGCTAGACAGACATAACAGACAACAGGACGTTGAATCTATCAACAAAGACGGCATACTTAAACTACTGGACTTGTGCCTCACAACACACTTCACATTCAACAACCAGATGTACGAACAAATCAACGGAACACCTATGGGCTCACTGATCTCTGGAGTCATAGCAGAAGCGGTAATGCAAAAGTAAGAACAAACAGTCTTATCGCAAATTCAACCCACACAATGTCATCCACATATCTGAACCGCTTCAGATATGTGGATGACACCTTTGTAATAATTAAAAACACAGAAAGAGAGAACACACACCAGATCATCAACGCCACACATACAGGAATCCAATTCACTAGAGAGGAAGAAAAGGACAACCAACTCCCATTCCTAGACGTGATGGTACAGAGAACACCGAACGGAGAATTCACCACAAAGGCTTACAGGAAAGCCACACACACAGACCAAGTCCTAAACTATGAAAGCAACCACCCCAACACACACAAACGAAGTTGCATCAAGACACTATTCAAAAGGGTCACAACACTCTGCAGCACACCAGAACTGCAAAAAGAGGAAGAGGAACACCGATACAAGGTATTCGACAAAAACAGATACTCTCGCAATTTCATTAACAGATGCCAAAGGGAAAGACAACGGAACGAGGACATGCTACAACCCAAAGGACTAGCCACACTACCATACATCAGTAGCATTTCCGAAATGACAGCCAGACTACTGCGACCACTAGGACTCATAACAGCACACAAACCAACAGCCACTCTCAGACAATATCTCACCAGAACGAAGGACCCGATACCCAACATAAGCAAAACCAATGTAGTGTACAAAATCCCATGAAAGGACTGCACAAAACACTACATCGGACAAACAGGAAGACAGCTAACGATCCGTATCCATGAACACCAAATAACCACGAAACGACATGACCAGCTATGCTTACTAGCCACACACACAGAATTCAACATGAAAGCAACATGAATTCAACTGGGACAATACTACCATTATAGGGCAAGCCAAACAGAGAACAGTCAGGGAATTCCTAGAGGCATGGCACTCATCCACAGACTCTATCAATTACCACATCGACCGGGATCCAATAGACTGGCCACTACAGAGGACAGCTGGAACTGACAACCGGAAGCGGCAGAGTCAGGCCACTATAAATGCTGGAGGAAACAGCACAGAACCGCTTCACAGGAGGCTCCCAAGCACTGAGGATGTCACCTAGACAGTGAACAAAACGATTGCAGGACAGATTCCCAGCTCGGCGAACAGAACCACAACAGAAAATAACCTTTTTACAGTGATAGTATCCTCACAACTCCATCTTTAATAAAATAATCCAACCATATACAAAGGTGGATTCATTTTAGACCTCCTAATCTTCCTCTATTGGTAGACTGGAATGAATATATATTACATTGACTCTGAGCATACAAATGTTCACAGCTCGTTTCGATTTCAGTCATTTTACTCCTGCCACAGAATGCCTTTTATCTTTCTTCGTCCAAGTCTCCACAATGTGTGAAAACTTACTTTTTCTCGCCCTGTCAACTTTATAATTTCAAGTTGAATGGCAGCAATAATAAACTCAATAAAGTTTTCTCCCTAAACTTCTCCACAAACTTTAAGGGGTCACGATCAGTGATAAAGATTTGTCTGATGTATGTTATTTGCAATGTAAATGCTGAAATGTTGTAACGCCAACACCAAGCTCAAGGCCTCCTTCCCCATTGGGGAATAAATCTGTTGATGTTTCCACTGGATACTCTGACCACACGTTTCATAATGGAGCACTTCTCATCTCTCCAATAGTCCTTCTGAATGACATAGCTCCTCATGTCTCAGCATAAAAGAATTACATGCTTCTGTACCTCTGAATGCTGTAACCTCTTTACCTGTTACTCCTGGATATGCCAGTAAACTTTACTCTCACAGGGATATGTTTTAAGAAGATCTCACACATTCTTCTGAATCCCTCACAGAAACCAAACTTTGATTTCTACACCCAATCATCATCATCAGCCATGTCTAATCTTGCCATTGTAACTCTCTGCCCTTCCACACGAGTTCTCCCGACTGCAGGAAGTGAATTGTTGAACTTCTCCAAAATTAGAGTCTCTCTCAGAGTGCCATAGGTTTGCTCAGTTTTTAATATCCTTACCCAACTTTCAAAATTACTTTGTTTGATTCTTTCAAACTCAATGTGCGTTTAACCAGGGACACTATTTTAGATTCCTGAAACACTGTCGGCTTCTGGCACAAGCTCATTTGCACTTCAGATGGCTTTCTTCACCTCCTCCGATTGGGATGCAAATACCTATCAGCTTTGTTTGGATAAACTAAATCCACATGTTTTCTGGCCGCTGCACTTGTTTAGCCACTTTCTGAAATGAAATTAAAAAGGCTCCCCCATCATTCTCATCAAATTTAGATAATGATTGGACGTATTTAAACATATCCTGATCATGCCTTTGGCTACCATAGGGTTGCTCAACCTCACTATCCTCTAATGGAAATCCATACAAAATGAAGAGGAATTTAGAATAACTTAACAATTGGAAAACTTAACCGAATAATGGATACAGTACGTTCTACAAATGAACTGTTCAATCTATTAACATCACCTAAACACACCCCTTGGCAAAAATGAACATTCAGACATGCATTCTTGCATACAGTTCTCCAATCCAGGAGGAAACACCATCAAGTGAGGCTTTAGAGAGAGTAGCAGCTCGGGATAATTTACTAAAACTTCCAACCCCTCTGGGACCCCAAGCACCCGGTGATTGTTACAGCTACAAGAAAAAACAAACTAGAAAGCCTGGTCTGTGTGAGCTGGTCATTGTTACTACTATTTATTAAAAACGCTAAAAGCCCCGTAAGTTATTTACTTCAGCTGATTTCAGTCGACAGCTTGGCCTTTAAGAACTCTTACTAAAAAACTGAAACTAACACTTTATTTTAAAAAGTGACAGCATTGTCAGGCAATTTATATACCTTGTCCTTCACTCTGTGGGCTTCCTCGTGTTACTGATCGCAAGGTCACCTGAAAGGGACAACCACAGGTCCAGACCAAGTTACAAGGATGTATCTCATAACTTCTGAACCATGCCTGTCCATCGACCATCACATGGGAAGTGAACAACAGCTTGATACACCATTTCAGTATTTCTGAGCGACGCAATGCCAGCACTCGATACACTAGGGAGCCAAAACCCAAGGCCAAGGAAAGATACAGAGGGACAGAGAGCTTCACTTTAAAGACAGAAACAGTCAGTTAATTAACTGAAAAGATGTTGTGGAAATATGTGGAAAAAGACAGGGCAGTGGGACTAACTATCGAAGTGAGATCTTCGTGAGTACAATGACAAGAATGAGAACATTGAATAAAGGCATTGTCAGATCATCTGGAATGGTTTGTTACATCAAGTTCTAAATCTGCTTCACAGAGCACCACAAACAACATAAACTGGGACAAGATGACAGCCCAGCATGGAGAGCTGTGCAGACCATGCTAGTGTGTTGCTCAGTAAACTGCACTATCTGCCGAGCATGAGAGTATTGCAAACTTTACTATCATATGCAAACTATACTCACATCAGATTATTGCCTACAATGGGAAGGTGTGTGTGCACGCACATGGAGGAAACTATTATAAATATGAATAACAGGCAGGATTTTTATTAATCAACAGAGACAGAACGAGAGAGGTTTCATGGAGAGAAAAGATAAAGTGTTTGAGAATGTTAAAATAAAGTCATTGCCAGACACAACAGCAATATACATCGGCGTGCACATGAATGACAGATCGATGGGAGTTTGGTGTGAGGTCTAATCAGATTTGTTTCGGCAGGTCTGAAGCCAGGAGCGTCAGCAGCAGATTATTGGCTTCATTTAGCCTGTACTTCATAGCTCAAGGTTCAAACAGCAGATGGAATAAATCGGTGAGATATATTCTGGAGTGGTGAGTATTTCAAGTTAGAAATGTTCAGGGCATGGTGTCAGGAATCAGCTCATAGTCAAAGGGATGTCCCACAGTTGTGACTTGTCTGCTTCAGCTGCTGCTATTGGCAAGGGCTGGGATGGAAACAGTGGAAGGAAGTGGAGTTTGTAAACAGAGCAGTAGACGGTGACCTACATGCTCTTAACAGCAAAGACAATGATACAATGCATTGTGGTTCTCCCCTGAAACTGAATATATCAACATAGAGACCCGTGAGTAACACTGCCAGAGCAGAGAGGGAGGCAGGAATTGAACACCTTCATTAATGTCGTTAGCAGTGGTCTGTAGAGTGAATATCTGGATGGTGCGATTCAACAGGAACAATAATAGTGACAAGATGTGTAGACTATATGAAATAACAATAATACAGTCATAACTGGTTAATAAAAAACAAAATCTGGACAGTGATACTCACCAGGAACACCAACACCAACGATAGCCAGGAAGGGATAATAAAAATATTGAATAATGAGAAGAGCGTATAAGATCTGCGATGATAATGACAACCAATAAAATGAAGAAAGATACAAAACATAATCAGATAAGCTCCTGTCTATTGTTTGAATATTCCAGTCTAATGTTCTCAGATTCTGATCCATTGTTGGAACATTCCAGTCTAATGTTCTCAGATTCTGATCTCTCCTCCCCCTGTCTCTGGATCTGCTGATCCCTGTCAGTGCTGTCGGTGATTCTCCCGCTCATGTTATGGAATAACACATTGAACGAAGTCCATTTATCATTAAAAGATGGAAACACTACACTGGGATAGTTAGGATCCATGGAGATTGGCATTAATCACACTTACTGAACAAATAGGCTCAGTTAACCTGTTCAAAACATCACTTTTCAATTACTGGTTTTGGATGGAATGGATGAGGGTTGCTGAGCGATGGATCATAAATCTTTTTTTTAAATCTTTTAAATCTTTTTATTAACTTGTACATGAGAGTATTAATAGGACACTGCAGGCGTCTATATATGTTCCACTCTGTTTATGAAAGGAGACAGTTATAAAATAACAGATCGACTGCATTAAAAAAATTCGGGCGGGCAAGTTTCTCGATACCTGAACACAAAGTACAGTAATTATTGACCAGTGTGCGGCCACTCCTGGTTTTAATTCCCTGTTGTCAAATCCTTTCATAACCTTGAGATTATTGAGACTGCTGCTCAGGAACAGGCCGAAGCAATTCTGTCCCTATGGGCCTCTTACAGAGGGTTAAGAGAAGGCCATTCAGCCCATATTAGCCTGTTACTACTTGAAAAGGTGGAAAGCTGGAATAATGGCACATCTTGCCGAAAGAATCATTCGCTGCAGCTTTATGAAGTGTTACTGAGAGGGCACCTGGAGTAAATAGTGTTGTTTGAGTTTCTGTAACTGAGAAGGAATAGATCTCCATTAGATACAGTTTACCAGCTGATCATAATCCACGGGTTGCTATGTTATTTAATGTCTCAGATCTGTTACACAGGGACAGGAGGAGGCCATGAAGCCTCTTGAGTCCATTTCAGAGGGACAAGAGGGGATCATTCAACCTGTCCAGTCTATTACAGAGGGACAGGAGGAGCCGATTCAGCGTCTCGAGCTTGTTACAGAGGGGCAGGAAATGTTTATTTAACTTTCAAGTCTGTTACACATAAATATTAGTTCTAAACTAGTTGTGGAATAGGAAAGACCTGATGTAAACATTAAAGTTCTATCTTTGAACAAGGCCAATTTTGAAAGTGGTCGGCGAGCCCTGTCAAAGGCTGATTGGAATACCCCATTCACAGGTAAAGGGATGGTTGGAAAATGCAAGGCCATCAAAACTTGGTTTCAGAGAGTCCAGAACCAACGTGTTCCTATTAGTGAGATGGGCAAGGCTGGTGGGTGCAAGGAGTGCTGGATGGCTAGATATATTGATGTTATGGTCAAGGTAAGCAAGGAGGCATATGTCACGTAAACAGAGCTGAGATTAAGTGAATCCCGAGAGGACTATAAGGGCAATAAGTGTATAGTAAATGGGGAATTGGGGCCAGAAAAATGTGGACATGAGATGGCTTTAGAAATAGGGTTAACGAGGCAGTGAAGCAACTCTACACATCCTTTAATTACAAAATATTAACTAGAGAGAGAATAGGGCACCTTAAAGAACAGTAAGGCTACGTATGTGTGGAACCATAGGAGATGGAAGGGATACTAAACAAGTATTTTTCCTAGTATTTAATGTAGAAGAGGTTACAAGAGCGAGAGAATGAAGAAATACATAGTGATATCTTGAAAAGTATCTATATTATAAGGAGATGTTGGACATTTTAAAACATATAAAGGTGAACAAATCCCTGGGACCTGATCAGTTGTATCCCAGAATACGATGGGAAGCTCGGAAAGAATTTGCTCAGCGTTTTGCTGATATATCTGTAAGATTGATTTCCACAGGTGAGGTGGGAAAAGACTGGAGGGTTGCTAACAGAGTGTCATTATTTCAGAAATTAAGGAAAACCCAGGTAACTATAGATCGGTGAGCCTGACGTCAACGGTGACTAAATTGTTGGAAGGGATTTTGAGGGAAACGATGTATGTGCATTTGGAAAGACAAGGACGAAAGAAGAGGGCTTTGTACATTGGAGATCACGTCTAACTGACTCAATGGAATTTTTTGAGGAAGTGAAGAAGATGATTGATGAAGGCAGGACAGTGGATGTTGTCTTCATGGAATTCAGTAAGAAAACCAAAATGTTCTACATGGTAGACTGGTTAGCAAGGTTAGGCTGCCTGGGATCCAGGGAGAACTCACCATTTAGGTCAAAACTTTTCTTGAATATCGGAGACAGGGTGTGACAGTTGGCATTTGTTCATTAAACTTCGAGACCTGTGACCAGTGGCGCTGCTCGCAAAGATCAATAGTGGGTCCATTGCCTTTTGTTACTTTACAAATCATTTGCACTTGAGTATATGAAGTATTGTCAGTAAGTTTGTAGATAATTCCAAATTTGGTGTTGTAGTCGACAGTGAAAAATGATCTCTCAGAATATAATGGGAACTTAATTAGGTGAGCTGAGGAGTGTCAGATGGATTTTATTTTAGATAAATGCGAGGTGTTGCATTTTGGCAAGAAAAGTCAGGGCCAGACACATAGGTAGGATCCTGTCGAAAGTTGCAAATCAAGGAGAACTCCATAGAAATTATAGAATCCCTACAGTTAGGAAACAGGATTTTCGGCCCATCGAGGCCACACCGTCTCTCTAAACAGTATCTCACTGGACAAACCCCTACCCTATCCCTCTCAGCCTGCATTTCCCGTGGCTAATGCACCTTGCCCTCACATCCAAGTGTACTATGCACAATTTAGGATGGCCAACCTACCCTTACCTGTATATCATTATACTGTCGGAGGGAAACATAGCATCCGGAGGAAACTCACACAGACACGGGGAGAATGTGCAATCTCCACACAGCCAGTCATTCAAGGATGGAATTAAACCCCGATCGCTGCACTGTGAGGCACCTTGTGGTGCAGGTTCTCCATTCCTTGAAATTGCCGTCACAGGTAGACGGCGCAGTGAAGAAGGCACTCGGTGTTCTTCCCTTTATTGGTGCGTGCTTTGAGTCTATGCGTTTGCATGACATGTTGCATCTGTACAGGACATTGGTTTGGTCACTTTTGTAATATTGGCTTTAATTCTGGTCACCCTGCTGTCGGAGAGATGTTGTCAAACTTGAAAGTGTGCAGAAGAGATTTAAAAGAATTTTGCAGGTGTTGGAGGGTTGGAGTTACAGGGAGAGTTTGAATAGGCTGGGAGTACTTTCAAGTGTTGAGGCTGAGGGTGGACCTTAAAGAAATTTATAAAATCAGGAGGGGCATAGATAAAGTAAACAGTCAATGTATTTTCCCAGGATAGACAATTCCAAATAAGGAATATGAAGGCTTAAGGTGAGAGGAGAAAGATTTATAAAGGGATGTGAGGGACAACATTTTCACACAGAGTCTGTTGCTTATATGGATTGAACAGCCAAAAGAGGTGGTGGAAGCAGGCACAGTTACACCTTCTAAAAGGCATTTGGATGGATACATGCATGGAACGTGTTTAGAGAGAGATGGGCCAAGTGCTGGCAAGGGAGACGAGATTAATTTAGGATATTTGGTTGGTATAGATAACCAGACCGAAGGATTTTTTCTGTGCTGTACATCTCTGAGAGTCTATTGACTCTTGAGAGTTTAACACGGGAACAGGAGGAGGCTATTCAGCTTCTGAATTCTGTAAGTCAGCTGGTTTGCTCAATTACTGACAGTAAAATACAAAAATAAATCATTCAAAATTTGATGGTGTTTTACAGAAACAGGAGAAAGGCCTTTAGTCAAGAAAAAGCTATAAAGAATGTGAAGAGGCCGTTCAGTCCCTCACCTCCATTCCACAGGAGCAGCAGGTGAGCACAGAGCTATTGGAGCCTGTTACTCAGGAGCAGGAGGAGAACATCTACTTTCAAAAAACTTGTTTCGGAGGCAGTCACTCAACTGCTCGTGACTGGGACACAGGAACAGGAGGGAGTCACTCAACTGCTCGAGACTGGGACACAGGAACAGGAGGCAGTCACTCAACTGCTCGAGACTGGGACACAGGGACAGTATGGAGTCATTCAACTGCTTGAGACTGGGACACAGGAACAGGAGCCGGTCATTCAACTGCTCGAAATTTGGACACAGGGAAATCTAGAGGCTAGAGAGGCGCGAGGATCCTGTTACGCAGGAACAGGAGGAGGTAACTCACTCCCCACCAGTATGGGACACTGGGAGAGAAGGGGAGTTTGCTTGGAACAAACATAAATATATGAATAAGTTGCATTCGTGGTCCACACAATCCTGCCCCAACATTCACTCGGACCACGGCTGATCTGATTGTGATTCCCTCATTCCATTTTACAGAGACTGTCCTCTCTGCAGCCTGTGCTCCATTTGTTGGTCATGTTGCCGAACCAGATGGTGTAACAACAGTCACCATGACTCATCCAGACGGTAGGGTCTAACCGGATGAGTCTGGATTTGAAGGGTCCAATAACAAGAATTAATGCATAAAATAAAGGTATAGCCAGATGTTTAGTTCTCTCACATTCGCAATCCAACTCACATAACCAGCCCGTCCATTATACTTTCAGGATGGAGCACTGTGTAGATCCGGCTACTGTACTGCAGAATACAACCCAGCAATGTCCAGAATGGAACTCTGTGCAGCCCACACCAATGCTGGATCTCTAATCCTGGGCTAAATGTGCAGCGTGGGGAGCTGTGCAGTCCGCACTGGTTCATTCATATATAAACCCAGGCTGTTGCATTGTTCGGTAACACTGTGTTAGATCACTGCCCAGTGTGGGGATACATGTAACCAATGCTGAAAGTGACAGGATGTGCAGCTCCCATCCATTTACAGCTCCATATCTCCACTGTACTTTGACAAAGGGTGCCATGGATGTGAAAATCACTGCGATGTAGAGATGTAAATGGAAACATTTTAAGTACCAATAGTTCCGTTTCAGGCGAGTATCACACCAGTATTTAAAGTTGAAATACCTGAGATAATATCCAATGAGGTTTCGTGAATGGTGCAAAGTAGTTAGAGGGGGATGGTAATGTTATAGTGGTTGCACTATAATCAACAATGTGAATTAGAGGAACAAATATGCAGGGGGACTGGGGAGACTTGCAGAAACAATAGGGTTGTTATAATAGGTGATTTCAATTTTCCTAACATAGACTGGGTCTCCCAGATGGTTAATAACTTAGGTGGAACGTAATTTGTTAAGTGTGTTCAGCGAAGTTTCCACAATCAATATATAGATTATCGTACTCAGGAAGGGACAAACGCGACCTACTGTTGGGAAATAGGGCAGGATAGGTGAAGGAGATAAAGTGGGGGAGCATTTTGGGAAAAGTGATCAGAGTTGTATTAATTTTAAAATAGTTATGGTAGGGACAAAATTGGTCCACAGATTCAAGTTCTAAATTGGGGCAAGGCGTATGTTGTTGGAGTTAGACAGAGGATTGCAGGGGATGATTGGAGTAGTTTGATTCCAGGTAAAAGGATCTCGGGCAAGAGGGAGGGCTTTAAAAGTGAGATAGCTTGAGTTCAAGGTTTCCATTTTCCTGTGAGGGTGAAGGTTGTGTGAGACTGGAAGAGTTAACTCTGGATGTCAAGAGATATTGAGGCTTTGACCAGAAAAAAGGAGGCGTGGCTCATGTTCAGGCAGCTCATATCAAGGGAATCCCTGGAGGTATATACAGGGGATAGAGGAGTTTACTGCAGAAGGATATCAGCAAGGCCATAAGGGGGTATGAGGTAGTCTTGGCTGAGAAGATTAGAGTGAATCCAAATGCAGTATAGTAAAGATAAAGAGCAACTAGAGAGAGAATAGGATGCTTTAAAATCCAAAACCGGCATGCATGCGGAAAACCTCAAGAGATGGGTGAAGTCCTCAATTTCCCCTCTGTGTTTATCATGAAGAAAGACATGAAGACCTGTGACCTTTGGGAGGTTAGTTGTCATATCTTGGTACTGTCCATATCACAGTAGAGTTGCTGTTGGACATATTAGAATGCACAAAGTCAGACAAATCTCTTGGTCCTGATCAGATATATCTGAGAACACTGTAAAAGGCGAGAGAAAAAGCTTAGGGACCAAGATCCGGGAAGTCTGGGAGGTAGCAAATGTTGTGCCCTTATTCAAGAAGGGCTCCAAAAACAAGCCTAGGAAATATAGACCAGTAAGCTTCACACCTGTTTTCGGTAAACCACTTGAGAAGGTTCTGAGAGATAAGATGTGCATGCATTTGGAAAGACACAGTTTGACTTGGAGCCGTCAGCATGGCTTTATGCCTGGCGGATCATACCTTACAAATTTTGTTAGAGATTTTTGAGGAAGTGACCAGGAAGGTCGATGAGAGCAGGGATGTATGCATATTCTATATGGATTTCAGTAAGGCCTTTGATAAGGTTCCACATAGTAGGCCGCTCTAGAAGGTTAGATCGCATGGTATCCAAGGTGAACTGGCAAATTAGACTGAGCTGCCAGTGGAAGTGGTTGAAGTGGGCACACTAACAACATTGAAAAGGCAATTGGACAAATACACAGATAGGAAAGGATTAGATGGATACAGAGCAAAGACAGAGAAATGGCAGATTGGTAGATAAGGGGCAATTACACCATGGTTTGTTGACCGTGCACGGTGGGCGTATTGGATGGGCGAGTACAGAGGGGGAACATGCCCATCCTAGAGGGTGCCACACCAACAGACCCATCGAGCATGGTCTGGGATCACTACCAAATTCAGTGTAGTATTTGAGGTCTGAAGAAATGTCCAGCAATACAGGACAAGCATCAATAACCTTCTCCACTCTGTCAGGATAAGGGTCACCGTATTCTGTCTGCTCCCTCACAATCACTGTGTATCTGTTATGGCACCGATCCCTGAACAAGGCTCATGATCCCCCACTCTCACTATTGCATGCAACACCTTCTCTCTCTCTCTCTCCTTTGCAATACCTCCCACACAGTCATAGAATATTCTGGAGAAAGCCGATTATAGAATGCTCCAGATAATGTTCCAAATATTTCCCAGTTTCAGGAAAATGGCAGTGCCCCAGTGTGTAACACAAAAGAGTCACTTGACTCACCTTAATGATATTAAACCAAAAACAACTTCTAAACACGCCTTGTTACAAATACAATTTCGAGCAGAGAACATTTTTAACCTCAGGCGTTATCTTGACCGTTATCTGAACTGTACCACTTTCCTTATTATGAATGTTTCTCTTACCCTTTGTCTGTGACTGTTTCTGTCTGTAACAGTTGCACTGCCTCCCACTCAGTTGGCAGGACGGCCGGTTTTGATGCAGAGAGAGGGCAACAGCGCAGGTTCAGTTCCTCACACTGGCAGAGATTACCAAGAAGGGGACACTCTCTCAGCCTCACCCCATCACCCGACATGTGGTGATCCTCAGGACAAACCACCATGAATGGTCTCACTAATGAGAGTTTTTTGGGACTGTATTCTATCAATGTTAGCATTTTAATTTAAAAAAAAATAAAAAGAGATTTTTAATATTATAATAAACCAATAACAACACAACTCAAATAACTGAAAAAAATTACATCCAATTGCATGTACACACAAAACAACTTAAAACACTACACAGACAGAAGAAAAAAACAAAACTAAACAATAAGTAATGAATACATAATACAGCTCAGCATAACAAAAGGACAACTCTCGTTCATCAAGAGCATTAACTGATACGCATTTTTATGTTCATAATTCTTCCTCTCTGGGAGTTCAGACATCCAACACAACAGAATATTTTTCCTAGCACGGAAAGTACGGAATGTAAGGATGTATTTTTTTCCCCATGTGCATCTGTAGAAAGTACCGTGGGCAGGCCCAGGAAATGCGAAACCAGGTCCATCTCCAATTCAGTCCCCAATACCCACTCTACCACAGCTAACACAGTGATCCAATATAGATGAAGTCTGCAGCAGGACCACAAGCAATGAGTAAGAGTGCCTGTAGTCATTCTGCATTTAGTACATGCTAAAGACCATCCCACTTTGCATTTTGAGAGACAATTTGGGGTCAGATAGACCCTACGAAGAATTTTCAACTGCATGGTATGGGTCCTATTACAAATCAAAATCCTTCGGGCTTTTTCACAAATATGTCTCCGAAGTGGCCTGAACCCCCAAATCTCTCGCAGACATCACAAAGCTGCACAGTCTCGTCTGAGTGGACACTCTCCAACTAATGATAAAGGGTACTGACAGAGCGTGTATTCTAAGCAACAAGCGCCCACTTCTCTCTATCGGATCTGTAAGAGTGTGGTAAAAGTGTGTTTTTTTTTAAATCAAATCTCTCATCTGGATAAAAATACAGAAGAGTTCTCTACTAGGTAGTCCATACGTACGAGTTATTTGATCATATCATATCATTGTTTCTCCATCAAATAACACGTGGTGGCTCAGTGGTGAGCATTGCTGCCTCACAGCACCAGGGTCTCGGCTTTGGTTCTGGTCTTGGGTGACTGGCTGTGTGGAGTTAACATTCTCGCCGTGTCTGTGTGGGCTTCCTCCCACAGTACAAAGATGTGCAGGTTAGATGAATTGGTCAATGATAAATCACCCATAGTGTTCAGAGATGTGTAGGTTTGGGCATTAGTCAGGGTAAATATAGGATGGTAGGGGAATGGGTCTGGGTGGGTTACTCTTCAGAAGGTCGAAGTGGACTTGCAGGGCCTAAGGGCTTGTATCCACACTGTAGGGATTCTACTAATTCTAAATCACTCAAGCAAGGTACAGCCCTTCCTGCCCACAGTTTAAACCTGGAATCCATTAACCCCGGATGACAACCCAGTATACCAATTATAGGGGTAAGAAACATGGTTTTGGCTGTATTGCCCTCGATCTGACGGATTGTCATTCATGCTTTAACAATATTGAGAATTATTGGGTTATGACAATACTTCATAAATGTTGTCAATTTAGCTAAGAAGAACAGACTAATAAAGGTTCACTTTATCTCATCGGCTTCAATATCTCACAGAATTGACGCCGAGTCCTCAGCAGACCAGGCACTAACATAGGATAAAAAAGAGCTTAATTGATAGCTTTTATCTGGGCGATCTACTCCCCACAATCTGTGGGGTAGTTGCAATTTGTTAGCTTGATAAAGAGTCGCTTATGCTGCCAAATAAAAGAGCTAAACCACCCATTATGTCACCTAAATACCTATGGGGGAAATATCAAAGGAAGCATTCCCACGGGGTATAGTAATTGAGGAAGGACATTCTTTAATAAGAGCTATCCGACCTAGCCAAGAAATTGGAAGTGCCTCCCATCTTTGAAGGTCTTGTTTAATCTTGTCAAACAAATGGACATAGTTCACGTTCAATAAATGATCAAAGACAGTTGTAATGAATATACTGAAATAGAGAACCTCGCCCCCCACCCACGTGACCATTTAAAAGGAAACCAGGATTTGCCCTCATTCAGTTATTTCCTCAAGACCTCCCATAGACATGGCCTCCAACGTTGTAAAATTAATCTTAAAGCCCGAAAAGGCGATAAGCAAATTATTGCATTGCATCATGTGAGTTGCCGAAATTGCGGGATTTGACAAAAACATAAGCCCATCTGCATACAACATAATTTTATGTGACTTTTATCCCACTTCTGGGCCAGGTATGTTGGGGTAATATTCCCAATTGTGCAGGATGCCATCGAATCTAAGTTTGTTGCAGGGATGGGGAAGAGATCAACCCTCGTGTGCCATTTCTGTAGGTTAAAGAAGAAAATAAAATCCTAACTTGTGAGGTAGATCTGCCTCCAGATCCACCAGCTCTAGTTCTAGACACAAATCCATAAATTGCTTATATTATAACGAGGGTATTGAGGGACCTTTGGACATTCTGTCCATCGTGGGGCGATAAGACAGACGAAATCTCCTTCTACAATAATGCGCCATGATGCAAGATAACTGAATTAGGAAAATGCATCTACCAGGATTTTAAGAGGCTGCACCGGGTGGCAACAAACATTTAAAATACTGTATTAATTCCCGTAGTTCAAGACTTTCAGGATTATGATCCTTCCATGGGTGTTAATACAATCTAGTAATTTAAATGGAAGATTCTTCCTATCCATTATGACTTTTCCCCCACTCTTAGTATTAAAAGATGAGAAATAAACCTGACCAAACCCGCCCTGCTGTAACATCAAATGTTCCTTGTCATCAAGGTGCATCTCCTGCAATAGGACAATTCTCTCTTTTTTAAGATGAGAAAATATATTTTTCCTCTTAACTGGCAGATGCCCCCCTCCCCACTTAATGTTCCAGGTACACCTTTTAAGCACATCATTATCCATAACACACTGCAGCAACATTTGAACTCGAGAGAATTTCATATCGAATTACACATCGCTGAGCATTAATGACAAAAGTCTCGTCGAGCCTAAAATCTGCACAAACTAAAACTACTGCAACTTACAAGCTCTCAAAACTGTCCAAAGCTAAAAACATCAAAAAGAACGAAACAAAATGCAAAGTGCCAATGACACTTGATAGGGTTTTTACCCCCCACCCCACCCCCCCCCCCCCTCACCCAATGGGGACGCTGACGGTCTAGGTCTCTGTTGTACAACACTGACAAAGGCCCACCTTTTAATTGTATAGGTCCTGCTCTTGTTTGATTTACCAAATCCAATACCTCGCATTAATCCAAACTAAACTCCATCTGCCACTCCGCAGCCCAGTGTGTGACATTACTGCCACCTCACCTTCCCCATTTAATTTTAAATTCCCTCCCCGTCTCCAGGATGCCTGCACACTCCGGCCTTGATTTTCACAAAGACCCTGAGCTTGGTTTGCCTTGCCTTGTGTGGTTAGGGGGAGGAGGGACAGATTGCAGACACAGTCAGTGAGGAGGAGAGGCTGGACAGTTATCAGCGCCTGGTATCATTTCATGGTTTTAGGAAGAAGGCAGTCACACGTGAGAGTTGGGTAATACTGATCGGTTTTTTGGGGCCAGAAATTATGGCCTTTTTCCGTCTCTGGTGTTCAGTAATGAAAATCTATTCGAGACCCTTCATTGTGCAGAGTGTGTCTGCAGGATTTCTTTCCCTAATATTGCAGACGACAGATAATAGCAATTAAAGCTGTTCATACTTAACTTCGATGATACAGCACGTACACTCAACAAGGGAATAACAATGACTGTAGATGCTGGTAACATGATTCTGGATTCGTGGTGCTGGAAGAGCACAGCATTTCAGGCAGCATCCGAGAGGCAGTAAAATCGACGTTTCGGGCAAAAAACCCTTCATCAGGAAGGGCTTTTGCCTGAAACGTCGAGTTTACTGCTCCTCGGATGCTGCCTGATCTGCTGGGCTCTTCCAGCACCACGAATCACATATACTCAACATCCTAGACTTGAGACAAATATTTTGCCTTTGTTTAACAATACAAAGTTTTTTGTGTAATTCAGTAATGGTAACCTGATTATAATAAATCCACACCGAGCTGAATGTAGGCACTAAAATATGACCCAAAATCTGGATATGGTAGTGTCGTGGGTAATGTCCCTGCCTCTGAGCTAGAGGTTGGATTTGATTCCTGAATGTGCGTGGTGGTGTTCAAAGCTCTAGACTCGAAGTTCTGGATTCAAGTCCTTCCTGTGGTAGATGTATGTCCCAGCATGCCAGAACAGGCTGATGAACAAACACACAGGAGAATAATGTTACAGCCTTATGGGTATTGCCGAGTGCTGCTAGTGTCCCTACCTCTGGGCACAAATGTCTGGGTGCAAATCCTACAGAAGTGTTTCATAACACACCTGAACAAACTGATTAAAATGGATTTAGAATTGTGACCTGATGGAGAAGGAAGAGGTGTCAGTATTGCATTTCAGAATTTAGGCCCAGGATGATTTGAAGCACAGCCATTCAAGTTGGTTGGAGTCACATTTCGCAGCAGTAGAGGTTTATAAAATCAACATGGTCATGGATAGGGTGAGTAGTCAGGGTTTTTCCCCCAGATTGGAGCGTCCAAAACTAGAGGGCATTGGTTGAAATTGAGAGGAAAAAGGTATTGACGTGTGCATGTGGAATGAGCTGCCAGAGGAAGTGGTGGAGGCTGGTACAAATACAGCATGTAAAAGGCATCTGGATGCTGACAGACCTGCCGAGGTTTTCCAGCAATTTCTGTATTTGTTGAAAAATGCATTCATTTTAACACAATATTCTGAATACATTAAACATTTTATTTTTTAATGACGCAGCGACATATAAACATATCTTGAAATAGACCAAGGCCATTTTCTGCTCTGGATATGGCTTTGTGTATGACAGCAGCAATGATGCACCTACATGGAACAGGGAATGTGATGGAGACATAGTTTGGACAATGTACAAGGAGACCCCACATGGTCCAGTTTGGGAGAGGATGACGTTACTGTGTGATTCAGCTCAGAGAGGGAGAAAATGTAATCAGCCTGAGAAGGAACGGCCGATTATACTCTATCTCCTTCATTGTTCCTCATCACAGCAATGTATGCGAGCGAAAACAAAAAATCTGCAGTCATCGTTACCATTCCTATTTTTTATAGAATCCCTACAATGTGCAAACAGGCCGTTCGGCCCAAAACGTCCATACCAACCTTCACAGGCTCACTCCCTTACATTTACCCCGACCGATGCATCTAACCGAGAAACCCCTGAACACTTCGGACAAATTATAATGACCAATCCACTAACCAGCACAACTTTGGACTGTGGAAGGTAACTGGAGCAACCATTAGAAGGGGAGAATATGCAACCCGAGTCTGGAATTGAACGCAAGTCCCTGGTGCTGTAAGGCAGCGGTGCTAACCACTGAGACACTGTGATACCCTTGGGCGATCCCTGTCCAGAATTCATTGGAATCTCTTCACTGCCTAATGCAAAGGGAATTCAGCCAAATCCAACTGTTCCAGGATGAAATCCCATTGCTAGTATCTTGTGTGAGAAGAATATCTTCAGAAGCAGAATAACATTTTGAACAATCTCTCAATTTTTCCTTTTGTCATGAGTTACAATAATATATGGACAAAATGCGTTCAACTTGAAATTGCAGAGATTGTGTGTGTGTGAGTGTGTGTGTGTTTCGAAAGGAAAATGTCGATTCTGTATTTGCAATATCCAAACAGTTTGCCATTCATCTTTCCACCATAGTTTGAGTAATATTGCTCTGGATCATAAACGTGCTTTTTTAGCAGATTAAAGAAACTAGCCTTACTTGGTTGCTAAAACTGACCCTGACCCGGTTTGAGACCGATATCATCGGACATATCACAAACCTGGTTACATTTGACATGTGTTATGAGCAGTGGAGGAGTGGGACGAGAAAAGGAAACAGTGACCCAAAAAGCCAGGGAACTAGAGACCGGTGAGCCTGATGTCAGTGGTGGGTAAGTTGTTGGAGGTGATTCTGAGGGACAGGATTTACATACATGCTTATGCCCGAAACGTCGATTCTCCTGCTCCTTGGATGCTGCCTGACCTGCTGTGTTTTTCCAGCAACACATTTTTCAGCTCATGCATTTGGGAAGGCAAGGGCTGATCGGGGTAGTCAACGTGGCTTTCTGCATGAGAAATCATGTCTCATTAATTTGATTGAGTTTTATGAAAAGGTGACAAAGAAGATTGATGAAGGCAGTTTGGTAGAAATTGTCTACATGGACCTCAGTAAGGTGTTCACAACATTCCGATTGGTAGGCAGATGAGTAAGGTTCGGTCACACGAGATACAGAGGAAGCTCGACACAACTGGCTTGAAGGAAGAGGGGTATTTTTCAGACTGGAGGTTTGTGAGCAGCAGTGTGCTGTAAGATTCAGTACTGACTTCACTGCATTTCATCATTTATGTCAAGGATTTAGATGCGAATAAAGGGGCCATAGTTAGTTAGGTTACAGATTACATCAGAAAGGTGGTGTAGTAGATTGTCTCAGAGTACAACGAGACTACAATAAGATGGGACAAAGGGACAAGGAGTGACGATACAGATAAATTTAGATAGATACGACGTATTGCATTTTGGGAAGGCAAATCAGGGCAGAAATTATACACTTAATTGTAAGGTCCTGGGGCGTGTTGTTAATAAAAGGGTCATAGGGCTGTAGGCACATAGTTACTTGAAAGTGGAGTCGCAGGTAGACAGAGTGGTGCAGAACAAATTTGGCACATTTGTCTTAATCAGTCAGAGCATTGATTATAGGAGGTGTGGTTGCATGTTGCATCTGAACAGGAAGTTGGTGAGGCCACTTTAAGAATACTGCATGCAACTCGGTTTGAGCTTCAGGGAGAGGTGGATTAGGTTGAGGTGTTTCCCCCTGGAGTCTCAGAGGTCGAAGGGTGACTTTATAGAGGTTGATAGAATCATCAGAGGCATGGATATTCTGAACAGCCATGTTCTGCTACCCAGGAGAGGGGAGTCCAGAACAAGAGGGAATAGGTTGAAGGGGAGAGGGCAAATAATTTAGAATGGACCTGAAGGTAAATGTTTCACACAGAGAGTGGTGCGTGTACAGAAAGTGCTGTCAGAGGAAGTGGTGAAGGTGGCTAAAATCGCACATTTAAAATGTATCTGAAAGATGAGGGATATTGGCAAAATGCTTGCAAGTCAGGAGGCATGGGATAGAGGGAAATTTGGCCAATTGGATAGAAAACTGGCTAACCGGTAGAAGTCAGAGAGTGGTGGTAGATGGTAAATATTCAGCATGGAGTCCAGTTACAAGTGGAGTTCCGCAGGGATCAGTTCTGTGTCCTCTGCTGTTTGTAATTTTTATTAATGACTTAGAGGAGGGAGTCGAAGGGTGGGTCAGTAAATTTGCAGATGATACAAAGATAGGTGGAGTTGTGGACAGTGAGGAGGGCTGTTGTCGGCTGCAGAGGGACTTAGATAGGATGCAGAGCTGGGCTGAGGAGTGACAGATGGAGTTCAACCCTGCCAAGTGTGAGGTTGTCCATTTTGGAAGAACAAATAAGAATGCGGAATACAGGGTTAATGGTAGGGTACTTGGTCAGGTGGAGGAACAGAGGGATCTTGGGGTCTATGTACATAGATCTTTGAAGGTTGCCACTCAGGTGGATAGAGTTTGTAAGAAGGCCTATGGAGTATTATCGTTCATTAGCAGAGGGATTGAATTCAAGAGTCGTGAGGTGATGTTGCAGCTGTACAGGACTTTGGTTAGGCCACATTTGGAGTACTGTGTGCAGTTCTGGTCGCCTCACTTTAGGAAAGATGTGGAAGCTTTGGAGAGGGTGCAGAGAAGATTTACCAGGATGTTGCCTGGAATGGAGAGTAGGTCGTACGAGGATAGGTTGAGAGTTCTCGGCCTTTTCTCGTTGGAACGGCGAAGGATGAGGGGTGACTTGATAGAGGTTTATAAGATGATCAGCGGAATAGATAGAGTAGACAGTCAGAAACTTTTTCCCCGGGTACAACAGAGTGTTACAAGGGGACATAAATTTAAGGTGAAGGGTGGAAGGTATAGGGGAGATGTCAGGGGTGGGTTCTTTACCCAGAGAGTGGTGGGGGCATGGAATGCGCTGCCCGAGGGAGTGGTAGAGTCAGATTCATTGGCGACCTTTAAGTGGCATTTGGATAGGTACATGGATGGGTGCTTAATCTAGGATAGAAGTTCGGCACAACATCGTGGGCCGAAGGGCCTGTTCTGTGCTGTATTGTTCTATGTTCTATGTTCAAATGGGACAAGGTCAGATTTGATATCTGATCAGAGTGAACAGATTGGACTAACGGGTCTGTTTCCATTCTGCATGACTGTCGGATTCTATAAGAGGGATGGTGAAATATTCTGAAAGGATCTTTCAAGTGTGAATTCTCTTCACTGGAAGTTTACCGTGCCTCTATGTTCACATGGATTGAAAGCTGTTTAGTTAAATATTTGACAGGGAAGTGAGTTACGGGTAATAGTATACAGACAGGAAAGTGGGGCTGAGTCCATTATCATATTGCCTGGTGGAGAAGGCTCAAATTATCTAATGTCCCACTCCTGCTCTTCAGTCCCATGATTCTGTGTTCCATCCAGCCCCGCATACCTGCTAGATAGGAGAGGTTGGAGGCCACTTACTCCTATAACCTGTTGCACAGAAACAGAGGAGACCATTCAGCCTCTCAAGACTATCACACACACTTTGAAGTGATTTGGGAAATGTAATTGGAAAGCCCAGGCTGGGTATGAAAGAGGCCCCTCATCTCTCTTTACAGAGCTTCCCCTCTCTGCAACTTGTGCTCCATTTGTTGGTCATGTTGTAGACCCAGATTCACTGTGAATACAGCCCCCATACCTCACCCAGAGATGGCTCACAAAATCCTCTGGTCTCCCTGCCTGCAACATTCCATAACAGACATTCATGAAAATAACACCCACTAACTTTCCAAGAACAGAATGTGAGAACATCAGAAACAGGAGCAGGTTGTTCACTCCCCAAGCCTGCCTTGCCCTTCACTAAGGTCATGATTGATCTGCTCACTGTCTCAAATCTACTTTCATACCCAATTCATCATTGCCCTCAACTCTCTGACAGATCAATATGCATCTTCCTCCTCTTCAAATACTTTCAGTCATTTTGCTCCCCACCACTCTTGAGAAGAGAAATCCTGACATTCAATACCATGTGTTTGAAGAAAACACTTGCTGCTCCTATATCATGGTTTATTGATATGAACACAAGAGGTTGACTCAAGGGTTCAGGTATAAATGACTGGCCCCGATATCAAGGAGCTGAACAAAACTGGAATTAATGGGAATCAGAGTAAACTCTCCAGTGTTTGGAGTCAAACATGGCACAAAGGAAGGTGTTCATCATCTCAGTCCTGGGTCATCTCTGTGTGCGATCCTCAGCGTAGCTTCCTCTTGACAAACAGCTTCAGCTGCTTCATCAATGTCTCCCGCCCCCACCCCCACCTCTAACCCCACCCTCACCCTCCCCACCATAAGATCTGAAGAGGCGATGGTCACTGAAGATTCCACAATGTTCAGAACATTTTGTACCCCTGTCAGCTCCTGAACTAGTATGTGTCCACGTGCAGCAAGATCCAGACTCCATTGAGACTTGTGCTGTTAAATGGTCCATAACATTCATGTAACAGCACTGCCTGACACTGCACATTGCCACAGTAAAACAAGAGTTCATTCGGCACCTCACGCTGGTTTCACAGGAATATGAGAAAGCCATTCAGCCCATTGACACTATTGGAGAAGAACAGGGACAACCCATTCAGTGCCTCCAGCCTATTACTCAGGAAGAGAAGGAGTCTAGTGTGATGGGCCACACCAGAGCGCCTGGAAAATATTTGAAGGCGGTAACCTAGACTCTTTTTTTATTTTGAAGTGACTGTTCCAGATGCATGGACTGGTCAAACTACTTGGTGTGAAGATAAACACTATTTGTTGAAACATGAAAGATAAAATGAAAGCAAAGAAAGAGGAATTTAGAATAACGTAATTCTATTAGACAAGTTAACAGAATAACAAATCTAGGAACTATTATTAATGAACTGTTCCAATATAGGAAAATCCCATCAACACAGCCCCTGGCAGAAAGGAAAATTCAGACACAGATTGTCACAAACATTTCTCTAATCCAGGAATTAAAAACAGCACCAAGAGAAAATTCAGAGAGTAGCAGACAGGAGATAGTCACTGAAGCTTCCAACTCTGTGGAGACCCCAACAGTTTCTGATGCTACTTGGAAACCAAAACCCGAGATCGTAACCTGTGAGAGCTGGCCACACCCAATTTGGCTGCATTAAAATTAATCCAAAGCATCCCTAGCTGTTTACTCAGTGGCCTTAACTAACCAGTTTGGTAACGATCATTCAACCTCTCTCTGAAAAGGAACCAGGACAAAATAACCTCTCAAAGCCTGCAGCATCATCACACTTGTCATTACATCGATCTGTCAAACAGGAACCGGGGTAACCCAATCAGGCCCTTGGTCCTGTCCAATCGCAAGAGGAAGAAGCCATTCAGACCCTTGAGTCTCTTACACAGGAACAGGAGGAGGCCATTCAGCCCCTGGAGTCTCTTACAAGGGAACAGGAGGAGGCCATTCGGCCCCTAAAGCCACTTCCACAGCAATACGATGAGGCCATTCAGCTCCTTCAGTCTCTTACACAGGAACAGAAGGAGGCCATTCAGCCCCTAAAGTCACTTATACAGGAACAGGAGTAGGCCATTAAGCCCCTTGAGTCATTTACACAGGAACAGTACGAGGCCATTCCTCCCTCAACGCACTTGCAAAGGGACAGATGAGGTAATTGATGCTGATTCCTGGAATGGCTTCTACCCAAAATGTGGATTCTCCTGCTGCTCGGAGCTGCCTGACCATCTGTGCTTTTCCAGCAATCTACTCTCGACTACAATCTCCAGCATCGGCAGTCCTCATTGTCTCCAGATTGATGCGTTAACATGATGAACAAGTGGAGCAGAGGCTGCACAGACAGACTGCTCCACGTTGTTCCTCCTGGCTCCTTTGCTCATGATACACACGTGGGACTTTAACGTGGTTTTCTAGTGGTGAGGAAGGAAGACATATGTCTTGTGTGAAGTCTCAAGAAGGCACCTTCCATCTCCGAGAATCCAGCCTGGTGTACTCTATGTAGGGTGGAAGCTGGTGGGAATAGCTACTTGTTTCAGATCGAAGGTATTGTGGCTGCTGTTGGGGATTGTGAACAACATGGCGTTCAGTACGGGTTCACACGCCAACTGCACAATAACATGTGGAGAGTTAGTTTAGGCATATAAATAATTCGTAAAGCCATGTTAGATTGATGAATCGACTCTCTACATTCAAATAATGCTGATCTTGCTCATGTTGATCTTGTTGAGTGCTTGTCTTGTGCAGTGTATCCTGTATGCCTTACTCTGTCCAAGTCTATTTCCACCATATGATCTGTCTGTCTATGCATACTATGATCTGCCTCCACTGCTCATAAATAAAGTGTTTCCCTGTACTGTACGTGACAATAAATCAAACCAATCAATCCTGGGTAAAGCATGGAATTTCTCACCCTATCAATGTGTCTTTTGGAAATACACTTGCTACACCTCATGTTTCAGCACCACCATTTCTTCGTATTTCCCAGCTCTGCAGATTAAACTCTCAGGTTCGTCACTCTACCCTCATGATACAGCCATCTGTATCTGTGGGAAGGATATCATTCCTTACAAAGGAGATCAAATCCGTAGAGAGTGTCCCAAATGCTCTCTCAGCAAGTCTTTACAACAGCAGGAAGATGGCTTTACTTATGTACTCGAATCATCTCACAATGAAGGACAGCATACCATTGACTGCACCCAATACTCACACAGGGTTTGATTCAGAGCAGTCAGCATAGTCTTGTGAGTGGGATATCATGCTTCCCAAATTTGTTAGAGTTCTTTGAAGAAGTGACCAAGAAGGTTTACGAGGACAGAGCTGGAAATTTAGTCTCTATGGATTTCAGTAAGGCCTTTGATAAGGTTCCACATGGCAGGCTGCTCTGGAAGGTTCCATCACGTGGAATGCTGGGGGAACTGGCCAATCGGATGTGCAGTTGGGTTGATGGTTGGAAGCAGAGGGTTTAGGGGAAGGATGCTTGTCAGACCGGAGGCTGGGTCCATTGCTGTTTGTTATCTATGATTTGGTTGAGAATGTACAAGGCATGATTAGTAAGTTTGCAGATGACACTAAAATAAGTGGGAGCATGATCAGTGAGAAAGTTTATCAGAAATTGCAGCAGGAACTTAATCAGGTGGGGAAGTGTGCCGAGAAATGGCAAATGGAATTTAACATAGATGTGTGAGGACTTGCATATTGGAAACTAAAGTCAAGGTAGGAGTTACACTGTGAATGGGAGGGTCTTAAGGGGTGCAGTGGGCAGAGAGTCCTTGGTTTTCACAAACACGGTTCTCTAAGAGTAGAGTCACAGTTAGACAGGGCAGTGAAGAAGGCTTTTGGCACATTGGTCTTCATCAGGCAGGACATTGTGTACAGAAGTTGGGAATTTATGTTGCAGTTACACAGGACTTCGTAAGGCCGCACTTGGAGTATTGTATTCAGTTTTTGTAACCTTGTTATAGGGAGGATGTTATGAAATTAGAAAGAGTGCAGAAGAAATTTACAAAGACGTTGCCAGGACCCAATGGTCGGAGATATAGGGAGAGGTTGGACAAGCTAGGACCTTTTCTTTAGAGTGTAGGAGAATGAGGGAGTCCTTATAGAGCTGTATAAAATCACGAGGTGTATGGATAGGGTTAATGCTCTCAGTTTTTTTCCAAGGTATAGAAAATCGAGGTTTAGAGGGGATCAGTTTAAGGATAGAGGAGAAGGAATAAAAGGGAACCTGCGTGGTCACTTCTTTACACAGAGGGCTGGTACATGGATGAGCTGCCAGCAGATGTGGCTGGTGGTGGGGCGGGGGGTGGGGGTGTACATTAACAACATTAACAACATTTCAATGCATTTGGATAAATATGTCGAGAGGAAAGGACTGGAAGGATATGGGCCAACTGCAGGGAAATGGTGCTAACGTGGATGGACATTTACAAGGTGGACTCGAACCCCTCTGTTAATTAAAACCAAACACCCAGAAAAGCTCACCTCACCTCGTAATCTGTTAAAATATGAGTGACACAGATCTCCTATATTCCACTATTTAAACAAAAATTAACAAGTTTGTTTCTTAACTTTAATAGGGAACACTAAACAACAACTATTGAAAAATACAAGCCCCTCTTTTCTTAGCTACTTACTATCTGACTCCAACTCTGTGAAAATATGCTGTTCCAACAGCGCACAAATTAAACATTACAATCTCGAGAGCACACAATCTCCATCTTCCCCGCTGTGCTCACTCTTCCAGCTGCTGATCTCCCCGGGTAATTTTTTTTATTGCAAGTAGGTTTAGATGAACATGTGTCTTTGATAGAGAGTGTTTGAGATGGCCAGTTAGCACTCCTGCTCTACAGCAGTTACTCTGCTGTTGGATGGCAGTAGCTCTCCCTCCAGTGTTCAAAATGCTGGGTATGCATACTCCCCATGATATAGTAATTCTCATAATTTGGTTGCTTACCAGGTGTCCAAACAATAATATTCAAATAGCATTGGCTTCTGGTTTCCTGAGCGTTATTTAAACTCTTTGGTTGCATTTGAATGGCTGTCAAAACAGCAACCAAAACTCAGGTAGCCACTTCTCAGCTAATGGTGACATGTGGAACAGTTTGACCTTTAGCTGGCGTCTGTGGCTTTAAGTTCTATTCGGAAAAACCCGTTCTGTTTTCAAGTACCCTACGTGTTTTTGGCTTCATAACATCTCCCCCCTTCAGAAAATAAAGTGAACCAGCAGAATGAAAAGATGACTACATTTCTTCTCCTCTAATTCTTAATCCCAATTTTATGAAATGCAAAAGTATTAATCTCAGTTATATCATTCATATTAATTCTGCTCACCATTATAACACTGGAATAAGGTAAATCTTATCTACACTTTTTCCTGTAAATCCGCGAAAACCCATCTGCTATCACATTGTAGGAGCCACAACATGTACATTTTGTGAGGTTAAAGTCGGTCAGGTAAGACTCCAATTAAATAGTCTCATATTCTGGTCTTTAACTATTCCAAAAAATGCGAGAGATTTGTCGTTGTCCACAACCATCTCCGACAATTTGTTTGTCATATACACATTAAAATATTGGCAGGCCACTGCGAAACATAATCATTCTTGTTCAATAATGGAGATTTTGTATTTTTTTTCTGGTGGATATTGAGTTTTTTCGACAAGTAGCCAATTAGCCATTCAATTCCATCATCCTCTTTCTGTATCAATACATCTCTGACCCCTATATCCCGGGCATCAAACACAATTTTCAAAAGGTTTCAAAATATTTGGTGTATCTAAAACTGGTACGGTGATAAATCCTGATTTATAATTCTCAAATGCTTCCTGGCATTGTTCTGTCCACCACAATTCTGTGTTCATCTTTAATAAATCCATCAGTGGTGCCAATACGTTGCTGAAGTTTGGGACAAACTTCTGATAGAATCCACTCAGTTCCAAAAATCGAATCATCTCTTTCTTCGAGGATGGTTGTGGAAATCCCTCAAAGCCTTTCGTTTTTGTGTTCCATGGGGTCAACCTTCCATGTCTAATGTAATGTCCCAACAAGTCACCTCTGCCTTCGTGAATTCTGTTTTCTTTAAGCTTATTACCAAGTTTGCTTCTTGTAATCGTTTTTCATGCTCAGCCAACTGTTACATGTGAGCTTTTAATCACTTCCTAAAGATCATCACATCATACAGATAAACTACACAATTTGTTCATCTGGCTACCGCCCTGTTCCTGGATCTTAAATGTGGCTGGAGCATTATGCATCCATATAAAATACTCGATATTTTTTTTGTCATCTCCAGTGTCTTTACAAGGTAGCTTAATTGACTCCACATTTTTTTTATTTGAAAGGGGCCACTAAACCTGGCTTTGAAGGGATTTCTTACCACTGGTGGCGATACTAATACCTTATCCCCACAGGATATCCTCAAAGTTTCAGAGTTTTTATCTGCCACCTGCTTCACTCTATGTTGTGCTCTTCAGATATGATTCAGATATAGTATTTAGCAAACTCACCTACTCCATCTACTCTCTCCTTCACCTCACACACAGAATCCAAGTGTGAGATTTCCGACTTTGGTCCTGTCAATTTATATTTAATTTCAAAGGACCTCTCCCTTCATGTACAAATATTAACTCAAAGGAAGTAAAGTGAGTAGATTTATTTAGGGCATCTCTAATGGCAAACAATTTAATGGGGCACCTTTATTCCAATCATTCGGGTAATCATAACAGTACGCTGATAACATGGTCTTCAGCATCTGATGCTAACTTTCCAAGGCTCCCTGGGATTCAGGATCTGATGCACTTGATTTAAACTGCTGCATGCTGAACCTATCCATGACTTCCTTAAACAGTTGAGTGGTAAAATGAGATCCCTGGTCTGACTGAATCTTACTGCCTAGCCCACAGCGAGTAAAGAAAGCTACCAACTCCTCCACCTCCCTTTTTATCTTAACATTCCGTAATGGAATTGCCTCTGGTAACCTGGTAGACATATTCATTATGGTCAGCAAATATAGTTTTCCACTTCTATTTTAGGAAGTGGAGCTGCACAATTAATCATATCCCACGTGAAATGTTCTTCGAATGCAGTAATTGGCACGAAAGGTGCTGGTTTTATTCCTGCCTGTTACTTACCTACCATTTGGTATGTAAGTCATGTACAAAAAATAACCACGTCCTTGTACATTCCAGGCCAGTGGAAATGCTTCTGTAACTTAGCCTGAGTCTTCTGTACACCTTGGCGACCGCCTGCAGTTAGTTTATGTGCTACCCGTAACACTGTACATTACTGCTAACACATTCTGGTGCACTTCGGCCCATTTCCCTTCTGCAGTCACCTATCGGGGTCTCCATTTTAATTTTAGGATTCTATCTTTAAGTTAATAACGTTCAACAATATATTCTGAATCCTTTTCTGTGTGTGTGCATGTGTATGTGTGGGTGAATGTGTGTGTATATATCTTTTGTAAGTCCATTAGCCTTTCAGGACTAAACCTCTCTGCCTGATCCTCTGCCTGTTCAGGTTTTTCCTGCACCGTTACATCAAACAGGGGGTCAGTTCTCTGAGCATCAATTCATTTGTCTTTTTTCTTTCGTTTTTCCTTCCTGCTGTAACTTATGACAGTGGGATCTTGTTACTACACACTCTGGAAAGATTCCTCGGTATTTTTCTTTTAACACCCCAATTCCCTAGACTTCTGTTGGCTTCTCCACCACAAGGGGTGCGTCTCCCACCTCGCCTCCTGCTAAATCGTTCACAAGAACAAACTGTATTCCTGGAACTGAAACTCTGTTACTCACTGTCACTGTTACTTCCCTAATCTTGATTTGGCATTCCATCCTGATGTTACACAAGGGAATGCTTAATTTCTGTCCCCATTCCACAAATTATCACACTCTTGATTAACATGCAAGAAATAGTGAAAATACTTTCATCTCTTCGTATTAGCGCCCGAAAGAAATTGAGGACTGCAGATGCTGGAGATGAGAGTTGTAAAGTGTGTGGCTGGAAAAGCACAACAAGTCGGCTGCATCCGAGGGGCAGGAGAGTTAACGTTTCAGGTATAAATCCTTCATCAGGAAAGTGGGGGGTAAGGGAGGGGGAAGGATGTTGAGAAATAGATAGGAGGGTGGGGTGGAGCTGGGTGGAAGGGAGCTTGGAAGGCGATAGGTAGATGCAGGTGGGGTGTGATGTTGACAGGTCGGACAGGAGGGTGATAGGACTCCTATCGGTGGTAGGACAGCTGGAATCCTCAAACTGTACAGCATCAACGTTGACTTCACCAAATTCCAAATCTCTCCTCCACCAACCTCTCCCAGATCCAACCGTACAACCTAGCACTGCCCTCTTGAACCGCCCTAACTCGCCATCTTCCTTTACACCTATCGACTCCAACTTACCCTTCGACATATCACTATCACTCCCACCTACATCTTCTTATTGTCTTCCCAGTGGCCCTCCTACCAGCTCAGCTACTCCCCTCGTATTTATCTTTCAGCCCCCTTGTCCCCCTACCATGTTCCTGACAATGGGTTTCTGCCTGATATTCGATTGTCCTGCTGTTTGGATGCTGCCTGATCTGTTGTGCTTTTCCAGCGTCTCATTTCTCAACTATTACAGACTGAGCAGATCCCATATCTCACAAAATGATTACTTCTTGTCCTTCTCCCCCTGATCTTTCTGAGTAAACTTTATCTACAGAGATGAATTCTTTCAGAGATCAGGTACTGCCTCCAAACCCAGCCCTTGTCTAGGCTGTGCACTCTCCTGCTGCTCCTCAGCTCTACTTGGGGTCTCCTTTACCAGTTTCACTAATTCCACTGGGCTTAGCCTCTACCACCACATGTTTCCCCAAAGTGCCTTCATTCAACGCCCAGCACGGTGTGTCCCAGCTTACTGCAGTGAAACCACCTTTTCCCTGAGCCCTTCTTAAACCATCGGCACTGTCATTTTATGTTTTCCACTCCCTTATAGTGAGAATACCTGAGGCCTTTCACCACCTTTCAACCCCATTGGGCTTCTTTCTTCACCTGTGGTAAAGTATTGTGCGCTACTGTTCGCTTTGTAATGTGTGATCTTCCCTTCTCCCAATTTCTATCCCTCACAGGATGAAAATCTTGCCAGAAGCTAAATATCATCTCATGCCCCAGTGCATATTTACCTGCCCTTTCTGCCGTGCTTCCCACTTCTTGAACTTTCTATTCATTCACATGAATTCTTACTATCTCTGGAAGTAAGTCTTTTAACTTCTCCAGAAAATTAATCTTCCTTCAAGCCTCACAGGTCTTATCCATTTTTAAGGCCAGCACCCACCTACCAAAATGACTGTGGTTACTTCTTTCAAACTCAATATAAGACTGACCTGTTTCCGTCTCTATTTTTCTGAACTTCTGTCTATATGCTTCTAGTACCAATTCATAACCAATCAAAATAGCCAATTTGACATCTTGATAATCTCTTGACCCCACATCTGATTGCACCGCAAATACCTCACCAGCTGTGCCCACCAACTTAGTCTGAACTAGCATTACCCACAAGTTCACTGGACACGTCATCTGCCTAGCCATTTTTTCAAATGAAATAAAAAAGGTTTTGACATTTTTCTCACCGAAATATGGCAAGTTATTAACATCCCTATGTTCTCCCTTCATCTCTATCCTGTTAACTTAACTTTCTTGTCTAATTCCTAACTTCTGAATTTTAAATCCTCTCTCTCTTTCTTTTTCCTCTCTTTCTCTTTCTTCTCTCTCTATTTCCTTCCCTTTATTTATCTTCTTACTCCAGTTGCCACATTTGCAAATTAAGTTTTTTCTAACTCTACTGCAGTTGCCTGTTTCTCTGATACATCAAAGTGCTTACCCAACTCCATTACAATTTCAGCTTCCCTTTTGTCCCTGATTAAACCCAATTCCAACCTATTTGCTAATTCTAAACGATGTCCTCCTTCTGTCTTTCTAAACTTCCTTGGAAAATTTGGGAACCTCTTTAGTAATGTTAAAAGGCATTTCTCTCACTTTTGATTTAATCAACCACAAGTAACAAAATTAAACGAATTTTCCCACTGGTTTTATTTGAAGATCAAAGTCACTAATTGCAATGAGTTGGAATTTGCTAGGACCTTTTGTCCCCCAAATCTGTTCAAGTTTGTCCAAATCCCTTATGGCAAGGCCCCAAACTGTTATGACATCAATGTCGAATCCCTCTGTTAATTAAAATCACACACCCAGAAAAGCTCACCTCACATCATAATCTGTTAAAACGTGAGCAACAGAGAACTCCTAAATTCCACTAATAAACAAAAAGTAATAATTTATATCTCTGCCAGTTAACTCGCTGAGCTTGAAGGTATGTTTTCAGAAGTTTCGTTACCATGACTAGATGACAGCATCAGTGAGAGTCTCCGCTGAATCTCTGGTGATATGTCCCACCTCTCTATTTTTAGGTCTTGGTTTCTTCAAGTGGGTGATGTCATTTTCGGTTATTTTAACAAGAGAATGTAGACAGGATCTAAATTTATGCGTTTATTGATGGACTTCTGGTTATAATACCATTCCTCTAAGGAGATCCTTGCGTGTCTTAGCATGTGTGTGTGCTTTGCACCAGACAAAGTGGTGCCCTTCTTTGTCTGTATGTATGGAACATAGTGATAGTGGATCATGTCTTTTGGTGGCCAGTTGGTGTTCATGTATCCTCGTAACACAACAACAGGACAGTTTCAATGGTGGAAAAGTGATTTTATATACACTGTTTAATCAATGTTTGTGTGCAGTAAAGTAGCATTTTTCACATGTGCACAACATATTGTAAATGAACAACAGAGACACAGTTAACGAAAAATGATGCATATGATGTATAAAATTGATAAAACATTAAAACATGATTTGATCCTCTCAACGTTCCCTCCTTTTCTAGAATTCCCTACTCTACTCTCTCATTCTTACCAGGATGTGTGCTCCAAATTCTTGATTCTAGTGTCCCAAATTATTCCAGTTCAACAGGCCAACATATTCCCTTCAATATGTTGGCCTGTTGGGTTCTTTCCAAAGCTAGTGTCTGTCATATAATCGGAGATAAATATTCTGGCATCAGACTCAGCATTTGAACATATTACTCTGTTATACATGCACTGTACCAAGTACACAGGCATTGCCAAACCATTGGGGAATGTTCGTCTACTTCTTTCGATAATGTAGTTTTCTCATTTTCCACATCTCCAGATCTATATCCTCTCTCTCGTTCTCCCTTTGTATCTAGTTAAGAAATCCACCAATTATTCTTCGTGTCCCATCTCCCAAAACCCCTTCTTTCGGTTTATATCTAACGCTCTCTTCAAGAGGTAATGTGGTTATAATGAAGCAATGTAACTACCAAGACATGCGGGCGTAGCTGGCCAGAGTTAATTGGAAGGGGAGCTGAGCAGGAAAGACCATGGAGCAGCAATGGGAGGAGGTTCTGGTGATAATTCGGAAGATAATACCAGAAATGCAACCCCAACGAACTTGAAACATACTCATGGGAGAACAAGGCAGCCATGAGTGATAAGGCATCAAACCAAAAGGGAAAACATACAATGAGGTGAAGGTGGTTGGGAATCCAGAGAATTCATTGACTCTGAAACTGCATAACGCTGGCATCACTGACACTACAGAGCTCTTAATCGTGGTCAGGGAGAGAAACAGAGGAAACACATTCACTTTAAACACAGAAAGGAAAAAGATTCAGGTGAAGTAAATATTTGAATTAAGATCAGTTAAATGCTTTTGCGGAATGTATCATATTGGAAGCATGACCCAGGGAGACAGACCCTCAGCAGAATAAGAGCTTGAAAATGGAAGTATTTCCACATCAGAAACCAGGTTAGGTCACTGAGTGCAGGGCTGATGGGTGAATGGGTCTCAGTGAGAATTGGGGAACAGACAGCAGAATTACATTGCAGATATTGCAGCTCTAAACTGCGTATTCACGTAGTGCTGTAGACCACAGCAGCAGGAGAAGGAGAACAGCATTCAACCACAACCTGTAACTTTTTTGCCAGGGTAACACTTCAGTCTGTCATTACCATCAACACCATGGTAATGGAAAATAAGGCTCAGTGACGAGTGTGAGTGAACATGTCAGAGTCAGAATCACATGAACCTTAACCTGATGCTAACTCATTAAAGCTACCAGACTTGACCAACAGATGTGAACGAAGCACTGCAGTCCTGTCACATTCAGTCATAAATGGTGATGGACGATTAAACAAATGATTGGAGGAGAGGGCTCCACAAACATTCCCACACTAAATAATGGAACAGACCTGCACATCAGTGTAAAAGAGAAGGATGTTTTATCTTTTATCTGGCACCATCTTCTGCCAGAAGTGTTGAGTCGATGATTCACCTCACCCATATCATGATGCCCACAAAATCACAGATGCCAGTCTTCAACCAATTTGATTCGCTGCATGTGCCATGGAGAAGAGCTGAACACAGTAGATACGACAAAGGCAATGGGCCCTGACACAATTCCTTCTATAGAACTGAAGACTTGTGCTGCACAACAAGCTGTGTGCCTGGGGGAAGCTGTTTCATTCCAGCTCCAACTCTGATATCTCCCTGGCAATGTGGAAAATTACTAAACTAAGTTACGTCCCCAAAGACGGGGATAATTACAATCTGACCAATTACCACCCCCTCAGTCCCATCACGACAGTCAAATTGGTGGGAGTTCTTTTTGACAGAGCTGTCAAGCAGCACAGAAATAACCTGCTCGGTGTAGTTTTTGTAGGTCCCCATGTGGAGATGGTACTGCTGTGGAAATGTTACTGGATAACTAATCCAGATCAGGCTAATGATCTGGCAGCGGGTGGAAGTTAAAGACAATTAATAAAATATCGAGATCTCAAATCTGGGATCAGTAACAGTGACCTTGAAGCCAATATCGATTATAAACAGAATTTCTTTCTCCATTGTACTTTTAGGAAGTGAATCTCCCATGATTTCCTGGGCTGGCCTAAAAGTGACTCCACGGACCCTGACATATGATAAACATTTCAATGGTCTCTGAAATGGTCAATCAAGGGCACTCATTTGTATCAAACTACTCCGAGGTCTGAAAGGATGACACCGGACAGAACACCCGGCCTCAGCATCAGTGTCGGAAAAGGGAATGGGAACACAGTCCTGTCGACCCTGCAGAAACCTCCTTCCTAACATCTGGGAACTTTTGACAACATTTACAGAGCTTTCCCACAGACTGCACAGAAACAGCAGGAAAGGAGTAGATCATACAACACAGTGAGCCTCTCCCATTCTAGTTCATGGGAAAACTCTCCTCAATGCACTTACCCCACATGATATACATATCCGTTAATGTGAGTAACCATGGGAAGCTATAAAATAGGTAGTGCAGTAGTACTTTTGGTCCATCGAGTTTGCTACCCAATTCAACGTACTAATGCTTGGCCCTTCATTTCCGCACCGTACTCCTGCTCTCCCACCATCCATTTACTGTCTCGAAATCCTTATTTATAATCAGTGTCTCGGTTTCCAGGTGCGAGCTAATTCCCCAGGTTCACCAGTCTGTGAGTGCAGACATTTATTCTCATCTCAATGCAGAGTGACCTGCCTGTACCTAATACTATGGCCCCTGGTTTTAGACGTCCCAGCCAGGGGAATTATCATCCCTGCTTCCAATCTGTCTCACCCTGTCAGATTTTTGTATATTTCACTGACATCCCCATTCATTTTCCTAAACCCCTTGGAATACAGGTCCAGTCTCCCCAAAATCTGCTTCCACAACAAGCCTGTCATCCCAGAGATCAGTCTGGTCATCTTTCACTGCTCTCCCTCAATGTCAGGGTTGTCCTTTATTAGGTATGGAGATCAAAAATGCACATAATGCTGCACAATGTTTGAGATGAGGTCTCACCAAGGCCATGCACAGCTGCAGTAAGACACCCTTTCTCCTGGGCTCAAATCCTCCTGAAATGAAGGTCAGCACACCATTTATATTTTTAACTGCTTTTTGTCCTGCAATATTGGTGTTTTTTACAACCTCCTCACCCACTCACAATCCCACATCCGTTAGTGCTGTCAGCAGGCTGGGATATAGTGCATCTGAAACCAGCAACCAAATGTTTAAAGGGCATTGTGAACAGCTGGGCCCCAAGCATCGATCCCTGCCACACCTCAGCACCATTCCTCTGTTTATTTCTATTTAATTATTTCATGAATCTGGGTGTCACTGGCTGGGCCAGCATTTATTACCTGTCCCTAATTGCCCTTGAGAAGGTGGTGGTGAGCTGCCTTGTTGAACCGCTGCAGTCCACCTGGTGCAGTTGACCTCCAATGCCATTAGGAAGGGAATTCCAGGATTCTGACCCAGTGACTGTGAAGGAGCAGTGATATATTTCCAAGTCAGGATGGTGAATGGCTTGGAGGGGAACCTGAAGATGATGGTATCCCCATACATCTGTAGCCCTTGTCCTTCTAGATAGATGTGGTCGTGAGTTGGGAATGTGGTCTCTGAGGATCTTTGGTGAATCATTTCATTGCAGCATGTAGATAGGAAAACACTGCTGCTGCTGCTGAGCGTTGATGGTGGAGCCTTGTGGATGAAGGGACAGTCAGACTGGTTGTTTTGTCCTGGATGGTATAAAGCTTCTTGAGCGTTGTTGGGGCTGCACTCATCCAGGCAAATTGGGAGTCTTCGACCACACTTCTGACTTATGCATAGTAGATGATGGACAGACGTTTGGAAGTCAGGATGTGAGTTACTCGCTGCAGTATTCCTAGCTTCTGACCTGCTCTTATAGTTACTGTGTTCATGTGGGAGACCAATGAGTTTCTGAGAAATGAGTACCCAACAGGACTTTGATCCTGGGAGATTCAGTGATAGTAACACCATTGAATGCCAAGGGGCAGGTTAGATTATATTTTATAGGTGATGGTCATGGTCTGGCATTTGTGGCCTGAATATTACTTGCCACATGTCAGCCTGGATACTCTCCAGATCTTCTCGCATTTGAACATGGACTACTTCCATATCTGAGGAGCCACAAATATTGCAGAACATTGTACAATCATTGGCGAACATCCCCACTGCTGACCTTAAAATGGAGGGAAGGTCATTACTAAAGCAGCCCTGAAGAGGTTTTCGGCCACTGCTCGAGGGACTCCTGCAGACTTGGAGCTGAGTTGACTGATCTTCAACAACCATGACCACCATCCTACGTGTCAGGTATGATTCTAACCAACAGGGAGTTTGCCTCTGATAACCATTGAATCCGGTTTTCCTATATCCCCTTGATACCACACAGGGTCGAATGCAGCCTTGACTTAAAGTGATGTGACTCTCACCCCACCTCTGGACTTCAGCTCTTTTGTCAATGTTTGACCAACGGTAATGAGGTCAGGAGCTGAGTGGCCCTGGTGGAGCCCAAACTGGGTGTCATTGACCAGGGTATTGTTGAGCAGGTGCTGCTTAAAAGCACTGAGACCTTCTACCACTTTACTGATGATCGAGAGGAGACTGATGGGGTGGTAATTGGCCGGATTGGATTTGTTCTGCTTTTCATATACAGGAGATACTTCGGGTAATTTTCCACATAATCGAGGAAAGCCATTGGAACTGTATTGAGACAGTTTGGCTAGGGGAACGGCAAGTTATGGAGCACAAGTTTTCAGTCCTGTTTCCAGAATGTTGTCAGAGTATGGACCCTTTGGAGTATGCAGTATCTCAGACCGTTTCTGGATATTGCGTGGACTGAATCGAATTGGTTGATGACTGGTAACTGAATTGCTGAGGACCACTGGAGGAGGCTGAGATGGATCATCCACGCAGCATTTCTGACTGAAGGTTGTTGCGAATGCATCAGCCTTATCTTATACACTGAAGTGCTGGGCTCTTCCATCATGGAGGAAGGGGTTACTTGTGGAATCTCTGCGTCCAGTGAATTGTTTAATTGTCCCCAACGTTTCTCGACTAGATGTGGAAGGACTGCAGAGCTTAGATCTGATCATTTGCTTGTGGGATCACTTAGCTCTGTGTATCACTTACTGCTTATGCTGGTTGGCGCACAAATAGTCCTGTTTGGTGGCTTCAACTGGCAGACACCTCATTGTCAGGTATGCCTGGTGCTGTTCCTGCCATCCTGCACACTCCATTGAACCAAGGCTGATCCTCTGGATTGATGGTAATTGTTGTGAGAGGGAGATATGCCATGCCATGAGGTTGTGTGGGTGTAAAATACTGCTCCTATAGATGACCCACAACTACTGATGGATACCCAGATTTGAGCTTTTAGATCTGTTCGAAGTTTGCCCTATTTAGCGCCGTGATATTACCACCCAAAATGCAAGGGGTTATTCTCAATATGCAGGTATGACTTTGTCACCACAATGACTATGCGGTGGTCACTCTTACCGATACTGTCATGGACAGATACTTCTGTAACTGGCAGGTTAGTAAGGCTGTGGTCAAGTATGTATTTTCCTCTTGTTGGTTCCTTCACCACCTGCCGCAGAACCAGTTTAGCAGTTATATCCTTTAGGAACCGGCCATCTCGATCAGTAATGCTGTAGCTGAGATACTCTTGGAGGTGGACATTGAAGTCCTCCACCCAGAGTACATCTTGCGTCCGTGCTACCCACAGCACTTCCTCCAAGTGTTGGTCAGCATGGAGGAGTACTGATTCATCAGTTGAAAGAGGCTGGTACATGGTAATCAGCAGGAGGTTTCCATTCCCATGTGTAAACTAATGCCATGAGTCTTCATGGGATACGGAGTCCAACTGTATCCCAATGTGCCGCCACTTCTGCTGTGTCCGTCCTGCTCTTGAGACAGGAGATATCCGGGGAAGGTGATTGGGAGTCTGGGACATAGTCTGAAATAGATCATCGACTCAGTACTTCTGACTGAAGATTGTTCCGAATAAATCAGCCTTATCTTATACACTGAAGTGCTAAGCTCTTCCATCATGGAGGAAGGGGTTGTTTGTGGAATCTCTTCCTCCAGTGAATTGATTAATTGTCCCCAAAGTTTCTTGACTAGATGTGGAAGGACTTATACCTTACAGAATCATACCTTACAGAAAATATCAGGCTGTTGCTTGACGAGTCTGATTATTTCTAATCACTGTTTCCTGTCAGCTGTCCCATTCTAGAAACATATCCATATATTAGCCCCAATTCACTCAGATTTGATTTTGCAAACTGGACTTGGAGCTTTACCAAAACTTTTCTAAAAATCAAAATGTTTTACATCCATTGCTTCTCTTTCATTTGTCTCCCACTCTGTTTCTCAAACATAATTCCCATTTCATAAATCTACGTTCGTGTTGTCTGTGACCATTACTTTCAACCACAATAATTTCTCCTAAACCATTTAGTTACTATATTCTATGTTCCATGTACTCGATCATTTTCCCACACCAGACTCGGTTTTCCTTGTATTGTTAGAAAGTTTTGTGAAGATAGAACTGAAGTAGTGGCTTCATAGTTCTTCCATTTCCGTGTTCCCCATTCTCCATTCTCTGGTTTCAAACTGTAAGGAAATTGCACTTGTTTTCTCATATCTCTCACATTGACATGATTTAACAAGCTAATAAAGTTCACTCTTATAACCCTTATGAATATACTCTTCAGAAATTCATCAATTCCTGCCTTAAGCTGTTCAATAATTGACCTTCCACACCATACACTCACAGGAGCATAACCTCTGTGCCAACAGAAGTACAGCACGATCTATATTCGTCCCACTTTCCTACAGCAGGTCCATAGCCTGGAATGTTATGACAATTCCAAGTGCTCGTCCAGTACTTTTTAATGATTGTGAGGTTACCCGTGATAATTCCCCTCTCAGGAAGTAATCCCAGAACCCAACACCCTCTAGGTGAAAAAAAGATTAAATCCTCTCTGAACCTCAAACTCTTCACTTTAAAAGTGTGCACCTTTGTTCTTTACCTTCTGACTAAAAGGAACAGCTGCTGTCTATCCACCCTGTCCGTGTTGCTCATAATCTTATCCTTCTGAATCACTGACCCCTCAGCTTTCTCTGCTCCAAAGTAAACAACCCGAGCTTATCCAGCCTCTCTCCATAACTGATATGCTCCATTCCAGGGAACATCTGCACCCTCTCCAGTACAATCACATCCTTCCTGGAATGTGGCTCCCAGAACCACATACAGTACTCCATTTTGGCCGAACAAAAGCCCGGGATTGCTCTTGTAATCTACACCCTGATTAGGAAACACAACACCCAATGTCCAATTCTTAACTAGTCCATTAACCTGTCCAGTCACATTCAGGGATGTGTGGAGAAGCACAATCTGACCTTCCTAGTGTGCTGCCATTCATTGAATCCTCCCCTGTCTGGTTCCATCTCCCAAAGTGCATCACCTCATATTTATCAGGGTTACATTCTATCTGCCATTGATCTGCCCATCTGACCATTCCATCTGTATCTTCCTGGAACTTAAGGCCTTCCTCCTCACTGCTAACCACCCAGCCAATCTTTATGTCAAACATACACTTACTTATCACACATCCCACACTCTCCACCTAGTCCCCACCACATTCACATTTTTTTTTATGAATAACACAAACAATAAGGGACACAGCACTGATCCCTGTGGTACACCAGGGGACACTAGTCTCCAGTCACACAAACAGCCTTCTCTCACCACCCTCTGTCTCCTGCTACTCAGACAATTTTCGTTTTAACCTGTCAAGTTATCCTTCATATTGTGAGATTTTACTTTATTTTTCAGTTTCCCAGTTGGAAATTTGTCAGAGGCCTTCCTACAAAACTAAATAATCCACTTCCTCAAACTAATTCAATCAAATCCATTGGATGTGACTTCCTTCTGATAAAGTCATGATGAGTATCCCTGATCAAACCTTGTGACTCTATATTGTATTCAATATTCTCATTCCCTATTTTATCCAGTAGTTTCCTTAATAGTGATCTAATACTCGCTCGTCTATAGTTCCCTGGCCTATCTGTCCCACCCTTACTGTGAAGTGGAATTGTATTAGGTGTTCTCCAGTTCTCTGGCACCTCCCCTTTGGTCAGATTCTAATTAAAATATTCAGTCAGGGTCTTTCGTCCCTTGACCCCAACAGCCTCCTGTGATACAACTCATTCAGACATGGAGATTGGCCCACGTTTATACAGAACAAAGCCTCAAATCCCTGCTCATATTTTGAATCAATCTGTTCAAGAGCTTCCTAGTCCATCTTCTTGAAGTCTGTACCTGCATCCTCCTTCTCCCTCGTAAAGTAGATGTGAAGGTCTCATGTAACAATCCATCAATGTTCTCCAGCTTGACACACTGATTGCCCCTTTCGTTTCTAATGGACACTAACTGTTTGCTGATTATTCTGTTTGACTTGTCCGTGTAGAATATCGTGGGATTCTTCCTGATCTCGCGTACTTGTACTTCTCCATGCCCCTCTATTATTCAGTCCCCTTATGTTTCTAAGTTTCTCTGCAATCACCTCTCATGTTTTGAAATTCCAGATCACAGACTGAGTTTCCACATCAGACAATCTTGCCATTTTAGGGATTAATCTGCATAATACCTTTTGCAGTTCCTCTGTAGTCAATATATCCTTTCGTAGATTGGGACGCCAAATGATACAAAATACTTTAAGTATAGTCTCATGATCACTTGATGCAACTGATGCACGACATCCTCTATATTCCAACTACATTCACGTGAATGTAAACCTAATTTTTACTATCCCATTTGCATATATTCTCCCCAATACCTCTCGCTTTAACTTTTCTGATGAATTTACTGTGTGAGTTCTTTGAAAAAAAAACTCATGAATATCCAACTATACGTTATACATTGGTTCTTCATTGCCTATGTTCACAAGAACCACCTTCAAACCATTCTAAAAAAATGTTTGCCACTTCTGGTTTTCCTTTCATCGGTACATTCTCACACTCCCCAGTTATGTTATTCCTTTCTATATATCTAGTAGCATGTTCTTTGTTATGCAGTCCAACAGATACCTGACTGTGGATGACAAGATAACTGGTCTGTAGTTCACCATTCCCAAATTCATCCTTTCTTGAACTGTTGGATATTTTTTTAATAACCTTTGCCTTATCCAGATTGGCTAAATGACTTTCGGGAATGTGTCAGAAAATAAAGTGAAAATCCGCGATGCTTTCAACATGTCTATTGCTGCTTCTTCTGAAATTCTTGTATGCAGTACATCTAGTCTGTCAGATTTATAAATACTCAATCCAGCTTTCTTTTCAAAGATAACCCCAACACTGATAAGAATGGTCTTAGACGTTACTTACACAAGTCCCATGGTCATTTGGTATTTCTGGGAGAATTTGTGGACATTCTTCCATGAAGATAGACACAAAGAAACTGTTTCTTTTCCGTGCGATTTCTCTATTCTCTGCAATAAATTATCCTTAACACACACCAACTGTTCCACATTTGACCTTGTTTTTAATTTTTTTTCATATATTGATAGACGCTTTTTAGCAGTCTTCATGTTTTTCTTTCGTTTGCCCGCTTTTTCTCTTTTTAATTTTCTTCTCAGTTTCTTGGTCATCCTTTGCTGGGTCCTACATTTCTCTGAATCCTCCGGCTTACAACAACACTTGGCATTTTTCTAAGCTGCCTCCTTTCATCTAATAGTTAGATGAAGGTGGAGTTGAAAGTGATAGTCGGAGAGGAGGGTGGACCAGATTGATACGAAGGAAGGTGGACATTTAGGAACATTTAAAAGGGAGGTGCTGACTTGGAAGGTTGGAGCGAGATAAGGTGGGATTAGGGGAAATTGGGAAATGGTGAAATACACTATGATCCCATTTGGTTGAAGGGTCCCAAGGCAGAAGAGGAGGTTTTTTTTTTCCTCCAGGCTTCTCGTAGCTCGGGTTTGGTGATGGATCTGGCCTATGGGCCGTGATGTCCTTGGCAGAGTGGGAAGGGGAGTTAAAATGCCTAGCCACAAGGCGATGGAGATGTTCAATGTGGCTGTCCAGAGATGTTCTCTGAAATGATCCACAAGTTGACCTCCTGCCTCGCCAATGTAAAGAAAACCACATTGAGTTTAATGAATGCAGTCGGTGAGGCGTTCTGTCTTCCTTCATTACCTGTTACTTTCAACCCCACCTTCATCTCCCTATCACAATCCCTGTTAACCTCTCCCCTGCCGCACCCTCTTCTCATTTATCTCTCAGCCCCCTTAGCCCAGAAGCTTCATTCCTGATGACGGGCTTATGCCCAAAGCATCGATTTTTCTGCTCTTTGTATGCTGCCTGACTGTGCTTTTCCAGCACCACACTCTTCAACTCTGATCTCCAGCATCTGTAGTCCCCACTTTCTCCTCACACCTTCATGGCTGGCATGAATCAGATTTATAACGGTTACTTCAAATAAAACAAAAACTGTCATGTACTCAGACAGAATAAAAGAAAACCAATACATTGTGGCCACTGTTCCCAAAAGGTCATTTCCAGCAAAGTTTCAATTAGCTCTTCTGATCACTCAACACAATTCCTAAATAACCAGATCTCGAACTCAGTGGTCGACATAATGTTCATGCAAACCATCTCACGCATGGTCATTAAATCCATTTTTCCCAGCATTGGCATTCAATTGAGTGAACACAGTTTAGATATAATTTAAACAGTACATTATTACTGAAGTATCTACAAACGTGAATATCTCATTTCCTGTTTTATAACATGTGCAGTATTTCAATTGCAGCTTTCACTTTGATATATAACTCCCATCAATGTTTACTCCTCCTTGCTATTTTTGTGCTCCACCTTACTAGATACTGTGGAATCTGAGCGACGTGGGCTCTGGGGAGATTAATGGTAGAGATCATCTCACCACATCATTTATGATCTTCTCAAACTTTAATTTCTCCAGATCTCCCGTGATGCTGTGGAATGGAGAAGGACAATGATCTTCCAACAATGCTCTGTATTCCCCCAGAGAGCTGAGACAGCTCTAAGCTGGGTGGGAATGTTACAGCAGGGTGGTAAAGTGTTGCTGCTGCTGTACAGGGTCTTAGTGAGATCACATCTGGAGTAGTGTGTACAGATTTAATCTCTTCAATGAAGAAAGGATGTTGTTTTATTGGAAGCAGCTCATTCCTGCAATGAAGGTGCTAACTTATAACGAAAGGATGATCAGGTTGACCCAGTAGCCATTGGAGTTTACAAAAATTACGGATGATCTTATTTCAACATAGATGACAGAAGGAGTCAACAAGTGAAGCGAATTACACAGATAATGGAGGAATCCATTCCGTTCTCCAGCCTGTTACACAGGAACAACAGAAGGATATTCAGGCCTTCGAACCTGTTTCTTTTATTTCCAGTTTTCATCATAATTCAAACTGTTTCAATTCCTTCACATGCTCAAAGTGCCTCATTTGAAATTGAATTGCAGCCATTTCCAAAGAGTCTGATGGCAGTTCTACCAAACGTAATTGCCGTGCTATGGCTGAAATTATCTATCATTTTCTCACAGACAAACGCAACCCCACCTCCAGCTTGTCTGTCAATTCCTAGAGCTTTGCCTTCATTACCTTTTGTAAAACCGCCAACTTCACTTCCTCCACACCCAGAGAACTCTAAATGACTGAAAGAATCTTTATACACAAAACACTGTTTAAACCAACCGAATTCAACATCGGAACCAAAGACAGAACAACTACCATACGCGACCTTTGAACCCAATAGTCTCCCGGTGCATACTCTCCATTGTCTGCATGAGCTTAGTCTGGATGCTCTGGTTTCCTCCCACAATCCAAAGATGTGCATGTCAGGTGAATTGGCCATGCTAAATTGTTCATTGTTTTCAGGGATATGTGGGTTAGGACCCTTAGTCGGGGTAAATGTGTAATAATAGGGTAAAGGAATGGGCCTGGGTAGGTTACTCCTCGGCGGGGCAGGTGTGGACTTCTTGGGTCGAATGGCCTGTCTGCACACTGTAGGGATTGTTATTCTAAACCCAATTTGGTATTATCGATTTAGAACAAGACAAGAGTCCCCAGTTTGCTATAGACCAACCAGACTGCCTCAAACTAGTTTAAGAGGGTAGCTTGGATGCCAAACCTTTCTAATTATAAAGGTAGATGTGAAGTGGGTGTTCAAGATGTGATGCAACTAGTGAAACCACTCACCATTAAGCAAAACACAATATATTTAAATACTCTAATGAAAATCCATTCAAAATGAAGAAGAATTTAGAATAATTTAACTATTGGAAACCTTAACCGAATAATGGATACAGTACCTTCTACAGATGAACTGTTCCAATATACTAACATGCCATAAACACACCCCTTGTCAAAAAGGAACATTCAGTCATACATTCTTGCATACAGTTCTCCAATCCTGGAGGAATCAGCATCAAGTCAGGTTTCAGAGAGAGTAGCAGCTGGGGATAAGTTACTAGGCCGTTGTTACTACTATTGATTCAAAACCCTAAAAGTGTCGTAAGTTATTTACTTGAGCCGATTTCAGCAGGCAGTTTGGATTTTACGATCTCTTATTTAAAAAAAGGAGAAAATAACTTTTTTTAAGTGACAGCATTGTCACACAATTGAGATGCCTGGTCCTTTACTCTCGGGGCTTCCTCGTGCTAGCGAATGTTGTGCCCCTGTTCAAAAAAGGGAATAGGGATAACCCCGGGAATTACAGGCCAGTTAGTCTTACTTCTGTGGTAGGCAAAGTAATGGAAAGGGTACTGAGGGATAGGATTTACGAGTATCTGGAAAGACACTGCATGATTAGGGACAGCCAGCACGGATTTGTGAAGGGTAGGTCTTGCCTTACAAGTCTTATTGAATTCTTCGAGGAGGTGACCAAGCATGTGGATGAGGGTAGAGCAGTGGATGTAGTGTACATGGATTTTAGTAAGGCATTTGATAAGGTTACCCATGGTAGGCTTATGCGGAAAGTCAGGAGGCATGGGATAGAGGAAAATTTGGCCAATTGGATAGAAAACTGGCTAACCGGTCGAAATCAGAGTTAGGTGGTAGATGGTAAATATTCAGCATGGAGTCCAGTTACAAGTGGAGTTCCGCAGGGATCAGTTCTGGGTCCTCTGCTGTTTGTAATTTTTATTAATGACTTAGAGGAGGGAGTCGAAGGGTGGGTCAGTAAATTTGCAGATGATACAAAGATAGGTGGAGTTGTGGACAGTGAGGAGGGCTGTTGTCGGCTGCAGAGGGACTTAGATATGATGCAGAGCTGGGCTGAGGAGTGGCAGATGGAGTTCAACCCTGCCAAGTGTGAGGTTGTCCATTTTGGAAGAACAAATAAGAATGCGGAATGCAGGGTTAATGGTAGGGTTCTTGGTCAGGTGGAGGAACAGAGGGATCTTGGGGTCTATGTACATAGATCTTTGAAGGTTGCCACTCAGGTGGATAGAGTTTGTAAGAAGGCCTATGGAGTATTATCGTTCATTAGCAGAGGGATTGAATTCAAGAGTCGTGAGGTGATGTTGCAGCTGTACAGGACTTTGGTTAGGCCACATTTGGAGTACTGTGTGCAGTTCTGGTCGCCTCACTTTAGGAAAGATGTGGAAGCTTTGGAGAGGGTGCAGAGAAGATTTACCAGGATGTTGCCTGGAATGGAGAGTAGGTCGTACGAGGATAGGTTGAGAGTTCTCGGCCTTTTCTCGTTGGAACGGCGAAGGATGAGGGGTGACTTGATAGAGGTTTATAAGATGATCAGAGGAATAGATAGAGTAGACAGTCAGAAACTTTTTCCCCGGGTACAACAGAGTGTTACAAGGGGACACAAATTTAAGGTGAAGGGTGGAAGGTATAGGGGAAATGTCAGGGGTGGGTTCTTTACCCAGAGAGTGGTGGGGGCATGGAATGCGCTGCCCGAGGGAGTGGTAGAGTCAGATTCATTGGCGACGTTTAAGCGGCATTTGGATAGGTACATGGATGGGTGCTTAATCTAGGATAGAAGTTCGGCACAACATCGTGGGCCGAAGGGCCTGTACTATTCTGTATTGTTCTATGTTCTATGTTCTATGTTCTATGATCGCAAGGTACCTGAGAGGGACAAATTCAGGTACAGACCAAGTTACAAGGATGTGTCTCATAACTTCTGAAACACACCTGTCCATGGACCACGCATAGGACATACCAGGAAGTGAACAACAGCCTGACACACACCATTTCACTGTTTCTCAGCTTCACAATGATTGCACTCGATACACTAGGGAGCCAAAAGCAAAGGCCAGGGAAAGATACAGAGAGACAGAAAGATTCACATTAATGACAGAAACAGACAGTTAATTAACTGAAAAGATGTTGTGGAAATATGGGGAAAAGGACAGGGCAGTGGGACTAACTGGAGAAGTGAGATCTTCGACAGAAAACTTACAAGAATGAGAACATTGAATAAAGGCATTGTCAGATCAGCTGAAATGGTTTGTTACATCAAATTCTGAATCTGCATCACAGAACACCACAAACAACATAAACTGGGACAAGATGACAGCCCAGGATGGAGAGCTGTGCAGAGCATGCTCGTGTGTTGCTCAGTAAACTGCACTATCTGCCTAGCATAGAGAGCATTGCAAACTTTACTATCATATGGTAACTATACTCGCATCAGATTACTGCCTACAATGGGAAGATTTGCTGCGTGTGTGTGTTCATCAGAAACTGAGGGAGACTGTGTGTGTATGATAGGCGTGTTTGAATGTGAAACTCATTGTTTGAGAAGCAACGCACATGGAGGAAATTATTTTAAATAAGAAAAACTGGCAGGCTTTTTGTAAATCGACAGAGAGAGAACGGGGTAAGTTTCATGGACTGATAAGGTAAAGTGTTTGACAATGTCAAAATAAAGGCAAAATGAAGGCATTGCCAGACACAATAGCAATATACATCGGCGTGCACATGAATGACAGATGGATGGGTGTTTGGTGTGAGTTCGAATCAGATTTGCTTCAGCAGATTTTTGGCTTCCTTAAGCCTGTATTTGTCGCAAAGATGTTACTACAGTTGTTATGGGGGATTTTAACATGCAGGTAGACTGGGAGAATCAGGATGGTATCGGGCCTCAAGAAAGAGACTTTGTGGAGTGCCTCAGAGATGGATTTTTAGTGCAGCTGGTGCTGGAGCCGACCAGGGATAAGGCGATTCTGGATCTGGTATTGTGTAACGAACCAGAATTGGTCAGTGACCTCGAAGTGAAGGAGCCATTGGGAAGTAGTGACCATAATACAATAAGCTTCAATCTGCAATTTGAGAGGGAGTGGGTACAATCTGAAGTGACAATATTTCAGTTGAATAAAGGGAAATATGGAGCAATGAGGGAGCAACTGGCCAAAGTTCAATGGTTTAATACCTTAACAGGGAAGACCGTGGAGGAACAATGGCAGATATTTCTGTGTATAATGCAGAAGATGCAGGATCAGTTCATTCCTAAAAGGAAGAAAGATCCCAGGAGGAGACATGGGCGGCCGTGGCTGACAAGGGAAGTAAAGAAACATATAAGGTTAAAAGAGAAAAAGTATAACTTAGCGAAGATAAGCGGGAAAACGGAGGACTGGGAAGCTTTTAAAGAACAACAGAGGATTAGTAAGAAGGAAATACGCAGAGAAAAAATGAGGTACGAAGGTAAACTGGCCAAGAATATAAAGGAGGATAGTAAAAGCTTTTTTAGGTATGTCCAAGGCAAAAAAATGGTTAGGACAAAAATTGGGCCCTTGAAGACAGAAGCAGGGGAATATATTACTGGGAACGAAGAAATGGCAGAGGAATTAAATGGGTACTTCAGATCTGTGTTCACTGGGGAAGACACAAGCAATCTCCCTGAGGTAACAGTGGCTGAAGGACCTGAACTTAAGGGAATTTCTATTTGCCAGGATTTGGTGTTGGAGAGACTGTTAGGTCTGAAGGTTGATAAGTCTCCGGGACCTGATGGCCTGCATCCCAGGGTACTGAAGGAGGTGGCTCGGGAAATCGTGGATGCGCTGGTGATTATTTTCCAGAGTTCAATAGAATCGGGGTTGGTTCCTGAGGATTGGAGGGCGGCTAATGTTGTGCCACTTTTTAAGAAGGGTGGGCGGGAGAAAGCAGGAAATTATAGACCAGTTAGTCTGACCTCAGTGGTGGGAAAGATGCTGGAGTCTATTATAAAGGATGAAATTACGGCACATCTGGATAATAGTAACAGGATAGGACAGAGTCAGCATGGATTTATGAAGGGGAAATCATGCTTGACTAATCTTCTTGAATTTTTTGAGGATGTAACTCGGAAGATGGACGAGGGCGATCCAGTGGATGTAGTGTACCTGGACTTTCAGAAAGCTTTTGATAAAGTCCCACACAAGAGGTTAGTGAGTAAAATTAGGGCGCACGGGATTGGGGGCAAAGTACTAGATTGGATAGAGAATTGGTTGGCTAATAGGAAACAAAGGGTAGTGATTAACGGCTCCATTTCGAAATGGCAGGCAGTGACCAGTGGGGTACCGCAGGGATCCGTGCTGGGACCGCAGCTTTTTACAATATATGTAAATGATATAGAAGATGGTATCAGCAATAACATTAGCAAATTTGCTGATGACACAAAGCTAGGTGGTAGGGTGAAATGTGATGAGGATGTTAGGGGATTACAGGGTGACCTGGACAAGTTAGGTGAGTGGGCAGATGCATGGCAGATGCAGTTTAATGTGGATAAATGTATGGTTATCCACTTTGGTGGCAAGAACAGGAAGGCAGATTACTACCTCAATGGTATCAAATTAGGTAAAGGGGCTGTTCAGAGAGATCTGGGTGTTCTTGTACACCAGTCAATGAAGGCAAGCATGCAGGTACAGCAGGTCGTGAAGAAGGCTAATAGCATGCTGGCCTTCATAACAAGAGGGATTGAGTATAGAAGCAAAGAGGTGCTTCTGCAGCTGTACAGGGCCCTGGTGAGACCACACCTGGAGTACTGTGTACAGTTCTGGTCTCCAAATTTGAGGAAAGACATTCTGGCTATTGAGGGAGTGCAGCGTAGGTTCACGAGGTCAATTCCTGGAATGGCAGGATTGCCTTACACGGAAAGACTGAAGCGACTGGGCTTGTATACCCTTGAGTTTAGAAGACTGAGAGGGGATCTGATTGAAACGTATAGGCTTATGAAAGGATTGGACACTCTGGCAGGAGGGAACATATTTCCGTTGATGGGGGAGTGCCGAACCAGAGGACACAACTTAAAAATACGGGGTAGACCATTTAGGACAGAGATGAGGAGAAACTACTTCACACAGAGAGTGGTGGCTGTGTGGAATGCTCTGCCCCAGAGGGCAGTGGAGGCCCAGTCTCTGGATTCTTTTAAGAAAGAATTGGATAGAGCTCTTAAAGATAGTGGAGTCAAGGGGTATGGAGATAAGGCTGGAACAGGATACTAATTAGGAATGATCAGCCATGATCATATTGAATGGCGGTGCAGGCTCGAAGGGCAGAATGGCCTACTCCTGCATCTATTGTCTATTGTCTATTGTCTATTTCATAGCTCAAGTATCAAACCGGAGATGGAATAAGCCAGCGCGATATATTCTGGAGTGGTGAGTATTTCAAGTTAGAAATGGTCAGGGTATGGTGTCAGGAATCAGCTCATGTTCAAAGGGATCACCCACAGTTGTGACTTGTCTGCTTCAGACGCATATATTGGCCAAGGAAGAGAGGGAAACAGTGGAAGGAAGTGGAGTTTGTAACCAGAACAGTAGAAAATGATCTCCATGCTGTTAATACTTCACTAAAAAGAGCAATGATACAATAAATTGTAGTTCTCCGCTGAAACTGAGTAGGCCAACATAGAGACCCATGAGTAATACTGCCAGCGCAGAGAGGGAGACAGGAATGGGACACATTCCTTGATGTAGTTAGTAGTGGTCTGGAGAGTGAATCTATGGATTGAGAGTTTCAACAGGAAGATAATTGGGACAAGAAGTGTAGATGATATAAAAGAACAGTAATACAATCATAACTGGTTTATAGAAAGAAAAATCTGGACAGTGACACTCACCAGGAACACCGACGATAGCCAGGAAAGGATAATAAAAATATTGAATAATGAGAAGAGCATAATAGATCCGCAATGATAATGACAACCAATTAAATGCAGAAAGATACTAAACATAATTGGATAAACTCCTGTCTATTGTTGAAACATGCCAGTCTAATGTTCCCAGATTCTGATATATTTTTGTAACATTCCAGTCTAATGTTCCCAGATTCTGATCCATTGTTGGAACATTCCGGTCTAATGTTCGCAGATTCTGATCTCTCCTCGCCCTCTCTCCAAATCTGCAGATCCCTGTCAGTGCTGTCGGTGATGGTCCCGCCCATGTTATGGGATAACACATTAAATAGCGCCTATTAATCATTTAAAGATGGAAACCCTCCACTGGAATAATTAGAATCCATGGAGATTGGCATAAATCACAGTCACTGAACAAACACTGGGTAACCGAGCAAAGGCTACGGAGAACAGATGAATCAACAGACAGGAGTGTTCCCTCCCAGTTCGGGAACACTTCTGGTGACCATCCTCCAAGGCGGACTTCAGGACAGGCAGCAGCGAAAAGTGGCTGAGCAGAGGCTGATAGCTAATTTCGATACACATCGGGAGGGCCTCAACCGGGACCTTGAGTTCATGTCACAGACACATAAACCAACAAAGACCCACATGCACACATATATTTTGTGGGATGAATTTGCACTTGCAGAGTTACATTGTAGTTTGCTCAAAAACTGCATGGATTCATGGAAAACTCTGTTATCTCACTTTTCAGATGAGAATCAATCTAAACATCATGGCATAGACAGAGAACACAGGGGGCTAACACCTTCAACATATTGTATAGCTAAAACTCACTGTTACAGCTAACCTGAGAATGCAACATTTTTTTAAACAAAGGTTTTGTGATTTACACAAGAAGGAAGTGTAACTATCATGGTATACGAACAGATGAAAGACCCAACAGACAATCAATGTATTTTTCAATGTATAATTTCAGTTACATCACACTGTAAATTTTTGCGATATATTCTGTGCCTTCGAAGTGTGTCCTGCACTATGACCTGATGAAGGAGCGGCGCTCCGAAAGCTGGTGTGCTTCCAATTAATCCTGTTGGACTATAACCTGGTGTTGTGTGATTTTTAACTTTGTACATCCCAGTCCAACACCAGCATCTCCAAATCATGACTGAGAAAACAGGTTCAATTAACCAGTTCCACACATCACTTTTCATATAATTACAAAAGAGAACATTCACTGGGTTTGGATGTAATGGATAATAAAAAATTGAATGGGCCATAAATCTTTAGATCTTTTTTTAAACTTGGAAATGAGAGTATTAACAGAACACTGCAGGGGTTTATATATGTTCCACTCTGTTTACGAAAGAAGCAGTTAGAAAATATCAGATCGGTTGCATAAAGAAAGGTAGGATGAGCAAGTTTCTAGATTCCTTATTGACCAGTGTGAGGCTGCTCCTGGTTTTATGTGCCCTGCGACCAAATCCTTTCATAATCTTGAGACAGAGCATTGAGACTGCTGCTCAATAACAGGCCGAAGCAATTCTGTCCCTATGGACCTCTTACAGAGGGATAATAGAAGGCCATTCAGCCCATATTACCCTGTTGCTACTTGAAAAGGTGGAAATCTAGAACATTGACACATTTTGCCAACAAGGAGAAAGTGAGGACTGCAGACGCTGCAGATCAGAGCTGAAACATGTGTTGCTAGAAAAGCGCAGCAGGTCAGGCAGCATCCAAGGAGCAGGAGAATCGACGTTTCGTGCTTTTCCAACAACACATTTTTCAGCACATTTTGCCAACAGAATCATTCAAAACAAAGAGATGTGTCAGTGCAGCTATATAAGGTGTTACTGAGTGGGCACTGGGAATATATTGTGTTGGTTGTGATACTGTAACTGAGAAGGGATGGACCTCCATCAGATACAGTTTAACACCCGATCGTAATCTACGGGCGGCTGTGGCATTTAATGTCTCAGTTCTGTTACACAAGGACAGGAGGAGGCCATTCAGCCTTTCCAATCTATTACAGAGGGTCACGAGGAGCCCATTCAGCCTCTCCAGCCTTTTACAGAAGGGCAAGAAGTGTTTCTTTAACTTTCTGTTACGCATAAATATTAGTTTTTAATTAGTTGTTGAATAGGAAAGACCTGATGTAAACATTAAAGTTCTAACTTTGACCAAGGCCAATTTTGAAAGTGTTAGGCGGGCCCTGAGAAAGGCTGATTGGAATACCCTATTCACAGGTAAAGGGATGGTTGGAAAATGCAAGGTCATCAAAACGTGGTTTCAGAGAGTCCAGAGCCAACGTGTTCCTATTAGTGAGAGGAGCAAGGCTGGTGGGTGCAGGGAGTGCTGGATGGTTAGATATATTGATGCTCTGGTCAAGGTAAGGAAGGAGGCATATGTCAAGTAAACAGAGCTGAGATCAAGTGAATCCCGAGAGGAGTATAAGGGCAATGAGTGCATAGTCAATGGGGAATTAGGGCCAGAAAAATGTGGACATGAGATGGCTTGAGAAATAGGGTTAACGAGGCATTGAAGAAATTCTACAAATCCTTTAATGGTAAAAGATTAACTAGGGGGAGAACAGGGACCCTTAAAGGTTAGTAAAGTTACCTATGTGGAGATTGGAGGGATACGAAACAAAAATTTCTCCTCAGTATTTAATGAGGAGGAGATTACAAGGGCGAGAGAATGAATAAATATATAGTGATACATTGAAAAGTGTCTATATGACAAGGAGGTGTTGGACATTTTAAAACACATAAAGGTAAACAAATCCCTGGGACCCGATCAATTGTATCCCAAATGTTTGTGGGAAGCCAAGAAGGAGATTGTTCAGCATTTTGCTGATATATTTGTAACATTGATTTCCACAGATGAGATGTCAAAAGACTGAAGGGCTGCTGACAGAGTGTCATTATTTAAGAAAGTAAGGAAAAAAAACAGGTAACTATAGATCGCTGAGCCTGACGTCAATGGTGACTAAATTGTTGGAGGGGACTTTGTTGGAAAGGATATATATGCATTGGGAAAGACAAGGACTGAAGAGGGCTTTGTACATTGGAGATCACGTCTCACTGACTCGGTGTCATCTTTTGTCGAAGTGATGAAGATGATTGATGAAGGCAGGAGAGTGGATGTTGTCTTTATGGAATTCAGTAAGAAAACTGAAATGTTCTACGTGGTAGACTGGTTATCAAGGTTAGGCTGCCTGGGAACCAGGGAGAGCTCACCTGTCTGATTAAAATTTTCTTGAATATTGTAGACTGGGCGTGACAGTGGACATTTGTCCATTAAACTTGGAGACCTGTGACGAGTGGCGTGCCCCAAAGATCAATAGGGGGTCCACTGTATTTTGTCACTTATACAAATCATTTGTATTTGAGTATATGAAGTATGGTCTGTAAGATAATTACAAATTTCATAACCATGAAGAATGATCTCTCAGACTTTAATGGGACCTTGTTTAGGTGAGCCGAGGAGTGGCAGATAGAGTATATTTTAGTTTCATGTGAGGTGTTGCATTTTGGCAAGACAAATCAAGGCAAGACATGATAGAATTCCATAGAAATTATCGAATCCCTACAGTTAGAAAACAGGCTTTTCGGCCCATCGAGGCCACACCGACCCTCTAAACAGTATCCCACTGGACAGCCTATCCCTCTGAGCCTGCATTTCCCATGGCTAATCCACCTTCCCTGAACATCCCTGGATACGGTGCGCAATTTAGCATGGCCAATCGACCCGTACCTGTATATCCTTATACTGTCAGAGTAAAACATAGCACCCGCAGGAAACTCACGCAGACACGGGGAGAATGTACAAACTCCAGAGAGCCAGTCATTCAAGGATGGAATTAAACCCAGATCGCTGCCCTGTGGTGCAGGTTCACCGTTCCTTGACAGTGCTGTCACAGGTAGACAGCGCAGTGATGAAGGCATTTGGTGATCTTCCCTTTATTGGTGCGTGCTTTGAGTTGAAACATTTGCATGACAAAATCTGTACAGGACATTGGTTTGCCCACTTTTGTAATATTGCCTTTAATTCTGGTCTCCCTGCTATCGGAATGATGTTGTCAAACTTGAAAGGATGCAGAAGAGATGGAAAAGAATGTTGCAGCTGTTGGAGAGTTAGAGTTACAGCGAGAGTTTGAATAGTCTGGGGCTATTTTCAAGTGTTGAGGCTGAGGAGGGACCTTAAAGGGCTTTATAAAATCATGAGGGGCATAGATAAGGTAAACAGTCAATGTCTTTTCCCAGGATCGACGAGTCCAAAATTAGAAGACAAAAGTTTAAGGTGAGAGGAGAATGATTTAAAAAGGGACATGAGGGACAACATTTCCACACAGAGACCGCTGTCTGTATGGATTGAACAGACAAAAGAGATGGTGGAGGCAGGTACAGTTACACCATTTAAAAAACATTTGGATGGATATACGCATGGGAAGTGTTTAGAGGGAGATGGGCCACCTGCTGGCAAGGGGGACGAGATTAATTTAGGATATTTGGCGGTATGGATGAACAGACCGAACGATCTTTTTCCTTGCTGTACATCTCTGAGAGTCTATTGACTCTTCAGTGTATAACACGGGAACAGGAGGAGGCTATTCAGCATCTGAATTCTGCCAACCGGCTTGTTTGCTCAATTACTGAGAGTCAAATACAAAACTACATCATTCAGAATTTGATGGTGTTTTACAGAAACAGGAGAAAGGTTTTTCGTCAAGAAAAGCTGCAAAGAACGTGAAGAGGCCATTCAGTCCCTCACCTCCATTCCACAGGAGCAGCAGGTGAGCACAGAGCTATTGGAGCCTGTTACTCAGGAGCAGGAGGAGGACATCTACTTTCACAAACTTGGGATCAGGAGGGAGTCACTCAACTGCTCAAAACTGGGGCACAGGCAAATATGGAGGCGACTGAGGCCCGAGGATCCTGTTACACAGGAACAGGAGGAGATGACTCACTCCCCACCAGTATGGGACATTGGGAGAGAAGGGGAGTTTGCTTGGAACAAACAGAAATATATGATAAATTGCATCAGTGGTCCATTCAATCCTGCCCCACCATTCACTAAGACCACGTCTGATCTGATGGTGATTCCCTCATTCCATTTCACGGAGACTCCGTCTCTGCAGCCTGTGCTCCATTTGTTGGTCATGTTGCAGACTCAGATGCCTCAACAACCGTCACCATGATTCATCCAGAGGGTTGGGTCTAACTGGATGAGTCTGGATTTGAAGTGTCTAATAACAAGAATTGAAACACAAAATAAAGGCATTGCCAGATGTTTTGTTCTCTCACATTCGCAATTTAACTCACATAACCAGCCCATCCATTACATATTCAGAATGGAGCACTGCGTAGATCCGGCTAGTGTACAGCTGTATGTAACCCAGCAAGGTCCAGAGTGAAACTCTGTGCAGCCCACACCAATGCTTGATCTATAATCCTGGGCGAAGTGTCCAGCATGGGGAGCTGTGCAGCCCACACTGGCTCATTCATACATAAACCCAGGCTGTTGAATTTTTCGGTAACACTGTGTTAGATCACAGTCCAGTGTGGGGAAACTTGCAACCAATGTTGGAACTGACAGGATGTGCAGCTCCCATCCATTTACAGCTCCATATCTCCACTGTGCCTTGACAAGGGATGTTGCGAATGTGAAAGTCACTGTGAGGAAGAGATGTAAATGGAAACAATTTAAATACCAATAGTTCTGATTAAGGCGCGTATCACTCTAATATTTAAAGATGAAATAACTGAGATAATATCCAATGAGATTTTGTAAATGATGCAAACAAGTAAGAGGGGGATGGTGATGTTTTAGTGGTTGTACTACACGCCTTCAAATAATCAATCGGAATTACAAGAACTAATATGCAGGGAGACTGGAGAGACTTGCAGGAGCAATAGGGTTGTCATAATAGGTGATTTTAATTATCCGAACATAGACTGGGACTTCCAGAGGGTTAAGAACTTAGATGGAACGTAATTTGTTAAGTGTGTTCAGGAACGTTTCCACAAGCAATATATAGAGTATCCTACTCGGGAAGGGACAAACTCAACCTACTGTTGGGAAATAGGAATGGATAGGTGATGGAGGTAAAGTGGGGGAGCATTTTGGGAAAAGTGACCAGAGCTGTATTAATGTTAAAATAGGTATGGTAGGGACAAAATTGGTCCACAGATTCAAGTTCTAAATTGGGGCAAGGCGAATTTTGTTGGAATTAGACAGGGGATTGCAGGGCTTGATTGGAGTAGTGTGATTCCAGGTAAAAGGATCCCGGGCAAGTGGGAGTGCTTCAAAAGTGAGATAGCTCGAGTTCAAGGTCTGCATGTTCCTGTGAGGGTGAAGGGAAAGTGAGGCTGGAAGAGAGAACCCTGGATGACAAGAGATATTGAGGCTCTGACCAGAGAATAAGGAGGCGTCGCTCAGGTACAGGCAGCTGGTTCCAAGGGAATCTCTGGAGGTGCACAGGGGATACAGGAGTTTACTGAAGAAGGAAATCAGCAAGGTGAAAAAGGGGGTATGAGATAGCCTTGGCTGAGCAGATTAGAGTGAATTCAGATTCTGTAGAGTAAAGAAAAAGATCAACTAGAGAGCGAATACGAAGCCTGAAAATCCAAAATGGGCACGCATGTGTAAAACTTCAAGAGATGGGTGAGGTCCTCAATTTCCCCTCTGTGTTTATCATGAAGAAAGACATGAAGACCTGTGACCTTTGGGAGGTTAGTTGCGATATCTTGGTCCAGTCCATTTCACAGTAGAGGTGCTGATGGACATATTAGAATGCACAAAGTCAGATAAATCTCTTGGTCCTGACCAGATATATCTAAGAGCACTGCACGAGGCGAGAGAAGATAGTTCAGGGGTAAGGTCCCGGAAACTGGGCAGTAGCAAATGTTGTGCCCTTATTCAGAAGGGCTGCAAAGAAAAGCCTGGGAAATATAGACCAGTAAGCTTCACATCTGTTTTCGATAAACCACTTGAGAAGGTTCTGAGAGATATGATGTGCATGCATTTGGAAAGACAGAGTTTGACTTGGAGCAGTCAGCATAGCTTTGTGCGTGGCAGATCATACCTAACAAATTTTAATAGAGTTTTTGAGGAAGTGACCAGGAAGGTTGACGAGGGCAGGGTGGTAGACATATTCTATATGGATTTCAGTAAGGCCTTTGATAAGGTTCCACATGGTAGGCCGCTCTGGAAGGTTAGATCGCATGGACTCCAAAGTAATCTGGCAAATTGGCGACACAGTTGGCTTGACGTTATGAAGCAAATGGCTATGGTGGAGGGATGCTTGTCGGACTGGAGGCCTGTGACTAGTGGAGTGCCTCAGTGATCGGTCCTGGGCCCATTGCTGTTTGTTATCTATATCAATAATTTGGACCAGAGTGCACAACGCAACGTTAGTAAGTTTGCACATGACTCAAAATTAGGAGACATCATTTACAGTGAGGAACATTATCAGAAATTGCAGAAGTATCTTGATCAGCTGAGGAAGTGGGCTGAGAAATAGTAAATGGAGTTGAATATAGATAAGTGTCTTGCATTTAGGAAAGTCAAATCCAGGTCGGAATTTAATGACGAATGATAGTGCCTTCAGACGTGTAGTGGAACAAAAGGACGTTGGAGATCAGGTGCACGGTTGTCTGAAATTTGAGTCACAGATACACAGGACAGTGATGAAGGCTGTTGGCACATTGGCCTTCATCAGGGCATTGAGTATAGAAGTTGGGACATTATGTTGCAGTTGTACAGGATGTTGGTAAGGCTGCAGTTGGAGTATTGTGTTCAGTTTTGTTCAGCTTGCTCGAGAAAGGATATTATTGAACAAGAAAGTACGTAGAACAAATTTCCAAAGATGTTTCCTGAGCTCAAGGCTCTAAGTTATAGGCAGAGGTTGGACAGGTTAGAAATTATTTCTTTACAGCGTCGGAAACCGAGGGGGTTCTTATAGATGTGTCGCCCTTATAAAATCATGGGAGGGATGCATGTGGTGAATACTTCAAACTTTGTTCACAAGGTTGTGGAATCGAGGACTAGAGGACATCCATCAATGTTTAGAAAGGATTAAAAAAAAGGAAACTGAGGTGTAACCTTTTTACATAGAGTGTGGTACGCATATGGACTGAGCTGTCAGTGGAAGTGATTGAGGTGGGTACAATAACAACATTGAAAAGGCATTTGGACAAATACACAGATAGGAAAGGATTAGAGGGATACAGAACAAGGACAGTGGAATGGGGTGAGTCTGGAAGGACATTTTGGTTGGCATGGACCAGCTGGGCAAAATGGCCAGTCATACTGGCAGTCTCATGCATTATGACTGTAAATGAGTGTGTTTTGGGGTGGAGACGTGGTGGTGGTGGGGGGGGGGGGAGTCTACACCGAGATAAAATGTCATGGAAGGATGTGTTCACAGGTTCAGAATGCTGAAATGAAGACATTTCGATAGTATCATGCAACACGGGTCAGTATTTCGAATAATTATGAGTGAAAGGGATATTGCTGTAAGTTCAGGCGATGGAGAGTTTTGGATGAGCATTTGTTCTGCAGCTTTGTAACTAGGAGTGAGGACAGCAGAGTCTTCGCCTCACTGGGCTGAATCTAACAAAAAACTGTCGCAGTGACATTTTCATTGAGTGTGACAGAGGGGTTGTCTGCACGAGGCCAAGCTAGTTTCCTGGTGCTATCTTACCAAACTGATCGAATAAACTACACATCCCACTCCATAGTGTCCCTCTCATACAATGCCAGCCCGATTCTCCCACCCATCATGACTGGAGGTACTCACAGTCGCCCGGATGCCCCTGGATATTCCGTAATCCCTGACACTGGTGCCATCTTTAAAAGATCAATGGGCACATGGGTGCGCTTTCTCAGTTTGGAGCTTCCCTGCACATTTCCCCCAGCATGGCAGCAAAGGGGAAGTTACACTACGGTTTGTCAACAGCAGCACGGAAGTCCTGGTGGATGCGCTCGTACAAAAGGGGTCCATTCTCTTCCCAGAGGGGGTCACACTACCAGATTCCCCGAGCATGGGCTGAGCTCTCCACCCAGCTCAGTGCAGTTTCTGGGGTCTGAAGAAATGTCTAGCAATACAGGACAAGCATCAATAACTTTCCCCACTCTGTCAGGATAAGGGTCACCATATTTTCTCTGCTCCCTCACACTCACTGTATATCTGTTATAGCACCGACCCCCGAACAAGGCTCATGCTCCACCACTCTCACTACTGCATGCAGCACGTTCCCTCTCTTTCTATCTTGCCTTTCTAATGCCCCCCACATAGTTAGAGAATATTCTGCAGAATGTCAATTATGGAATGTTCCAGGTATTGATCCAACTTCTTCCCAGTTTCAGGAAAACGGCTGTGCCCGAGTGTGTAACATGTAAGAGGATGGAGTAGAGATGTACGTTTTTCAAATCACACACAATTAAAATCCATCATGAGGCCATTCAGTACTCCTAATATGCTCCAACGTTCGATTCATTTAGTGATCTGATGGTTTTCTCAGCTCCACGTTACTGTAACTTCCAGTCATTCAACCCCCAGGTTCCTGTTACTGAGCAGACGATTCTCAGACACTTCATACCACGGGTTTCTTCTAGCATGTGTTCAGAAGGCATTTCCCATGGGGACGGACTCTACTTGCACGATATTTTATCTGATTTATAAATTCATGCAACAGTCAGCATGCTTTCCACAGACCAATCAAAAACATGCACTTATTTTATTGTTATCAATATCCAATCACAATTCGTCATTCTGGTTATTTCACTTGTCTCACCTTATTGTATTCAACCAAAGACAGCTTCCAAACACTTGTCTCATTATAAAATACAATTTCTAACAGAGAACATTTTTATCTCAAATATACCTTTTTCCTTGTCATTAAAATTTCTCTTGCCTTTTTTTGTGACTGATTCTGTGTGCAATATTACACAGTCTCCTCCTCAGTTGGCAGGATGGTTGGTTTGTGATGCAGAGGAAGGCCACCAGCGCAGGTTCAATTCCCCACACTGACAGAGGTTGCCATGAAGGGGATGTTTTCTCAACCTCACCCCATCACCCTAAGTGGTGACGTTCAATGTAAACCACCATGAGTGGTGTCTCTAATGAGAGTTATTTGGGACTCTAATCTATCAATGTTAGCATTTTAATTTCTTAACAAAATATTTTATTGAAAAAGATATTTTATTATTTATATTAAACCAATAACAAAACATCTCTAGTAACTGAACAAAATTACACCCACGTGCATGTATATACAAAATAAGTTAAAGTCTCTAAACGGACAGAAGAAAAACAAAAATAAACAATAAATCATAAATAAATAATACGGCTCAGCATAACAAAATGATAGCTCTCGTTCTTTGAGAGCATGAACTGATACGCATTCATACATTCATAATTCTTAATATGTGATTCATTAGACAATATCGTCATGGCGATATAAAAACCCTTTTTAGAGTGGCAGATAAGCCTGTATCGCGGTAATCCAAAAAGGGTTGCCATATCTTATACAAATCTCTGCTTTTCGGTGCACCATACTGGTGAGAATGTCCAAAGGGATATTCTCCATGACGAGCTTGCAACCACCCAACAGACCCGGAGGTTTTTCAGACATCCAACACAACAGAATATTTTTACTAGCACAGGAAGTATGGGGGAGATACTAAAGGAATATTGTGAATCAGTATTTACTGTGGAAAAGAATATGGAAGATATAAAATGTAGGGGACGAGATGGTGACACCTTGCAAAATGTCGATATTACAGAGGAGGATGTGCTGGATGTCTTGAAACGGGTAAAGGTGGATAAATCCCCAGGACCTGATCAGGTGTTCCCGGGAACTCTGTGGGAAGCTAGAGAAGTGATTGATGGGCCTCTTCCTGAGATATTGTAGTATGGATAGTCACAGGTGAGGTGCCGGAAGACGGGAGGTTGTATAAGAAGGGTGTTAAGGCCAAGCCCGGGAACTATAAACCAGTGACCGTGACGTTGGTGGTGGGCAAGTTCTTGGAGGGAATCCTGAGGGACAGGCTGTGCATGTATTTGGAAAGTCAAGGACTGATAAGGGATAGTCAACATGGCTTTGTGCGTGAGAAAACGTGTCACAAACTTGATTGAGTTTTTTGAGAAAGTTAAAAAGAGGATTGATGAGGGCAGAGGGGTAGATGTGATCTATATGGATTTCAGTAAGGGTTTTGATGAGGTTCCTAATGGGAAACTGAATGGCATGGTTAGATCTCATGGAATACTGGGAGAACTAGCCATTTGGATTCAGAACTGGCTCAAAGGTAGAAGACAGAGGGTGGTGGTGGAGGGTTGTTTTTCAGACTGGAGGCATGTGACAAGTGCAGCGCCACAAGGATCGGTGCTGGATTCACTACTTTTTGTCATTGACATAAATGATTTGGATGCGAGCATGAGAGGTACAATTAGTAAGTTTGCAGATGACTCCAAAATTGGAGGTGTAGTGGAGAGCGAAGTGGGTCACCTCAGATTGACCAAATGACTGAGAAGTGGCAGATGGAGTTTAATTTGGATAAATGCGAGGTTCTGCATTTTGGGAAAGAAAATCTTAGCAGGACTTGTACACTTAATGGTAAGGTCGCAGGGAGTGCTGCTGAACAAAGAGACCTTGGAATGCAGGTTCCTAGCTCCTTGAAAGTGGAGTCGCAGGTAGATAGGATAGTGAAGAAGGCGTTTCCTTTATTGGTCAGAGTATTGAGTACAGGGGTTGTAAGATCATGTTGCGGCTGTACAGGACACTGGTTAGGCCAGTGTTGAAATATTGCGTGCAATTCTGGTCTCCTTCCTATCCGAAAAATATTGTGAAACTTGAAAGGGTTCAGAAAATATTTCATGGATGTTGCCAGCGTTGGAGGATTTGAGCTATAGAGAGAGGCTGAATAGACTGGGGCTCTTTTTCCTGGAGCGTCGGAGGCTGAGGTGTGATCTTATCAAGGTTTACAAAATTATGAGGGGCATGGATAGGGTAAATAGGTCTCAAGTCTTTTCCCTGGGGTCGGGGAGTCAGAACGAGACGGAATGGGTTTAGGGTGAGAGGGGAAAGATAGAATAGAGAACTACGGGGCAACTATTTCACACAGAGAGTGGTACATGTATGGAATGAACTGCCAGGTGATGACGGGGAGGCTGATACAAGTGCAACATTTAAGAGGCATTTGGATGAGGAAATGAATAAGAAGGGTTTGGAGGGTTATGGGCCAGGTGCTGGCAGGTGGGACTAGATTGGTTTGGGATATGTGGTCGGCATGGATCGGTTGGACCAAAGGGACTGTTTCAATGCTGTACGTCTCCATGACTCTATGACTCTATGACTTATAATAATCTCTGTTTTTTGGTGCACCATGCTGGTGAGAAAGTTCAAAGGGATATTCTCCATGATGAGCTTACAAAGACCCAACAGACCCGGGGAGTTTTCAGACATACAACACAACATAATATTTTTCCTAGCATAGAAAGTAAGGATATTTTTTTTTCCAATGTGCATCTGTGTAAGATACTCTGGGCAGGTCCAGGAAAAGAGAAGCCGGGTCCATCTCCAATTCGTTCCCCAAGACCCACTCTACCACACCTAACGCAGTGCTCCAATATATACGAAGCCTGCAGCAGGACCACGTGCAATGAGTAAGGGTGTCTGTAGTCATTCTGCATTGAGGACATGCTGAAGATAATTCCACTTTGACTTTTGAGAGAAAATCTGGGGTCAGATAGAACCTATGAAGATTTTTCAACTGCATGGAATGGGTTCTATTACAGATCAAAATCCTTCGAGCAATTTCACAAATATCCTCCCATGTCTCCGAAAAGATCTCAACCCCCAACTCTCTCCCACAGACGTCACGAAGCTGCACAGTCTTGTCTGCAGGGACACTCTCCCACAAATGGTAAAGGGTACTGACCGAGAGTGTATTCTTTACCATAATCACCTGCTTCTCTGTATCGGATCTATAAGTGTCTGTTAAAATTGAGTTTTTTAATCAAATCTCTAATCTGGAAAATAAACAGAAGACGTCTCTACTCGGTAGTCCATACTTACGAGTTATTTGATCAAACGGTATCATTGTTTCTTCTTCCAGTAACACGTGGTGGCTCGGTGGTTTGTTCTGCTGACTCACCGCACCAGGGTCACAGATTTGGTTCCAGCCTTGGGTGACAGGCTGTGTGGAGTTAGTATATTTTCAATTGTGACTGCGTAGGTTTCCTCCCACACTCACGAGGATGTGCAGGTTAGATGACCTGGCCATTGCTCAATCGCTCATAATGTTCCAGGATCTGTAAGTTGGGCATTAATCAGGGTTAATATAGGATGGTAGGGGAATGGGTGTGGGTGGGTGGGTGTATTGAAGTGGACTTGCTGGGCCCAAGGACCTGTTTCCACACTGTAGGGATACTACTAATTCTAAATCATCCAAACAAGGTATCCCCCTCGCTGCCCACAGTTTACACCTGGAATCCATTATCCCCGGTATACCAATTATAGGGGTAAGAAACATGGTTTTGGCTGTATGGCCTCAATCTGACGCATTATCCTTCAAGTTTTAACCGTATTGATAATCATTATTTTATGACAATATTCCATAAATGTTGTCATTTTATCTAAGAACAACAGACTAATAAGGGTTCACTTTGTCTGAGAGGGCTCAATATCTAGCCATATTGATGCCGAGACCACAGCAGCCCAGGAACTAACATACGATGAAAATAAACTTAATTAATTGCTTTTAATCGGGGAGATCTACTCCTTACAATCGGTCGGGCAGCTGCAATTTTGTTAGCTTGAAAAAGAATCGCTTATGGTGTCAAATAAAAGAGCGAAACCAGTCATTATGTTTCCAAAATATCTGTCTGGGAAACATCAAAGAAAACATTTGAACTGTGTTTGGAAATGAGGAAGGACATTCATTTTAATAACAGCTATCTGACCGAGCCAGAATATTGGAAATGCCTCCCATCTTTGAAGGTCTTGTTTAATTTTGTCAACCAAATGGACATAGTTTGCGTTAAATAAATGATCAAAGACAGATGTAATGAATATACTGAAATAGGGAAACCACCCCCGTGACCATTTAAAAGGAAACGAGGATTTAGCCTCAGTATCAGGTATTTCCCTAAGACCTCCCATAGGCATGGCCTCCAACTTTGTAAAATTAATCTTATTGCCCGGAAAGGCAACAAGCGAATTAATGAATTGCATCACATGAACGACCGAAATTGCGGGATTTCACAAAAACATAAGACCCTCATCTGCATACAATATAATCTTACGTGACTTCTATCCCACTTCTGGGGCAGATATGTTGGCATCCTTACGGATGGCCTCCGCCAGTGGCTCAATCCCCAATGTAAACAACAATGGTGAAAGGTGTCAACCTTGTCGGCTGCCTGGAGAAATATTAATATTACTGGTTGGCCACACCATTAGTGAGAACTGCAGCCAGAGAATCGCGGTAAAGGACCCTCACCAACTTGATAAAAACTTTGCATCGACCAAACCGTTCTAATGTACAGAAGAGATCCGGCCACTCAACCCAATCAAATGCCTTCCCTCATCTAAAGAGATCAATAATCCCTGGACAGATTGTTGTTGACACTCTTGGATCATATTGAGTAAATTCTTAACATTATAGGAAGATCTGCGGCCCTTTACACAGCCTGTTTGGTCCTCTTTGGTAATGGAAGGCAGCAAAAATTCCACCTTAATGCACGGATCTCAGACAGGATTTTGAGACCAACATTTTAAAGTGAGATTGGCGTGTAAGAAGCACAATCCTCCGGGGTCTTCCTTTCTTCAGCATCAGAGAGATATGAGCCTCCATTAAGGATGGAGGGAGGAGTCTGTGACTGTATGAGTGACGGAACACGTTAAACATCAACCCTGACAATAGCTTTATAAATTATTTATAAAACTCACTAGGAAATCTGTCAGAAACATGCACCCTTACATTCTGAAGCTGCTTCACACCCTCCCGTGCCGACAATGGTGCATTAAGGCACAACACTTATTCAGGGGTTACTCCTGGAAGACCCAGGTTCTTGAAAAATGACTCCATCTTAATCCATCTATCCTCAAAATGTTCAGTCTGAAATAATTCGGTGAAACATCTCCGACAGGAGTCAATAATCTTCATGGAATTGAAGATAAGGATCCCAATACCTTCCCTAATTGAGGTAATGGCTTAAGAGGGGCGATCGTTTTCCTGGCGAGATAGAATAAATACCTCCCTGGTTTATAACCATGTTCAAACAGCCTTTGTTTTGCAAAAGTAAGTTCCTGCTTGGCTGTCTGTGTGAGCGTGGAATTCACTGTAGACTGAAGCATTGTGATGCTCTGCAGCTAAGCCACTGAGGGTCAATCACAGTATGTACTTTCGTCTGCCCTCAGCTTTGCCTCAAACCAGCGTTCCTGCTTCCACTTCTGCTACATCACAAGGAATAATTATTCCTTTGGCATAAGCCTTAGCAATTTCCCATAGAGTGGATGAGTTACTGGTTGAATCTGAATTAATGGTTAAGAAAGACCTGAATACATTGCAGTGGTCAGCACAGTGGCACAATGGTTCGCACTGCTGCCTCACAGCGCCAGAGACCCAGGTTTAATTCCTGCCTCAGGTGACTGTTTGTGTGGAGTTTACACGTTCTCCGTGTGTCTGCGTGGGTTTCCTCCCACAGTCCAAACATGTGCAGGTTCGGTAAATTGGCTATGCTTAATTGCCTGTCGTGTTAGGTGAAGGGGTAAATGTGGATGGGTGAGGACTTTTGGAGCCGAATGGCCTGTTTCTACACTGTAAGTAATCTAATCTAAATACTCAATTAACCAACTAATCTTAAGAATAAAGGGATACATTCGCGAGTGTCTCGAAACTATTATATTGCCCTTAATCTTAATCAATAAGTATACTGCTTCAGGGTCAGAAATAGTAACATTCCCAATTGTGCAGGATGCCACTGAATCTAAGATGGTTGCAGGAATGGGGAAGATATCAACCCTTGTGTGGCATTTATGCCGGTTAAAGAAGAAAATAAAATCCTTACTTGTGATGTGGATCTGCCAACAGACATCCAACAGCTCTCGTTCTACACACATATCCACTAATTGTTTACATTATAACGAGGGTATTGGGGCACCTTTGGACATTCTGTTCACCGTGTGGTCCATAAGACTTTGAAAACTTCTACAATAACGTGCCACGATGCAAGATAACTGAATTTGGAAAATGCATCTACCAGGAATTTAAGAGGGTTCGCTGGGAGTCGGGGGGGCGGGGGGTGCAAAAAACATTCAAAATACTATATTCTTTCCTATAGTTCAAGCCTTTGGGTATTATGAACCTCCCGTGAATGTCAAATACAATCTGTTAGGTTAAATGGAAGATTCTTTTTATCCGTTATGGCTTCTCCCCTCCTCATAATATTAAAAGATGAGAAATAAACCCGATCAAGCCCGACCTGCTGTAATGTCAAATGTTCTTTGTCATCAAGGTGCATCTCCTGCAATAGGACAACATTCACCCTCTCTTTTTAAGACTAGAAAGCAATTTTTTCCTCTTTTCTGGCCAATGGCTCACCTTAATTGACCAGGTAGATCATTTAAGCACATCATTAGCCAGAACACACTGTAGCAACATTTAAACTCGAGAGAGGAAGAACTCGAATTACTGATCATTAATAAACAAAGTCTCATAGAGCTTAAAAACTACACAAACTAAGGCTACTACAACTGCCAACTCTCAAAACTTTCAAAAACTAAGCATTTTAAGTAAATGGCTGGGATGGAGTGGGTTAGGGAACCACTTTGCCCGTGCTGTGATGCAGAGCCCAACAAAGCAGACCTTCCAGATCGCCACCATCTTGGATTTCCCCTTAACATTTTATCGATATTATCATTTCATTTTGCATTATATTCCTGGATGTGCTGGAGCAGTGTGATTTTTTTTACCACTGTCACCATTTCCCCAACATGGCACATTCCTGCCATTCCTCGATAATCCTTGACTCCGTTATTCTTTATGAACTTTCTGTCTGTGACTCAAACATATTCAATATCTCTGCCTCCAATGTTCTGCAGGGGAAAGAGTTCCAAATACTCTCACCATTGAGAAAACAAAAAATAACTTCATCTGTGTGTGAGATAATTTTTGTCTCCTTACCTGAGAAAGGATTTAATTAAATTGAAAGCAGTGAGATGTTTCACTTCATGTATTCCAGGAATGATGGTCATATATTATGAAAGCTTTAACAAGTTACTCTTGGAATGAGAGGTGATCTTATTGAAACATACAAAACCAAGAGGACAGTGATCAGATAGATACCCACTGGGTGTTTGTATAGTGCAAACGTCTTGTTGTTTTTATAGAATCTCTACAGTGTGGAGGCAGGACATTCCGTCCATCAAGTCCACATTGACCTTCGGAACAGTATCCCCTCCGGACCTGCCCCCCTACTCTATCCATGTAATCCTGCATTTCCCATGACTAACCTATCTAACCTACACATCCCTGGGCACTATGGGCAATTTAGCATGGCCAATCCGCTCTGAGCTGCATATCTATGGATGATGGGATGAAACTAGAACACTGGGAGGAAATCCACACAGACATGGGGAGACTGTTCAAAATCCACAAAGAGGGTTGCCTGAGGTTGGAACTGAACGCAGCTACTTGGTGACGGGAGGTATCAGTGCTAACCACAGATCCACCGTTAGTTCTATTAGTTAGTTCCGTTAGTTCTATTAGTTACTTGTGGCTAACTAAAGAAATCTGCATGACTTGTTCCTGTCACTGAACTTGACTCAGTCTGAGAACTTTATCATCGGCCATATCACCAACCTGGTTACATTTAAAATTTGGTGTCAGCAGTGGAGGAATGGGACGAGAAAAGGAAACAGTGACACCCTCCAACCTACGTCAGAGCAGGATTTAGGAAAACTGTACAAAGTTGGATTTCAGTCAAGTGGGAATTCTCTTTCCCAGAAGTTTGGGGTGGCTGGACCTTTATATTACATCGAAGCTGACTTTGTCTGATTTTCCATGGACAAGTGAATCAGGGATAATGGTGCGTGGAATGAAAAGTGCAGTTGGGATCACAATGTGATGAGCCATGACCTTATTTACTGGTTGAGTAGTGTGAAAGGGCCGAATGGCCTACTTGTGTCCATCAGCCCGATGTTCTGATGTTCCATTCAGCCCTCGGACATGCTAAACAGGGGCAGGTCGAGGCCACTCCGATGGTTAGGTGGAGTTTTGGAAATGTACTTGGGAAATCCAGGCTGAATCAGGAAGTGACCACCACCCCCACCCCTCAATCCCTGTTTCCAGGCTTCCCCTCTCTGTAACCTCTGCTCCAGATGTGGGTCATGATGCAGACCCAGATACGCTGGGAATACAGTCGAATACCCCACCCAGGGTTAAAACAACAAATCCTCTGCTCTCCCTGAATGCAACATTGTACAACACGATTTCCAGCAAAATAACCCGTTACTTTCCAAAAGCATAACATGTGAAATTAATAAATAGGAACAGGAGTAGGTCAATCGGCCCATCAAGCTAACCCTGTCATTTAATAAGAACATGGCTGATCTACTCCAGTGCTCAACTCCACTATCTTGCCGACTCCTTGTTTCCCTCCACACCTCTCTGGGTTAGGGAATTCCAGACATTCACTACCTTCGGAGAGAAGACATTACTCTGCATCTCAGATTGAAATCGATGTTCCTTATTCGGTATCTATATCATCGAGTTTGACACTTTGTTCAAGAATGGAAACAACTTCTCAACATCTACCTTCTCCACCCCCTTCTGTGTCTTGTAGGTTTCATCAGGATCACTCTTCATTCATTTAAACCCCAATGAATTATCGCCTCACTATTTTAGAGATGCTCAATAACACAACCCTTCCTTCCCAGGAAACCGCCTAATGTACCAACCGAGTTCCTTGCTGCATCATCATGCTGACTTTATGTTTCATACACAGGAAGACTCCAATGCCTTTACTGTTCCTTTTCTGGAAGTTCTCTCCATTAAGTAACAGCCTGCCTTTTGATTCTCAGTGTCATCCTCAAACTCGGATGGATATTGCACTCAGCTCCCTCCTTCAGGCTGTCAGTATAGATTGTAAATAACTGATGCCATCAGACTGATATTTGTGGTACTCCAGCAGATATACCTTTATCATAAAGATCCATTAATCCTGACTCTCCGATTTCTGTGTTAAACAATCATCATCCCATGTTAATACAGTATCCGACGTCCTAGAGTTTCTGTTTTGTGTATGAACTTTTGTTTTGTAATACCTTGTGGAAAATCTCTGGAAAGCCTGGTGTCCACCAGATCCCCTTAATCAAGTCCACTTGTTACATTTACAGGCATCTCCAGAAATACTTTGCATGATTTTACAGGGCAAAATATCATTTCCTTTTCACAAAACCACTCTGACTCTGCGAGAAGCTTTTCTAAATGTCCATGCTGGGCAGATCTTCCAAACTATACTAGTCCCATCTGTTTTCATTAGGTCCATGTGCCTCTAAATGTTTCCCATTCATATGTTAGTCCAAATGAGTTTTAAATGTTGTAGCTGTCCTTGCATCTCCCACTCTTCCTCTGGAAGCTCATTCCATACCCACACCGCCCTCTGTGTATAAAAGCTGCCTCTTAGTCCCTTTTAAATCTACCCTGTTTCACCTTAAACCTATTCCCTCTATGTTTGGATTCCCCTATCCTGTGGAGAAGACCTTGGCTATTCACCCTATCCATACCTCTCATGATTTTATATGTTTCTGTAATGTCACTCCTCAACATCCTGCACTCCATCTGATGCTAACTTCAAGAAGAAGCGTTTAAAGATAAGCACTGCAAAATTGAAATAATATTAAAAACGACAGGTAACCAACACTCAGCCCAAATGTCATGCTGTGATTTGTTTTTCTCCATGTTACAATACTAAGGCAGCATGAAACGCTTACTAGTGCCAATAAGAAGGCAAGCACCTGAAGTCCTTTGTCTAAAGGGGGTGATGATCACGACAGTGAAAATCTGTGGCCAGATTTATATAATACCACATGGTCAACATTCTCCCTCCTGGCCTCTGTATGGCTTTGTCTGGTTGTGTCTTCTTTATCTTGCATTCAATAGAGAGAACCCCTTTCCCCCATTCACACGTTAAATTCGACCCGTTATACAGAATCTTTCCTTTCACCACTGCTAAAAGCCCGTTTTTCTTTTGCCACACACTCTTTTCCCTGCCACCCATCCTCCACTTCCGGCAAGGGATTAAAAGACCATTTTGCAATTTGAATAATTGTCACACTGGACTGGAAACGCTAACACTGTTTCTCTTTCTCTACAGATGGTGACAGACCTGCAGAGTTTCTCCAGACATGAATAGGCGCAGAACAATTTTTCCATTAAATAAATAAATATGGAATCCTGGAAATAAAAATAAAAAACCTTTATAGAAGATTAACTGGACCTGGAAATTTAACTCTGCATTCACTCCAGAAAAGTCTTCAATATCTTTCGCAATTTCTTCAGCAATTTCTCTTTTTGAACAATTTCCAATGACATTTTGTCAAAGATGCCCAAACATCCTGTCCAACATGGAGTGTCGTACACTGGGAACTGAACAGTAACGCATGGTGACAAGTTCCTTGACTCTGAAACTGCATAAGGCTGGCATCACTGATACTGCAGTGCTCTGATTCATGGTCAGGGAGAAAAACAGAAGGAAAATACATTCACTTCAAATACAGAAGATGGCATTACTGAAAGGAAACGTTTCAGATTAGTACCTTAAATGGATATTGTTTATGTAACAAATTGGAGGCGTGACACCAAGGAAAGACTTCCAGCAGAATGAGAAAATGAAACTGGAAGTATTTCCGCATCAGAAACCAGAGTAGGTCACTGAATACAGGGCTGATGGGTGAATGGGTCTCGGTGTGAACTGGGGGGCAGTCAGTAGCATTGAATTGTAGATATTGCAGCTAAAACTTGGTTATCATCTGATGCTGTAGATTTCAATGACAATCTGTAACTTTTCCCCCAGGATTGTCCATCAGTCTACCATTACCATCAAGCCGATCCATGGGTCAGTGACGAGTGTAGGTGAACATGGTCGGGTCGGAATCACGTGCACCTAAACCTGATGACAATCCATTAAAGCTACTGCACGTGACTGGTTACACTACAAACATCAGGACTAACATCTGATACAGAGAGAGAGATGATCCCAAGACCTACAAATCAGATCTAAGCTCTGTCGTCCTGTCAAATCCATGCATAAAAGTCGATGGACCATTTAACAACTTACTGGAGGAGAGGACTCCACAAATACCTCCATCCTAAATAATGCAACAGCCCGGTGCATCCATGTAAAAGATGCAGTATCTGCACCATCCTCAGCCAGAAGTGTTGAGTCGATTACCCACCTCACCCTCACTATGATACCCTCAGAATCACAGATGCCCGTCTTCAACCAATTCAATTCACTGCACGTGACATGAAGCAACAGCTGGACACTGTAGATACGACAAACGCATTTGGCCCTGACACCATTCCTGCAATAGGACTGAGGACTTTTGCTACACAACAAGCCGTGTACCTGAGGAAGCTGTTTTATTCCAGCTACAACTCTGACAACTCCCTGGCAATGTGGGTAATTAGTCAACTACGTCCCATCCCCTAAGAAGGGAATTATTACAATTAGACCAATGCCACGACCTCAGTCCCATCAGGATGGTCAAATTGGTTGGGGTTATTTTTGACAGGGCTATCAAACAGTACAGAAATAATCGGTTCAGTGTGGTTTCCGATAGGCCCCCATGTGGAGATGGTGCTGTTGTGTAATTGTCATTGGATTGCTAATCCAGACCAGGATAATTCTCTGGAAACTGGTGCAAGTTAAAAACAATTAATAAAATATCGTGACCTATTATCTGGTGTCAGTAATATTGATCTTGTGTTCAATGTCGATTATAGATGTCGATCTCATTCCCCAGTGTACTTTCAGGAAGTGAATCACCCGTGCTTTCCTGTCTGGCCTAAAAGTGACTCCAGACACACAGACATGTGATACACTCTTCAATGGTCTCTGAAACGGCCAAGCAAGGCACTCAATTGTATCAAACTGCTCCAAGGTCTTAAAGGACAAACCCGGAGAGAACAGCCGGTAACAGCCTCGTTATCAGAAAAGGGAACTGGAAACACAATCCTGTCGACCCTGCAGAGACCTCCTTCCTAACAGCTGAGAGCTTGTGACAACATTTACAGAGGTTTCCCACACACTGCACAGAAGCATCAGGAAAGGAATACGTCATACAACTCATTGAGCTTTCCCTATTCCAGTTAATGGCCAAACATCACCTCAACGCAGTTTTCCCCATACAATATACATATCTCTTAATATGTTTAAAAATTGTGAACCATAAAATGAGAACTGCTGTAGTCCATTCAGCCCACCAGTTTTGCCCCTCCATTCTATGTACAGGCAGTTCACCAAGAACACGTGTTGATTAAATACATTTCGGCTGCAATGCAATTCATGAACCTTTTTCTATAAAGTGAATTGGCGTTTACTGTGACGCGATTCCTTGTCGGGCACCAGCTGAACAGCAAATCCTGCCTCAGAAACCCTCTGTCTACAAAAGGTACAATCAATGTGTTCAGCAAAAACAGGAATGCAATCGACACTGCAGGCCTTGAAACTGAGTCTGAAACTGGGAATTGCAGTCTATGTTTCGAAAGAACTCTATTTCAAACTGTGGGGAGAATGTTGGAGAGAACTGGAATTCCCCATCGGCATCACATGGTCAGTCAGCCCCCGCGCGCTTTCTGGTGAAGATTGTAGTGAAAGATATCGTGCACCAGTGAGTGACTGTAGTGTGAATGCGTTGCATTTCCAGCACTGTTCCATTACAACATGTAATTTAAAGATTTATTTAGACTGTCCTATTGCTTGTTAGATCAAATTTAATTTTTGGTTTTTACTGATATTTTGGGGGGTTCGCCAATTACCCTCTTTTTTCCATAGACCCCATTATTAATATTGCACGATTTTGTACACCACAGTGTTACACAGGAACACAGTTATTGCGTTATTGGAGAACAACCTGGAATGAGAGCTGATTTTCTATCTTCACAACATACTCCTGCTCTCTCCCTATCCCTTTAGTTTCCAGAAATCCTTATTTATATTCAGCCCCTTGACTTCCACAGCCAGATCTTGGAGAGAGTACCCCTGGTTCGCCACTCTCCAAGTGCAGGCATTTATTCTCATCTCAATGCATAGTGGCCTGTCTGTACCTAATATTGTCGCCCCTTGTTTTAGACGTCCCAGCCACGGGAATTACCATCCCTGCTTCTAATCTGTCTCGCCCTGTCAGAGTGTTATATATTTCACTGAGATCTCCACTCATTTTCCTAAACCCCATTGAATCCAGGTCCAGTTACCCCAAACTCTGCTCCCATAACAAGTCTGTCACCCCAGAGATCAGTCTGGTCATCCTTTGCTGCTCTCTCTCAATGTCAGGTTTGTCATCTGTTAGGAAAAGAGACCAAAACTGCACACAATACTGCACAATGTTCGAGATGGGGTCTCACCAAGGCCCTGTACAGCTGCAGTGAGATACATTTACTCTTGTACTCAAATCCCCCTGAAATGAAGGTGAATACAGCATGTTTCTTCCTTCCTGCTTTCTGCTCCTGCAATATTGCTTTAAGTGATTGGTGTACAGGGAGATCCAGATTCCTTTCAAAGTTACAGTTCCCCATGTGCTGGGCCTACATACAATGGTCAGCGTGCCAATGTCATTCCCAGTATTGACTTCTGGCTTCAGAACTCACTGTCACACATGTACTCGGAGGGCTTCGCAGAAATAAACAAAAATGCAGCTTAAGTTCATTTATAGTGCAACATTTTTCAACCACTCCTTTTTCAAATGAGAAGCTGCCAATCCATTGTTCCCATCAAAGTACACAACATCTCATCTCTCCCATTGCTCTCCATCTGCCACGTACTTGCCCAGTCACTCCACTTGTTTCAGTCACCTTGGAGCTTTTTTATATCCTCCTCATCCACTCACAAGCTGACATTGTTTAGTGCTGTCAGCAGATTTGGGAATGTTGCATTTGCGCCCCATATCCATTGATATGATGTGTATTGGGAATAGCTGGAGCCCAAGACACGATCCGTACAATATCCTGTAAGCCTTGCATTTAAAAATAAAACATGGTTTTATTCCTACTCACTGTTTCCTGCCAGCTCTCCCATTCTAAATCTATGACCATATATTCGCCCAAGTCCCATAGGATTCGAATTTGCGCAATAGGCTTGGGGCTTTATCAAAAATCTTTCTCTTAATCCACTCGTATTGCATTGATACCTACTACATAAATTTCCTAAAAGCCACTTTCTCAAATATGATTCCCATTTCATAAATCTCTGTTGACTTTGTCTATGCCCATTAATTTCAGTCCAATACTTTCTCTAAACTGTTTAGTTGTTACTTACATTCTATTCCCCTTTTCTCACAAGACTGAAATTCCCTAGTATTGCTCGGAAGTTTTCTTTTTGGTTTTGTTTTCTTCTGTGAAGGCATAATTAAAGTATTTGCTCCATAGTTCTGCTATTTCCCGGTTCTCAATTATCTGGTATCAGACTGTAAGAAATCTGCAACTTTTTTCCCTTAATTTTGCTATTGACATATTTCCAGAAAATATTACAAGTTCTCTCTTATCAACTTTGTTAAGATAATCTTCAGAAACCCATCAATTCCTACCTTAAGCTTCTCAATGATTGACGTTCCACAGCCATACAATCACAGAAGCACAGACTCTGTACTACCAGAAATACAGCACAGGCTTCATTCGGCCCACTTTCCAACACAAGACCTTAGCCGTGAATCTTAAAGCATTTGAAGTGCACAACAGTGTCGTTTCTCATGGTTTGAGGTTAGCATGACAACCCCACGCTCAAGAAGTGCATTACAGACCCCAACACTTTCTGGTTGAAAAACAATTCTCAATTCTTCACTGAACCATAAATCCTTCACTTTTAAAGTCTGGTCCTTTGAGTAACAGCAACAGCTGCTGTCTATCCACCCTGTCCATGTACCTCGTAATCCTATACCTCTGAATCACAGACCTCACAGCCTTCTCTCCTCCAAACTAAGCAACCTGAGGTTATCCAGCCTCTCTCCATAGCTGATATGCTCCATCCAAGGGAACATCTCTGCACCCCCTCTACGACAATCACATCCTTCCTGTAATGTTGTTCCCAGACCTACACACAGTATTCCATCTTGCCCTCACCAAAGTTCCGCATAGTTCTTATAATCTATGCCTCGATTAATAAAGGCTATGTTTACATTCCCCCAGCCTTTCCCAGATTGTGTATTAACCTGTGCAGACACATTCAGCGATGTCTGGAGAAGCACCCTCTGAACATTCTAGTGTGCTGCCATACATTGAGTACTCCCCTGACTGGTTCCTTCTTCCAAAGTGCATCACCTCATAGTTATCAGGGTTACATTCCATCTGCCATTGATCCACCCATCTGACCATTCCATCAGTATCTACCTGTAACAAGAGGCCTTCCTCCTCACTGCCAACCACCCGGCCAATCTTTGTATAAAATCCAAACTTAATTATTACACACCCCACCCCTCGTCCACATTCACAGCTGCATCATTTATGAATAACACAAATAATAAGGATAAAAATCTCTCAACATCAGTTGCATCACGTGGTGGTGAACGTTGATGAAGAAGCAGCGTTTCGAAAGCTAGTGCTGCCGAATAAACCTGTTAGACTATGGTCTGCTGTTATGCTGTTTTTAGATTTGTCCAACGCAGCCCAACACTAGCACCTCCGAATCACAAATAATAAGGGACGCAGCACTGATGCCCATTGGTACAACATTGGACACTAGCCTCCAGTCACACAAACAGCCTTCTACCACTCCCCTCTTTCTCCGACTACTAAAGTTGATTTAGATGCAACTTGGCAAGTTACTAATGAGTCCCACGAGTTCACTGGTTATTCTGTTCCGCTTGACACACTTGTAGATTATCTGGGGATTCTCTGTAATCTTGTCCATAAGGCCATAAGACATAGGAGCGGAAGTAAGGCCATTCGGTCCATCGAGTCCACTCCGCCATTCAATCATGGCTGATGGGCATTTCAACTCCACTTACCCGCATTCTCCCTGTAGCCCTTAATTCCTTGTGACATCAAGAATTTATCAATCTCTGCCTTGAAGACATTTAGCATCCCAGCTTCCATTGCACTCTGTGGCAATGAATTCCACAGGCCCACCACTCTTTGGATGAAGAAATGTCTCCGCATTTCTGTTCTGAATTTACCCCTTCTCGTTCGAAGGCTGTGTCCACGGGTCCTAGTCTCCTCGTCTAACAGAAACAATTTCATAGCGTCCACCCTTTCCAATCCATCTATTATCTAGTAAGTTTCTATTAGATCTCCCATTAATCTTCTAGATTCCAATGAATACAATCCCAGGATCCTCAGTCGTTCCTCGTATGTTAGACCTACCATTCCTGGGATCACGCTCCAGTGCCAGTATGTCCTTCCTGAGGTGTGGGGCCCAAAACTGAACACAGTCCTCCAAATGAGGCCTAACTAGAGCTTTATAAAGTCTCAGGAGTACAACGGTGCTTTTATATTCCAACCCTCTTGAGATAATTGAAAACATTGCATTCGCTTTCTTAATCACGGACTCAAACTGCATGGTTACCTTTGGAGAATCCACAACTAGCACTCCCAGATCCCTTTGTACTTTGGCTTTATGAATTTTCTCACCGTTTAGAAAGTAGTCCATGTTTGTATTCTTTTTACTTTATTTCTTTTGTCCTGCCTTACCCCTGTGTTAGTCAGTCCCCTCCACGCGCAGACTTTGCTCCTTATTACAGTCTTCAATGGTCTGTCCCTTATCCTGTCATTATTTGCCTTGAATGTAGATTAGACAGCCTGATAAATTTTCTGTTAATTTCCAACTTGCCGTATGTTTTGTGAGTTTTATAAGTTCACAGTGACCCACCGCTGATTCATTGAAACTGTAGAGAACATAGGCCGAGCTTCCTCATCACACAATCTCGCCACCTGAGGGATTTATCTGGATAATGTCCATTACACTTCCTCTGTGGTCAGTATATTCTTTCTTAGATTTGGTCACCAAAACTGTTCTCAATACTCTAGGTACAGTCTCACCAACATTCTGTGAAACTGCTTCAACGTGTCTTACATCAATATTCTGACTCCCTTAAAGGAAGGCAAACCAAACTTTAAGTCTCCACTTACATATATTCCTCCAAATACCCTTCACATCATTGTATTTTCGAACTCACTGTGTGAGTTCTTATAAAAAGCCTTCTGATAACCTGAAATATGCCAATTCTACTGGATCCTCATTGTCTATGCTGTAAGAATCAACTTCAAACAATTCCAAAGTTTGTCAAGTATGATTTCCCTTTCAGAAATGCATACTGAGTCTCTCAAAGTTTGCTGTTAATGTCTAAATATCCAATATCACATCCTATATAATATATTCTAACAGTTTCCCAACATTTGAGTGGGAGCAGCGGCCGAGGAAAAACGAACCCGGGAGACTACAGCTAAGGTAAGACAGTTTGTTTCAAAATTACTTACCTGTAGCGGGCAGCGGAAGTGAGGTTGGAGCGCATAGCTGGGCGGGAAGGTAAGTCATTAGTATTTGAGTGGCACCAACGACATAGGTAGGAAGAGGGGTGGGGAGGTCATTCAAGAGCTGAAGGAGTTCGGCTGGAAGCTAAAAGCTAGGACAGACAGACAGAGTCGTCATCTCTGGGTTGTTGCCGGTGCCACGTGACAGAGAGGCAAAGAATAGGGAGAGAGTGCAGTTGAACACGTGGCTGCAAGGATGGTGTAGGAGGGAGGGCTTCAGATATTTGGACAATTGGACTGCATTCTGGGGAAGGTGGGACCTGTATAAACAGGACGGGTTGCACCTGAACCAGAAGGGCACCAATATCCTGGGGGGTAGGTTTGCGAGCACTCTTTGGGGGGGTTTAAACTAATTTGGCAGGGGGATGGGATCCGGACTTGTAGTCCAGCAAGTAAGCTAGCTGTGTGTCAGGATGTCCAAGACTGTAGGGAGGCTGTGGAGAAGGTAGCACTGACAGGGACTACTTGCGGACACAGAGATGGGCTCAAGTGCGTATGCTTCAATGCAAGGAGTATCAGAAATAAGGTGGGTGAACTTAAGGCATGAATCGGTACCTGGGACTACGATGTTGTGGCCATCACGGAAACATGGATAGATGAGGGACAGGAATGGCTGTTGGAGGTTCCTGGTTACAGATGTTTCAGTAAGATTAGGGAGGGTGGTAAAAAAGGAGGGAGGGTGGCATTGCTAATTAGAAATGGTATAACGGCTGCAGAAAGGAAATTTGAGGGGGATCTGCCTCTGGAGGTAGTATGGGCTGAAGTCAGAAATAGGAAAGGTGCAGTCACCTTGTTGGGTGTTTATTATAGGCCCCCCAATAGCAGCAGAGATGTGGAGAAACAGATTGGGAAACAGATTTTGGAAAGGTGCAGAAGCCACAGGGTCGTAGTCATGGGCGACTTCAACTTCCCAAATATTGATTGGAAGCTCTTTAGATCAAGTAGATTGGACCGGGCGGTGTTTGTGCAGTGTGTCCAGGAAGCTTTTCTAACGCAGTATGTAGATTGTCCAACCAGAGGGGAGGCCATATTGGATTTGGTACTCGGTAACGAACCGGGACAAGTGGTGGGCTTGTTAGTGGGTGAACATTTTGGTGATGGCGACCACAATTCTGTGACTTTCACCTTGGTTATGGAGAGAGATAGGTGCGCACAACAAGGAAGTTTTTACAATTGGGGGAAGGGAAATTACGATGCTGTAAGACAGGATTTGAGGAGCATACGTTGGGAGCATAGGCTGTCAGGGAAGGATGTGGTGGAAATGTGGGACTTTTTCAAGGAGCAGATACGACGTGTCCTTGATATGTATGTACCGATCAGGCAGGAAAGAAATGGTCGTGTGAGGGAGCCTTGGTTGACGAGGGAGGTTGAATGTCTAGTAAAGAGGAAGAAGGAGGCTTACATAAGGTTGAGGAAACAAGGTTCAGACAGAGCAGTGGAGGGATACAGGATAGCCAGAAGGGACCTGAAGAAAGGGATTAGGAGAGCTAAGAGAGGGCATGAAAAATCCCTGGCGGATAGGATCAAGGATAACCCCAAGGCATTCTATGCGTATGTGAGAAACCTGAGAATGACGAGAACGAGGGTAGGTCCGATCAAGGACAGTGGTGGGAGACTGTGTATTGAGTCGGAAGAGATAGGAGAGGTCTTGAACAAGTACTTCTCTTCAGTATTTACGAACGAGAGGGACCGTATTGTTGAAGAGGAGAGTGTGAAATGGACTGATAAGCTAGAAGAGATACCTGTTAGGAAGGAAGATGTGTTGGACATTTTGAACAACTTGAGGATAGACAAGTCCACCGGGCCTGACGGGATATATCCTAGGATTATGTGGGAAGCAAGTGAGGAAATTGCAGTACCGTTGGCAATGATCTTCTCGTCTTCACTGGCAACTGGGGTGGTACCAGGGGACTGGAGAGTAGCGAATGTTGTGCCCCTGTTCAAAAAAGGGAATAGGGATAACCCCGGGAATTACAGGCCAGTTAGTCTTACTTCTGTGGTAGGCAAAGTAATGGAAAGGGAAATGAGGGATAGGATTTACGAGTATCTGGAAAGACACTGCTTGATTAGGGACAGCCAGCACGGATTTGTGAAGGGTAGGTCTTGCCTTACAAGTCTTATTGAATTCTTCGAGGAGGTGACCAAGCATGTGGATGAGGGTAGAGCAGTGGATGTAGTGTACATGGATTTTAGTAAGGCATTTGATAAGGTTCCCCATGGTAGGCTTATGCGGAAAGTCAGGAGGCATGGGATAGAGGGAAATTTGGCCAATTGGATAGAAAACTGGCTAACCGGTCGAAGTCAGAGTGGTGGTAGATGGTAAATATTCAGAATGGAGTCCAGTTACAAGTGGAGTTCCGCAGGGATCAGTTCTGGGTCCTCTGCTGTTTGTAATTTTTATTAATGACTTAGAGGAGGGAGTCGAAGGGTGGGTCAGTAAATTTGCAGATGATACAAAGATAGGTGGAGTTGTGGACAGTGAGGAGGGCTGTTGTCGGCTGCAGAGGGACTTAGATATGATGCAGAGCTGGGCTGAGGAGTGGCAGATGGAGTTCAACCCTGCCAAGTGTGAGTTTGTCCATTTTGGAAGAACAAATAAGAATGCGGAATACAGGATTAATGGTAGGGTTCTTGGTCAGGTGGAGGAACAGAGGGATCTTGGGGTCTATGTACATAGATCTTTGAAGGTTGCCACTCAGGTGGACAGAGTTTGTAAGAAGGCCTATGGAGTATTATCGTTCATTAGCAGAGGGATTGAATTCAAGAGTCGTGAGGTGATGTTGCAGCTGTACAGGACTTTGGTTAGGCCACATTTGGAGTACTGTGTGCAGTTCTGGTCGCCTCACTTTAGGAAAGATGTGGAAGCTTTGGAGAGGGTGCAGAGAAGATTTACCAGGATGTTGCCTGGAATGGAGAGTAGGTTGTAAGAGGATAGGTTGAGAGTTCTCGGCCTTTTCTCGTTGGAACGGCGAAGGATGAGGGGTGACTTGATAGAGGTTTATAAGATGATCAGAGGAATAGATAGAGTAGACAGTCAGAAACTTTTTCCCCGGGTACAACAGAGTGTTACAAGGGGACACAAATTTAAGGTGAAGAGTGGAAGGTACAGGGGAGATGTCAGGGGTGGGTTCTTTACCCAGAGAGTGGTGGGGGCATGGAATGCGCTGCCGGAGGGAGTGGTAGTCAGATTCATTGGCGACCTTTAAGCGACATTTGGATAGGTACATGGATGGGTGCTTAATCTAGGATAGAAGTTCGGCACAACATCGTGGGCCGAAGGGCCTGTTCTGTGCTGTATTTTTCTATGTTCTATGTTCTAAATGTCAAGTTAATTAGTCTGCAGTTCTCCACACTTTCTTCTCTTTGTAGATGCTTCGATCATTCATCTATAGTGTTTGGATCATGTTTATGAATGTACATTTATCTACATCAGCTTCTGGACTCTGCAGAATGTGCAGAAAAATAGAACGCAGTCATCGACAATGCAATCAATACTTCTATTTGTGATTTATTTCTGAAGATTTTGGTATGAAGTGCATCTGGTTTGTCAAGGTTAGCAATGCTCAATCCAGCTGCATATTCAATATTGCCTTGTTACTGATATGAATAGACTTTATGTCTTTACTTCCACAAGTCCTATACAATCACTTGGTATTTCTGGGTGATTTTCTGGATCTTACTCCATTAAGACAGATGGAAAGTAACTGGTCATTTGTTTTGCCATTTCCCTGTTATTCACCAGAAACTCGTCTCTCCCAATTGCAAATTTCCACAATTGACAATTTTTTTTCTTTTGAATTATTGATCATCGATTTTTGCAGTCCTTGTGTTCCTGTTTGTTTGCGTGCATGTTCGCTTTTTGATTTCCTGATCAGTTTCATGACCCTCCTTTTCTGGATTGCAATTTTCTGAGAATTCTTTGGATTCCACAATGACTGGAATTCTTCTGAAGTCGCTTCCTGTGATTAATATATTCTTTAATTTGTTATGTTAATCATCGAGTCACTTACTCACTCTTTGGTATTGTCACCTGAAATAGGTCGACATATCTTTCAGACTATGCAGTATTTCTATAAATCTCCTGGTCCTGACCAGATAAATTCAGGAGCACTGCAGGAGGACAGAGAAGTAATAGTGGGGGCCCTGGTTGGTACTTTTGTATCATCAGTCGCCAACGGGTGAGGTCCCGGAGGATTGGAGGGTAGCGAATGCTTTGCCCTTATTCAAGAAGAGCTACAAAGAAAAACCTGGGAATTAGAGACCAGTAAACCTAATCTCTAGTAGGTAAGTTTCTTGAGAAGACTCTGAGAGAGACGATATACATGCATTTGGCAAGGCAGGGTGTGATTATGAGCAGTCAGCACGTCTTTGCGCATGGGGGATCATGGCTCAAAAATTTGTGAGAGTGCTTTGGTGAAATGACCAGTAACTTTGACAAGGGCATGGTCGTATACGTAGTTTATATGGATTTCAGTAAGGCCTTCAGTAAGGTTCTACATGGTAGGCTGCTCTGGAAGTTTAGATCATATGGAATTGAGGGGGAGCTTGCAAATCAGATCCAAAATTTGCTTGATGGTAGGAAACATACAGTTAAAGTGGAAGGATGCTTGTAAGACTGAATGCCTGTGATGAGTGGAATGCCTCAGGGGTCGGTTCTGGGGCAATTACTGTTAGTTTTATCCATGTATATTGTATGTGTGTGTATATATATATATATATGATTTAGATCAGAATGTACAGGCATGAATTATAAGTTTCAAGGTGACACAAAAATAGGTGGAATCGTGGACAGTGAGGAAGATTATCAGAAATTTCAGAAATTACAGCAGTGCCTTAATCAGGTGAGGAAGTGGGCGGAGAAATGGCAAATGGAGATTCATACGGATAAGTGTCAGTTCTTGCATTTTAGAAAGTCAAATCAAGGTAGGAGTTTCATGGTGAATGATAGGGTCTTAAGGAGTGTATTGAGACAAAGGGACCTTGGAATTCAGGTTCATGGGTCTCTGAAAGTGGAGTCGCAGGTAGATAGGGCAGTGAACAATGGCATTTGGCAAACTGACCTTCATAAGTCAGAGTAATGAGTATCGAAATTAGGGAGTTATGTTGCAGTTATACAGGATGGAGTTGAGGCAATACTGGTACTGTTATGTTCAGTGTGGTTCACTTTGCTATAGGATAGATGTTATTAAACTGGAAATAGTGCAGAAGAAATTTACAAGGATGTTGCCCGTACTCAATGGTCTGAGATATAGTGAGAGGTTGGGCAAGGTAGAAGTTTTTACTTTAGAGTGTATGAGACTGAGGGGGGATCTGATAGAAGTGTATAGGATCATGGGAAGCATGGATAGAGTGAATGCACTCAGTCTTTTTTTCCACATGATTGAACAACCCACGAACTAGAGGGCATCAATTTAAGATTCGAGGGGAAAGAGTAAAAGGGAACCTGAGGGGCAATTTCTTTTACACACAGGGTAGTGTGCAAATGGAATGAACTGCCAGCAGAAGTGGTTGAGGGCGGTACATTCAAAAAATTTAAAAAGCATTTGGACAAATACACGGATAGGAAAGATGAAGGATATGGGGCAGGGCAGGGAAATGGGGTTAATGTGAATGGACATTTTGTTTGGAATGGACCAATTTGGGCTGAAGGGCCTTTCTGCATGCTGTCGGACTCTATGACTCTCACAATCATTGCTTCTCCCATTGAATTTTATATTATACTTCCCCAATTCATTGAAGCGTGCTTGACCCTCTAGCCTCCGGGCTTCCATGATGCCTAACCAGAATGTCCAAACATTCGATACTGTATACAGACGCCGTGTAAAAATGTAACATATTGATGTCACTATTCCTCCAAAGCTGCTTCAAAGCAAGGTTATTTATTAGTCCTCCTGACAACACAACACCAAATCTGAAATAACCTGCTCTCTAGTTTGGTTCAAAACACACTGTTCAACTTACCTAATACACACTTACGGAAGTTTATCTTCACAGTATTAGTCGTCACTGCAGTCTCGGTGCAATTTGAGACCATCCATTATTACTGCAGCACACACGATTATTTGTTACTCATTCACAGGATGAGGAGGTGGGCGTCCCTGGATAACCAGTATTTATTGCCCATGCCAGAGGGCAGATAAGAGTCAGCAGCGTTGTCTTGAGTCTGGAGTCATTTGCAGGCCACAACAGGTAATGACTGCATTAATCCTTCCCTCAAGAGCATCAGCGAACCAGATGAGTTTTTCCAACAATCGACAATGGATTTCTGGTCATCATAAACCCTTGATTCCAGATACATATTGAATTCAAATTCCACCATCTGCCTTGTCAGGATTTGAATTTATGTCCCCAGAATATTACCTGGGTCTCTGGGTTAAGACCCCAGTGATAATATCACTGTGTCATTGCTCCCCCTTGAATATATTTGCATACATAATTTCCAGAGCATATGTTGTAAAGTATTTATGTGACAGATTTGGTTTTGATATATTTTACACTAATGTTTGCTTCCCCTTGCTATTTGTAAGCTCCACCCAAACTGATTATGTGGGAAGCGAGGGAAAAGGTCTGAGGCGTTATTCCTGATAGACTTGGACAAGACGTTCAGGGAGACTCAACTCAACGCTGAGATGATCTGAAGAATTGGTCAGCAATACAGGACAAGCATCAATATTCTTTCCCCCCACTTTGCCAGGATGAGTGTCACCATATTCTTCTGCTCCCTCGCACTCACTGTATATCTGTTATAAGACCTACCCCCGAAAAAGGCTCACACTCTATCTCCAAATAAGGCTCTAGCACGACCTCACTCACTGTTGAATTCAGCACCTTCCTTCCCTCACTTTTTCTGTCACTGACGCAATATCTCCGCACACTAATACCACTGCATGGATACAACACTGTGGTCAGACTCCCTCCGGACATCTCACTCTTCCCCCTTCCCCTATAAAAGCAATAACAGCAGGGACACACACTCCCACCCTCACTCCGTCCCTCCTCTTCTCCCATTCCAGGAGAAACATCCTGGAATAGGACATAAAAGGCCAAAGCGGATGTGAGAGTGCCCGATATCCGTTCCCTCGCCCTCTACCTCGACATGTGGGGCGGATCCTGGAAAGAGCCAGAGAGGACCAGGACACCTTATGTGGAGATTCTGAAACATCGATGTCCCACCAGCCAAGTAAGCGGCAATGTTCAGTAAAGAGCAATTCTCAATTTAAACTCGCTGGCAGTTCCAATCTCATCTCTCTCACTTTTCAGGCTTAGTTAAAAGATGTCAGATGGAGACAGAGCGTCTGCAATGGGATACAGACAGGGGGAGGGCAGGGCATCTGCAACGGCATACAGACAGGGGGAGGGCAGAGCGTCTGCAATGGGATACAGACAGGGGAGGCAGAGCGTCTGCAATGGGATACAGACAGGGCATCTGCAATGGAATACAGACAGGGGAAGGACAGATCACCTGCAATTGGATACAGACGGGGGGAGGGCAAAACGTCTGCAATGGGATACAGACAGTGGAGGGAACACTGTCTGCAGTGGGATACAGACGGGGGAGGGCAGAGCGTCTGCAATGGAATACAGACGGGGGAGTTAAAAGCGCCTGCAATGAGATACAGACAATGGAGGGCAAAGCGAGGGCAGTGCGTCTGCAATGGGATACAGACAGGGGAAGGGGCAGTGTGTCTGCAATGGGAGACAGACTGGCGGAGGGATGCACCTCTGCAATGGGATACAGACAGGGGGAGGGCAGAGCGTCTGCAATGAGATACAGACAGGGGAAGGGCAGGTGTCTGCAGTGGGATACAGCCAGGGGGAGGGAAGAGCGCCTGCAATGGAACACTGATGGGTGAGGGCAGAGAGTCTGCAGTGGGATACAGACAGGGGAGGCATAGCGTCTGCAGTGGGATACAGACGGGGAGGGCAGAGAGTCTGCAATGGGATAAAGACAGGGGAGGGGAGAGCATCTACAAAGCGATATAGACAGCTGAAGGCAGTGCGTCTGTAATGGGATACAGAGGGGGAAGGGTAGCTCGTCTGCAATGGGATACAGACAGGGGGAGGGCAGAGCGTCTGCAATGGTATACTGATGGGTGAGGGCAGAGGGTCTGCTATTGGATCCAGACGGGGAGGCAGAGCATCAGCAATGGGATACAGACGGAGGAGGGCAGTGCTTCTGCAATGGGATACAGACAGTGGGAGTGCAGAACATCTGCAGTGGGACACAGACTGGGGGAGGGAATAGCAACAAGCAATGGCATACAGACAGAGAATGGCTGTGAGCACATCTTCAGCAGAAAAAAACCAGTACAATATATATGTGATGGAAATTTTCTGTTTTGGGGAAAAGACGAAACAGCAGAAATTTATTTAAATGCAAGGAGAATGCAGAACTCAGTGTTACGAGAGGGATTTGTGTGTCTTAGTACATAGATCACATCAAATTAACCTGAAGATGTAGCAAGTGATTTGGAAGGTAAATGTCGTGATCCTGTTTCGTGCAAGTGGTGTTGGGTATGATCTTAGCGATGTTTTCTGCATCAGTACAGGGCATTGCTGAGATTACATCTGTTGCATTATGTGTAGTTATAACAGCCTAAACTGAAAAAAAAAACAAAATTGCTTTCGAAACGTCTCAAAGATGTTTCTCTTTACGCATTTTTGGAATGAAGGCATTACGTTTTGAAGAATTAACAGTTCGGCCTGAGAATGAGGCATGTTTTATTGGCCATATAAAATCTTGAGAAGAATGTTGTTGGTGAATACCAGATGGATATTTCTCATTGTGTGGGAGAATAAAACTGGGGAAATAATTTAAGAATAAGTCAGTTTCAAAGGAAAGCTCATTTGACAGTAAAATTGAACTGTGAATTCTCTTCCTACATGCTGATAGTCAAGCTGAGCTTTTTCAGCAATTACTGTATATGTTTAAGAATATTCATTTTAACACAGATATTGTGAAGACATGAAACACTTATTTTTACATTATGCAAGCACATAGTAACACATCTTCAAAACAAGTAGAACCATTTATTGTTAATGAATTGATACTGCAATAATGCACTGACCTGGAGTCGAGAATGTGATGGAGTCGTATAGTTCAGACAATGTTCAAGAAGAGCTCACAGAGTCCAGTGTGGGACTGATAACGTTACTGATTTAACTTACAGATGGAAAATGTAGCCTATCTGTGGAGAAACATTCTATTGCTCCCTTTCTGTTTCTCAATCGCTCATCACAGCAATGTTTGGGAGTGAAAAAAGCCCAGTCGTCTTTCCCACTAATGGAGGATTCCTGATGAGGATTCATTGGAATCTCCCCATTGTCTGAAGCAAAACAATTCAGCCAAATTCAATAGTTTCATGAAGAAATCCCATTTTCAGAAGGCTGTGCAAGTAGAATAACTACAGAAGTAATTATCTGACTCGATAGTGAGGGGAACAGACAGGAGATTCTGTGGCTGCAAATGGGAATCCGGAATGGTGTGTAGCCTCCCACATTCCCAGGGTGCAGGATGTCTCAGACTGGCTGCAGAACGTTCTCACCGGGGGTTGCGGGGAGGCAGTGGGGGGAAGCATCCAGAAGTCATTGGGCACATTGGTACAAAGGACAGAATGACACAGGTAGAAATAGTGATGACATCCTGCAGGGTGATTGTAGAGAGCTAGGGAAAAGGATAAAAGACAGTGCTAATATCCAGTTTACTTCCAGTTCTCCGTGCTAGTGAGGGTAAGAATAGGATGATATGGCAGATGAAGGGGTGACTAAATAATTGGTGCAGGGGGCAGAGATTTTTGGATTACTGGGATCTTTTGTGGGGAAAGGTGACGTGTTCAGGAAGGACGGGTTGTACCTGAGCTGGAAGGGGACCAATATCCTGGCAGGCAGGTTTGCAACTGCTGCAAGGGAGGGTTTCAACGAGATTGGCTGGGGTTGGGGAGTGGTGGGATCCTCAACAGCAGGGAGGCATGTGCGAGGCTGGAAGGAGATACAGTAATCAGAAACAGTAAAATGAAGAGACAGGTCAGGCTGGACAACGACAGGGAGCAAGGAATGTCTGTTGGATTAAATTGCAACTGTTCCAATGCAAGATGGCTGACAGGTAAGGCCGATGAACTCAGGGCATGGATCGGTGCATGGGACTGGGATATTATAGCCATTACTGAAACATGGCTAAGGGAGGGACAGCACTGGCAGCTTGAAGTACCAGAGTACAGGTGCTTTATACGGGACAGAGATGGTGGAAAGACGAGACAGGGAGTTTCATTATTGATTAAGGCGAGTAACACAGCAGTAATCAGAGATAAAATAACTGATGGATCATCCTGTGAGGATTTGTCTGTGGAGCTAATAAATAAGAAGGGAATAGTGAGAGTATTTGGATTGTACTATAGGCCCCCAAATAGTAAACGAGGAATTAAGGGAACAAAAATATGTAGACAGACTGGGGAGACTTGCAAGGCCAATAGGATTACATTAGTAGCAGATTTTAATTTTCTGAACATAATCTGGAAATGACAGAGAATTAAGGACTGAGATGGGGTGTATCTATTAAGTGGGTTCAGAATAGTTTCCTCAAGCAGTAAGTCAAGGGTGCAAATCGGGAAGGGACAAAACGTGACCTACTCTAAGATCTAGGGCAGGACAGGTGACTGAGGTGACAGTGGGGGCGCCCTATGGGACCCGTGAAATTAGTTCTATTAATTTTTAAATAGTAATGGAGAAGGACAAAACTGACCCACATGTTCAAGTTCAAACTTGGGGCAAGGCGAATTTTGATGGAATTAGACAGGAGCTTGTAGGGGTTGGTTGGAGGAATTTGTTTGCAGGCGAAGGGACCTCTTGCAAGTGGGAGGGCTTTAAAAGTCAAATGTCTACAGTTCAAGGTCTATTTGTTTCTGTGAGGGTAAAAGGCAAGGTTGGTAGGAAGAGGGAACCTCGGATGTCAGGAGATATTGAGACTTTGACCAGAAAAAAGGAGGCGTGGCTCAGGTCCAGGCAGCTGGGATCGAGGAATCCCTGGGGATATACAGGGGATACAGTAATTTACTGAAAAGGGAAATCAGGAGGGTGAAAAGGGGGCACAAGTTAGCCTTGGCTGAGAAGATTAGGGTGAATCCAAAGAGGTTCATTAAGTATATTAAAGTAAAAGGAATAACTAAATGAGAATATGACCCCTCAAGATCCAAAGTAGACATGCATGTCTAGAACCGTAGTAGATTTGCGAGATTCTCAATGAATATTTCTCCTCTGTCTTTACCGTGGAGAATTACATGAAACTTGGGAGGTTAACAAAAGTCGTAGTGTTATCTTGGGGTGAGTCAACATCACAGGAGAAGATGTGTTGGATGCATTAGAATGTATGAAGGTGGATAAATCTCCTGGTCCTAAACAGATGCATCCAAGAACACTGCAAGAGGTTACAAAAGAAACTACGGGGACCCTGGTTGATATTTTTGCATCATCGTTAGCGACAGGTTAGGTTCCAGAATATTGGAGATCAACAAATGCTGTGCCATTATTCAAAAAGGGAAGCAAAGAAAAATCTGGGATCGATAGACCAGGAAGTCTAACATCTGTGGTCCGTAGGCTGCTTGAGAAGAGTCTGAGGGATGAGATATGCATGCATTTGGAAGGATAAGGATTATTTAGAAATAGTTTTTTTGAAAGATTCCTTACAGTCTGGAAACAGGCCATCTGTCACAACAAGACCACACCGACCCTCCAAACAGTAACCCACCCAGTCCCATTCCCTTACCCTATATTTACCCCTGACGCATGCACATAACAGAGGTTAACTTAGCATGGCCAATTCACCTGATCTCTAGATCTTTAGATTGTGGAAGGAAAATGGAGCACCCAGAGGAAACACACACAAACACAGTGAGAATGTGCAGTCTCCACACAGAGAGTCACCGGAAGCTGGAACCAAACCCGGATCCATGGCACTATGAGGCAGCAGTACTAGCCACTGAACTACCATGTCACCCTTGCTTTTTTTCAACACACTTCAATGACACAGGTACAAAATCTATTCTGCCCTTCACCCATGATGCACGTTCCAATATCATATACCATGAATAATTTATTCTCCACTGAAAGTGTCATATTATTATTATTTATTAGTTTTATATTATTAATTTTAATAATTATCATTAATAGTTGTTTTTAGACTGGAAAGATTGCATGGCTTTGTGAGTGGGAGATCATGCCTCTCAAATTTGTTTGAGTTCATTGATGAATTGACCAGTCATGTTGATGAGGGTAGGGAGGTAGACTGTGTGGTTTTCAGGAAGGCCTTTGACAAGGTTGCCATTGATAGGCTGGTCTGGAAGGTTAGAATCGCATGGAATCCAGAGGGAGCTGGCAAATTGGACACACAATTGGCTTGATGGTACTAAGCAGAGGTTAATAATGGAAGGATGCTCTCGGACTGGAGGCCTGTGACACATGAAGTGCCTCAAGGGTCTCTGCTGGGCCCGGTGCTGTTTGTTATCTGTATCAATGATATTCTTGCGAATGTACAAGGCATGTACAAGGCATGTTCAAGGTTAGGAAACTTGAAGATGACACTAAGATAGGTTAAAAATCACACAACACCAGGTTATAGTCCAACAATTTTAATTGGAAGCACACTAGATTTAGGAGCGACGCTCCTTCATCAGATGATTGACAATCACCTGATGAAGGAGCGTCGCTCCGAAAGCTGGTGTGCTTCCAATTAAACCTGTTGGACTATAACCTGGTGTTGTGTGATTTTTAACTTGGTACATCCCAGTCCAACATCGGCATCTCCGAATCATGACTAAAATAGGTGGTATCGTGGACAGTGAGAAAGTATATCCGAAATTGCAGCAGGACCTTGATCAAACTGGAGAAGTGAACTGAGAAATATTTTGGCAAAGTTAGATCAAGGTAGGAGTTTCATGGTGATTGGTAGGACCTTAAGGAGTGTAGTTGAGCAGAGGGACCATGGAGTTTAGTTCCACCGTTCTCTGAAAGTGGGGTCATAGTTCGACATGGTAGTGAAGAAGGCTTTTGCCACACGAGCAAGCATTGGTCAGGACATGGAGGAGAACAGTTGAGAAGTTATGTTGCAGTGATACAGGATGTTGGTGGGGCTGCACTTGTCGTGTTGTGTTCAGTTCAGTCACTTTGCGATCGGAAGGATGTTTTTAATTTGGAATGTGGGCAGACGGAATTTACTAAAATGTTGCCAGGACTCAACAGTATGAATTATAGGGAGAGGTTGGACAAGCGAGGACTTTTTTCTTTAGAGCACAGGAGAGGGGTCTTAGAGAAGTTTACATGGTTAGGGTGAATGGACCCAACCTTTTTTTTTCCTAGAGTTGGGGAATCAAGGAGGCGAGAGCATCAGTTTAAGGTGAGAGGGGAAAGAATAAAAGGGAAACTAATTGAAACTGTTTTACACAGAGAGTGGCACACAAGGAGTTGAATCATTTATATTAACGATATTTAAATGGCATTTGGGCAAGTACATGGACAGGAAAGGTCGAGAATGCTATGGGCCAAGTGCTGGGAAATGAGTTTTGTGTGGTTTGATATTTGGGTCAGCATGGACGAGTGTGGGCCAAAGGGCCTCTCTGCCTCTCTCCATGCTGTAGGACTTGATGATTGTACAAATAGAATAGCATTTGGGTCAAACTCTCATCTTCCCTTCGGTCATAAGTTCGAATCAGATTTGGGCAATGTTCTTTCAAGTTAATTTTGCAGATATTTTACTTTTCAGTTTGTTATCAACAATACGCATGTGTGTGCGCATGTGTGCGCATGCGTGTGTGTCTGTCTGTCTGTGCGTGTGTGTGTGTTTCTCAGTATTTTTCAAAGGGAAATATCACTGCACATATTTGCAATATCCTCTCGTCATTCCTCTTTCCATCATAGTTTGTTTTGGTCATAGACATGTTGTTTTAGTAAATTAAAGAAATCTGCCTGACTTGTTCCTAACACTGACCCTGACACACTCTGAGAACTATATCATTGGCCATGTCACCAACATAGTTATAATTATTTTTTGTGGGCTGTGAAGGAGTGGGGCTAGAAAAGGGAGAAGTGAGCCAAAACAACACAGGGAATTATCGACTCAATCAGCCAACGTCAGAGACGATGAGTTCCTTGGAGGGGATTCTGAGGGATAGGATTTACATCTATTTAGAAAGACAAGGAATGATTAGGGATAGTCAATATGGATTTGTGTGATGGAAATCATGTCTAATTAATGTGATTGAGTATTATGAAGAGATGACAAAGAAGGTTGAAGAATACACTGTGGTGTACAATTTTTACACAAACTTCAGCAAGGCATTTAATAAGGTTCCCCATCGTAGACAGAGTACTAAAATTAGGTTATTTGTAATCTAGGAAAAGCTAACCAATTGGATACAAAATTGGATTGAAGGTAATGGATTGTTTTCCAAACTGAAGACCTGTGCCAGCGGTGTTCTGAAAGAATCAGTGCTGAGCTCACTGCATATTATCACGGATATAAACCACTTTGATGTGATTATCGGAGGCATGGTTAGTAAGTTTACAGATAACATCACCAACGCGGTGCAGTGGACAGTGAAGAAGATTATCTCAGAATATAACGGGATCCTTGAACATCAATGAGCCAAGGACTGGCAGATGGAGTTTAGTTTAGATATTTGTGAGGTTTTACATTTTGATAAGTTCAAGAGGGGCATTGCCCCGGGAAATGTTGCTTAACAAAGAGACCTACGGGTGAAGATTCATAGTTCCTTATAAGTGGAGTTTAGGTCGGTAGAGTACTGAGGAACATGGTTGACATGCTTGCCTTAATTGGTCAGAACATTGAGAATAGGAGTTGGAGTAACGTGTTGCGCTTGGACAGGACGGAGGTGAGGCCACTTTAACAATACTGCGTACATATCAGTTGACTCTTGTTAAGCTTGAAAGAGTGCAGAAAAGATTTACAAAGATTTTCTGGAACCTGAGGTTTTGAGCTACAGGGAGATGATGAACAGGATGAGGCTTTTCCCCTGGACTGTCAGAGACTGAGTGGTGACATGACAGAGGTTTAATAAAGTCCTGAGGGGCATGGATAGTCTGATTGGACAAGATTTTTTTCCCAGTGTAGGGGCGTCCAGAACTAGATGGCATAGGGTGAAGGTGACAGGGCAAAGACTTAGAAGGGACCTGAGGGGAAACCTTTTCATACAAGAGGCTGGTGGGTGTACTGTCAGAGAAAGTAGTGAAAGCGTGTACAATTACATGTTTACAATGTAACTGGATAGGTACATAAATAGGAATGGATCATGTAAAAAGGAATGGATCAGGAGGCATGGGATAGAGGGAAATTTGGCCAATTGGATAGAAAACTGGCTAACCGGTCGAAGTCAGAGAGTGGTGGTAGATGGTAAATATTCAGCATTGGGCCCAGTTACAAGTGGAGTTCCGCAGGGATCAGTTCTGGGTCCTCTGCTGTTTGTAATTTTTATTTATGGCTTAGATGAGGGAGTCGAAGGGTGGGTCAGTAAATTTGCAGATGATACAAAGATAGGTGGAGTTGTGGACAGTGAGGAGGGCTGTTGCCGGCTGCAGAGGGACTTAGATATGATGCAGAGCTGGGCTGAGGAGTGGCAGATGGAGTTCAACCCTGCCAAGTGTGAGGTTGTCCATTTTGGAAGAACAAATAAGAATGCGGAATACAGGGTTAATGGTAGGGTTCTTGGTCAGGTGGAGGAACAGAGGGATCTTGGGGTCTATGTTCATAGATCTTTGAAGGTTGCCACTCAGGTGGATAGAGTTTGTAAGAAGGCCTATGGAGTATTATTGTTCATTAGCAGAGGGATTGAATTCAAGAGTCGTGAAGTGATGTTGCAGCTGTACAGGACTTTGTTTAGGCCACAGTTGGAGTACTGTGTGCAGTTCTGGTCGCCTCACTTTAGGAAAGATGTGGAAGCTTTGGAGAGGGTGCAGAGAAGATTTACCAGGATGTTGCCTGGAATGGAGAGTAGGTCGTACGAGGATAGGTTGAGAGTTCTCGGCCTTTTCTCGTTGGAACGGCGAAGGATGAGGGGTGACTTGATAGAGGTTTATAAGATGATCAGAGGAATAGATAGAGTAGACAGTCAGAAACTTTTTCCCCGGGTACAACAGAGTGTTACAAGGGGACATAAATTTAAGGTGAAGGGTGGAAGGTATAGGGGAGATGTCAGGGGTGGGTTCTTTACCCAGAGAGTGGTGGGGGCATGGAATGCGCTGCCCGTGGGAGTGGTAGAGTCAGAATCATTGGCGACTTTTAAGCGGCATTTGGATAGGTACATGGATAGGTGCTTAATCTAGGATAGAAGTTCGGCACAACATCGTGGGCCGAAGGGCCTGTTCTGTGCTGTATTGTTCTATGTTCTATGTTCTATGTGATGTGGGCCAAATGCTGGCAAGCGGGACGAGATCTGATTAAGATGCCTGATTGGCATGGACAAATTGGACAAAAGGATCTTTTTCCACGCTGTATGATTCTCTTATTCTCACAGCGGGAAGAGGAAGAATTCTAAAAGGGCCATTCGAATGGGAATTCTCTTCCCCAGAAGTTTGTGGTGCCTCTCTGATTACAAGTATTCACAGCTGAGTTTGTTCAAGATTTGACAGAAAAGTGAGTCACAGATAATGGGACACAGACAGGACGATGAGGCTGAGACCACAATCTGATCAGCCACAATCTTATTGTCTGGTGGAGAAGACTCAAATTCTCTAATGACCCACTCCTCCTCCTCATTCCCATGTTTCTGTGTTCCATTCAACCCCTCTCACCTGCTCGACAGGAGCAGTTAGAGTCCACTTATTGTTATAGCATGATGCACAGAAATAGAGGAAACAGTTCGGTACCTCGAGACTGTTCCACTCGGTTTGGGAGATTTGGAAAATGTAATTGGAAGACCCAGGCTGGATATGGAAGAGGTTGCTCATTTCTCTTTACAAAACCTCCCCTCTCTGTATCTTGTGCTTCATTTGTTGAACATGTTGTAGACCCAGATTCACTGTGAATACAGCCCCCAAATCTCACCCAGTGATGGCTCACAAAATCCACAGGTCTCCCTGATTGCAACATTCCATAAAAGACCTTCCAGGAAACATACTAACTTTCTACATACTAACACATACTAACTACATACTAACACATACTAACTTTCCAATAATAGAATGGGAGAGCATCAGAAACAGGGGCAGGTCATTCACATTCCAAGCCTGTCTTGCCCTTCACTAAGATCAAGGCTTACCTGCTCCAAGTCTCAAATCTACTTAATGTCCAAGTCTTCTTGAGCACTTCCATAGAACACAGAACAAAGAACAGTATTGATTTGGAGATGTCGGTGTTCGACTGGGGTGTACAAAGTTAGAAATCACATAGCACCAGGTTATGGTGCAACAGGTTTAATTGGAAGCACACTAGCTTTTGGAGCATCGCTCCTTCATCAGGTGATAGTGGAGGCCTCGATCGTAACACAGAATTTATAGCAAAAAGTTACAGTGTGATGTAACTGAAATTATACATGGAAAAATTGATTGTCTGTTAAGCCTTTCATCTGTTAGAAGACCATGATAGTTTCACTTCTTTCATGTGTAAATCACAAAACCTTTTTTTGAAAAAAAGTTGCATTCTCAGGTGAGCTGTGAACAATGGTGATAGCAAGATAAAATGTTTAAGGTGTTGCCCCCCTGTGTTCTCTGACTATGCCATGATGTTTAGATTGATTCTAAGCTAAAAAGTGAGATCACAGAGTTTTACATGAATTCATGCAGATATTGCGCTCGAGGTTCTACATGAATGCATGCAGTTAGGACCTTCAGCCCTCGACGTTGTGTTGTTTGTCCTACCCTAACCTACATGCTTCAGTTCTCGTTGTTCCATGTGCCTATCCAAGAGTGTCTTAACTTTTCCTTCACGTATTTGACTCTACTACCGCTGATGGTAGTGCATTCAACACAACCACCACTCTCTGTGTAAAGAATCTACATCTGATATCTCCCCTAAAACTTGCTCCAATTACCTTAAAATCATGCCACCGAGTGATAGACATTTCTGCCATGGGAAAATGTCTCTGGTTATTCACTCTCTATCTGCCTCTCATCATCTTGTACACCTCTATCAAGTCACCTCTCATCCATTTTTCCTCCAATGAGAAAAGCCCTCACTCCCTCATGGTTTCTTCGTAAGACTTCTAGTCCAGGCAGCATCCTGGTAAATCTCCTCTTTACACTCTCAAAAGCTTCATTATCCTTCCTATAATGAGGAGACCAGAACTGAACACAATATTCCCTGTGCGGTCTGAGCAGGGCTCTATCGAGCTGCAGCATAATCTCGCAGCTCTTAAACTACCCCCTGCAACTGAAAGCCAACATACCATACACCTTCTTAACAACCCGATCAACTTGGGTGGCAGCTTTGAGGGATCTGTGGACACGGACGCCAGGATCCCTCTGTTTCTCCACACTGCCATGAATCCTGCCTTTAACCATTTATTCTGCATTCACATTCCAGCTTGCAAAGTGAATTACTTCAGTTTGAATTCCATGTGCCACTTCTCAGCCCAACTCTGCATCCTGTCGATGTCCCATTGCAACCTACAATAGCCCTACACATTCTGTACCACTCCAACCACCTTTGTGTCATCGGCAAACTTACTAGCCAACTCTTCAAAACCCACATCCAAGTCATTTTTGAAAATAACAGAGAGCAGAGGTCACTGAACTGATCCGAGCGGGACACTACTGGTCCCTTTCAGTGATCTAGCTGCCTTAACTCTCTGTGTAAGAGAGTTCCTGACATTCGCCTACCCTCTGTTTGAAGAAAACCTTCTCTGCTTCTGCACCATGAGCTATTGATATGAAGAAAAGAGGTAATGCAGGGGCTCAGGTAAGAGAGACTGACCCTGAACTCAAGGCAGTATTTGACTGAGGATGACATCAAGGAACCTGAACAAAATCACACTTAATGAGAATTAATTATGACCTCTACACTGCTTGGAGTCATTCACGGCACAAGGGAAGATGATTATCATTGGTGGGCATCAATCATCTCAACCGTGGGACACATCTGCAGGAGATCCTCAGCGTAGCTTCCTCAGCTCAGGCATCTCCAGTTTGTCATCACATAATCCCTACAGTGTGGAAGGAGGCTGTTCAGCCCATTGAGTCCAAACTGAGCAGTGTCTTTCCAGATACTCATAAATCCTATCTCTCAGTACCCTTTCCATTACTTTGCCTACCACAGAAGTAAGACTAACTGGCCTGTAATTCCCGGGGTTATCCCTATTCCCTTTTTTGAACAGGGGCACAACATTCGCTACTCTCCAGTCCCCTGGTACCACCCCCGTTGCCAGTGAAGACGAGAAGATCATTGCCAACGGTACTGCAATTTCCTCTCTTGCTTCCCACATAATCCTAGGATATATCCCGTCAGGCCCGGGGGACTTGTCTATCCTCAAGTTGTTCAAAATGTCCAACACATCTTCCTACCTAACAGGTATCTCTTCTAGCTTATCAGTCCGTTTCACACTCTCCTCTTCAACAATACGGTCCCTCTCGTTCGTAAATACTGAAGAGAAGTACTTGTTCAAGACCTCTCCTATCTCTTCCGACTCAATACACAGTCTCCCACCACTGTCCTTGATCGGACCTATCCTCGTTCTCGTCATTCTCAGGTTTCTCACATACGCATAGAATGCCTTGGGGTTATCCTTGATCCTATCCGCCAAGGATTTTTCATGCCCTCTCTTAGCTCTCCTAATCCCTTTCTTCAGGTCCCTTCTGGCTATCCTGTATCCCTCCACTGCTCTGACTGAATAGCGAGGATGGGATAGTACCCAGCTTGAATAATCATCAGTTCGGCTCGTATCCGCAACTCTAACCATGGCCAATCCTGAGAAAGCCAATAAAGACCCCAGGATAAACTCCTGTCCATTGTTGGAACATTCCAGTCTAATGTTCTCAGATTCGGATCCATTGTTGGAACATTCTAGTCTAATATTCTCAAATTAAATCCATTGTTCGACAATTCTAATGTTCTCTGATTCTGATTTCTCTCTTCCTCTGTCGCTGCTGATTCCAATCTTGTTGAGATTGACGCTGCACCGAATACTATGGCATAATATGTTGAAAGAAGTCCCTAATTATGAAAGAGGGAAATTCTCCAGTGACACAGGTGGGTCCAGAAAGACTGATATTAATCACAGTCACTGAACAAACAGCCTCCAGGTAACCCATTTCACGGCAACTCTGATATATCACAATAATTGGTGTGGGTGGGATTTTGATACCGATGATTATTGGGCTCATGGCACATGTCCAGTTGTAAACATCGAGGTGAGGGAGAGACATAATTCTTTCTCTTCACAGGCTCGATTATTCTGCTGTGTTTTGGCAATATAGGAATTGCTGGGCTCCCGAGGCCATCTGTGTCTGATCACCAGGCACGCTGCATCTTTTTGTTTTATTTATTTATGTTTAACTTTGACTTTTGTCTGTCCAGCATTTAACAGCTTAGGTGGGTTTAGGCATTTTTGAGAGATACCTACGGAGCCATAGACGGTGTAGATACAGTCCATTCCTTGTGTTCTTGCAGCCACGGCCTGGTCCTGTGGAGTGATGGTCAAACTCTCACAGAACCAGGACTCTTAATTTTACCTTTCGCCAGTTATTGCTGGTGTCTCAGCAGGGGTGGAAGGCAGGAAATCTCTCCCCGGTTCTACACACTCTCTCTGTGATTTCTCTCTGAATTATATTTTAATGTTCTTTCCTCCTGGATTGGAGAACTGCATGTCAGACAATCTGTTTCCTGCATTTGTTTTTTGACCTTTGTGTGCTTATTGGATGATACCATGTTGGAGCAGTTAGTGTATGGTAGTTAAATAAACAAATATTCTGCTAAGTTTTCGAACACAATTAAGTTATTGCAAGTTCGTCTTCCTTTTGTTGTCTTTTACCGAAAGTCTTCGAATAAATTGTGTTTTGCTTAATGTCGAATATTTTGACCAAGTAAATTCTATCTCAAACACAGCACCTTACATTTACCAGCGGAATGGGCCGAGCTGGAGGAGTGATAATCATGTCAAGAATTATATCGGTTACCCAATCCACCTCTCAGAACCAGCCCAGACACGTATAAGCCCAGATGAGGTACCTCCTCAACATGAAGCGCTGCGTAGACCAGGCTAGTGTACTGCTCAGCAATCCGTTCAGGATCGAACACTGTTTAGAGCTCACAAGTTCACTACTTATGCGTCCAACAGTGCACTGATGTATTAATTTGGATTAAATGATCTGTTCAACACGGGGCGCTGTGCACAACACACGAAGGCATTGTTCGATACACACGGACTGAATATCTGTGCAGCATGGGGAGCTGTGCAGTAAATAGCAGTGAATTTATCTTTTAATGTGGAGCAGTTACCTTCCCAGCATATGCAGCTGTGTGCACCAATCGCTGCATTGCTGTGTGACACTGTATTAGATCACTGCCCAGCGTGGGGAACCTTGCAGCTCATGCTGGAAGCGACAGGATGTGCAGCACCTCTCCATTTCCAGCTCCATATCTCCAGTGTGGCATGACACAGGAGTGCTGTGGGTGTGAAACTCACTGCCAGAGAGAGATGGTGGGGGAATCAGTTTAAGTACCAACAACTGGGAGGAGCTTTGTTAAAAGCGAGGGGAAGATTGAGAAAAAATTTCATAGAATGATCTGATGGTAAGTTTAAAAATTGTGAAATGAGAATATTTCGATCACGTCTTGCAATATAAGCCACTGTTTCTAGGAATGATGGGGTGAGCAGGATATTTGTGTAAGTTATGACGATTGAGAATTTTAGATAAGCATTTGTCCTGCAGCGTTGTAACTGGGATTAGGATGAGAGAGTTTTCCACTCATTGGGCTGAATCGTACAATAATTTGTCTCAGTGCCATTTTCATTGAATGTGACAGAAGGAATATCTGCACGAGGCAAAGCTAGTTTCCTGGTGTTATCTTATCGAACTCACCTCATTAACTACCCACCCTACCTCATGGTGTCCCTCTCATTCAACGCCAGCACGATTTTTCCACCCATTATGGCTGGAGGTGCTCACCATCGCCCGGATGCCCCTGGATATTCAGTGATCCCTGGTACTGCTGCCATCATGAAAAGGTCAATGGGCACACGGTTGAGTTTTCTCAGTTTGGAGCTGCCCTGCACAGTTTACCCGAGCATGGCAGATAAAGGGAAATTACACCACAGCTTCACGACAGAGGCACGAAGGTCATGGTGAATGGTCTAGTACAGAGGGGGACCATTTTCTTCCCAGACCATGGTCTGAGCACACCACCCAGCTCAGTGCAGTATCTGCGGTCTGAAGAAAAGTCCAGCAATACAGGAAAAGCATCAATAATCTTCCCCGTTCTGTCAGGATAAGGGTCAACGTATTCTCTCTACTCTCTCAGACTCATTGCATATCTGTTAGTGCCTTCCCCAGAATAAGGCTCCATCACTCTTACCACTGCAGTACAGCACCTTCTCTCTCTCTCTCTCTCTCTCTCTCTCTCCCTCTCTCTCTCTCACCTTCGCAATACCCCCACATGGTTAGAAAATGTTCTTATGAGTGCAGTTTCTAGAATTCTCTGGTTGATGTCGTTCGTACAATGTTCCAGATAATTTTCAAAATAATTCAATTTCAGCAAAATGTTCATTCCCCAGTATGTAACCCATCAGAGGAAGGAGCATAGTTTTACTTTTTTTTGAAGTCACTCAGGATGAAAGTGTTTCATGAGGCCATTAATCCTCTCAAATATGCTTCACTAATGAAGCAAAGGGAACACCTAAAGACTTGAAGACTTGCTCTCTTCTTGAAGACAGGCTCCACTTTGGAGTTTCGCCAGTTTCACTGGAACACTCCTGTAATCCCGAGAGTTATGGAATATTTCACACAGTGCCACTAGTCACTCTGTAACCATTTCTATTAAAACCAGCTATGAATTGCTGATGAGCTGTTTAACCTTGGTCTTTTCTGTTTGAGAAAAGCCTTGTTCATTTTGTGAGAGACAATGCAAAACTTTCATCTGACTACAATTTTGTTTATAATATTGAAACTCTTCGTGCCTTCCCCTGCGAGGAACAATGTAAAATAATGTTTTAACTTCTCTGCATGTTCCCTGAAATCAGTTCCCCAGTCAAATCTTCAGGTGTCCCACATATTCTTTCCTGTCTTCCTTCCAAGGGTCACACACACATCATGAATGTTTTTTTATTCGATATGGGAATACTCTTGCGGTGAGTTTCTTTTCATATTTCTTGCCAGTTTTGAAATGTTTTTTTCTTTGTATTTTGTTTTATACAATCTGCTTCTTGTTCCAAAAGTAAACTTCCCAAATGTGGCCAACGCTAGAGCTCAACAATCTGAATTCTTTAGTTTGTGATTGATCAGCATACTTCACAGCATTTGTGCATCATGGATGGTTCATCTTTACATCTTCATATCATCTTCTTTTTCACCAAAGCCAAACATTACTGTGAGTTATTAATCAGTACCTGCTTCAATGTTGCCACACCCCTCCCCCCCCCCCCCCACACCCCACCCGCGCCACACACATATCTGCTGACCTTCATCTGTGTCTATTTTCACACTCCGTATTTGACCAGATATATGACATATAGCTGCATTTGAAATGCCTGGCTCTTTTCAGTCATTCGGGGGAAACTACGTATGTGGCTGAACACATGATCAGCTGAAGGTGACTCCATGCTCCCAGTTTCCCTGGCTCTGTCATTTCTGTTCGATGATGTCATATTCCAGTGGGAAGCTTCCTTCATGTCATCCTTTTCTCTCAAACGAGAAATCCCCTAAATGATGGACTGAGTTTTCAGCTGTGTCTGGCCCATCTCCCTCACTTCTGCCCTCACTCCGTCCTTCCTCCCCAGAACAATGATAGATCTCCCCTTGTCCACACTTCCTTCTGCACTAGAGTCTGCATTCACATAATCATCCTCCGTCACTTCCACCACCTCCAGCAGGACAGCACCAGCAAACACATCTTCCCCTCCTATCCACTGTCAGAAATTCACAGGGACCAGTCCTTCTGTGGCACGCTCCATGACTTCGAACAGTTCCCCACTCCCCCATGGCACCTTCCCATGTAAAGCTACAACTTTTGCCCATTCATCTCTTCCCTCTTCACTGTCCAAGGCTCGAAACACACCATCCAAGTGAAGCAGCATTTCACTTGTACGCTTTCAATCCAATCTCCTGTCATTGCTGCTGACAATGCAGTCTCCTTTACATTACTGAGCTAAACAGAAACTGATTTGATGAACACCTCCACTCTGTCTGTAGGAATGACACTGTCATTCTGATTGCTCCCCATTTCAAGAACCTACATTGCTCTCAAGATAATGAGAAGTCTTTGAGGAGGTAACGACGGGTTGGACAATAGAGAGTTACCTATCTGAACTTCCAGAAGGCCTCTGACATGGTACCGCACAGGAGGCTGCAGAGTAAGATAAGGACCCATGGTTCTCAGAGGACAGATACTAGCATAGATAAAAGATTGCCTCTCTTACAGGTTGCAGAGTGAGGATAAAATTGTCTCTCTCAGGATAGCAGCCGGTGATTAGCAGTGTTCCACAAGAGTCATTGTTGTGGCCACAACATTTTACTTTATAGGTTAACGATCTGAGTGGCGGGACAGAAGGCATTCTGGATACGTTTGCAGATGAAGCAAAGACAAATGGAGGGGCATGTAATATTGAGGAGGCAGGGAGCCTGCAGGAAGATTTTGACAGTTTAGGAGAGTGGGAAAAGGAGTAGCAGATGGAATACAATGTGGGAGAGTGTGAGGTCATGTACTTTGGTATGAAGAATACAGGCATGGACTATTTACTAAATGGGGAAAAAATCAGAAATCTGAGGAACAAAAGGACTTGGGATTCCAAGCGCAGGATTTGCCTTATATAAACTTGCAGGTTCAGTCAGTAGTTAAGAAGGCAGATACAGTGTTGTCATTCATCTTGAGAGGAGTAGGTTATAATGCTGGGGATTCTGAGGCTTTCTAAGGCTCTGGTCAGACCACATTTCCAGTATTTTGTGCCTCATATATCAGGAAGGATGTATTAGCCTGGGTGTGTGTTAAGAGAAGGTTCACCAGAAATGAAAAACTTAGCACATGAGGAACATTGGAGAACTCTGGGTTTATACTCGATGGAGATTACATGGATGGGGGGGGGGGGGGGGGGGGGAATCATATTGAAACTTACAGAATACTGAATGACCTGGATACAGACAAAATTGGGAGGACGTTGGAACTGGCAGGAGGACACAGGCTTAGAGCAAAGCGAAAACCCATTAGAACGGAGATAAGATGAAAGGGTCTTTAGCCAGAGAGTGGTGAAATTGTGGTATCCCTTACCACAGAAGGCTGTGGAAACCATATTATTTGGAACCAACGATATAACCAGGAAAGGGACTCAGGATCTGAAACGTGACTCCAGAGAGTTAGTTTGGAAGCTGAAGAGCAGGACGAGTAGAGTAGTGATCTCAGGTTTGCTACCAGTGCCACGGGCTAGTGAAATGAGGAACAGTCAGCGAATGCGGATTTACACGTGGCTGCGAGGCTGGTGCAGGAGGGAGGGCTTCAGATACCTAGACCATCGGGATACCTTCTGGGTAAGGTGGGACCTGTACATGAAGGACGGGTTGTACCTGAACTGGAGGGGCACAAATGGCCTGTTTGGGAGGTTTGCTCGTGTGATTCTGGCAGGTTTAAAACGCGTTTGGCAGAGGGGGGTAGGAATAAGACCACATATCTGAGAGGGGGTTAGTTGCAAACGGGACAGTGACAGGATATATTGAATCTATCAGGAAGGTTTCTCACGTGATGAAACAAAGGGATCAGTTAAAGTGCATCTGATTTAATGTAAGGAATGCCTGAACTAAGAGTGACGAACTTAGATTATGGATCAGTACTTGGGGCTACGATATCGTGGCCATAACAGAGACGGAGGTTTCACAGGGGCAGGGATGGTTTAAAACGTTTAAAAATGTTTCGGGGCAGCACAGAGTCTCAATGATTAGTACTCCTGCCTCACAGCGCCAGAGACCCGGGTTCAAATCCCAACTCAGGGAACTGTCTGTGTGGAGTTTGCACATTTTCCCCGTGGGTGTGCTCCGGTTTCCCTCCATAATCCAAAAATGTGCAGATTAGGTGAACTGGCACATGCTTAATTGCCTCTAATGTTAGATGAAGGGGTAAATGTAGGGGAATGGTTCTGGGTGGGTTGTTCTGTGGAGGGTTGGTGTGGACTTGTTGGGCCGAACGGCCTGTTTCCACACTGTAAGTAATCTAATCTTATCTAAAAAAGAACGGGGTGGGTGGAAAATGAGGAGAGGGTGTAACATTGCTAATCAGAGAGTGCGTCACAGCTACAGAAATGAAGGTTGTTGAGGAAGGTTTGTCTACTGAGTCAGTATGGGTGGAAGTTAGGATCAGCAAGGGAACAGTCGCCACAATTGGGGGTTTTCTACAGACCATCTAATAGCAGTAGAGAGATTGAAGATCTCATAGGCGGGCAGTTTCCAGAAAAGTGCAAAAGTTAGCAGGGTTAATGTTATGGGCGATTTCAACTTTTCCAATATCGACTGGAACCTCCTAAGTGCACATGGTGTGGATGAAGCCGTTTTTGTCAGGTGTGTTCAAGATGGTTTCCTTGCTCAGTATAGAGACAGACCAACAAGGGGAGAGGCCATTTTGGATTTGGTGTTCGGCAACGAGCCAGGACAGGTGTCAGAACTAATGGTGGGAGAGCACTTTGTTGAAAGTGATCACAACTGCCTCACATGTAGCACAGTCTGGGAGAGTGAAAGGAGCAGTTTCGGAGGGGAGATATTTCATTAGGGAAAAGGAAATTATGATGCTATCAGACAGGAGTTGGGAAGTACAGACTGGGAGCAATTGTTCCACAGAAAGGGCACAGCAGGCAGGTGGAGACTGTTTAAGGAGCAGTTGTTGCGAGTGATACACAAATTTGTTCCTCTGAGACGGTAAGAAGGGGTAAGATTAAGGAACCTTGGATGACGAGAACAGAAAAACTTCTCGTCAAAAGGAAGCAGGCAGCTGATGGAAAATGGAGGAAGCAAGAATCTAAAACAGCTTTAGAGGATTACAGGCTTGCTAGAAAGGAGCTCAGAAATGGACTGAGGTGAGCCATGATGGGGTAAGAAAAAGGCATGGCAAGAAGGATTAGGGAGAATCCAAAAGCATTTTTCTCATACGTGAGGAGTAAGGGAATAATTAGGGAGAAGGTATGGCCAATCAGGGATAGCGTAGGGAACTTATGCGTGGAGTCTGAGCAGATCGGGGAGCCCTAAATGAGGTGTTTGCTTCGGTTTTAACCAGGGAAAGGGAACTTGCTGTAAATGAAAACTGAGAGGAGCTGCTCCAGATCAAGATTGAGGAAATTGATGTGCTAGAAATTTTGGAAAACATTAAGATAGATACGTCCCCAGGGTCAAATTTATCGTAGACAGCTCCGGGAAGCGAGAAAGGCGTTTGCTAAGCTGCTGGTGAGGATATTTGCCTCCTCACTCTCCACAGGAGTCGTACCGGAGGATTGGAAGGAGGCGAATGTTGTTCCTTATTTCAAGAAGGGTAATAGGGAAATCCCTGGCAATTACAGACCAGTCAATCTTACGTCTGCGGTCAGCAAAGTTTGGAAAAAATTCTGAGGGATAGGATTTATGACTATATAGCAAAGCATTGTGTGATTAAAGCAGTCAGCATGGCTTTGTGAGGGGCAGGTTATGCCTCACAAATCTCATTGATTTCTTTGAGGAGGTATCAAGACACGTCGACGACAGTTGAGCAGTGGACGTGGTGCATGTGAACTTCAGCAAGGCATTTGATAGGGTTCCCCATGGAAGGCTCAGTCATAAAGTCAGGAAGCGTGGGATACATGGAGATTCGGTTATCTGGATTCAGAATTGGCTGGCTAGCAGAAGGCAGACAGTGGTTGTAGATGGAAAATATTCTGTTTGGTGGACAGTGTTGAGAGGGATCCCACAGGGCTATGTCCTTGGGCCTCTGCTCTTTGGAGTTTTTATAAATGACTTGGATGAGGAGGTTATGGGGTGGGTTAGTAAATTTGCTTATCACACAAAGATTGGAGGCGTCGTCGATAATATAGAGGGCTACTGTAGGCTGCAGCGCGACACAGACAGGATGCAGAACTGGGCTGAGAAGTGGCAGATGGAGTTCAACCTGGGTAAATGCGAAGTGATTCATTTTGGAAGGTCAAATTCGAATCCTGAATATAGCATTAAATACAGGATTCTTGGCAGTGTGGAGGAACAGAGGGATCTGGGTGCGCAAGTGCATTGATCCCTCAAAGTTGTCATGCAAGTGGATAGGGTATCAAGAAAACATATGCTGTTTTGGCTTTCATTAACAGGGGGATTGAGCTTAAGAGCCGCAAAGATTTTCTGCAGCTCTACAAGTCCCCGGTGAGACCACACTTGGAATATTGTGTCCAGTTGCGGACCCCCTACTACAGGAAAGATACAGGGGCTTTAGAGAGGGTGCAAAGAAAGTTTACCAGGATGCTGCCTGGACTGGAGGGCTTACTTTATTAAGAAAGGTTGAACAAGCTTGGACCTTTCTTTCTGGAGACAAGGAGGAGAGAGGAGATCTGATTGAGGTGTACAAAATAATGAGAGGAATAGAGAGAGTCAATACCCAGAGTCTTTTCCCCAGAGTAGGATTGACTAGTACGATAAGTCATAGTTTGAAGATATTAGGAGGAAGGTAAAAGGGAGACCTCAGAGTTAGGTTCTTTACGCAGAGAGTTATGAATGCATGGAATGCATTGCCAGCTCTGTTGGTGGAAGCAGAGTCTTTGGGGACATTTAAGCGACTGATGAACATACACGTGGGTAGCAGTGCGTTGAGGGGTGCATAGGTTAAATTACTACATTTTACATGAAGATTAAATCTCAGGACAATATCATGGCCCAAAGGACCTATTCTGTGCTGTACTGTTCTATGTTCTATTTAGTATACTTAAAACAGACTCAGATAGGTTCTTGATTGACAAGGGGATCAAAGGTAACTGACAGGAAGAAGGGAAATGGGGTTGAAAATCTATAATTCGTGATCGAATGCCGGAGCAGACTTGATGATCTGAATGGCTTCATTTCTGCTCGTATAGAGTTGTGGCCTTATAATATTTCGGTCCTGGATGGCACGGTGTCTCAGTGGTATGCACTTGTGCCTCACAGCATCAGGGAAGTGGGTGCGATTTCCTCTGGGTGTTGTAGTTTTCTGCCACAGTTCAAAGTTGTGCTGGTTAGGTGAACTGGCCATGCTGAATTGCCGATTGTGTTCAGGGATGTTGATGTTCGGTGCAATAGTTAATGGTCTACGTATAGTATTATGGTAGAGAATGGGATTGTTTCGCATACTCTTTGGAGGGTCAGTATAGACCTGTTGTGCTGAAGGGCCTGTTTTCACACTGTAGGGATTCTAAGAAATTGCAGGCTGCTGCAATGTTCCAATGAAGCACAACCCACGCTCGAGTAACAGCTCACTTTACACTTTGGTGCGTTACAGTCTGTAGGAATTAATATTGATTTCCATAAATTCCCAGCCTGAACCCATTGTGGTTCTCCACTTTCCGTAAACTCTCGCTCCTGGGCTCCCTCAGTTCGTGTCCTGTTTATGTTCCATTCTACAGAGAAAATCAATTTCTAATATTTACACATTAATTTACACACATTATATACCTGTGTCTCTTTTACCACAATTTCAAGCCCCTTTGTCTTTCACACTGGGCCTCCAAACACTCTTTCCCACCTCTGCCAAGATACTAAAGCGCTCACTTTCCAACTCTTTACACGTCTGAAGAAGATTTACACGGGACTTGAAACATTAACATTGTTTCCCTGTCTCTGCAGATGTTGCCAGACCCCTAAGTTCCTTCAGAAATGAAAAGTTACAGAACACATTTTCAATATAGCAAAGATCATTGGATACAGGAAATCTGAAACAAAAACAAAAATTGTTGGACGTATGGGTGCTTTGAGGAACAGTCACAGAGCCCGAAAGATTAACTCCGCTTTCACTCCACAGATGCTGTCAGACTGGTCAGTGTCTTCAGCACTTTCTGTTTTTAAATAAGTTTCAAACATGTGTGTCAAAGCTGCTCACACGCCCTGTCCAACATAGAGAGCCATACACCGGGAAGTGAATGATAATGCAACGTGTACAAATTCATTTGCTCTGAAACTACATAAGGCTGTCATCACCCACACGACAGAGCTCTTAATCATGGTCATGGAGAGAAACAGCGGGAAACACATTCGCTTTAAACAGAAGATGGCATTACTAGAGGGGAAAATATTCAGGTGAAAACATTAAATGCTTTTGAGGAATGCGACAATTGGAGGCATGGCCTCATGAAGATACTCAAACAGGATGAGAAGCCGATCTCCGGTTCAGTGATGAGTGTGGGTGAACATGCCATGGTCAGAACCATGTGTACCTAAACCTGATGACAACCCATTCAAGTTACCGCACTTACTGCTTACATTAACAAACAGCAGAACTAACATCTGATAGAGAGGGCGCCATGACCACAAGACTGTGACCACTTCTTTTAAAACCAGCTATGAATTACTGCTGGCCTGTCTACTCTTGCTCTTATCTGTTAGAACAATCCTTGTTCCTTTTGTAAGAGACGGTTCAGGAACTTCCCTCCTATTACCATTTTGTTTACATCATTGAAATACTTACTGTACCTTCCCTTGTGAGGAAAGATGTAAAACATGGGTGTAAATTATCTGTCTGCTCCCTGTCGCCAATTCTTCAGTCACACCTTCCAATTATACTCAGTATACATTCCTAATTAATTTCACCTAAGATCACACACTCATCTTGAACTTTTTTTATATACTCGGAAAAGATCGTGCTGCTTGTTTTTGTATTTCTTGCCAATTTACTACATCATGTCTTTTCTCCCCTTTTCCTCGCTTTCTCGATTGATACATTCATATAGCGCACAAACAGACCCTTTGGTGCAACTTGTTCATGCTGACCAGGTTTTCCAAACTAAACTAGTCCCATCTGATTGCATTTTGTCGATATGCCTCTAAGCATTTCCCATTCATATGTTTGTCCAAATGAGTTTTAAATGTTGTAGCTGTACTTGCACCTCCCACTCTTCCTCTAACAGCTCATTCCATATACACACATCACCCACTCTGTGAAAACTTTGACCCTTCGTCCATTTCAAATCTCCCCTCTTTCACCTTAAACCTCTGCCTTCTATGGTTGAACTCCCCCATCCCGTGGGAAAGACCTTGGCTGGTCACTCTATTCATACCTCTCATGATTTTATCATGATTCTACAATGTCACCTCTCAACCTCCTAAATTCTATCTGACACTAACTTTACGAACAAGCATTTCAAGATAAAGCACTGCAAATTTGAAACAGTATTCAAATGACAGGTAAATAACATTCAGCCCAAGCTTCATACTGTGATTTATTTTTCTCCGTGTTATAATACTAAGGCAGCAGGAAACTGTTACGAGACCCAATAAGAGGTCAAACACCTGAATTGCTTTGTCCAAATGGGGTGATTATCTCTACAGTGAAAGCGCATCACTGGCCTGAACCATATAAGAAGGGGAACTTTTGTACCACACGGTCAGCGTGCAGTTGCCTTTAGCAGAGTGAGATGAAGGCTGAGTATACTTTTTGAAATTTGGATCACAGTGTGAATTCAGTGCAAAGGGGGAGAGGTCTTTTCAATAAGGTTTACTCAAAGAAGGAAACTTTCCGGAGTGAGATGTGAGTGGGAGGTGTAAAACAGCATGAATGGAGAGGCCAAGCCACACTGAGACCAGAGGCAAAGTGGCAGCACTAAACACAGCTTGATGCTACTGCACAGTAGGTAGACTTGATCAAAGAGTTTCAGGTGAAGTGGGTAGGGAGCATAATGTAAGATAATGTACTCTGTAATTTGAGAGGGAGAACCGGGAATCAGGAAGGGGACACGAGCAGGGAAGAGGATGGAGCAGCAATGGCAGCAGTTTCTGAGGGGAATTCAGGAAGCACAGCTGAAATTCGTGCCTAGCATCTGCTTCTGGTCCCTGAAATAAACATCCTAAATCTGGCCCTCCACTAATGCTTATCAATAGTATCCTTGAGAGCCTTTGTCAACCATGGGTGCTTCACCTGCTTATCGAGTTCATCTCTTTGAACAGAAACAATAATTACTGAGCGGTTTGGGATATCTGCTTGAATGTCTGCTCACGTATACTCACTGACCTTCTACTGGGTCTATTTTCACATTATACTGCAGACCAGATGTGAGGCAGAGATCCTCAAATTAGATGCCTGGTTCTTTTCAATCATTCAGGGGGATCTTCTGCCTGTGGCTGAGCACAAGATCAGTGGAGGCTGACTCCATTCTCCAAGTTTCTCCATCTCTGTTGTTTCTGTTTGACGATGCCACATTCCTGTGAGCTGCGTCTAACGTGACCTCCTTTTCTATCAAACCAGAAATCCCCGAATTCTGGTGGACAGGGCCTTCAGCTATGACTGTCCCATCTCCCACAGTGTTGCCATCAATCCGTCCCTTCCAGCCCAGAACAATGATAGATTCCTCCTTGTCCACACAACCTAACATTTTCCATGTCTAATACACCTAACTGGCACATCCTGGGACTTTGGGAGGAAACTGCAGTAAACGACAGGTACACCTTGCAGGCTCGGGGGAATGTGCATAATCCACACAAACAATGACCCGAGACTGAAACTGAACTAGATCTCTGGTGCTGGGAGGCAGCAGTGCTAACCACTGAGCTACCTACTGTAGTCAACGCAACCTGCCTGCACAATTCAACACTCGAAATGTGGCATAACAGCAGGGAGATTCCATAAGTCTCAAAACTTGTCATTGTGCAACACGATGAGGACAATGATATCTTAAGCAGCTTGGTCAGGAACAGGCGCAGGACTTGCAAGACATCGAATCTATAGTGTAGGAACACCAGGAGGACATTCAGCCCATCTTGTGTGTAAAGCAATAACAGAATGAATCCAATCAGCCACCCATGCCCCTCACACAGCAATTGGAGCCGATCTTTCACAGCCTCGTGCCTATTTCACAGGAATTGAAACGTACTGTCGAGGTTATGGAAAGGGAAGAACTTAGAATAACCAACTTCAATCGGGAACGGAAAGGTATGAGCAGACGATTGGGACTGAAGACAAATTGTTCGAATCTGTTATTAAGGAATCAGCAACAGGAGACTTTGAAAGTCAAACCACAACCCATCTAAGTCGATATGATTTTATTGAGGATGAATCATGTTTGAATGATTTTCCTAATCTTTTCGTGTGAAGAAGTATGACAAAAAAGTTGAATAAGGGGGACCTGAAAGATGTATTATATCTGGACTTCAAGAATGCAATGCAGAACATGCTTCATGAAAGCTCAATATGCAAAACAAGAGGACATGGAGTTGAGACAATTTATTTGCTTGGAGAAAAAAATTGGCTAACCAATAAAAACCATGATATGGAGGTGCTAGCTTTGGACTGGGTTGAGTAAAGTCAATAATCACATGGCACCAGGTTATAGACTGACGGGTTTATTTGAAAACACAAGCTTTCATTGTCCTGCTCCTTCGTCAAGTGTTAGAGAGAGAAGACCTTAGGCACAAAATTTATTAGGAAAATATGAAAGGCTTATACAACACATGCACATGAATTGAACACATCTAAGATGGCTGCTAAATCTTAATTCGGGTAGAATGGAGGTACAGGTTTTGATTGATGAATATGCAAATTCCAGAGTTCCTTTCAACTCCTGCCTGGAGATACCTTCAGGTATTATCAATGTAAAGGAGGTGACCCTTCCAGTAAGACAACGTATTTTAGGCATGCTGTCTTGTTTGGGTTCTGTATGTGTCTTCACCTGGAATCAGACTAGGTTTATTTCCAAAGTAGGATTTCATAAAATATCACATTTACTGACTGTCTACAAATTGTATATTTTTTAGAAAATATAATGCATCTGGAAATAAAAGCCAGCAAATGAAAATTCATCTTAGATATTAGATGTGTGTGTGTGTGTGTGTGTGTGTGTGTGTATGTGTCTGTGTGTTTGTGTGCACGTGCAGGTGTGTGTTTGAAAACAAGATGGAGTGTCTGTGGGATGGAGAGAGAGTGTGTGTGTTTGTGAGAGAATGAGGGGGAGTATGTGAGTCTTTGGGAGAGAGAGAGGGGGTGTGTTTGCGTGTGAGAGAGGGGAGTGTGTGTGTGTGCATGTGAGAGAGGGGTAGTGTGTTTGTGTGTGGGGAGGAGACGGTGAGTTTGCATGGGTATATTTAAAGGGGAGAGGGAAAGGATGCGTGTCTCCTCGTTAAAACACAGGCAGATTTAACAGATCCCTTTCCCCACACACACTGTGTGGTTTCAGAGCTTCCCGTCTCTGCAGTCTCTGCTCCATTTGTTGTTCATGTTGCAGACGCAGATGCTGTAACTACACTCCCCATGCTCCATCCAGAGTTGGGTCACCAAATCCTCAGGTCTCCCTAAATGTCTGAGGCAGCTCACAGCACAACCTCCAGAAAACCATCCCCAGTCCCTCCACTAACCTTTCCATAACAGGAGTCAGTCAGAAGCCCCTCAGCTGCAAGTAAGAGACTGTTAATTGAGAATATTACTCGAGGGGTTTCTCATGTGATGAACCGCACAATCATGTAAGAGGGACAAACACAGGCTTTCAGTGGTCAGGCACAGACCAAGTTTCAAAGCTGTGTCTCAATACTGCTGGGGCCCCCTTTCCAACTTGGAGAAACAGCCCGCCACATACCATTTCATTGTTTCTGAGCTTCACAATTCCAGCACTCGATACACTCGGGAGCCAAAAAAACAACACCGGGAAAGGTACTGAAAAACAAACAATTAATTAACTGATAACATGTTGTGAAAATATGGATAAGGAGACGGGGGAGTGGGAGTAACTGGAGAAGTGAGACAATGGTGGGTCCGATCACAAGAACAGGAGCATTCAATAAAATTATTGCCAGATCAGTTGAAATGGTTAGTTACATCAAATTGTGAATCTGCCTCACAGAACCATCCCAGGCACCATAAACTGGGACAAGGGACCAGCCATAATGGAGAGCTATGCACACCATGCTCGTGGACTACTCTATAAACTGTTCGACCTGCCCAGCATGGGGACCATCGCAAACTTTGCCAGTATATTGCTATTATAGTTGCACTACAGAAATGTCTTGCACGGGAAGATTTGTAACCCATGCAGTGAGTGACAGTAAATGGGCTCCCACAAATGTATGGCTTTGTACCTCCACTGCCGAAATATAAGGCAAGAGATTTTGTGTGTGTGTGTGTGTGTGTGTGTGTGTGTGTGTGTGTGTGTGTGTGTGTGTGTGTGTGTTTTGATGGCAGTAGACTTGTGAATTACTATTTGAGAGACAATAGACATTGAGAAAATCAGCTTAAATGTGAACAACTGACAGGGCTTTGTGTCATTAACAGAGGGAGACTGAGGACCGTGTTATAGTCAGAGGTGACGACGTGTTTGTGAATATTAAAGTAAAGGCATTGCCAGACCCAACAACAATATAAAGCAATCCGTACAGGAATGATGGGATTTTGGTCTGCGTTTAGATACAAGCCATGGAATACCGACTCAGATTTGGTTAAGCAGCAGCAGATCATTGGCTTTATTAAGACTGTGTTTCATAGCTGAAGGTTCAAACAGAAGATGGGATGAGGGTTGCTGAGGGATAGATCATAAATCTTTCAATCTTTATAATCTGTCTTCCATGTATGTGGGAGTATTGTGGGAATACTGCACTGTTGTATACGATTCACCCTGTTTATAAATGGAGACAGGAATAAAACAACAGCTGCATAAAAGGTTTGGTGGAGACGTTTCTAGATATCTTTGTGTAATGCTGCTCCAAATTTGAAATTCCCTGTTATCAAGTCCTTTCCTAACCTTGTGACATCATTCAGAGCATTGAAACTGCTGCTCAGGAACAGGGAGACACAGGAGGTAGTTACTCAACTGCTCGAGACTGGGACACAAGAACAGGAGGCAGTCTTTCAACTGTTCGAGACTGAGTCACAGAGACAGGAGGTAGACACTCAACTGCTCGATTCCGGAACACAGGAACAGGAGGTAGACACTCAATTGTTCGAGACTGGGATACAGGGAAACCTGGAGGCTAGTGAGGCCCCAGATTTCAGTTCCCCACGAACAGGAGGAGGTGACTCACTACCCACCAGTCTTGGACACTGGGAGAAAAGGGAAATTGGCTTGTTACTAACAGGAATATCTGAATAAGTTGCATGAGCGAACCATTCAATCCTGCTCCAACATTTTTCAAAACCATGGCTGATTTGATTGTAATTCCCTCATCCCATTTTACAGAGATTCCCCTTTCTGCAGCTTCTGCTCTATTTGTTGGTCATGTTGCAGATCCAGATACTCTAACTACAGTCACCATGTTTCATCCAGAGTTGGATCACCAAAGCCTCTGGTCTTCCTGAATTTCCACAGCAGCTTAAAACACAGCCTCCAGAAAACAATCCCCGAACGTACAAAAACTAGAGTTCAGTCAAATATCAGTCAAAGGCAAATGAGAAGCCTGGTCTGAATCACTAACAGTTGTGAGGATTCCTGATGTTACTGAGCATATGAGCAGCAGAGAGTAATTAACACAGGCGTTCAATGAATACGCACATAGCAAGTTACAAAGGTGTGCCTCAAAACTGTTAAAACCCCATTATCCAACATGGAGCACAGGGCAGGACACTGGGAAGTCAAAGAAAACGCAGGCAATGCGTTTTTAAACACTGTTTCCAAGCTTCTTAGTGTTGGAAGCTGATGCTCTTGAGTGAGCAACATTCAAGGGCAGGAAAAGATATAGGACAGTTATTCACATTGAAACTGGACAATTAAAACTAGATGGTGGGGAAGCAGTTTAAACACCAACAAATGGGAGGGATTTGGGATATAGACAGTGGGAGAGAGACTCTGAGCCAGTGTTATGGAAGGATATGTTTACAGGTTTCAGAATGCTGTAATGAAGACATTTCGATCGTATCTAGCAACATAGGTTAGCATGTCCGGGAATGATGAATTAATACGATATTGGTGCAAGGTCAGATAGAGTCAGAGACTCGGAGATGCACAGCACAGAATAAGATGCTTCAGACTAACTCGACCATGGTGATGGGATACCCCAAATTAAACTAATCGCGTTTGGCCAATGTCGATGTAAACCCTTCCTCTTCATTTAGACGTTATAATTGTAAAAACCCTCCACCACCTCCTCTGGCAGCTCATTCCACACATGCACCACCCTCTGTGGGAAAAAGTTTGCTCCTTAGGTAATTTTAAAATCTTTTCCCTCTCATCAGAAATCCATGCCCTCTAGTTTTGGGGAAAAAGACCTTGGCTTTGGACACTATACATGCTCCTCACGCTACAGGAATAAAATAACCCAATCATCAAAGTTTGTGAGAACCCAATTTACTTGCGATCTCCCTATAACTCCTATCCTGGCAACATCCTTGTAAATCTTTACTGACTCCCTTCAAGTTTCGCAATATATTTCCAAAAGGAAGGAGACCAGAATTGAATGCAGTACTCCAAAAGTGGCCAAAGTAATGTGCTATACAGCAGCAAGATGACCACCCAATTCATATAGTCAAAGCACTGGCCAATAAAGGCAAGCATACCAAATGACTTCTTCACTATCCTACCTAACTGCGACTCTACTTTCAAGAAACTATGAACCTGCATTCCAAGGTCTCTTTGTTCAGCAACACTCCCCAGGACGTTAGCATGAAGTGTACATGTCCTGCCCTGATTTGCATTTCCAAAATGTAGCATCTCCCATTTGTCTAGATTAAAAACCACCTTTCCATTGTCAGCCCATCTGCCCATCTGATCAAGATTCTATTGTACTCTGAGGTAAACCTTCTTTGCTGTCCACTGCGCCATCATTTTTGGTTTCATCTGCAAACCTAGCAACTTTTGCTGCAATGATTACATCCAAATGATTTATGTGAATAGTGAAAAGCAGTGGAGCCAGCACTTACCATTTTAGCACACCAATGGTAACAACCCTCCTGTTCGAAAGTCAATCCTTCACCACCACCCTCTGTCTCCTGCCTTCGGGCTAATTCTGTATACCTATAGCTAGTTCTCCCTGTATTCCATATGAACTAAACTTGTTAACCAATCTACCATGCAGGATGTTGTCAAATGCCTTACTGAATTCCATATCATCAATGTCCACCTCTCCCTCAATGAATCGTCTAAGTCACTTCTTCAAACATGCTCAGTCAATTTAGTGAGATACAACTTTCCATGCTTCGAGCCATGTTACCTATCACTTATCAGTCCTTGCTTTTCAAAATCCATGCAAACCTTGTGCCTCATAATCCTTATCAACAGCTTGCACCACGGAAGTCTGGCTCACTCGCTTTTCCTTATCATCCTTCAGAATGTTGTCAGTAATCGCACCAAGTTCGCTAGCTAAGTTATGGTACCTCATCTGTGACGATTCACGATACAAATATCGCAGCAATGGGCCCAGCAATCACTTCACTCGCTTCCCACAGAGTTCTCAGGTACATCTGATCAGGTGCTGAAGGTTTTCCCACCTTAACGGGTTTACGAACTCCAACATCTCCTTCTCTGTAATACAGGCACTTTTCAACATGTCACGGTTTATTTCCAAAGTTCTTTAGCTTCCATCTCCTTCTGTACAGCCAATACTGACGCATGATGTTTATTTAGTATCGTCTCCATCTCCTGCGGTTTTGCACATCGGCAACCTTGCTGATCTTTAAGTGGCCCAAAACTCTCCTGAGTTATTCTTTTGTCCTTAATGTATGTGTAGAGTCCCTTTGGATTCTCCTTAACCCTGCTTGCCAGAACTATTTCATGTCCCCTTTATGGCCTCCGGATTTCCCTCTTATGTCTACTCCTACTGGCTTTTGACCCTTCTCAATAGTCACTTTGAAACTGGAATTAAGAGCCAAATGACGATGATGAATCCATTTTCGATTTTTGGAGAAACCCATCAGGTTCACTGATGGCCTTGAAGGAAGCAAACTGCCTGAGTTACAGGTGACTCTAGACCGACAACAATGTGTGTGACTCGTAACTGGATTAGTAGTGCTGGAAGAGCACAGCAGTTCAGGCAGCATCCGAGGAGCAGTAAAATCGACGTTTCGGGCAAAAGTCCTTCATCAGGAATAAAGGCAGAGAGCCTGAAGTGTGGAGAGATAAGCTAGAGGAGGGTGGGGGTGGGGAGAATGTAGCATAGAGTACAATAGGTGAGTGGGGGAGGGGATGAATGTGATAGGTTGGGGGCGGGAGGAGGGTGAAGTGGATAGCTGGAAAAGAAGATAGGCAGGTAGGATAACTCAGGACAAGTCACGGTGACAGTGCTGAGCTGGAAGTTTGGAACTGGGGTGAGGTGGGGGAAGGGGAAATTAGAAAATTGTTGAAGTCCACATTGATGCCCTGGGGTTGAAGTGTTCCGAGGCAGAAGAAGAGGCTTTCTTCCTCCAGGCGTCTGGTGGTGAGGGAGTGGCGGTGAAAGAGGCCCAGGACCTCCATGTCCTCGACAGAGTGGGAGCGAGAGTTGAAATGTGACTCGTAACTGCCCGCTGGGCAATTAGTAATGGGTAATGAATGCAGTTCCAACCAGCGATACCCTCAACCCGTGAATGAGTACTGCAAGAAACCTTGACTCCTGCTCTCCCTACCTGACATATGCTTCCCTCTTATCCATGACCAGACACTCAATTTCTCCCATCCTCCAGCATTCCTTACACCTATCAGCCTTACCCTTCACCCTAACAAGGGCAGACTGTCTCTGTGATTTTGACATCTCCTTTTTGAAGGCTTCCCTCTTCTCAGCTGGTGCTGTAACTGCGAATATCTGTTTCAATCCAGTTTGGACGTTCTTGCAAATATCATCAAAATTGGCCTTTCTCCAACTTAGAGCGTTACCTTTTAGACCCAGTTCAACCTTTTCCATCTCTATTTTAAAACTAATAGAATTATGATTATGTGTCTCAAAGTGGTTCCCCACTGATAGCTCAGTCTCCTGCCCTGCCATATTTCCCAAGGGGAAGGTGACGTTGAGATCCTTCTCTGTGATGGAGAGCATTGATCAAGCAGCTGCAGCGTTGTAACTGGGATTGGGGTCAACATTGTCTTCGTCTCATTGGGCTGGTTCGAATCATAATTTATCTCAGCGCCATTTTCACTGAGTGTGACAGAGGGATTGTCTGCACAAGGTCGAGCTAATTTCCTGGTGCTACCTTATCGAACTCACCTCATTAACTACCAACCCCACCTCATAGTGTCCCTCTCATTCAATGCCAGCCCTATTCTCCCGCCCATCATGGCTGGAGGCACTCACCATCGCACTGATGCCCCTGGGTATTCCGTGATCCCTGGCACTGGTGCCATCTTTAAAAGGTCAGCTGAGCTTTTTTGATATCAGAGCTGGTTTGTATAGTTTACCCCGAGCATGGCAAATAAGGGGCAATTACACCACAGTTTGTCGACAGGGGCACAGAGGTCCTGGTAGATTGGCTCGTACAGAGGGGGACCATTCTCTTCCAAGAAAGGGTCACAATATCAGACCCACCGAGCATGGTCTGAGCTCCCAACTCAGGTCAGTGCAGTGTATGAGGTCTGAAGAAATGTCTCGCAAAACAGGACAAGCATCAATAACGTTCCCCGCTCTGTTAGGATAAGGGTCACCGTATTCCCTCTGCTTCCTCACACTCACTGTATATCTGTTGCAGCAGCGACCCAGAACAACATTTATGCTCCACCACTCTCACTGCTGCTTGCAGTACCTCCCCTCTCTTTCTCTCTCCCCATTATTTGCCCCCACCACACACACACACTAATAACATTGTATGGATACAACACTGTGGACTGACTCCCTCCAGACACCTCACCATATCTCCCCCCACCTAGACCAGCAGTAACAGCAGAGGTACCCACTCGCACCCTCCCTCCCTCCGTACCTCCCTTTCTCCATTTCCAGGAGAAACAGCCTGGAATAGGACAGTAAGGGTCAAGCCGAGTGGTGGAGTTCCCGATATCCGTTCGCTCACGTTCCCCCTCCCCCTGCCACGTTCGGGGGACCCTGGTAAAAGCCGGAGAGGACTGGGACGCGTCGAATGGAGATTTTGAAAAGTCCCAGCAACCGAGTAAGGAGCAATGTTCAGTGAAGGGCAATTCTCACTTTAAACCCACTGGCACCTCCGTTTCCCCCGGCACAACTTAGAAGCCGTGGCCCTGATGCCATCTCCCTTTTGTGTCGAGCTGGTACAAATGGAATCCCCACGGTCTCGGTGGGCAGAAGGGTGGGCTCACACCACATCGTCACTATCACCTCCCAGGAAGGGAGCACGGAGACTCCCTCCTCCACCTCCCCCTGTAAACAGCTCAGATACTGAAACGAATCTGTGAGATTTACTGCTCTCCCCACTTGTCCTGACATCTTCAATAACCTGTTCTCATATACACCCTGGCCCTTTGCTCATGCACCTCCTTTAAACGGTACAGCCTGTTTTATACTGTCTTTCAATGTCCTTCCTACTAAAGAGCATCACCTCACACTGTGCTGCATTGATCCTCATCTGCCATACACCTGAACAGTACATCAACATATAACTTTCTGGTTGGAGTTCCACACCGTCCTCAACAAACTTTACAATTCTTTCAGGTTTGGTATTTGCAAATATTGAAATTGTCCTACAGTCACACTACACTCAAAAATACTGACACACACCAAACAGAGCGAGTGAAATATTGACATACTCTATAGGTCTATATTACTGTCAATGTATAGAGAGTGCTTCTATGTGTCTGTATTCGTGTGTGTATCTGTGTGGGGTTGGGTCTGGCTGTCTGTGTGATGTTTAAAGTGATGTAATATCCCCCGACTAAGAGCAGTGGATGTGGTATATATGCATTTTAACAAGGCGTTTGATAAAGTTATCCACGGTAAGCTGATTCACAAGATAAGGAGGCGTGGCGTACAGGGAGGTCTGGATGTCTGGATGCAGAATTGGCTGGCCCACAGAAGACAGAAGGTGGTGGTAGATGGAACAGATCCCGCCTGGAGCTTGGTGACTAACTTGGTGATCTGGGACCTCTGCTCTTTGTGATTTTTTTTTATAAGAGAGTAGATGATGAATTGGAAGGGTGGGTTCATAGTTTCGCTGATGTCACGAACTTTGGTGGAGTTGGTGGTTTGTGTGGAGGGCTGTTCTAGTTTACAACAGGACATTGACATAACTGAGCTGATGAGTGACAGATCGAGATAAATCTGGAACGGCAGGATCTTGGGTCCATGTCTATAGATCCTCAAAGTTGCCATCCAGGTTGGTGCTGTTGTTTAGAAAGCATATGATGTGTTGGCTTTCACAGCCGGGGAGATCAGTTTGAGAGCTATGAGGTTATGCTGCAGCTCTATAATCCCACTGTTTAACCCACTGTGATAAAGTTGAATGTTGTTCTGCATTGAGAGCTTGCAAGTACTTGTCATATGACTAGCTAATATTTTCAGAGTTTACTGTACTGAAACTATGTAACATCTGGCTGTGAAACAGATATGTTGAGCTTTGGTTGCTCTTTTTAACAACTATTCGAATTTAAACAACCATGTTTAAATAATGTCCCACTATACTCAACCCAATCGATTTTAAATTTATTGTTTTGTCAACATCAAACCAAGTAGATGAGCACGCATTTTGGAAGTTAGAGAGTAAACTGCCTTCGTGAGAGTCTCCCATGATCAACATTCTCTGTGTAAGATTCATTTTTTGAACGAAATATCCTTGCATTAAAAGACAGAACATGACCAAGGGAGGTATTCAGTGGAAAGAAGGAGGGCTTTGGAGACTGCAGCCACTGTCTGGTTTAAGTAATTGTAATACAGCTTTTCTTTAATTGGAAGATTATACTGTTAAAGGCGGAAAAAAGATAACAAACAGTTCAGAGAAAGGGAAGATTAGAGTTGGGAATAACTGTTGTTGTTCAATATTCACTTTTAGAATTAAGGGATACATTGATATTATTTCCTGTTAAGTAGCGGAATTTGCGAGCTCTCTGTCACTCGACTTTAACAGATTATGAGCGAGGTGAGCTTTTCCGAGTGCTTGGTTTCATTAACAGAAGGGTTCAGCGCCGTGTCATAACAGCACACTTAAAATACCGTGTTCTAGTCACCTCATTAAAGGAAAGAGGTGGAAGCTATAGAGAGAATGCAGAGAATTATCTATGGAACAGCAGAAAGGATAACACAAGCCACACAGAGTGAGTGAAATATTGAGAAAGTCACCACGTGAAAAGTAAACACTGGCAGACTCCCAATGTCGATTTAAACGTCAGTGTGGCACTGGGTGTAGTGCGTCTGTATTGATGACTGGGTATCTGTGTGTGCATGTGCATCTGTGTATCGGCATTTGTCTATGTGTGCTGAAAATGTGTTGCTGGAAAAGCGCAGCAAGTCAGGCAGCATCCAAGGAGCAGGAGAATCAATGTTTAGGGCATGAGCCCTTCTTCAGGAATTTGTCTATGTGTGTCTGTATATGTGCTATTGCATCAGTCTCCGTGTGTGTCTGTGCATCTATATTCATCTCTGTGTGTCTCTGCATGTCTGATTTTTTCACTGTGTGTATCTGCGTTTCTGCATTCATCGCTGTGTATATCTGCATGTCTGTATTTGTCTCTGTGTGTATCTGCATGTCTGTATTTATCTCTGTGTGTATCTGCATGCCTCAGTTTATGTCTGTGTGCAGCTGCATGTCTGTATTCATCTCTGTGTGTACCAGACTGTCCGTATTCAACTCTGTGTGTATCCGCGTGTCTGTATCCATCTCTGCGTGTATCTGTGTGTCTCCATTCGTCTCTGTGTGCATCTGCGTATCTCTGTGTGTATTAGCACGTCTGTTTTTGTCTCTGTGTATATCAGTTTATCTGTATTCAACTCTGTGTGTATACGTGTATTTGTATTCATCTCTGTTGGTATCTGTGTGACTTTATTCATCTTTGTGTGTAACTGCGTGTCTATATTTGCCCTTCTGTGTATCTGCGTGTCTATATTTGTCTTTTTGTGTATCTGTGTATATGTATTCGTCTCTGTGTACATTTGCATGTCTGCATTCATCTCTGAATCTGCGTGTCTGAATTCATCTCTATGTGCATCTGCCTGCCTTTATTCATCTCTATGTGCATCTGCCTGCCTGTATCCATCTGTGTGTGTCATTAAATTCGTCTCTGTGTGTATCTGCGAGTCTGTATGTGTGTCTGCGTATCTGTGTTTGTCTCTGTGTGTATCTGTGTGTCTGTTTTCATCTCTGTGTGTATCCGTGTGTCTTTATTCGTCTCTGTGGGCATCTGTGTGACTGTATTCGTCTCTGTGTGTATCTGCATGTTTGTGTTTGTCTCTGTTTGTATCTGCGTGTCTGTATTCTTCTTACGTGTATCTGTGTGTCTCTATCCGTCTATCTGCGTGCCTCTGTGTGTATCTGCGTGTCTGCATCTATCTCTGTGTGCATCTGCGTGTTTGCATTCATGTCTGTATCTGCGTGTGTATATTCATCTCTATGTCTATCTGCATGCCTGTGTTCATGTGTGAGTATCTGTGTGTCTGTATTCGTCTCTGTGTGTAGCTGCGGGTCTGTGTTCATCTCTGTGTGTATCCTTGCGTCTATATTCATCCCTGTGGGCACCTGTGTGAGTCTATTTGTCTTTGTGTGTATCTGCATGTCGATATTTGTCTCTGTGTGTATCTGCGTGCCTGTATTCATCTCTGTTGTGTATCTCCCTGTCTGTATTTGTCTCTGTGTGTATCTGTGTGCCTGTATTTGTTTCTGTGTGTCGCTCCACGTCTGTATTCATCTGTGTGTGCGCCTGTGCATCTGTATTCATCTCTGTGTGTCTGTATTTGTCTCTTTGTGTATTTGCGTGTCTGGTTTCATCTCTGCATTTTGTCTGCATGACTATATTCGTCTCTGTGTGTATCTGTGTGTCCATGTACACAGAGGATCTGTCAGCCTCTCTGGTGTTTAAAGTGATGCAATGTCCCTCTCTACTGGCCTTCACATTCCTCTGCGTTGACAGCACCGCAGGGTGACAACCATCAGGGGATTCAGTCTGGGAGGGAGGGGGAGAGAGGCAGCTCAGAGCGCCATCCAAACTGACAGAACCATCTGCACACGCACACATACACAGTTTGATATATGGAGGATTGTATTCGTACTGAGGACCCTTAGAGTGGAGAATGTTCATGTAAAGTTATGTATATGGTCACTCTGCAATGTGGAAGTGATTTGTCTTTGAAGATTATTCATGACACAGAGTGCACAAATTAAAGTGTATTTCTATCGCAAATGCATCCAAACAAGATTTACGGAACAATTTGTAAGTCAATGCAATGAATGTATTTCACGTTCATTATTTTGGCATGTTTTATAATATACTCCTACAATTATAAATGAGAAAAGATTGAAAATCCTGAAATGGACACAGTGGTGGTGGTAATATCTCAGGAACGATATCGTTAGGTATCAGACGAAACTGCTCTGTGCTTCCAAAGACGTTATTTGAAAAACCAAACAGCCAAGCAATGTGAACGATTGACAGTATTTGATGTCCTCTGAAAGAAACAAAAAACAACTGACACTAGTGCAAAGGCATGGGGAGGCTAGCGGAAGGTGGCATTGTATAACTATAAACTTAACAGGGACAGACGTAGAGGTGTGGGGGGGGGGGGGTGGTGGTGAGGGGTTGATCTCAATTTCAATGGATTTATCCCAAAAAACGGCAGGACATCATCTCACGGAGATACACACAAACATACACAGACACGTTAAACACACAACACATATACATACAGATACGGACACACAAACAAACACACACACTCCTGCACACAGTTTCTTTAAGATAGAGTTGAATAAGCTTTTCATTAATTTGGGAATCAGTGATCATTTGGCGAAGGCAGGAGAATGTAGGTGAGAAACAGTTCAGCTGTAATCCAATGGCACAGCAGATCCAATGTGGTAAGTGGCCTGATTCTGCTCTATTTTCCCATATTCAGGAGAGAGCTTTCAAAGGTTGAATTTGAATGCAGATTACAGGGTTAAAGGTAGGCTTATTGGCAGTGTGGAGGAACAAAGGGATGTTGGGGTCCACGTCTGTAGATTCCTCGAAGTTGCCAAAGCCATCAAGGTAAGAATGTGCATGATGTGTTGGCTTTCATAAGCTGGGGGATTGAGTTTAGAGCTGCGAGGTTATGCTGCAGCTGCATAGAGGCCTGGTTAGAACACACTTGGAATATTGTGTTGAGTTCTGTTCGCCCCATTAAAGGAAGGATATGGAAGTTTTAGAGAGGGTGCAGACGGGAGTTCCCAGCACGTTGCCTGTCCTATAGGGCATGTATTATGAAGAAGGTTTGAGGGAGCTTTAGCTTTTCTCATTAGAGTAAAGAAGGATGAACGGTGACTTGATAGAGGTGTGCAAGATGATGAGAGGCACAGATAGAATGGATTAGGAGATTCTTTTTCATAGGGTAGGAATGGCTAACACGAGGAAAACATAATTTTAATGTGATTCGAGAAGGGTTTTGGGGGGATGTCAAGAGGCAGGTTGTTTACACAGGTAGTGATAGGTGCGTGGAATGCAGTGCCAGCAGTGGTCGTAGAATTGGCTACGTTAGGGACATTCAAGTAACTCTTGGATAAGCACATAGATGATAATAGGATGAAGGCTCTGCAGTTTAGTTTAATCTTAGAGTCGGATAAAAGGTCGCCACACCATTGAGGGCTGAAGGGCTCTTACTGTGCTGTACTGTTCAATGTTCGCTGTTCTAATACCTTGAACTCTTGTGAAAATATTGTACCTGGAATTCCTTTAACTTCAATGGAGATTAATCTGATCAGTGTTTGATTGTTGAGGGTTAATGGAAATTTGGGGAGGTTTGAGGGGCTAAATGGTCTATATCTGTTCCTAACCGTTGTGTCAAAAGAATAATGATTGGTTAGAGGGGAACTCATTTTGAGAATAAGGGCATTCCTATTTCAGACTGGGAAATGGATGTTCCTTTTTCTTTAGGATTGTATGGTCTGTGGTCTTCTCATGCCCAAGGATCAGTGAAGACTGGGTTAATGAAAACACTCAAGGAGGAGTTATATAGATCGTTGATGAACAAGAGAATCAATGATTGTTGGGAACAGACATGAAAGGGATGCTTAGTTACCATCACATCAACAATGGACATTCTGAATTGTGCAGCAGGCTCGAGGGGCTGAATGGCCACCTACTGCTCTTGCTTCATGTATTGTTCACTCACGCAACCCCGCGATGCTGTTACAGAAGGTGAGCAAGATCGCCTTCAGCCATTCAGGATCGATCTGCACCTCTAAGTAATTATAAAGAAATAAGATGAAGCTCTCCAGCCATTTCAGTACATTACGCAGCGCAAGAGGAGGTCACACCTACTTTCTAGATTGCTACACAGGAACAGGGGAGTCCTGGGTAACTATGAGGAAATAGACAGTTAGGAGAAATGTGTATTTTCGGGTTGGAAATCTTTAACTTGGTGAAGTGCCTCAGAGATCAGTGCAACATCAAAAGCTATTTAGAATCTGTCAATGATTTGCGTGTGGGAACTGATTGGATGTAAATCAAATGGCTCAACCACGAAGATTCGATAAGATGTCAAGTGGAGGTAGAGAGTCTGTAATGTGATATAGACAGGGAAGGTTAGTGTGCAAACCTTCAGCAGAAACAGGATAACATGGGGTACCGACGTTTGTGCTGTGGCAGAAGGGGAAAACAACAGTAATCTAATTCAAAGAAGAGAGATCACAAAACTCAGTTGTACAAAGACATTTGTTCACCCTGGTACATACATCACACGGGGTTAGTATGCAGATGCAGAAGTAATTTGGAATGATTACTTCATGAAAGGGCTATCAGGATATTTTACTGCATCTGTACAGAGGATTTCTGAGTCAACATCTGATGTACAGTGGGCAGTGATGATTCCATAAACTGAAAAATAAATATACTCAATAGCTTTAGAAGATTTTGCGAATATGTTTCACTGCACTTGCTCCTGGAAAGAAGGCCTTATTCTGTCATACAGCACGGAAACAGACCCTTCGGTGCACCATGTCCATGCCGACCAGTTGTCCTAAATTAATCAAGTTCCATTTGCCAGCACTTGGCCCATATCCCATAAAACCTTCGTGTTCACTCAAATGGCTTCATTCAAATGGCTAAAAATGCTGTAGCTGTCCCAGCCTCCAACATTTCCTCTGACAGTTCAGTCTATACACTCTGTGAAAAGTTACCACTTTTGTCCCTTTTATATGTTTCTCCCCTCACCTTCAATCTATGTGCTCTAATTGTGGACTGCCCTAAGCTAGGAAAATGTTCTTGGATCCTCACCATTTCTTTTCTCCTCATGATGTTTTAAACCTCTGTAAGGCGAGAGCACTTCAGGATTGAGAATGAGAGGCGTTCGTATTGAACTGTATAAGATATTGAGGAGAGTGTATCTGATGCATAGCCTATGGACATTGTCTCTGGTATATGAGTCTAGAACTGAGGATTCATTTTAAGAAAACAACATGTATATGTTATATACTCTTTTCATCGTATAAGAAACCAAATACTATGAAGACATGATTTTATTGGACAAAAACATGAGGACACATACAAACGTATCTTCATTAAAACTCCGACATGGAGCAGAGAACAGGGACATAGTCCTACAGTTCCGAGAATGTTGAAGGAGGCCTCACGTGGTCCAGTTTGGTGTTGAGATAACATTACTGTATATTTCTGCTCAGAGATGGAGAAAATGCAACATGCTGGAGAAGCCACTGCTTATTGCTACCTATCTTTCCTTGTTCCTTCTCGCATCAATGTATGAGAGGTGAAAACCGTTCAGTCATCTTTATCATTCATGTAGGATTACTGTTGAGGAATCATTGGCATCTCCCCACTGCTTAAAATCAAAGGTAATTCAGCCAAATCCGACTGTTACAGGAATAAATCCTGCTTGTGTGAGCAGAACAACCTCAGAAGCAGAATAACATTTCATTATTTTACTTTTGTCTTGAGTTTAACTATTGCTTGGACAAAGCTCTTTCAAGCTGATATTTTGCAGCTTTTTTTCCTCCTTGTATTTAGGTATGTGTATGTGTGTGTCTGTGTGCACTTGCGTGTGTGAGACACTGTGTATGTCTTAGTGTGTGTGTCTGTGTGTATGCACAGACTGCATCTCAGTGTGCGTTCAAAGATAAATATTAATGTACGTATTTGTCCAAACTGTTTGCCATTTATTTTTCCATCTTAGCTTTGAGTAACTTTGCTTTGATGAATTATTTTTGCAAATGTAAGATATCGAGATGTCTTGTCCCCAGCAAAGAACCTGACCTAGTCTGAGACCTATATCATTGGTCATATCACCAACCGAGTTACATTTAAAATTTATCATGATCAATGGAGGAACGGGACTAGAAAATGAAACAGTGGTCCATCCAGCCCCAGTCTGAACACGAAAGAGGATAATTTCACAAAAGTTTGTTTGCGTGGGAATGCTCTTCCCCAGAAGTTTGTGGTGCCTGTGTGTTTGCATTTAGTCAAAGCAATGGCAGTCAGATATTGGACAGTAAAGGACAATGAACTACAGATATGGAAGTGGGGCTGAGAACACATCCAGATCAGCCACGATCTTACTGCCTAGTTGAGAAGGCTTAATGTGTCTAATGACACACTCCTACTCCTCAGCCCTACGTCCCTATGTTCCATTCAGTTCCTCAAAACTGCAAGACAGGAGCGTTTGGAGTTCATATACTCCGATAACCTGGTGCAATGAAACTGAGGAGACCATTCAGTGACTGAAGACTCGAGAGTATAGCGTTGTAAAAGCACAACAGTTCAGGTAGCATCCAACGAGCAGGAGAATCGCCGTTTCTGAGCATATACTTCTGCGCTAAACGTGGTTTCAACAGAAAACAAGGACGCCATTCGATCCATTGAAACTATTGGACAAGAATAGGGATAGCCCATTCAGACCCTCCTGCCTATTATACAAGGAGTGAAGGAGTGTAGTCAGCACATCGAGATGTTAAACAGGAACTGGAGTCGCCAAGTCAGGTCCTTGAACTGCTTCCAGATGACCAGGAGGTGGCCATTCAGCCTATCGAACCACGTGTACAGAAATAGGAAGATGTCTTTGATGCCCGAACGTAACAAAGAGTGAAGCAGAGTCTACTCAGATAGACTGCTCTATGTTGTTCCTCCTTTGCTCGTGGTACATATGTGTCACTTTAACTTGGTTTGCTGAACGTGAGAAGGAAAAGTGAGAAGTGAAAAGTTTGTGCGAAGTCTCAAGGAAATGCCTTCTATCTCCGAGAAGACATTATTGTACTCCTATAGAGGACAGAAGGTGGTGGGAATAGCGAACTATTTCAGGAGTAAGGCATTAAGGCTGCTGATAGATTTATGAACAGTGCAGAGACACACACCAACTGCACATTGAGACAGTGAGAATTCATTCAGAGCCTGGCGCTCCCTCTCAACCAACATGGGGTCTCCACACTGGTACGTGAACTACTGGGAATTACATATCATGGGGAAAATGCAATTTTTCACAAAATCACCATCTTTTTTCCGGACATAATAAATGTTAGTTCATAATCCTCAAGTTTAAATGTAATTGCTTGTTATTCGCTTGCAGTGCTACGGATTTTGCTGGATTATACTCTTATACCTTTTATCAGTTAATTATCGTTTTCACAATGTAATTCAATAATTTACTTGTAAAGGTGCAAACATCTTATTGCACAGTTGTATGCCGTTTCTTTTTTTAGGTTTGTTGCAGCCTTAGCTCAAAAGTAAATGTTTTGTTTCCTGAACAGCCTTGGGCAACTGTCTGTGTGGCGTTTGCACATTGTTGCTGTGTCTGCATGGGTTTCCTCTGGGTGCTACGGTTTCCTCCCACAGTCCAAAGATATGCAGGTTAGGTGAATTGGCCATGCTAAATTGCCCACAGTGTCAGGGGTGAATCGAGGTTAGAGGAATGGATCTAGGTGGGTTACAGTTCGGAGGGTCGATGCGGACTTGTTGAGCCGAAGGCCCTGTTTCCATACTGTAGAAATCTAAAATAAAACCTGTTTATCGGGATTCAAGGGTCAGACACAGTATGAATTTTTCATGGTCTAAGAAACAGAAAGGAATAGAAGACAGTGACTGTGGAGACTGATGAGGAGTAAAGTGACATCCCCCCTGTCCTCAATGTCTTCTTGACAGAGAGAATAAAATCAAATGTAGAGAAAGAAACAGATATATTCGGAAGAAGGAATAGCAAGTGACAGTGTAAATGAAACAGGATAATTTGAAATGGAATGGCCGAACAATGATTGATCTGTGTTTGTGTGAGAGAGAGTGTGTGTGTCAGTGTGTGCGTGAGTGTGTATGTGTCTGCGTGTGTGTGAGTGAGTGTGTGTCTGTCTGTGTGTGTCTGTGTGAGTGTGTGTGTCTGTGTGTGTGAGTGAGTGTGTGTGTGTCTGTGTGAGTGTGTGTGTGTCTGTATGTGTGAGTGTGTGTGTCTGTGCGTGTGAAAGTGTGCGTGCCTGTGTGTGTGAGTGAGTGTGTGTCTGTGTGAGTGTGTCTGTGTGACTGTGTGTGTGTCTGTATGTGCGCCTGCGATTGAGAGAGTGTGTGTGTCTGTGCGTGTGTGTGTGTGTGTGTCTGTGTGTGTGAGTGTGTGTATCAAGACAGTCAGGGTATAGAGGTGTGTATACTGACCTCAGTAAGGAGAAGGCGCTGTGGTGGGTGAAGTTGAATCAATCCGCGAGACCAGTTGGACAACAGCTCGTAGTTCTAAAGAGATATTGAAGGTGATTGTAGAGGCATTGCTAATGATCTTTCAGGAAACTTTGGAGTGAGGGAGGACTGGTAATTGTAACCTCCCCGTTTAAGGAGAGAGGGACACAGAAGACAGGAAATTATAGAAAGACTTATTGGATCTTAGGGTTTATGAATAGATGTGTGGAGTATAAGAACAAGGAAGTTGTGAAGCATATTGGAAATAGTGTGGTTAAGCTACAGCATAATAAGAGTTACAATTACAATGCCATTGCGAACAGCAGTGATGAAAGTACGGTTAAAACAAAGAAAATCAGTTCGAAGCAGACAGGAGCATTAGTGACAAAAAGACAGTTTCCTAGATCCTGTTGTGAGAATGTTGAGATAAGCTTGTCAGTAAACAGACAAGGAATGTATAAAAAGCACAATAAAATCTGTTGCTATGAAGCTGAAAAAGCACAGAAATTGAGACAGCATCCTAGGAAGAGGAAAGTCAACGTTTCAGGCTGAAAGACCTCATCAGGATTGGGCTGGGAAAGGGGAGCCGGGAAGTAAATAGAGGGAGGGGCGTGGGGCTGGTGGAAGGCTAGGTGGGATGGCGATAGGGGGATGCAGGCAGGGAATTATTGTGATTGGTCAGTGGGAAGGGTGCAACAGATATACGAATGGAAAGATGGACAGCTTTGGTGAGGTCAGAGAAAGGGGACATGGGGTAAAACTGTTGGTCGAGAGATTTTAAAGCCAGTGAAGACAATATTAAGCTGTAAGGTCTCCAGCTGAAATATCAAGTTGTGTTCCCCAGTTTCTGTTTGACCTCACTCTGACAGTGGAGGAGGCCTGTCGCTGGATGAGCAAGGGGAGGGGAGTGATTGAAATGGATGGCAACTGGAATGCTGAATTTGTTAAAGTGTACAGAGAGCCGATGCTCCATGATTATGTCCCTGAGTCTCCCTTTGGTCTCCACAACATAGAGGAGACAACGTTGGGATTTGGAGATGAGCTCGGTTGGTCAGGATTAGGCTCTGTGTGGAGCATTAGTGCTCTGTACAAAACAACCAACCCGACTTTCCAGTTACCATGCATTTTAATTCCCACTCCCACTCGCCCGGTGGCATGCCTTTCCTTAGCCAGTCCACTGTCAGACGACCACCACCTGAGAGTTTACCTTTGAAGCTGATAGCCCAATGGCCTCAATATTGACTGAAGCCGATTCAAAAACCCTCCGGCTGCCGCCTTATCCCATGTCCCTGTTCCCTCACCAGACCCACCTGGATCTGATCCACCCTTCCCACTGACCAATCACAGTAACCTCATACCTGCATGTACCTACCACCACCATACCTACCCGCTACCCTTCCATATCCCATCACTCCATTTCTGGGCTCCGCTCCCCCTCACCCGTCCTGACGAAAGGTCCAAGATCAAAATATTGCCTTTTCTGCTCCTCTGATTCTGTCTGGTCTGCTGTGTTTATCCAGATCCAAGTTTATTAACTCTGGCCTCCCGCAGCTATCATACTTACACTTTCCAAGCTGTGGAACTAGGTGGTCTAAATATAAGAAGAAATAAATTTGGACATTTGAAAAAATGGCGGACGCATCTGTCATTTCTTAACAACCCAATACACATATTCCAGAAGAAGCAGCATTTCATTTGTACTCTTTCAATCCAGTCTCCTGTCATTGCTGCTCACAATGCAGTCTCCGTTATATTGGGGAGACCAAACAGAAACTGTATTGAGGAACACTCCCACTCTGTCTGTGGGAATAACCCTGACCTTCTCATTGCTTTCCATTTCAAAAACTTACCTTGCTGTCATGCAAACATTTCAGTCCTGGGTTGCTGTAATGCTCCAATGAAGCAAAACCCAAGCTCGAGTAACACCTACTTTAGACCTTGGAACGTTCTATCCTGATGGAATTTTTAGTCAATTCCATACTTGCACAGCTGACCGCATTATGGCTGTTCTCCATTCTTCACACATTCATTCTCCTGGTCTCCCAATGAACATGCCCTGTTTGTGAATCGTTTGTCTTGCAGTTAATTAACGAACCCATTTCACCCCTTCACAATCTAATTAATACTCATTTTACATTTGATTCTCTTTTACCAGAACTAAAAGTCAATTTGTCAGTGGCATTGTTCCTCTACATCATCTTGTTTCCCGTCACCCTTCCTCTACCGCGGTCAAGGGATTTAAAAGCCCATTTTCAAATCCTTTTCTGTTCTGAAGAGAAGTCCCACTTGAAAAGATTCAAGAAAAACCTCCTCTCCATTGTTGTAATGATCCAGTCTGCTATTCTCAGATTCAGATCTGTCCTCTCTCTGTCTACGCAGCTGTTGATCTCTGTTACTGTTGGAGCTGATGCATCTGCTCCTACAGTGGGAGAGCGCACTGAATGAAGCCCCTCACCAATAGGAGAGGGAAACCCTCCAGTGACACAGTTACATTGCATGGAGACGGACAGTAATCACAGTCACTGAGCAAACAGTCCCAGCTTTTAATCCAGAACATTCAGTTCACGATATAACTGGACTACATGTCGACATTGCTGGCTATTGGTCAAATCTCCCATCACCAATTGCTCTAGTGAATTCAGATGTGAGGGAGAAAGATGAATGTTACCTTTTCGGAGGCTAGATGATTCTGCTCGGTTGTCCATTTACTATGCTGTTACCATCTCTCCCCAAATCCCTCCACCCACCAAAATAAACACAATCAGGATGTTGTTTCTGTGCGGATCTCTCCTCCACGGGAACAACCGCCAGCCAACACACTGTCACTGGGCACAGTTGCCTTGAACATAGACAGGAAGTGTGGACTTCTCTAAATGTTCCTCTCACTGCTCTAATAAGGCAACTAGGGAATATGCTTCAGTAATTTATTTATACAAATTGACAAACTTCTAAATGCAGTTTTATTTGTGTAAAACCGTACTTTTTACGCATTTTGGCCTCAGTCGAAACCAAAAGTGATAATTACAATGAACTTATTCATTAAGACTTATGAATTAATGAGTCAGGTTTGAATGATCATGACATTCGCTGGGAGATAGGACAGAATGGGACAGTGGCTGTGGAGACTGCTTGTGGGGGGGGGGGGGGGGGGTGCGGTACAATGATATTCCCCAGTCATCATCACGCTTTCTGCCAGACAGAATTAAATCTAATGCACAACAAGGAAACAGCAACTTTTGAGAAATGCAATGCTGAATGACAATATGAACTGAACAGGATCATTTTAAATGTGATAAAGTGAACTATGTTTAATATACACACCACTTAATGATTGGGAATACAGTTCGATTAGGATCACTGGACCAGAAACATTAACTTTGATTTCTCTTCACAGATACTGCCAGACCAGCTGAACTTGCCCTCTACGTTCTGCTTTTTTTTTTGTTTGAGCTTGATCATATTGTTCATATCCGGCAGGATACTTAAAATTAAAAGCAGACACTTATAACAAAATGTGGAAGGCTATGGGGGCAGTTCAGGAGACTAACAGTAGAGATATAGTCGTTCCAAACTGGAAGAGACAATGGGCCGAGTTTCCCCCACTATTGCTGTAAATAATTCTATGTTATGTAACCAAAGCCTTTGGGAGGGGGTAGACAAGCGAGTTCAATGAAGGTCACAGAGTGCTCCACCATCGATAATTTGTTCCTATTATCTCATGAAATTTCTGCTGCCTCTAAAATGTCTTTTCAAACAAAGTGGAGTTCTGGAGATTTACAAGATAATCAGAAAAATATTCTTTTTTCCTTTGAATCTTAAAGAAGCAACAGATTTCGGCCGTAACACAGGTGTCACAGACACACCAACTATTACAGGAACAGGAAAGGACTACATTTTCCATATATAACCAAATTCAGCATGTAGCCCTGCCAAGAAACATGAAATATAGTGATACAGAAACATGAAAAACAAATTAAAAATGGTGAAGAAGCGCCACAGATGAGGAAGTATCTGGAGAGATAAACAAAGTTAATATATCGAATATGATGCAACCCTGTTTGAAAAAGTCATATTGGAATCAAAGGTTAATTCTGCGTATCTCTGCTCAGAGAGTACCAGACCTGCTGAGCTACCCTCTATCGATATTTCTTTTCTTTCTGAACTGTGACAAATTGACTGATCTAAGCAAAGCTGCGATCTCAGTTGAATCTCGAGTAATTTATAACCAAAAGAGAAAATGCTGGAAAATCTCAGCAGGTCTGGCAGCATCTGTAACGAGAGAAAAGAGCTGACGTTTCAAGTCTAACTGCCTCTGTGCAGAGAAATCAGAATTAAAGTTTCTCGGTTTATGGCCCTTCCTCAGAACGGATGGTAGCCCTGAAAATGTTGATTTATATACATAAGAGGCTGAATAGCTGTTAATGGAGACTGTTAGTAGCTAACTATAGGGGGTGAGTACTAGGCTTGGGGTATGGGTAGGGGGCATTGAGGAGTTCAGTCCCTAAAATTATTGAATATTCTTTTGAGTCTGAAGGGCTGCAGGGTCCACCCGCGGAAAATGAGGTGTTGTTCTTCCAGCTTGTGTTGAAGTGCCCTGGAACACTGCAGCAAGTCTGACTCAGAGATATTGGCCTGGGAACAGGATGGGGTATTATACTGGCAGGCAACTGGAAACTCAGGGTCTTTTGCACAGGTACAGTTTGGATATAATGTGAAGTGTTCACCCAGTCTAAATTTCGTTTCCCCAATGTAGAACGGTGGCGCAGTGGTTAGCACTGCTGCCTCACAGCACCAGAGACCTGGGTTCAATTCCCACCTCAGGCGACTGACTGTGTGGAGTTTGCGCATTCTCCCCGTTTCTGTATGGGTTTCCTCCGGGTTCTCTGGTTTCCTCCCACAGTCTAACGATGTGCAGGTCATGTGAATTGGCCATGCTAAATTGCCCGTAGTGTTAGGTAAGGGGTAAATGTAGGGGTATGGGTGGGTTGCACCTCGGCGGGTCAGTGTGGACTTGTTGGGCCGAAGGGCCTGTTTCCACACTGTAAGTAATCGAGAGCAGACCACAATGTGAGCAGCGAATGTGGGAAATGTTGATAGGATGATGCTTCAGCTGGGAGGTATGTTTGGCCCTTGGTTAGTGAAGAGGGAGGAGGTAAGGAAAGTGTAACACCTCCGGCAGGGGAAAGTGACGTGGACCTGTGTTGGGGTGTGGGTGGTGGAGGTGGGGGGGGAGGTGTTGGCAGTGAATAACGAGCGGACTAGGGTGTCGTGGAGGAAATGGTCAGAAGGCGGAAAAGGGAGAGGAGACAAATATGTGTCTGGTGGTGGCATCTCGCTGGAGATGGGGGAATGCAGACTGATGATCTTCTGCAGGTGAATGCTGGTGGGATGGTCGGTAAGGACAGGGAGAACTCTAACACTGTTGCATGAGGGAGGAGAGAGGGTGAGGGTAGAAGTGCAGGAGTTGGGTCAGAACTGGTTGAGGGCCCTGTCGAGAACACTGCTGGGGAATTCTCGGTTGAGGAAGAAGGTGGACATTTCAGAGGCCACATTTTTGAACTTGACATCATCAGAAGCAATGTGGTGGAGACGGAGGAACTGGGGGAATGGAACGGAGCCTTTGCAGGAAACAGCGTGTGAGGGTGTATACTCCAAGTAGCTGTGGGAGTCGGTGGCTTAATACTGGATATCAGTGACCCGTCTATCCCCAAAAATAGAAGCATAGATGTCGAGGAAAGAAAGGGAGGAGTCAGAGATAGACCTTGTCAAAATGAGGGATTCGTGCAAATTGGAAAAGATGACCTTTTCCAATTCTGGACAAGAGAGAGGAGCAGCAGCTATGATGTCATTTACGTATAGGAGAAGCAGTTATGGATGGGGACTGGAAAGAACTAGAATAAGGAATGGTCTACGCACCCCATGAAGGAGCAGATATAACTTGGGCCCACGTGTGTATCCATGCACCCCCCTCTGTGTGGCAGGAGCAGGCTGAAGCAATGGGTCTGCCCAGGCAGTTCTGTTCATGGATTTTCAGGAGGACATAAAAGCGAGCTCTGCTATCAGAGGACCATCAGCTTCGGGACTGTTAGGTGGGGGCGAGTGGGTGGGAATCACCAGATGAAATGTTGTCAGATTTAGTTAAAAAGATGGCCAGATATGCCATGGCAGGGTTATGGAGGAGCAAGAGATATGTGGAAGTAACTAAGAGCTGGCACTCAGCCTCTGAAATGGAGAGATGAGTCCACCAGACTACAGCAGCACCACCCTTATCGGCACAAGCTGAATAACACAGTCAGGGTTGGATCGAAGCATACAGCATACAGTCTGTTCAGAGAGTGATAGGTGTGATAGGGTGAGGGGGATGCAGAGAAATTAAAACAACCAGTGTCACATTCAAAGTTCTCAAAGAACAGATTGAGTCAAAGTAAACGCTAGAGAAATGGGTCCAGGTGGAGGGAGAGTGCTGGAGCTGGGGAAAGGGTCTTTGGGATGGGGAGTGGACTCTTGCGCAAACAACTGGACACCGAGGAGAATTCGGTGGAAGACGAGTTCAACATTATGTCGTTCCTGAAATTCATTAAAGGGGGTGCAGAGGGATAACGCTGAGAACTTTGAAGAGTACAGAACATTCAGCATTACAGCGTGGCAGTTTAGGAGGAATGGTGAATACACGACAGGAGGTGGGCTTGGGGGAGGGCATGGGCTCAGAGCACAGGGCATGGGTGGGGTGACATGTTCCAGAGGCTCATAGGCATCTCTCAGTTATTCCACCTTGTCGTCCTCGTATAGCTGGCTAGCACGGCGAATGAGCTGGAGAATGATGTAAAATTGTGGAATGGTGCAGCCTTGAGTCAATTTGATGAGATGCTGTTGAACAGAGAAAATGTTGATCTCAGTGGCACTGACATTGCACGATCAGTCAACAGAAAGTAACTGATTGAAAATTAGCGTTATCTTATTGTAATGCTCTGATTTCATTGGGTTGAAAGTCAACCAACAAGATCTTAATTTTCTGAGACTTTAGACCAAATCGTGAAAATAAATGATGTTATTAATAAGACAAATCCATCCATGATTTTGGAAGGCAGTAGCAAAGGCAGAGTTTATTTGTCATTCCCAATAGGTCTAGGGAAGGTGTCATTGTGAATTGAGGAAATTACCAGCACAGAATTTCCTCTGATTCCCGTTAACCACAGTTTTCTAAGGTTGAATGATGCTACATGCGTTAAATATTACTTTGATGCGAGGCAAGTTACTCTGATCTCACCTCTAATGACATTGGAAAATCAGTTAAAATGGTAAAGACCAAAATGATAGTACATGGCTTATTTGAATGATGTGGTCACTGTCCTCACAACGTTTAAGGAAAAACTGATGCATGTTCATCTGATTCTGAGGAGAGGTTTGTCCTATTTGTGATGAGGTTAAGCGTTGTGCCACAGAGAAAGAAATAAAGTTCCACTCTCTATAGGGAACAGAACCACCATGTTCACGGTGCATTGGACGGTGACAGACACACACTATTGTCTGTTCCTATTGGACATTGATCATCTCAATCTCATCATTCACTGATGAACAATAGCAGCACAGAAGCCAGCAGTTCCCATAACACCTGTTGGAAAGCAAAAACGGAAAGGATTTGCCAGTGGAAGTGGGAGCAGCTAGGGAAGTGGGAGTGGGAGAAGAAAGATGTGTAGAGATATCATCAATGGAAGAGTATGTAGCTGCAGATGGAGCAGTGCAAGGGAAGTAGGCGTGTAAGAAAAGAGTAAGAAGGCCGAGGAAGAATGGCGAATGAAGTATTAGTGACTGGGAAAAACTTGCTTTAGCAAATGTGAGGTTGGGTGAAAAATATCACGGTTTTGGAAAATTGGGATCTGGTTCCATTGAAGATTAAGATTTGATGTACTTCATTTTCTATACTTGATTCTTGTTCAGATTGCACATTCACTCTGTATTTTTGTATCTCCATCAATTGCGGATTACATGTTATTTCCCCCTAGTGTGGTATCTCATTTTTGAATTTTTTTACAATATGTATTTGCTTCCAATTCAAGGTAGACATGAGAACATGATTTGATCTCCTGCAGTTTGCCCATAACATGGAATTTAATTGAATAGTTATCCTCATCACAATCACTGATTCAAGCAATGAGTCTGTGTCCACCCTGCAGATGAAAAACGTCTTCAGCTCTGACTATTGATAAAAGAACAGTGCGACACAAATGGCTAATGTTCCAATGCAAGGAGCCAAACCCTAGTTCATCTTAAATTAGGTACACACTTTATGAATAAGACATGCTGAGGGGCAGAGTGTAAAAGGTGAATTCAACTCTGTGTCGAAAATGCTATTAGCAGCTCCCTCATAATAGGTGTTAACTACATCACTTTGTAAATTCCCCAAAATGAGAATAGCAAAAGACTGGACTTCTTAAATTCCTCTTCTGTGAATAACATCTGGAGAACAGGAAAGAAATCAAGGTTTGTTTGTGATATTCATAAATGATGATGGTGAGAATGTGGAAGATGGATAACAAATGTTGGGGATGACACAAAGATTAGCTGGGTGGTTCACAGTGAGGAGGAAAGTGTTAGGCTACAGGATGATATAAACAGATGATTTGTATATCCATGTTAATGGCCGATGAAGTGTCGCACTGATAAATGTGAGATGATGCATATCCGAATTAACAAGACAAATGAGTACTCAAACTGTGAAGTGTGTGGGCTAAATTTGCTCTTTTTTCATTGCAGCAGGGGAAGGTTGAGGAGGAAACCTGGTACAGGTGTACAAGAGCATGAGGGGAATGGAGAGGATGAACAGACAGCAGCTGTTTCCCTTACTCGAAGGGTCAAAAACCAAGGGATACATACTTAAAGTGAAAGGCAGGGGATTGAGAGAGGATTTGTGAGTCTGTTTTGAACTGAGAGGGTGGCACAGACATAGAATATAAAATTTCTACAGTGTGGAAATAGGCTCTTTGGCCCACAAATCCACATTGAACCTCCAAAGAATAGCCCACACAAACACGTTCCTCCTATATTTACCCCTGGCCTACACATCCCTGAACACAATGGGCAATTAAGCACGTCCAATTCACCTAACCTGCACATCTTTGGATTGTGGGAGGAAACCGGAGTACCTGGAGGACACCACGCAGACACGGGGAGAATGTGAAAAATCCATACAGGCTGTCACCCGAGGCTGGAATCAATCCTGGGTCCCCGCGCTCTAAGGCAGGAGTTCTAACCACTCAGCCACCGTTCTGCCCCTGGTGACATGTGGCTGGAAAGCATTCCCTCGTCGGGTGATTGTGCAGATAATCTCACAAACTTTTAAAAGGCCTTTGGATATACACTTGGTGATGCAGGCTCTCATTTTCATTCAATGATTCTATGTGGTGGCAGCTATGAACACTGATATATTCTGAAGCAATAGCTAATGGCAGTTCCTGGTTTGTTCCATTGACTGTATTCAGCGAGTGAGTCTCCAGTGAAGTGCTGGTGTTATCTGCCACTTTCTATTTAAGGGGTTCGGTTTCCTTGCGTTAGTCATGTAAATGCCTCTGTCGATGATGTCATTTCCGGCCCTTTTCGTCAGAGGGTGGGAGATGGCATCAAACTTGATGTGTTTATTGAAGGAGTTCCGGTTGGAATGTCATGTTTCTAGGAATTCTTGTGCTTGTCTCTGTTTGGCCTGTTCTAGAATGAATATACAGACCTAGTCAAAGTGGCGTACTTCCTCATCAGTACGTAAGAAATTAGTGTTGGGATCATGTATTTTGTGGCTAGTTGATGTTCATATATCCTGGTGACTAGTTTTCTGCTTGTTTTCCATTATAGTGTTTGTTATAGTTGTTCCAAGGCTTATTGTTCCTGGAGCAGAACAGACAAAGATATGAGTTTATTGCCATGCTCAAAAGTATGAAGAAACTGTCAGAGTGAAAAATAGTACTCTATTAGTTGGCATTATCGAGTCAAAGAATTCTAATTTCAAGGTTGTAAGCAAAAGAGAGAGGAGTGAAATAAGTAAAAGTGTCTTTATTTAGAGAGTTGTTACAAATTGGAATTGACAGACTGGGAAAGTTGTGAATGAAGATTCAAAAGAGAACTGGATATATATTTGGAAATTATTAATTTAACGGGCAACAGAGAGAGGGCTGGCGTATGTGAGGTGCTGGGAGACATTTTTGGAGCTGATTCATACACAATGCCAATGACTTTCTCCTGTGCTTTAAAGTTTTGTACTGTATCAAGTGTCAGCTGTGAATAAAAGTCAATATCCAATTATCTCACAATGTAAATGCTCGCAAATATCTGATTATTTGGTACAGCATAAGGATTTAAAATGCATTTATTGCAAGGTCAGCTTCATTATGAAGTCTAATTGTTACTCAGAACATGAATATTTTACATGTTGTATTCCAATTACTAAAACAAATATATCATTGCTTTGGCACAAAACCCTTTGGAAAGCTTTGACATTTCTCTGACACGATATTATGTTTGTTGGTTATTTTTGTTTTTTTTTCATTATCCACATTTGATATTAAATATCATTCATTCTAAAAATTGGAAGTTTTCAAATTATTGTTCACTGAAAGTTGACAACACAAATATTTTTTTTAGTTTGATATTCACAGCTCATGTTGAATTATTGTCATTTTAAATTGCTGGCAAATAGCTGAAGATCGTACGTTTCAGTGAGAAATTAAACTGATTGATTATATATAAATGTATAAGAACGCAAATTCTATTTGTATGTTCAATCTTCTGCTCACTCTGAACATAGAATTATTCAGAAACCAACCACTTTAAATATTGGAGTGGCAAAACATTGCTTTGAATCCTTACATTGAATATCTAAGTCTCATTACCACAGGAGTTATGTTCTTCCTTCGATAAAATAAAATGTACCTGCTTTATTTCTGTGTTAGAAAATCTTGACAGGAGTTATATTTTAGTTCCATAAATATAGAATCAACATAATTGATTTAGCAGATTATAGTCCAGTTGAAGGACTATTGTTCTCATCTTATTGTTCTGGATTAGTGGTGCTGGAAGAGCACAGCAGTTCAGGCAGCATCCAAGGAGCAGCGAAATCGACATTTCAGGCAAAAGCCCTTCATCAGGAATAAAGGCAGAGAGCCTGAAGTGTGGAGAGATAAGCTAGAGGAGGGTGGGGGTGGGGAGAATGTAGCATAGAGTACAATGGGTGAGTGGGGGAGGGGATGAAGGTGACAGTTCAGGGAGGAGAGGGTGGAGTGGATAGGTGGAATAGGAGATAGGCAGGTAGAACAAGTCCAGACAAGTCATGGGGACAGTGCTGAGCTGGAAGTTTGGAACTAGGGTGAGGTGGGGTTAGGGGAAATAAGGAAACTGATGAAGTCCACATTGATGCCCTGGGGTTGAAGTGTTCCAAGGTGGAAGATGAGGCATTCTTCCTCCAGGCGTCTGGTGGTGAGGGAGCGGCGGTGAAGGAGGCCCAGAACCTCCATGTTCTCGGCAGAGTGGGAGGGGGAGTTGAAATGTTGGGCCACGGGGCGGTGTGGTTTATTGGTGCAGGTGTCCCAGAGATGTTCCCTACAGCGCTCTAATAGGAGGCGCCCAGTCTCCCCAATGGAGAGGAGACCGCATCGGGAGCAATGGATACAATAAATGATATTAGTGGATATGCAGGTAAAACTTTGATGGATGTAGAAGGCTCCTTTAGGGCCTTGGATAGAGGTGAGGGAGGAGGTGTGGGCACAGGTTTTACAGTTCCTGCGGTGGCAGGGGAAGGTGCCAGGATGGGAGGGTGGGTTGTTTAGGGGCGTGGAAATGACCAGGTAGTACCGGAGGGAACGGTCTTTGACGAAGGCTGAAAGGAGTTGGGAGGGAAATATATGCCTGGTGGTGGGGTCTATTTGGATGTTGCAGAGATGTCGGCGGTTGATTTGGTTTATGCAAAGGTTGGTAGGATGGAAGGTGAGCACCAGGGGCGTTCTGTCCTTCTTACGGTTGGAGGGGTGAGGTCTGAGGGCGGAGGTGCAAAATGTGGACGAGATGCGTTGGAGGGCATCTTTAAACACTTTGGAAGGGAAATTGTGGTCCCTAAAGGAGGAGGCTATCTGATGAGTTCTGTGGTGGAACTGGTCCTCCTGAGAGCAGATACAGTGGAGGGGGAGGAATAGGGAATACGGGATGACATTTTTGCAAGAGGTAGGGTGGGAAGAGGTGTAATCCAGGTAACTGTGGGAGTCAGTGGGTTTGTAAAAAATGTCAATGTCAAGTCAGTCGTCATTAATGGTGATGGAGAGGTCCAGGAAGGGGAGGGTGGTGTCAGAGATGGTCCAGGTAAATTTAAGGTCAGGGTGGAATTTGTCGGTGAAGTTGATGAATCGCTCAACCTCCTCGCGGGCGCATGAGGTTGCGCCAATGCCGTCATCAATGTATAGGAGGAAGAGGTGGGGAGAGGTGCCGGTGTAATTACGGAAGATCAACTGTTCTACGTAGCCAACAAAGACAGGCATAGCTGGGGCCCATACGTGTGCCCATGGCTACACCTTTGTTCTGGAGGAAGTGGGAGAAATCGAAGGATAAATTGTTAAGAGTGAGGACCAGTTCGGCCAAACGAATGAGAGTGTCGGTGGAAGGGTACTGTACCACCCTGGTGCTCACCTTCTACCCTACCAACCTTCGCATAAACCAAGTCATCCGCCGACATCTCCGCAACATCCAAAAAGACCCCACCACCAGGGATATATTTCCCTCCCAACTCCTTTCAGCCTTCCTCAAAGACCGTTCCCTCCATGACTACCTGGTCGGGTCCCCGCCCCCCTACAACCCACCCTCCCATCCTGGCACCTTCCCCTGCCACCGCAGGAACTGTAAAACCTGTGCCCACACCTCCTCCCTCACCTCTATCCAAGGCCCTAAAGGAGCTTTCCACATCCATCAAAGTTTTACCTGCATATCCACTAATATCATTTATTGTATCCGTTGCTCCCGATGTGGTCTCCTCTACGTTGGGGAGACTGGGCGCCTCCTATTAGAGCGCTGTAGGGAACATCTCTGGGACAGCGGCACCAAACAACCACACCGCCCCGTGGCCCAACATTTCAACTCCCCCTCCCACTCTGCCGAGGACATGGAGGTCCTGTGTCTCCTTAACTGCCGCTCTCTCATCATCAGACGCCTGGAGGAAGAACGCCTCATCTTCCGCCTTGGAACACTTCAACCCCAGGGCATCAATGTGGACTTCAACAGTTTCCTCATTTTCCATTCCCCCACCTCACCCTCGTTCCAAACTTTCAGCTCAGCACTGTCCCCATGACTTGTCTGGACTTGTTCTACCTGCCTATCTCCTATTCCACCTATCACCTCCACCCTCTTCTCCATGACCTATCACCTTCATCCCCTCCGCTACTCACCTATTGTACTGCAATCTACTTTCTCCCCACCCCCAACCTCCTCTAGCTTATCTCTCCACGCTTCAGGCTCTCTGCCTTTATTCCTGATGAAGGGCTTTTGCCCGAAAGTTTCGCTGCTCCTCGGATGCTGCCTGAACTGCTGTGCTCTTCCAGCGCCATTAATCCAGAATCTGGTTTCCAGCATCTGCAATCATTGTTTTTACCACATCTTATTGTTGCCCAATTCATGAACTATAGCAAATATCCGATTACTGTTCGGGGTCAATAAACTCAACATCTTGCAATGAGCTACGCTGAAATTTGCTTCCAATTTATCTGAAATAATTTGCAGTGTTATTGGACCTCACAGCTGTCTGTGATACAGAGAGACTCAGTGGCCTGTTCCAAATTGCTTCTAACCTGCTTCAGGGCAGTCAGGCAAACATTATTTCGAAACAAATAAGTTGGAACCTTCCTTGGGCAGTTGGATAACCCGCCAACAGACTATCACTGGTCTCAGTGTAGATACAAATATTGTCCAGGTTAACTACGAATGGCTGACCAGAAACCAGGTTTTGAAATTCATCTTCAGTCAGAGCCTGGCCCAGAGAGCAGACGTGTTGACATGGAGAGCCAGAATCACACCATACAAGTTACCTATGGTGATGAAACCTGACCTGCCTACCAGACTCCATATATCTGCACCCCGGACCAGGCATGGGTGAAGACGTAAACAAGTTGACAATCTCTTGCAGTGCCTTGTGTCTCTAAAGCCATATCTACTAAATGTCACCTTCACATTCTCCAGTAACAAAATAAAATTGCACATCTCTATGAATGGTCAGAGTTACTACATGGATCACACAGGAGAACTGATGTGAAGTAACCAGCAGCAAACTGCAATCCAAAATCACATTAATATCTCAACTTGGTGGATACTGTCTGGTCTAAGTAACCACACATATTATACTGGCTTTCAGGTGCCTGTAACAATGCACACCACAACTGGAGGCTTTGGCCTTACACCCCTCCAAAGCTTCCTGATCTCACACACATCACTCCCTCACACATTCAACAATTTCAGGGGAATCCACAAGCTGGTTGAAACTGGAAACATAGAACAGTGCAGCACTGTACAGGCCTTTTGGCCCTTGACGTTCTGTTGACTTTTTATCCTACTCTAAGATCATTCTAACCTATATACCTTTCATTATACTATCATTCATGTGCCTATCCAATTAAATATTCCTAATATAGCTGATTTTGCTACAACTATTGGCTGTTCATTGCACAGACCCACCACTCTCTATGTAAAGAACCTACCTCTGACATCTCCCCTGAACCTTCCTCCAATTACCTTAAAATCATAACCTCTCGAGGTAGGCATTTCCACCCTGGGAGAGAGTCTCTGGCTATCCACTCTATCTCTGCCTCTCATTATCTTGTACACCACTGTCAAGTCATGTTCCTTTCTTCTTCGTTCCAATGAGGAAATCACCCCAGTTCCCTCAAATTTTCTTTGCAAGACATGCCCTCCAGTCCAGGCAGCATCTTGATAAATTTCCTCAGCACTCTCATCAAAGCTTCCACATCATTCCTATAATGAGGCAAACAGAACTGATCACAATATTCTAAGTGTGGTCTCACCAGGGCTCAATATAGTTAGCTCCGCATAACCTTCCAGCTCTTAAACTCAATCCCTCAGCTAATGAACACATCAAACACCTTCTTAACCACCTTATGAACCTATGTAGAAACATTGTGGGAGCTACGCCATGGCCCATTTGATCCCCTGTTCCTCCACAATGTAAGAATCCTGCCTCTATCCCTGTATTCGCATTCAATTTTGACCTTCCAAAATGAATTGCATCCCACTTTTCCATATTGAACACCATATGCCACTAAGCAGTTGTGTCCTGCATCCTGTCAATGTCCTGTTGCAAACTACAACAGCCCTCTACACTATCCATAATTCCACCAACCGGTGTTACATCATAAACTTACTAACCTACCCTTCCACTTCGACATCCAAGTCATTTATTAAAATCACAAACAGCAGAGGTCCCAGAACCGATCCTTACGTAACACCACTGCTCACCTAGTTCCACACTGAATACTTCCCATTTACCACCACCCTCTGTCTTCTATGGGCTAGCCAATTCTCTATCCAGACAGATAGGACTCCCTGTATGTCATAGCCCCTTACTTTCTGAATGAAACTACCACGGGGAAGCTTATCAAACACCTTGTTAAAATCCATGCACTCCGCATTTAATGCTCTACCTCATGCTGACTGTTTCTAATCAAACTATGATTTTTCGGAATCGTCTCCAATACCTTGGCCAATACTGATGTAAGACTGACTGGTCTGTCGTTCTCAGGATAATCCCTGTTCCCTTGCCTGAAAAAGGGAGTAACATTTGCCACACTCCAATCAACCGACGCGACTCGAATGGAGAGGGAAGACGCAAAAACTATCGCCAAAAGCACAGAAATCTCTTTCCTCTCTTCCTGTAGTAACTTAGGGTGTTTCTCGTCTGGTCGAATGATTTATCTATCCTTATGTTTGTACTTCAATCAGTCTGTATTTCACCTCAACTTGTTTACTCCCTGTCTAACCAACTGATTGACTGCTTTCCATTTCAGGGCTCTGTTCAGTGCTGCCTTCTTGAGCAAGTATGGTTCCCAATATCCTGTGTATTATGGAATGGCAAACATAGGAAGGCACGAATGCCTTTCTCATGAAGGGGAGATGCTAAAACTTTGACTCTGCTACTCCTCAGATGATGCCTGAATAGTTGTTCTTTGCCAGCGCCACACTTTTCGACTCGAATCACCAGGATCTGCAGTCCTCACGTTGCCCATTACTGAGGGCTGTCCCCTGTGCACACTGAGCAGGGAACTAATCAGCAGAAACCCGTTGTAGTTAGAGCTGACTGTTCAGTTCTGAAAACCTGCATTTGATGAACACGTTTACTAAAAACGAAATTACAATTCAACAAATATTCATTCAGTTCCAGAGTTTCAGTTTTGGTTCATGAATTAGGCAGCTTGATAACCAACAGTGAATGACTGAAGAACTCCTACATACAGAGAATTCCAGGTAATATATTCCAGGTTGGATGTTCTTTACCTTAATGCTGGGAATATTATCAGACAGACAGATATGAAAAGGAAACGATATGACAAGTGGAAGTGTGTCATTTTTACTATTACAGAGATGTGTATGAGGGAGTTCATGGCTGACAACTCAATATTCTGTGGTACCAGAACTATAGTCAGGGCAGGAGAGAGGGTAAAAGATGAGGTAGTGTTGTCTTATAAATTATGGATTCAGTTACTGGCTTAAGAAGGGACAATATCTTGAAAGGATCATCTAATGAGGTTTGGTGGTTAAAGCTCAGTGTCAAAACCATGACAGAAACCCTGCTTGGGATATATTGCAGAACCCCAGATAAAGGAAAGTTCGGGAGCAGGTATGTAACCAAGTTATTGAGGTGTGTACAAACAATAATAGGATCATTATATTCAGGCATTTCAATTCCAAACATTCGTTATGGTATTGATAATTTCTTAAGGGGGGCAGGTGCTTTGAAATTTATTCCAGAGAACTTCTTATATCAACATAGAGCAGATACAACAATGGGCAATGCAGTGCTGTACCTCACTGTGGGGAACGAAGCCAGTCAGGTGTTCCACGCATACGTGGGAAAGCATTATCGGACCAGTGACTGTGAAATCACACATTTTGACATGGCTAAGGAAAAGACCCCAAAATGTTTGAATCATAAAAGCTTTTTGGATTGGGTAGACAGATTCTATGAAAAAAAATGACAAAACCTGGCCAAAGTGCAGTTGCTTCTGGGTGAAACTATAGCAGAACAAGGTGGGGCAGGGTTTGGGGGATCAATTGATTAAAATTGAATTGATAACAGTGTCGGCCCAGCATGTTACATCGAAGTTAAAATTTAGGAAAACAAGCCCAGAGAACCTCAGATGTCGACACAAATCCCGAACAGGATGAAAAAGGAAAGAGAAGCTAAAAGCAGGTTCCAAGTGAGCAGGTCAATGAAAACAGAATGCAGAATACAGAAAGTGGAGGGCTAAACTTAAAAAGTCAGCGGAAGAGCAGGAGGAGGGGTGATAAAACATTAGCGGGTAAGATTAGCAAGAATCCAAAGTCATATTCTTGGTGTATTAAGGGGAAGTCGCTAATGTTGGAAAGAATGGGAGTGTTAGGGCCAAAGGGGACAGCCTGTCCACAGAGACAGAGAATATGCTAAATACATCCTCCGAATCGGTCTTGAGTTTGGAGAAGCTGTTACTGGATTCAGGGAGAGTGACCGTTTGACCCTTGAGCGTATTGACACAGGAGCTGAGGAAGAATTGGAAGTTTATGCAAGATAGAGTGGGCAAATCACCAGATTAAAGACCACCAAGTCTCACTTCAGTGAGAGGGAAACAATTGTATAACATTCGGAGGACTGTTGAGGCTGGATCATTAAATATCTTCAAGGCTGAGACAGACAGATTTTTATACAAGTGTTATGGGGAAATTGCGGAAACGTGGAATGTGGGATTAACAAAATAAAAATAACCTATTCGAAGGAAACGCAGACTCAGTTAGAGGACAGACATATTGTTGTCCCTATGTCTAATGGTCTTCTTTTCCAATAGCACTGTATTCACAAGAACATCACCTCTCTCGAGGGATTCAAGGAATTCATAAACGCGATACTAATAGACAGAAAGTATGAGAGGACTGCGACAGCACAGATTGGGTGCCTGTCAGGGTGAGGATTTGCATGGACAAGTCACCACTACCAGAAGGAAGACCTCAACAAGACACCCTCCAAGGCCAAGCAGAGACCTACACTGGGGACCTTGTAGTCAGTGGCCAGGTGTCAAGGAGTCCTGAAGGACTAAAAACTGCATCACTGTCGTGTCTCCTTCCTTCGCTGGCCAAGACTATATGTGGAGAGGTAGAGAGACATGCCGTTGCAGCAGAGTAAGCAGTAAGGCTTTGACACGAGAGGCTTCTGACAGCACCAGCTAAGCAAAATGTACAGGAAAACTGAAATAAAGTCCTTTTAACTTTATTGTTATAGCCGTCGAGATGGCAGCTAGGGCAGTCGCACGTTCCTCTTGTAGGATGTGGGAGCCCACAGAGATTTTCACCGTCGCTGATGAATATATGTGTGGACTGTGCACCCAGCTTCAGCTCCTGGGAGATCGTGTTAGGGAACTGGAGCTGGGCGGTACAGTGGGTCAATGGTTAGCACTGCTGCCTCACAGCACAAGGGACCTGGGGTCAAATCCTGGCTCGGGCAACTGTCTGTGTGGCGTTTGCGCATTCTGACCGTGTTTGCATGGGCTTCCTCTGGATGATGCGGTTTCTTCCCACAGTTCAAAGATGTGAATTGGTCGTGCTAATTTGTCTGTAGTGTAAGGGTGTGGGTCTTGGTGGGCTGCTCTTTGGAGGGTCGGTGCGGACTTGTTGGGCTGAAGGTTATTTAGAATGCACTCAGGGTCATCTGAGATACTCAGAATCTGGACTAGTGGTGCTGGAAGAGCACAGCAGTTCAGGCAGCATTCAAGTAGCTTTGAAATCGACGTTTCCGGCAAAAGCCCTTCATCAGGAATAAAGGCAGTAAGCCTGAAGCATGGAGAGATAAGCTAGAGGAGGGTGGGAGTAGGGAGAAAGTAGCATAGAGTACAATGGGGGAGTGGAGGAGGGGATGAAGGTGATAGGTCAAGGAGGAGAGGGTGGAGTGGTTAGGTGGAAAAGAAGATAGGCTGGTTGGACAAGTCCGGGCAAGTCAAGGGGACAGTTACTGAGCTGGAATTCCCCTTCCCCCACCTCACCCTAGTTCTAAACTTTCAGCTCAGTAACTGTCCTCTTGACTTGCCCGGACTTGTCCTACCTGCCTATCTTCTTTTGCACCTATCCACTCCACCCTCTCCTCCTTGACCTATCACCTTCATCCCCTCCCCCACTCCCCCATTGTACTCTATGCTACTTTCTCCCCACCCCCACCCTCCTCTAGTTTATCTCTCCATGCTTCAGGCTTACTGCCTTTATTCCTGATGAAGGGCTTTTGCCCGAAACGTCGATTTCGAAGCTACTTGGATGCTGCCTGAACTGCTGTGCTCTTCCAGCACCACTAATACAGAAACTGGTTTCCAGCATCTGCAGTCATTGTTTGTACCTCGTGAGATACTCAGAACTTCATAGATAAGTGCTTTAGTGTGGTGGCCACAGCCAAAACACACCCCTAGTTATGATTCTTGAATGACTGTAATATTCTAGTCGAACGTTCATCGCCCTCAGTTCATTAGCTTTACCTGTCAGTGCTGTTATATTTAAATAAACACAATTTAATCCAACAGGCGTTCCTTGCTTCCTGCCATATTCCAGGTAGAGAGTAGCTGTGCAACCTCCAGGAATGGCAAAGGGAGTAGGCAAGGAATGCAGAAATAGCTTGTGGCCATTGCTCTCCATAACATGTCGACCATTTTGGTTTGTTGGGAGCGATGTCTGTTCAGGGGAAAGCAGCAGTAGCCAGGTTGGTGGTACTACCACTGGCTCTGGGGCACAGCGAGAAACGGTAAAGGTAAACAGGTCGTTAAAGATAGGAGGGTCAATTGTTAGAGGGACAGATCGGAGATTCTGTGGCCACAAACGGGAATCCAGGATGGTGGGTTACCTCCCGCTGCTCGGGTCCAGGATGTCTCCAAGTGGCTGCTGAACATTCTCAAGGGGTTGGGTGAGCATCCAGAAATCATTATGCACGTTGACACAAATGTTACCCGCTGAAATAGGGCCGAGGTTCTGGAGCGAGATTACCTTGACAGTGGTAAGCTCCTTAGAGGGTGATTACCGTCCGTGACATGCACTGGAAAGGACACCAATATTTTGGCGGCCAGTTTTGCTCGGGTTACGAGGGTGGGTTTAAACTATATTGGCAGGGGGTGGTATCCTCAAGAGCAGGGAGGCAAGTGCGATGCTGGAAGGAGGTAGAGTAATCAGAAATAGTAAATTTAGCCTGGAAAATGATAGAGAGAAATGCCTTTTGGATTAAATGGCATCTATCTCAATGCAAGAAGGCCTACAGGTAAGGACGATGAACTCAGGACATGGATAAGTAGGTGGGACTGGTATATTATTGCCATTACACAAACATGGCTAAGTGATGGATGGGACTGACAGCTTAATGTGCCAGGTTACAGGTACTTTAGTTGAGACTGAGATGTTGGAAGGAGGAGAGGGGAATTGCATTTCTGATTAAGGGGAGTACCACAGCAGTAATCAGAGATAAAATAACTGATGTATCACCCAGTGAGGATTTGTGGGTGGAGTTAAGAAATAGGAAGGTGTTCATGAAGTGATTAGGGATGTGCTATAGGCCCCCAAATAGTCAACAGGAATGAGAGTAATAAATATGCAGTGAGAGAGGGGAAACCTGCAAAAGCAATAGGGTTAACATAATACGGGCTTTTAGTTTTTCTAATACAGACTGGAACGGCCAGAGCGTTAAGAGCTTTGATGCGATAGAATCTGATAAAAGCTTCAGGAAAGTTTCCTCAAGTCGTGTACAGAGAGTTCTACTCGGGAAGGGGAAAAACATGAAATTTTCTTAGGAAATAGGGCAGGACAGGTGACTGAGTTTACAGTGGGGGAGCATTTTGTGACAAGTTACCGAAGTTCTATTAATTTTCAAATAGTTATGGAGAGGGACAAAACTGGTCCACAGGTTCATGTTGGAATTTGGGGCGTGGCTCAGGTCCAGGCCGCTGGGATCAAGGGAATTCCTGGAGGTATCTTAGTGATACAGGACTTCTGAAAAAAGGAAAGCAGTGGGGTGAAAAGGGGGCAAGATAGAGCCTTGGCTGAGAAGATTAGGATGAATCCAAAAAGTAACTTAAAATATATTAAAAGAAAAATCAAAAACTGGGTAGAAAATACGACCCCTCGAGGACCAATGTGGACAAGTATGTGTGGAACTATAAGTGATGGCTGAAGTCCTCAACGAATATTTCTACTCTATGTTTACCGTGGAGAAAGACATGTTGACTTGAGAACTTGAGGAAGTTAGTGGTGATATTTTAGAGCCAACCTATACCATAGTTGAGGAGATATTGGATGTACTAGAATGCTTGAAGGTGGATAGATCTCACGGCCCTTACCCGATATATCAAATAAAACCTGAAGGGGCTTCAGAAGAATTTGCGGGGACCCTGGCTTATAATGTTTATTATCGGTAACCACAGGTAATGTCTCGGAAGACTGGAGGATAGCAAATGTTGTGCCCTTATTCAAGAAGAACTGAACAAAAAAAGCCTTGGAACTATAGACCAGCAAGTTTAACATCCGTGGTCGGTAAGTTACTCGAGTAGGTTCTGAGGGATAAGATGTACATAGATTTAGAAAGACAGGATTTGATTAGGAACAGTAAGTGTGGCTTTGTGCAAGGAAGTGTGTTCCTGACAATTCTCTTAAAGTAAGTGCATGATGTGACCAGGAAATTTGATGTGTGTGGGACAGTTAATTTCAAAACATGTGGTGTTGGATAAGCACAGCAGGTCAGGCATATTCGAGGGGCAGGAGAATCTATGTTTCGGACATAAACCCTTAATCAGCAACATCCAAAGCATCGATTCTCCTGTTCTTCTGATGCTGCCTTACCTGCCGTGATTTCCAGTGCCACACTTTTCGACACTGATCTTCAGCATCTGCTGTGCTCAATTTCTCCATTGTCAGTAGATTCAGTCGATATGGATTTCAGTTACAGCAGAACAGAATGAGGCTTTTCAGCCCCTGGAGCCTAATATACAATTACAGGAGGAGACCAATAAGCCCCTCGGGCCTATAAAACTGTAACCAGATCATATAGCACCAGTATCCAGTTGCACTGCGACAAGATCAATCTATTCAGCTACTTGAATCAGTAACACAGGAAATGGAAGAGGCCACAAAGTGACTGCACTATGGGGTATACTGGAATAAAACCAGGCCACATAGGATGGCTATGTCGGAAAGGCATTAGGAATGAGAATTGAAATAGGAAGTGACTAGGAGGTCTTCCATTCCACCTAATTACCCTACCTTTCAGCTCCCAACCGGATTCATCCCTCCCATTGCCCAACCAGGTTGCACAAACTACTTGTGTCCACATAGCCGTAACTGACCATCCTCCTGGTCTCCCCACACCAACCACTCCTTTCCCTCTTTATCTGAAGCTCCCCCTACCCCCCCAAACCAGTTCTGAAGAACGGTTATAACTGAAATGTTGACTTTCCCACTTCATGATGCTGCCTGGCTTGCTGTGTTCTTCCAGCCTTCTGTTTGTCTCCTATAACTCAGGAAGATAGAGGCTCGTCAGCACAGCGTGCTGGTAGGCAGGAACCACGGGTTGCCCACTGAAGTCCTTGAACCTCTGCCCTTGGGCCAGGAGGAAGACATTCAGTCCCTCGAGACACTGACACATGAACTGAAGAGGCCATTCAGGCCCTCCAAACTGTTAGACTGAAATAGGAGGATGTCATTGTTGCTGCAACATGACAAAACCAATGAGGCACAGACTGCACAGACAGACTGCTCCATGTTGTGTCTCCTGGCCACATTGCTAATGGTACACACGTGCTATGTTAACGTGGTTTGCTGATCATGAGGAGGGAAAGTGAATGGTTTGTGCCAAGTTCCAAGGAGGCATCTTCCATCTCCGAGATGTTATGAACTAGGTTAGACACTTTTAAGCAGGCAGCTCAGAGCATACCTTTGCAATTTGTTTCGGTAAGTGTACAATGAAAATTACCGGGGGTAATTTAGCTAGGTTGACTACTAGATTTTGAAACAGACAAAAATGTTATTCATAAAATTACACAATGAAACACAATGAACAGAATAAAAAATCACGATAGAATTCAACCTATTCAGCTAGACTTAATTATGCTATTCCGAATATACACAACTGTCCCAATAAGCAAACTCCCAATAATAAAAAAAAAGTATAAATGGAACACAAACTTCCAGGTTGAATTTGAAGGTCAGAAAAGAGAGAGAGTTTCCACACAGCTCCGAGTTGAACTTCCCAGTTCAAGACTCAACTGAAAACTGGTCAGCTCAGCTAGTTTAGCTAAAATAGCTCACCAGTCTCCGTTCATTATACTGGTCACTTATAAAGCATGGCCACTTTGGGATGAAGACTCATCTGTTTCCATAGAAGTAAAGACCTCTGAAAGTACTTTTCATCTCTGTACCAAACCAGACTGATCGGAGCTTGGAGAAAGTGAGGAAGGGATTATGCCCGAAATGTCGATTCACCTGCTCCTTGGATGCTGCCTGACCTGCTGCGCTTTTCCAGCAACACAGTTTTCAGCTCTGATCGGAGCTTGGCCCCGTTTTATTGTTCCTCTTAAAAACAAACCAAGGACAGAGTCTCCTTGAGCCAAGGAATAGCTTTTCGACAAAAAGGGACTTGCTTTGTGACACCTCTCTCCCCACTTAAAAAACACATCAATGCTAAAAGGTGGCTGCATTTTTAACACTTCAAACCCAGTTCGTGTTCTCAAAACTGACAGCTATACTGTTCTAATTGTAAGCATTCAAACATGCACAAACCCATACAAAACCAGGCTGCTGTATACCCACCACCGAACACCTCCGTATCTCATTCTAGTCTCAGTAACTCATCAGCTTTCATGTTTTCGCGATCTGCCACATGCACAATTGTCAGTTTGAATGGCTGCCACAAGTCCATCTAAACAGTCTGGCATTTTTGTCTTTAATTTTTTCCACAAATGTCATTGGGTTGTGATCAGTTTATACGATTGTCTCAGATGCATTGCTGGTAATATAAACACAGTTATGGTGTAATGCCAACACCAAGTTTAAAGTCTCTTTCTCCACCGTTGAACATTTCTGTTGATGAACGTTCGACTTCCCAGAAAAACACCCGATAGGTTTTTCTATTCCCTCATCACCCTCCTGCAGGAACACTGGACCAATACCGACATCACTGGCATCGATAGCCACCTTGAAAGACTTCGTGTAATCTAGTGTAGCTAATATTGGGGCAGGGTCTAACACAGGTTTTAGGCTGGAAAATGACCTTTGACAGTCCTCTGTCCACTGAGAGTTCTTGCCCTTGACAATTCGGTGAGTGGAGCAGCCACACTGCTTAAAGTTTGGCACAAACTTTCAGTAAAATCCAGTCAAGCCCAGGAACCATAGTATTACATATTTCTTTTTGTCGACGGTGTGGAACATTCCCCAACTACTTTCGTTTTTGTATCTCATGGGGCCATTGGTCCATGTCCAATAACATGACCCAGGAATGTGGCTTGGCTTTCTCAAATTCACTTTTAGCTCGGTTTCCCAGCAAGCCTGCCTTCTGAAGTCGATCAAACAAGTCCGATAAATGCTGTAAATGTTCCTTTCATGAATGACTAAAAACTACCATCTGATCAATGTACATCACATAGTTGGGTAATCCGACAATGACCTCATTATCAGTCTCTGAAAGGTGGCTGGATCGTTTTACATATCAAATGCCACAACTTTGAACTGATACAATCCATTTAGTGTTACGAAAGCCGAAATTGCATTTGCTCTCTCTGACAGAGGTCCTTGCCAGTAGCCTCTGAGCAAGTCCAACTTAGAAATGTAAATAGCTTCTCCAACTTTTTCAACACAGTTCTTAAACATGGAATAGGATATGCATCAGTCTTTGTAACGAAGTTAAGTTTGTGATAGTCCTCACATGTCCACTGGGTAATATCTGTCTTTGGCGCCATGACTATACATGAGATCCAAGCACAGTAACTCATTTCGATTATGCCATCTTGGAGCGTGTGCTCTATTTCCTTCTGAACCTGTGCCATCTTTAGAGGATAATGCCTTTAAGGATGTTATTTAATCAGAACAGCATCTCCTGTGTCGACATTATGCACAATTATGTTCGTACTTCCCATTTTATTTCCACATGTCTCTCCAAGATATCGTAATAACTCTTTCAGGTCACTATGCTTTTCTCGTGGAAGGTAACTCAGTAATTTATCGCAATTTTTGACAACTTTCTCATTGTTCAATTTGATATTAGGAATGTCCAATTCAGAATCCTCTGAACTTGGGTCTTCCTTCAGTACTGTTATCATTAATACCTTCTCCTCTTGCTTTCCTTCCCTCTCAAAATACCTGTTGAGCATATGCACATGACACACTCTGTGAGATTTCTTCCTGTCTGGAGTCCGTACCAAGTAGTTCACCTCATTCAATTTCTTCCCAATTTGATAAGGGATACTAAAACTTGTTCTAAAGGCTTAGCTGTTACTGAAAATAACCTTATTTCCAATTGCAAAATTACGAATGTGTGATTTCTGATCGACTTATTGTTTCATTGTGTGCTGCAATACTTTTAAATGCTGTCTAGCCAACTCTCCAGCTCTATTTAATCGTTCCCTAAAATTTGACATATTGTCGAAATGGGTGGTCTCTGAATTCTGCCTTATTAATTTCTCTGTAACCAATGTTAACCGTCCTTTTACTTCATGCCAAAAATTAATTCAAGTAGTCTGAATTTGGTCGATTCATTCTGTGCGTCTCTGATCACTATTAGTTCAAAAGGAATTTCCTTATCACGATCATCTGGATTATCCTGACCATAAACCCTGAACATGATTTTCACTGTTTGATGCCATCTCGCTCATGCTCACTGTGATTCCGAACACGACGTAGTAGATTTGAATTGCTTTAATGCCAAGTTATCCATCACTTGCTTGAATAGTTCGGATGTGAGGTTTGATCTGCCTGGATCTCTATTGGTAGTCCGTACCTACGTAAAAAAAAAGTGTTTTTTTCTGCAACTCTTTTAGCTGTGCTGCTGCATAATGGGTCTGTCTCTGGAAATCGAGTCAACACATCCATTATTGTTAAGAAGTACTTATTCCCACTTAGTCTTTGCGATAGGGGACCTACACAATCTATCAAGACTCTTGTGAAAGGTTCCTTAAATGCTGGAATAGGTATTAAAGTTGCAGGTTTTATTACTGCCTGTGTGACATGTTTGAGACATTTGGCAATATTCACTACATCTTTGTGAAGTCCAGGCCAGTGAAAATATCTTTGTATTTCAGCCTGTAATGTCATCACCCCGAAATGATCTCACGTGCCACTCGCAGCACCTCCTTTCTATACCAAACAGACAAAACAATTTGATGAATTTCTGTGCACGTCTGATCTGCTTTAATGTGTGCTGATCTCCATATCTGCATTAAAACATCATTTGTTAAGTAATAACACACAGGAATGCATTCATTCTCTTTCTTGCTCAATATCTTTTGATATAACTTCTGTAACTCCATATCTTTCTGCTGTAATTCAATCATCTTAGCAGAGCTAAAAATGCGTTCATGTTTTCCTACTCGCTCCGTCTGTTTTCCATTTATCTGATCAAAAAGAAACTTTCGGACAACTCTACGTCAGCTTCGTTATCTGTGCCTTTATCCTGCTTAAACCTGTGCTTCTGTGATCTTCTGGTGATGCAATCAGGGGAAATTCCTGGATAAACATTCTCCAGGTCTTCAGTTGCCTGCATCTCCACTGGCTTTTCAACTAGAGTAGGCAGCACGCTTACCAGTGAAGCAGCTATATTATTTGCAAGGACAAATTTTATTCCTAGAGCTGAGAGTTAGGGGTCTAGTACACCTACCGCACATGCTACAATCTTCTCTGGACACTCTCGCCTCACTTTACATAACTGAGCACTTTTTGCCTCACTATGAATTCCTGTTACCAGCACATTTTCTGGAAATAGTCTCTCAAGAGTGCAGAAAGCCTCACCCCTCAGCATTACAGACTGAAAAGATCCTGTTTCAATTAATATTGAAACCTCGTTACCAATTACTCCTGGCCGATGTGATTAAACTTTACCCTTTCATGTAAGTTTTGTTTGCAGATTTAGTACGTCCACTGATCATCTTGTACACTCTGAGGCAATTGCCTCACTTCCTTTCTGCTTTTTGTTACAAGGAGACAGTGAGGACTGCAGATGTTGGAGATGCAGATTCCTGAAGAAGGGCTTATGCCCGAAACGTCGATTCTCCTTTTCCTTGGATGCTGCCTGACCTGCTGCGCTTTTCCAGCAACACATTTTCAGCTTTTAGTTACGAGTCCAACAAAACTTCCAGGCTTGTCTGGTTATCCTACATCTGGTTTACTCCCAGCCCATCAACACTGTGATTTTGTGTGACCCTCTTTTTTACAATGAAAACATGACAGGTTTTTAACTTCGTTGTCCCCCTCAAGGTTTTCTTTATTACTGTGGTAAATTATCCTTATGATCTACACTGTGATCTACCTTTCCCTTTGCACGTGAGGATACCTCTTTGCTCCAATTTCTGTCCCATAGAGACCAGAACTGGTTCTGGAAGCCAAACCAAGTTTATGGACCAGTTCATAATCATCAGCCATTTCAGTAGCTAACCTTGCTGTTTACACTCTCTGCTCTTCCACCTGAGTTTGCACTACTTCAGGCAGTTAATTTTTGAATTCCTCCAAGTGTTAACCTCTTTAAGGGCATCATAGCTTTGCTTGAATTTTAAAGCTCTTATCCAACTATCGAAATTAGTCTGTTTGATCCTTACAAACTCAGTGTAGGTTTCACCAGGATCTCTCATTAAATTCCTGAAATGTTGCCTTTGCAGACAAAATTTTTTTCACCTCCTTATACTCCCAGTTACCTCCTCTGATAGGGATATGAATACCTCACCAGTTCTACCTACAAGTTTCGTTTGGATCAACAAAATCCACATAGCCTCTGCCCACTGCATTTGTTTAGCCAACTTTTCAACTGAGATGAAAAGGGCATCATATTCTTCTCATCAAATTGAGACGATGCTTGAACATACTCAAACAAATTCTCACTAGGCTTCTGACTACCAGGGGCATGCTCATCCTCACTCTCTTCCTTACTAAGCTCACCCTCAGCCGTTATCTCCAGCCTTTTACACTGACTTTTCTTTTTAATTGTCAGTTTTTGTTCTTCAAAAGTTCTCTCTTTCTCTCTCCCCTATTGCTCTCTCATTTGCCATTCTTTCTTTTTACTCTCTGTTCTTCTGCTTTCTTTTTTCCCCCTCTTCTGTATTTTATCGAAAGTCAAATGTTTCATTTTGGATATTAGTTTGATTGGGTTGAGAAAACTTAGAACAGTAATGGCTATTTCAGCCGCCAAAAGTTTAATGCAGTGACTTTGGAAATTTTACGAAAAATGAAAAAGACCAAGTTGCAAGAATTAGCAGAGAAGCTGGAATTGGAACTGACTGCTTCTGTGAGAAAAGGAGAGATAATTACAGCAGTATCTCGTCAATTAAACTTGCTGGAGAAACCACCAGAATCAGAGATGGCAAGAATTCAGTTGCAAATGAAACATCTTGAGCTAACGGCGAGAGTTAAGGAAAGGGCAGCCAAATTCCTTCACACTCTCCTCACGATACCATCACTGCAGGGATTAGTCTAGGGAAACTCCATTACACCATCTCTCTGTAGCAAGGAGATCATTGATTATAAATGAAAGAAAATACTGTCTCAAGTATACTCCACAACTGCAGGACGGTGTCTTCACTCTTATTCTTTAATCATTTTGTAATGAACGATACTACTCAGTTGTTGTGCTGATTACTTGCTGAGTCATAGAGTTATAGAGATGCACAGCATGGAAACAGATCCTTCGGTCTGACCTGTCCGTGCCGACCAGATATCCCAACTCAATGTAGTCCCACCTGCCAGTACCCGACTGCTCTGTATGAATTCTTTTAGTGCCTAATGATCAAGGACATCCAGCTCCTTTTCACCAAGAGCACTTCCCATCATCTCTCCTTCTCATAAATACAAAATGAGAAGGATGGCTTTTTTTTGCCAATCATTTATTTGCCTCATGAAGCAAAGTCACAGCAACAACAACATCACTGTTGCCATTCGAGTTGATTGGTGATGCTGAGGAGGCGATGGCCGAGCTGTATTATTTCCGAGTATTAATCCAGGGAATCAGGTAATGCCCTAGACACCGGATCCGAATCCCACAATGGCAAATGTTGGAAATGAAAATCAATATCAGGAAGTAAGAATCAAATGAGACAATGTAACCAATGTCGATTGTCCTACTTTGCACCCTCATGCCCTTCAGAAAAGGAAATCTACCATCTTCAGCTGGTGGGGCTTACGTTACTCCACAGCAATGTGGTTATCTCTCAGTTGCAGTTTGAAATAGCCAAGCCAGCCACTCAGTTATATCAGTCACTTCAAAGCCTCAAAGAAAAGAAACTGCATGGACCTAAGCACTGACTACTTACAGCCCACAGACTGCAGTGGGGTCAGGAAGGCAGCTCACCAACACCTTCTCAAGACCAATGAGGAAAGGGAATTAAATACAGGCCCAGCATTGCATTACTGAATAAAAGACGATGATCACACTCAGGGAAGAGAGAACAACAGACATAAATAACTTTAAACAGGGATTTTGACATATACCTTACATGGTCATGATTATCAATAATATGGGAACGGGAAAAACATAAGTAATGTTTAATTTCAGTTTTTATTTCCATCACAGCTGACCATCAACAATCCTTTTGTTTGTTTTTTTCTCTCTATCTCTCTCTTTTTCCATCTATTCAACTCAATCCTTCTCCCCTTCATAACAGATGTCGGTGTCACCAACATCAATCACACTATTTCCCAACTGTGTTCAGTTCCGATGTATGAATCGAATTGCCAATTCTATTTTTCTCTCGACCCGAGGGCGCTGCCAAATCTGCTCAGTTTGTCTGGCACTTTCTCGTTCTTTATTGTTTCTGATCTATTGCTTCATTCTTTGCTTAATTTAACCTTTAATTTTGTTATTATTTGGAATGCCTGTATTGCTGAAAGGGGCAGCATTTGTTGACCTAACCAAATGTCATTTACTGCGAGGTCATTCTTTCAGGTAGTACAGAACCAAGCACATTGCTGTGGGTCTCACATCAATCTTAAGCCAGACCAGAGAGTAACGCAAGATCTATTTACCAAAGGACATCACTGAAATAGATAAACGGAAATGCTGGAGATGTAATGGTTATTATTAGTAAAACTTGCTTTTTTCCCAATTCCTGTCTTGTGTATTTACTTTCTGACATCGTCTGTGGTAGGATGTGGAACAGTGTCTTTCTGTGTAATAACCTGTGCATCTGAATTACATTTCTTCCGACATTACTGCTCTGAGAGAGTGTTCCTGTCATTAAGTTATTTTAGAGACAATAACAAAGATGTGATCGAAATATTTGCAACTGAAAGAGTGCTGAGAAGAGAGGTGGAACCATACCGTCTGAATTTTACCGAAGCATAGATAATAGATAATTAAGCGTCACCATTGAAGCCAAGATGGTGACTGGGCATATAATCGAGCTGGTAGTTGGTTGGTTTGGTGATGGACAGAATACCGAGACATAAATGAATTCAGGGAAGAAAGATACTCCGGTATTGTGAACAGTCTTGTTCTTAGATGTTTGTGAGGGCGGGGGTTTGGGTGGTTCTGAAATTTGTGGGTACTTAATGGAATTTGCATTTGAAACTGAAGACAATAGTTTTCGTTTTTGACAAATATAGATACCAGAAATAGTAAAGAAGTTCGCCATGGTTGAAGAGATTAATTAATGGATAGAGATGAAGAAACTTACCAGGAACACCAACAATTGCGAGGATAGGATAGTAACCCGCCTGGATAATCAGCAGTGCACCCAATATCCGAAATGGTAATATTGACCGAGACGAAGAAAATAAGACAAGACCCCAGGATAAACTCCTGTCCATTGTTGCAGCATTCCAGTCTAATGTTCTCAGATTCTGATCCATTAATAGATCATTCCAGACTATTCTCAGATGTTTAAATCTCCTTTTTGTGTCTCTGCAGCTGTGTCCCTTTGAGCGTTGTAGTTGATGCATTTGCTGCTACAATGGCATTAACCATTGCAAGAGGCCCCTTACTAATAGGAGACGGAAAACATCCAATGACACAACCAGGATCCATGGAGACTGGCATCAATCACAGTCACTGAACAAACAGCTCCATTTAACCCCTTTCAGTACGGTTCCTTCAGTTCACAAAAAAACTGCTGGACTGGATTGAATATTGGCACCGCTGGCTATTGATCACATCTCCCATTACCCATTGCTCTCATGAAGTTAGTAGTGAGGGAGAAAGATGTATGTTTTCTTATCGAGGCTAGATGATTCTGCTGCGTTGTCCGTTTGCAATACTGTAACTGGCTGAACCGCCCACCACCACCACCCTCAAAAACCATAATCTACATGCTGTTACCGTGCAGATCTCTCCTCGACTGGAACACGCATCAAACAATATATTTACAGTGGATATATTTGCACTCCAATACATAGGAAATGTGAATTTGCCTGGGCATTCCTTTAATTGATCTAATAAGGCAATTTTGTATTTTCAACTCTCAATGTGCTTCAGTATTTTTTAAAATATAAACTCACAAACACCTTAACACACTTTATTAAGCACAAGTTTCTGAATTTCTCCTCATGGTAGCATCATGCCAGGGTTTAGTCTGGACTGAATCGCTGATAAGATCATTATTTATAAAGTTGATTCAACCTGTACACAATACACCTCACAGTCTCTCAACAAAACACTATTTTTGGGAAAGATACATTTACTCTGGTACTTTATTTTGCATGATGAGTCACATATCATTTACATTCTGCTGCGTAAGAATTCTGTTTGTGACTTATGACCAAGCACATCCAGGTCTGTTTCAACAACAGCACTTCCCAACCTCTCACTATTTAATGAACATAAATGTGAATGATGATATTTGTTTTTCATATCTGAAATACTTTATATCTTGCGAAGAGCTATTGCCCAAACACTGATCCTTCTGATACACCAAAGCCTTCACTCCAGATAATTACATTACTCTGTTCCTTCTCTCGGCTATCCAACTTTTAATACATTCTGTGTATTCCACCTCTACCTACCCATGGACTCTAACATTCCCCACTCATCTGTATTCAACCATGTCAAACATCGACTGAAAATTCAAATACTTCATTCCCACTGGTTCTCAATTGTCGATGCCACAACGGACAATCTCCACAAAATCCAGCAGGTTTATCAAAGATCAAGATCATTTCCCCTTCCTGAATCTCGATTGACTCTACCAAATCATGTCATTATTTTCCAAGTGTCTAGTTATCACATTCCTCACAAAAGGTTCCAATGTTTTTCTCACAGCTTACATCAAGCTAACCACTGTTTAGTTTGCTGTTTGCTCTCTCCGTCCTGTTTTAAATATTTAGGTTTACAATAGCTGCTTTCAAGTCTGGAGGATCCTTTCCAGAATCGAACCAGCTTTGAAGAACAATCAGTAATTCTTTCACTAGCTCTACTTCCACCTCCTCAATACTTGGGAATGTAGCTCATCAGATGCAGCAATATTGTCTCAGCTGGACCATGGACCTTAAGTTCAATGAGATTTTGAAAGACGTACCTTTTATTAATTCTAATTTCTTGCTGTTCCTCATTTTTACCAGTCACTCTGTTCCCTTATATTTCTGGAAGTTTCTTTCTGTATCTTCCTCAGGGAGATGGACACAATATGTTACTCTCAGCGGACAGATGGGTCCTGTCAGCCAGTGAATATATCGGAGGACTGCACTCCGGTGATGATGGATATGTTACTCACTCCTGCCTGGAAAGTTCCAGAATTAATCCAGTTTAATTTATGGTGAGCATTAACACAGTCCTGTCACTGGTGTGAGGCTACACAGTATATTGAAGGAGGGGACACAGCTCAGTGACCACCTCAATTTTGAAACAAACTGGTTTCATACCTGACACATGGTCCAGCTGAGACAAATGTCCCGGGAAATCCCAGGAAAGATAATGTACTGTACAGCACCTCCCTATTTATAGAGCTTTCCTTCCGTGGAGCCTCATCTCCATTTGTTTACCATGGCCCCAGACACTCTGTAAATGCAGTGTATAGAGTGGGGTCACCTGACCCAACAGCTGACAATACAAACCCGAGATAAGCATCCACAGAAACTCCACTGATTTTCCAATGACAGGAACAAGTAAATTCCCTACATGGAACGTGCACGCGCTCAGTGTTGAAAACTATTTCCACTCCTGAGTTTCTCTCCCTGGCTGAGAAAGCCGTTGCATCTTTGCACACTCCCACACTAAGAGGTTCTCTCTCCAAAGAAGCAGTTGACAATGTAGCATTAACTTCCTCCATATCTCAGCAATTATAAGGGCAGCACCAGTATTGCTAATGGATTCGATCATCACACACAGAGAAGAGAGATAAGGGAACCTAATTCACTTTAAACAGGGACATATCTAAATGGACGCGATATTCAGGAATATGGGAAATGGAGAAATGTGAGAATAACTTGCCTTTTTTTTTCCTTTCAGTTCATCATCAGCAATCCCTTTGCTTACTTTTCATTTCTTTTCCTCTCTTTTTCTGGCAATTTCACCATCCATTCAATTTAAACCTGGCCCCCACCTCTCTCTCCAACACAAACATCCATGAAACCAGGAAAAATAATCTTCTTTCCCAGTTTGCTTTCAGTTGTGAAGCAGGTTCAAAACATTATCTGCATTTCTCCTGACGGGCTGCCATACCTGCGAGATTCTCTCACACTTTCAGACTCTGGACAATTTTATTTTCGATCTCTAGAACCCACCATTCTTTGATTTATTTCACCTTTAATGTTGTTTCTCGGGATGCCAGCATCACGGGTAAGGGCAGCATTTGTTGTCTATCACTAATTGTCCTTGACCACGCGGCCATTTGTCAAGACAAGATGGAGCCAACAATGTTGCTGTGAGTCTGAAGTCACACTGAGATCAGATTGTGTAATAATGTTAAGTTTCTTTAACAAAGACTATCAGTAAAATAATAAAAATAAATCTTAACGGCTTCTGGTTTCCATGAGTGAAATTATTCCAATTTTTGTAATTCAAATTTAAGCTCTGACATCAGCTGTGGTAGGATGTTAAACACTGCCTTGGAGTCACAGCCCGTACCTCTGAATTACCCATCTCGTTACATGATCACTACGATGCTGAGTCCTTATTGCTTAGTCCGTATTCCCTAGTTCCTGCCAGAGAGAGATGGTAGAGAAATCAGTTTAACTAACAACAATAAAAAGGATTTGGGGGAAAAAAGTGAAAGGGAGATTGAGAGACAATTTCTAGTAAGATCACAGGTTTCAGAATCCTGAAATGAAGGCATTTTGACAGCATCCTACAACATGAGCCAGTATTCCCAGGATGATAGGTGAAGGGGATATTGATGTCAATAAAGATGAGGGAGAGTTTTAGATGAGCATTTGTTCTGCAACTTTGTAACTGGGTGTGGGGTCAGCAGAGTCTTCGACTCATTGGGCTGAATCTAATAATAGTTTGTCTCAGTGACATTTTTATTGAGTGTGACAAAGGGATTATCTGTCCGAGACTGAACTAGTTTCATGGCGCTATCTTATCTAACTCACCACATTAACTACCCACTCAATCTCATAGTGTTCCTCGCATTCAATGCCACCCCAATTCTCCAACCCAATATGGCTGGAGGGACTCACCATCGCACTGATGCCCCTGGCTATTCTATGATCACTGACACTGGTGCCATCTTTAAAAGGCCAATGGGCACACTGTTGTACTTCCTCAGTTTGAAGCCACCCTGCACAGTTGACCCCGAGCATGGCAGGTAAGGGGAGCTAACACCACGGTTTTTCATCAGAGACACAGAGGTCCTAGTGGATGGGCTAGTATGGGGGGTCCATTCTCTTCTCAGAGGAGGCCTCACCACCAGCCCCACCGAGCACGGTCTGAGCTCACCACCCAGCTCAGTGCAGGATCTGCGGTCTCTCTCTCTCTCTCTCTCTCTCTCTCTCACACACACACACACACACACACACACTTTGAATATGGAATTTTCCAGATAGTGTTCCAAAGAATTCCCATTGCCAGGTATAGGAACTTTCAGTCATTCAACCCCTGGGTGCAAAAATATGCACTTATTTTATATCCATTCACAGTTAGTAATTCTGGCTATTTCACTTTGTCTCACATTATTGTATTCAGCCAAACACTGCTTCTCAACACTTGTCGCATTATGAAATACAATTTTGAGCAGAGAACATTTTATCCTCAGCTGTAATCTTGACCGTTATCTGAATTGTACCTTTTTCCTTGTTATGAAAGTTTCTCTTACCCTTTGCCTGTGCCTTTTTCTGTCTGTAACAGTTACACTGTCTCCCACTCAGTTTGCTGGACGGCTGGTTTGTGATGCAGAGGGAGGTCAGCAGCGCAGGTTAAGTTTCCCACACTGACAAGGGTACCATGAAGGGGACGCTCTCTCAACAATGGGCAATCGAGCATGGCAAATCCACTCTAAGCTGCACATCTTTGTACTCTGGGAGGAAACTGGAGCATTGGGAGGGAATCCACACAGATGCGTGTGGAATGTTCAAACTCACCTGAGGTTGGAATTGAAACCAGCCCCTTGGTGATGTGCGGCCACAGTGATAACCACATATCCATCATACACCTCAGTTAGCTCTGTTAATTACTTGTAGCTGACTAAAGAAATCCAACTGGCTTGTTCTGATAACTGAACTTGACCCAGTATTAGACCTTTATCATCGGCCATATCGCCAACCTGGTTACATTTAAAATTTGTTGTGAGCAGTGGAGGAGTGGGACTAGAAATGGAAACAGTGACACCCTCCAACCTCAGTCAGAACCGGACTGAGGAGAAATTCACAAAGTGGGAATTCATTCAAGTGGGAATTCTCTCGCCCAGAAGATTGGGAGGGCTGAATCTTTATATTATACCGAGGCTGGCTTTGTCTGATTTTCCATAGACAGGTGAATCAGGGATCATTGTGAAATCAGAGAAAAGTGCAGCTGGGAACACAATGAGGTGAGCCATGACCTTATTGACTGGTGAAATAGTGTCAAAGTTCCGAATGGCCCAGTCGTGTCCGTTCCATTCAGCCCTTCGGTCCTGCTGTGCAGGAGCAGATTGAGGCCACTCCTATGGCTTGGTGTGGTTTGGCAAATGTATAGGAAAATCCAGGCTGGGTCAGGCAGTGACTCCCCTCCCCCAATCCCTCTTTTCAGGCTTCCCCTCTCTGTAACTTCTGCTCCTGATGTAGGTCATGTTACAGGCTCAGATTCGCATTGAATACAGCCCCCATGCCCCACACAAGGTCAACTCAGACAAACCCTCTGCCGTCTCTGAATGCAACATTTTACATCATTTACAGGAAAATAATCAAGTATTTTCTAAAAACATAAATAAGAACGTAAGAAATAGGAACCTGCGCTGTCATTCAATATGAACCTAGCTGATCTACCCACGGCTCAAATTCACTTTCCTGCTAACCCCTTGCATCCCTCAACTCGCTGCAATGTCACAAACCAATCCACCCATCTGTAAATATAATCAGTGACGCAACCTCCATAACTCTCGGGGTTAGGAAATTCCAGCCATTCACTGCATTCTGAAAGAAGACATTTCTTTACATCTCAATTTGAAATCGATGTTCCTTATTCTGTGTCTACATATCTGACTTCGAGACTCTGCCCTGGTGTGGAACCACATTCTCAACACCGACCTTGTCAAGCCCACTCTGTATCTTGTCCGTTTCAGTAATGACACTCTCATTCATTTAAACCACAATGAATAATCACCTCAGCATTTTTGATGTATTCAATAATTCAATCCTTTCATCCCAGGAACTAGTCTAATGAGCCAACATTTCTGCATCAACATGCTGACGTAATGTTTCAGATAAATGAACAGCCCAATCCGTTGTACTGCTCGTTTTTTGGGAGTCCTCTCCATTTAATAACAGCCTGCCTTTTGGTTGTCAGTGTCATCCTCAAATTCGAATGTATATTGCACTCAGCTCCCGCCGTCAGGAGCTGAGTGCAGCTCTTGTAAGCAGCTCTTGCCTCGGACTGATATTTGTGGTACTCCAGTAGATACATTTTTTTCATAAAGATCGATGAATCATGACTCTCCGATGTGTAAGTGTTTACCAAGTGCCATCCCACGCTAATCTATCCCATGCCACCCGTCAGACTATGAGCTTCTGTCTTGTATAAGAACCTTTACTTTGTGATACCTTGAGGAAAATCTCTGGAAACCCTCATGTCTTCCAGTCCCCCTTTATCAAAGCCATTTGTTACATTCTCATGGATTTCCAGAAAAGCTTTGCTTGATTTAACAGGCAAAATGTAGTTCTCCTTTAACAAGACCATGCTGACTCTGTGTGAAGCTTTTCTAAATGTTCTGCATTTCCTTCCTTAATAACAGACTCTCACAGATTCCCAGCAATAATGGTGAGGCTAAGTGTTTCCTGCTTTCAGTATCGCTCGTTTCTTGAAGACAGGCACCACATTGGAGGGTCTCCAGTTTCACTGGATCACTCCTTTAATCCAGAGAGCTATGGGGTATTTCACACAGAGCCACCAGCCACTCTGTGACCACTTCTTTTAAAACCAGCTATGAATTGCTGATGACCTGTTTACCTTTGGACTAATCTGTTTGAGAATTGTCTTGTTCCTTCTGTTCGAGACAGCTCAATATTTTCCCTGCTGTTACCATTTTGCTAATATAATTGAAATATTTACAGCTCCTTTACCTGTGAGGCACTATGTAAAATACAGGTGTAAATTATCTGTCTGTTCCCTGTATCCAGTTCCCCAATCACACCCTCCAATTCACACACACACACACACACACACAAACACACACACACATACACACACACACACACACACACACACCTCTTTAACTCGTCTTACATGCATGGAAAAGCTTGTGCTGCTTGTTTTTATATTTATTGCCAATTTACTTATATCACATCTTTTCTTCCCTTTTCTTCGCTTTCTATATTCATACAGCCTTATCACATACAAACACAATCTTTGGTCCAACTTGTCCATGCCGGCCAGGGTTTCCAAACTAAACTATTCCCATCTTCTTGCATTTGGCCCATATGCCTCTAAACGGTCCCCATTCACATGTTCGTCCAAATGTCTTTTAAATGTTGGAGCTGTACTTGCATCTGCCAGTCTTCCTTTGGCAGCTCATTCCATAAACACGTCACCCTCTGTGCAAAAAACAGTTCCGTCTTCGTCCCTTTTAAATCTTCCCTCTTCCACCATAAACCTATGGCTCTATGAGTTACTTTACCTATCCTGTGGAAAAGACCTCGGCTTTTCACCCTGCCCAAGTCTCCCCTGATTTTGTAAATTACTATAATGTCACCCCTCAACGTCTTATACTCCATCTGATACTAATTTCAAGAACAAGCATTTAAAGATCAGCATGGTAAATTTGAAACAATGTTAAAAGTGACAGGTAAACAATGCTCAGCCCAAACTTCATACTGTTATTTGTTTTCTTCTTTATATTACAATACTAAGGCAGCATGAAAATCTTACTAGTGCCAATAAGCCGTCAAGCACCTGAATTCCTTTGCCTGACGGCAGTGATCTCTACAGTGAAAATGTATCTCTGGACAGATCTATATAATACCACATGTTCAACATTCTCCCTCCTGGCCTCCGTATGACCTTATGTGATTGTGTCTTCTTTATCTTGCACTCAATAGAGAGAACCCCTTTCACCCATTCACATCTTAATTTAGTTTCATTTTATACCATCTTCTCTTTTCACCACTGCTAAATGCCGGTTTATCTGTTGTCACACCCTCTTTTCCCTGTCACCTACCCCCCACCTCTGGCAAGGAACTAAAATGCCCAGTTTCCAAACCTTTTCAGTTCTGATGAAGGATCACACTGGACTGCCAGACCTGCTACGTTTCTCCAGAAATGAATAGGCACAGCACAAATTTTCAATTAAACAAATAACTATGAATACTAGAAATAAAAATTCACAAATTGCTGTAGGAAGTGGGAGCTTTGTCGAAGGGTCGCTGGACACCAAAGATGAACTCAGCTTTCGCCTCACAAGATGCAGCCAGACCTCCTTAGTTTCTACAGCAGTTTCTGTTTTTGAACATTTTCCAAAGACATGTGTTGAATCTGCTTCAACACCCTGTCCAGCAGAGAGCGCTGTACATTGGGAAGTTAACAAAACGCAAAGTGCACAAGTTCATTGTCTCTGAAACGACATAAGGCTGGCAACACTGACACGACTGAGGTCTTAATGATTGATCAGGGAGAAAAACAGAGGAAAAAACATTCACTTCAAACATAGAAGATGTTATGATGGGAAAGAAAATGATTCCGATTAAAATGTTAAAGTAACATAACAAATTGGAGGCATGATATCAGGGAGAGACACTCAGCAGAATGAGAATATGAAACTGGATGTGTTTGCACATCAGAAACCAGGTTAGGTGACTGAGTATAGGGCTGATGGACGAATGGGTATGGGTGTGAACTGGGGGAAAGTCAGTAAAATTGATTTGTTGTGCAAATATCACTAGATTACTGATCCAGACCAGGATAATTCTCTGGCAGCTGGTGGAAGTTGAATACAATAAACAAAATATCGAGGCATAAAATCTGGTGCCAGTAATATTGACCTTGAATCTAATGCCCATTGTTAACATCTGTTCCCTCCCCAATGTTCTTTCAGGAAGTGAATCTCCCATGCTTCATGGTCTGGTCTACAAGTGTCTCCAGACACACAGACATGTGCGAAACTCTATTCTGGTCTCTGAAACGGCCAAGCAACACACTCAATTGTATCAAATTGCTCTGAGTTCTTAAAGGATAAAACCAGACAGAACACCGGCAACGATCTTTGGAAAAGGTAACAGGAAACACAGTCCTTTCAACCAGACAGATGCTGCCCTGCTAATGTTTAAGAGCTTGTGAAAACAATGACAGGGCTTTCCCACAGACTGCACAGAAACATCAGGAAGGGAGCAGGGCATTAGACACGTATAGCTTCCCTGTTCTCGCACGTGGAGACAAGTTTACTTTTATAACCCTGGTTAATACATTCTTCAGAAACTCATCAATTCCTGTCTTATGCTGCTCAATGATTGACCGTCCAACCCATACAATCACAGAAGCACTGGCTCTGTACTGTCAGAAATACAGCATGATTTATATTAGTCCCACTTTCCTATACGAGGCCCATAGCCATGTATGTTATGGCACTTCAAGGGCACGACCATATATTTATTAACGGTTGTGAGGTTATCTGTGCCAACTGCCCTCTCAGGAAGTGCATTCCTGACCCCAACAGCCTCTGGATGAAAACCAATCCTCAAATCCTCACGAAACATCAAGCCCTTCACTTTAAAATGATACTTCCTTCTTCTTGGCTCTTTGACTGAAAGGAGCAGCTGCTGTCTATCCATCCTGTCCATGGTCCTGGTAATCTTATCCTTCTGAAGCACGTCCCTCTCAGTCTTCTCTGCTTCAAAGTAAACAACCCGAGCTGATCGACTCCATCCAAGGGAACATGCTGGTGAATCTCCACTGCACCCTCTCCCGTGCAATCACATACTTCATGTAATGTGACTCCCAGAACTGTCCATAGTATTCCATTTGGCCTAACCAAAGTTACACATAGCTCTTATAATCTGTGCCTCCATGAATACAGTCTGTGTTTATGGTCGCTATGATTTGTCAACTTGTGCATTATGCTGTTTAATCACATTCACGGGTATTAGATTGGATTACTTACAGTGTGGAAACAGGCCCTTCGAGCCAACAAGTCCACACCGAGCCACGGAAGCGCAACCCACCCATTCCCCTACATTCACCCCTTTACCTAACACTACGGGCAATTTAGCATGTCCAATTCACCTGATCTGCACATCTTTGGACAGTGGTATGAAACCAGCGCACCCGGAGGAAATCTCCTCAGACACGGGGGGAATGTGCAAGCTCCACTCAATCAGTCGACTGAGTCGGGAATTGAACCCGGGTCTCTGACGCTGTGAGGTAGCAGTGTTAACGACTGTGCCACCGTGCCACCCATTATGTGGAGTAGCACCCTCTGAGCTTCCTAGTGTGCTGCTATTCTTTGAGTCCTCCCCTGTCTGATTTCTTCTTCCAAAGTACATCACCTCATATTTATCAGGGTTGCATTACATCGGCCATTGATTCACCCATTTCATTATTCCATCTGTATCTTCCTGTAATATAAGGCCTTCCTCCTCACTGCCAACCAACCAGCCAAACTTTGGGTCAAACGCAAACTGATTTATCACACTCACACCAATCCCTTCCATAATCATAGCTGCATCATTTATGAACATGATAAATAATAAGGTTAAAAATCATAAAATATCAGTTTATAATCCAACAGTTTTATTCGGACGCACTAGCTTTCTCAGCGCTGCTTCTTCATCACGTGCCTTCAAATAAACTGTTGGAATATAATCTCGTGTTTGTAACTTTTTTAACTTTGCCCAAGCCAGTCCCACACTGGCATCTCCGAATCACAAATAATATGGACACAACACTGATCCCTGTGGTACACAATTAGATACTGGTCTCCAGTCAAACAAACAGACTTCTACCATCAGACCTTCTGTCTCCTGCCACTAAGTTGATTTGGATGAAACTTGGCAAGTCAATTAAGAGTCCTACCTGTTCCCTGGTTATTCTGTTCCACTTGACGTATTTGTAGAATATCTGGGGATTCTCCTTAATCGTGTCCTGACAGCAGGTTTCCATGTCCCTGTGCGGGTCAGTCCCCTTCAAGTGAAGAATTGCCTTCTTATTGCAGTCTGAAATGGTCCATCCTTTACCTGCCATTAGTTACCTTAAATGTAGAGTAGACAGCCAGAGAACAATCCTGTTTATTTCCACCTTGTCATATGTTTAGTAACTTTTCTAAATTTCACTATGATCACCTCTCATTCTTTGAAACTCTAAAGAACACAGGCCGAGTTTCCACATCAGGCAATCTCACCATCTGAGGGATTAATCTGGAGACTGTCCATTGCACATCCTCCGTGGTCAGTATATTCTTTCTCAGAGTGGGTCACCAACACTGGACTCAATACTTTATGTACAGTTTCATTAGCAAGTGTGAAACTGCTTCAACATGACCTTCCGACTATATTCTGATTCATTTAAATGAAGGCGAACCTGACTTTAACTTTCCACTTCTATATATTTCTCGAATTACCATTTGCATTACTTTATTTATGAATTCACTGCATGAGTTCTGATAAAAAAATGCCTTCTGAAAATCGAAATATGCCATTTCTGTTTTGCAATCAACAAGTTCAAATCATTCTGAAATTTGTCAAATATGAACACTCTGTCAGACTCTGTCAGTGCATTCTGATTCTCTCCAATGTTGCTGTTAATTTAGGAATATCCAATATCAGACCCTATATAATAAATTCCATCAGTTTCCCTACAGATGCCAAGTTAATCGGTCTGCAGTTCTCCACACTATCTCTTCTTCCCTTTGCAGTTACTTGAATCCCTCCCATCCATCTACAATGCTTGGAACACATTTACTAACTTCCAGCCTCTGCAGAATGTACAGGAAAATAAAACAGTCATCGACAGCACCATTAATGCGTCTATTGCTGATTTATTTCAAATATTTTGATACGAAGTACAACTGGCTCATCAGACTTAGCAATGCTCAATCCAGCTACAATACTACTATGCTCGCCTTCAACTATTATCTTGTTACTGATATGAATTGATTTTATGTCTTTAGTTCCACAAGTTCCATGTGATCACTTAGTATTTCTCAGCGATTTTCCTCCGTGATGACAGATGCAAAGTAACTGGCTGCTTTCTTCGTCATTTCCCTGTTCTCCACAATAACCTCTCCTCTCCTGATTACAAAATTCCACATTTGACCTTGCTTTTATTTTGTTTTCTTTGCAATACAGATTGTAGATTTATGTAGTCTTTGTGTTCTTCTTTCACAGAATCGTTAAAAGCCCACAGCATGGAAAAGGCCCTTGGGCCCAACAAGTCCATCCTGCCCCTCCGAAGAGTAACCACCCAGACCCATTCCCATCCGATTCTACATTTTGTGACTGATGCAGCAAATCTATGCATCGCTGAACACTTTGGGCAAATAAGCATGGCCAATTCACCTAACTTGTAAATCTTTGGAATGTGGGAGGAAACCGGAGCACCCAGAGGAAACCCACGCAGACACGGGGAGAATATGCAAACTCCAAACAAACAAATTTCTGAGAATTCTCCGGTTTCCACCATGTCTAAAATTCTTCTGAAATCACTTCCGACGATTAATATAATCTTTAATTTATCATGTTAGCATTCATTAAGTCACTTGCCCTTTCCTTGGTGATTCTTTCTTAAAGAAATGGACATTTTATTTCACACATTGCAGTATTTCTGCAGAGCTTCTGGTCTTGACCAGGTGTATCCAAGAACAGAGCAAAAGATGAGAGAAAATATTGCAGGCATCCTGGCTGATCTTTTTGCATCATCGCTGGCCACGGTGGAGGTCCTGGAAGACGAGAGGGCAGAGAATGCTGAGCCCTTGTTCAAGGAGGGCTGCGAAGAAGAACCTGTGAACTGTAGACCAGTTAGCTTAACAACTGTAACAACTTGAGAAGGTTCTGAGAGATAACATATACATGCATTTGAAAAGACACGGATTCATAAGGAGCAGTCAACACTGCTTTGTACAGAAGATATCATGGCTCACAATTCTTTAGCGTTCTTTTGAGCAAGTCACCTAGAATGTTGATGAGGTTAGGGTGGTAGACATAGTCTATCTAGATTTCAGGAAGGCCTTTGATAAGATTCCACATGATAGGCTGCTCTGAATGGTTCAATAGCATGGAATCCAGGGGACTCTGGCAAATTGAATACACAATTGTCTTGATGCTAGAAAGCAGAGGCTAGTACTGGAAGGATGCTTGTTGGACTTGAGGCCTGTGACTAGTGGAGTGTCTCAGGGGTTGGTGCTGGGCCTATGACTGTTTGTTATCTATATCAATGATTTGGATGAGAATGTGCAAAGCATGATTAGTAATTAGGCTGGTGACAATAAAATAGGCAGGACTGTGAACAGTGAGGTTATCAGAAATTGCAGCAGGACCTTTATCAGCTGGGGAAGTGGGCCGAGAAATGGCAAATGGAGATTAATATGTTGGATGTTGCTTCTTGAAAAGTCAAATCCAGGTTGGAATTTCGTGGTGAATGTTAGACCCTGAAGAATTGTAGTGGAACAGGGGGACCTTGGTGCTCAGATCCGTGGTTCTCTGAAAGTAGTTGCACGTAGACAGGGCAGTGAAAAAGGCTTTTGGCACACTGGTCTTCAGCAGTCAGGGCATTGAATATAGGCGTTCGGGAGTTATATTGCAGTTGGACAGGACGCTGGTGAGACATGCACTTGGAGTATTGTGTTCAGTTTTGTTAACTTGCCATAGGAAAGATGTGATTAAACTGGAAAGAGGACAGAAGAAATTTACAAGGATGTTACCAGTACTCAATGGCCTGAGTTGTAGGGAGAGTTTGGAGAGGCATTTTCCTTTAAGTGGAAGACACTGAGGGGAAATCGGATAGAAATGTATAAGATCGTGAGATGCGTCAATAAGGTGAATGTACTCATTCTTTTTCCCAGTTTTGAGAATCAAAGACTAGAGGACATCAGGTTAGAGGTGAAAGAATAAAAATGATCCTGAGCGCCAAGTTTTTTAAGCAGAGGTTGGTAGACATATGGAATTAGCAGACAGCAGTTTGATTGAGGCACGCACATTAACAACATTCAAAAGGCTTTTAGACAAATACGCAGATAGGAAAGATTTAGAAGAATAAGGGACAAAGGCAGGAAATGGAACTAGCATAGAGTGACATTTTGGTCGGCACGGACCACTTTGGTCCAAAGGGCCTGTATCCAAGCTGCAGGACCCCATGATTCTAATATTCTAACAACCATTTCGTGTCTCCCACTCCGTGTTCAAACATTCGAGATTGTATGCAGGCGCCGTGTAAAATGTAGTATATTGACCGCTCTAGTCCGCAGAGCAAGGTTATTGAGTCCTTCTGACCACACAACACCAAATCCAAAATAACCTGCTCTCTTGTTTGAATCACAACATACTCTTCAAACAACCTGTTATACGGTTATGGAATTTACTTTTCACAACATTGGCAGTCACTTAGTTAACGCAGTTCAGATGCAATTTGAGATCATGCAATCATACAATATTTTCATCTCTACTTTACAGAGCATATAATGCACAGAATTTGCCCGAGAGCAAATAATACACTAATACACAAATGCTTGCTTCTCCTTCCTATTTGTAAGATCCACCCAAACTGATTCTGTGGAATCTGAGGTACAGGGTCTGTGGCGTGATTAGTGATAGACGTGAACAAGCCATTCTGGGAGGGTCACCTCGACGCTGACATGATCTGAAGAAATGACCAGCATCACAGGACAAGCATCAATATCATCCCCACTCTGTCAGGTTAACTTTCACCGTACTCTCACTGAGCCCTCACACTCACTACATGTTATAGCACCTGCCCCCTAACAAGGCTCATATTTTATCTCCAAATAAAGCTCAGGCACTACCACTCTCACGATTGAATTCAGCACCTACCATCTCCCCCCCCCCCACCCCCCGCCCCTCCGACCACACGCACTCTTTCCCTCCACTATACTCCCAACACTAATAACACTGCATGGATACAACACTGTGGACTGACTCCCTCCGGACACCTCACCATTTCCCCTCCCCTCCACCTGCACCGGCATTAACAGCAGGGACACACACTCCCACCACCACTCCCTCCCCCCCTTTCTCCCATTCCCGCAGAAACTTACTGCAATAGGAGAGAAAGGGCCAAGCCAGATGGTGGAGCACCCGATATCTGATCCGCCTCCATCCCCCCCCCCCCAACCATGTGGGGAGGACCCTGGTACGAGCCAGAGCGGACCGGGAGGTGTGTATGGAGATTCCGTGACATCCATGTCCCTCCAACTGAGTAAAAAAAAAGTGTTCAGTGATGGACAATTCGCACTTTCGCCATTCTGTCTGTTCTCACAATTTTCTCCCTCCCAAAACAACAAACAACTCATTGCAGAGCGATACAGGCACAAAAATATTCAGAGACATATGTAAGCACGTTAATATACTGTCACTCACCGTACATACATGGTGATAAAACCGCACACGTGTCGTGGCATACGGAGACATAGACAGTTGCACACAAATAGACACAAGCACAAGTAAAACGCACAGGCTCATACACAGATAAACCGATGTCAGCACATAAATACACAAACACACAGACACATGAACAAACACACACAAGTGCACACACAGACCACAGAGACACAGACACTAGTGCTTATAGGACAGAGATAGATAGGTTTTTGATGAATAAGCATGTCAAGAGTTACGGAGAGTCGTCAGGAGAATGATGTTGAGAAATCTCTAATCTCTCTGGCATTCAGAGTCGATGGGCCGAATGTCCGAATTGTGCATTTTTAATGCTCGTGCGATGTCATGCTATCAGTTATTCTCTTCCTGGGACAGGAGCAGCGAATGAGTTTAATACATATTTGATTGAAAAGGGTCAGTGGTCCTATTGGACAGGTTTAGAGGGCTGAATGGTTTATATCTATGCCTAACTATTCTGTCATTGTGTTTCAAAAAACCTGGCGATTTCATGTTATGTTAACACAGTTTAGAATAACAGGTCCCTCACTCAAATAAGGTCGCCCCTTTCACTTCAGTGTTGTATTATCTGTAGGGTTCTCAGGGAGCAGTGAAGACTCGGTTTTTGAAGATAGTCAAGGCTGACCTCGACTGATCTTTGCTGGACAGTACAGTCAATATTTATTGGGAACAGACAGGAGCCGGATGTTCAAACACAATGGGATCAGTCATGAACATTCTGATTGGTGGCGCCGAATGGACAACAGCTGCCCCTACCCCATGTGTTGTTCCTCAATCCACCCTCGATGCTGTTACAGAGATATACTCCTGCCACTACCCCATATGTTGTTCCCTCCATCCACCCCTCGAGGCTGTGACAAAAATAGGGGGCCATCTCATTTAGCCAGTCATTATCGTTACCATGAGACTGCAGGAGTATTTTCTGCCTATTTATTAAGTTACAGAGGAAAATAGAAGGAATCATTTTAGCTCATTGAGTACATTTTACTGCACAGGACGCCATGTAAACATCTGAGCTGTTACACAGGAAGCTATTGCAAAAAGGAAATAGAGAGTAGCGATAAATGCTTATTTTCACATTACAAAGCTGTAACTGGTGGAGTGCCTCAGAGATCACTATGGGATCATCAACAATCAGTACCTGGATCAAAGATCTGGAGGAAGGGTGTGAATATATCAAAGCCCAATTAGCTTAAACACCAAGCTGGTCATCCAGCATGTCATCAAATGGAGGTCGTGTGTGATAAATGTTCATATAGGCAAAGGGAGATTAGTGAGCAAACCTTCACCAGATATAGCATAATGTGAGTTGTCTATTTTGGATGGAAGGATAAAACAATGGTAAACAATTTAAGTGGAGAGAGATTGCAGAACTCTCTGATACAGACGGTATTCATGATCCTGGTACACGAATCATATGTAGTTAGTCTGCACTTGCTGTAAGTGATTTGGAAGCTAAGTGGAATGATTTTGTTTCTGGAAAAAGGTACCAGGTTTAATCAGGAATGTTTTAATGCATCTGTACCGGTAAAAGTGAGGAGTGCAGATGCTGGAGAACAGAGTCGAACAGTGTGAGGCTGGAAAAGCACAGCCAATCAGGCAGCGTCCGAGGAGCAGGAAAATTGGCGTCACGGGTATAAGTCTTTCATCAGGAATATGCCTGAAAGATCGAGTCTCCTGTTCGTTGGGAGTGCCTGACCTATTGTGGTTTTCCAGCATCACATTTTTCGCTTCTACATCTGTACACGGCGTTGCTAAGACCACATCTGGCACATTATGTGCAGTTTTGATCCCTTAACCTAAAAAAAGTTCTTGAAGCTTATGAACAATGTCTTGTTCACACTTTTCTGGAATGAAGGCCTTTTGTTTTGAAACACTATCAATTTTGGTTTTAAATAAGAAATCCTTTAGAAGCATACTCAATTTTGAGAAAAATCAGCGGGATGCACATTTACTCTTCTCAGGGAGACAAAAACTATGGAATAAATTTTAAGAATAAAATGCATTGATTTTAGCACAGATATTATGAAAACATCAGCCGATTTTTAAAAATTAAGCATATGCATACCAACAAAATTATAAAGCAGGAATTTTCTTTTGCTAATGAAAGGCACTGTGTATAACAACAGCAATGATGCATTTGCATATCGTCCATTATGATCCATTCCAGAAATCGTTCACGATGTGCGCACATGGCCCAGTTTGGTGTTCAGTTGACATGATTGGATGTTTCAACACAGAGAGGGAGAACAATGTTTCCTGCCTGAGAAGCAGCAGCCGATTGATCCCTCTATGTTTTTTTGTTCCAACTGGCAACAGTAAATCTCTGACTCACCTCTACCTGATGACTCATGGAATATTCCTGATGAGAGGTTCATTGGAATCTCTCTACCGTCTGCAGCAAAGGGAATTCAGCTAAATCCAACTATTCTGGGGAGAAATCACATCACAAGTAGCTTGTCTGAGCAGAATGGGCGGTACGGCGGCTCAGTGGTTAGCACTGCTACCTCCCAGCACCAGGGTCCTAGGTTTGACTGTATGTGTGGAGTTTGCGTATTCTCCTCATGTCTGTGTGGATTTCCTCCGTGTGGTCCGGTTTATTCCCACTGGTCCAAAAATGTGCAGGTCATGTGAATTAGCCGTACTAAATTGCCCATCGTGTTCAGTGCATTAGCCAGAGGGAAATGGGACTGGATCAGTTAATCTTGGGAGGGTCGGTGTGGACTTGTTGAGCTGAAGGGCCTGTTTCCACACTGCAGGGAATGACTTCAGAGGACCGAATAATATTTGGGACAGTCTATCATCTATCCATTTGTTATGAGTTCAACTATTATGAAACTCTAGAAAGCTTTCATTTTTCTGTTTGTCTTAAGATCTGTGTGTGTGTGTTTCATATTATTCCAGAAGATGAGCCCGGCTGACATTTATGTCATTAGCCATATCACTAAACTTTGAAATTTGTTGTAAAAAGTGGAGCAGTGTGACAGCAAAATGAAACACTGACCCTGCATATTGATTGGATCACGAATGACAAATTCTAAAAGGGCTGTTCAAGTGGGAGTTCCCTTCCCCAGAAGTTTGTGGTGCCTGGATGTTTACATTTATTCAAAGTTGTGTCTGTTAAATACTTGATAGACAAGTGAATGTAGGAAAATGGTGCACGTGCAGAAGAAGTACTGCTGAGACCACAATGAGATCAGCTACGATCTTAGTGCGTGGCAGAGCAGAGACAAAGTGCCAAATGGCCCACTCCTACTCCTCAGTCCAATGTTACTATATTCCATTCAGCCCCTCACAGCTCCTGCACAGGAGTAGACAGAGGCCAATTGCTCGAAATACCTGGTCCACAGTAATACAGGATCTCCTCCTGTCCTTCACAATTGTCACACAAAATTTGGCGTGGGTTGAAAAATGTTAATTCAAAACCCAGGCTGGTCTCAAAAGACGCCTCTGGTCTATTAATAGAGTGTCTCCTCTCTGCAACTTGTGCTTCATTTGTTGGTCGTGGTGCAGATCCAGATTCACTGTGAATGCAGTCCCCATACCTCACCCTGAGATGACTCATAAAATGCTTTGCTCTCTGTAACTGCAACATCCAATAACGGAATGTTCAGGAAAATTACAACCATTAACTTCATAATTACAGAACATATGAGCATAAGGAACAGGATCGGATGGTAATTCGGATGGTCAGTCCTGCCGTGCCATTGTATAAGATTATGGATGATCCAATGTTGTTATCAACGCTGCTTTATTTCCCAATTTTTCACATCCCTCAATTCCATGGCAGGTCAAAAACCCACCTACCTCATCTGTAAATACTTTCAGTGATATAGCTCCCTGAACTCTCTTTACCAGATAATTTATGACATTCACTATCCTCTGTGAGAAGGTTACATGCCCCAAACATATACAATAACCTATTTGTACGTTCAAAAGAGTGAACACAGCAGCTCATGTAAGAGTGACAGACGCTGATATCATAGCATGAGTTGACTCAGGATGGGATCAAGAAACGTTGACTAAATAAAATTTAATAGGAATCAGCCACAATCTCTCCACTGGGGGTCAGCCATCGCACAGAGGAAGATGCTCATGGTTGTGGACATCAATCCTTACAGTCCCGGGACATCCCTACACGAGATTCTCAGGGTAGCTTCCTCGACACAATCATCTTCAGCTGCGTCATAAATGTCCTTCCCCATCATTACATCAGAAATGGGGATGATCACTGAAGATCACACAATGTTCAGAATATTTTCCCCCCTCAGCTCCTGAAGCAGTCTATGTCCATGTGCAGCAAGGCCCGGACAGCATTCCAGTTTGTGCTGTTAAACTGTCGGCAAAAGTTTTATAATAGCAGGGCCAGACATTGCACATTTCCATAGTTAAAAGAGGAGCTCATTCAGCATCTCAAGCTGGTTACACATGAATATGAGCTAGCATTCAGCCCGTCAAATCTACTGAACAGGAAGAGTGGCAATACCTTCAATACTCCTGCCTGTTGCATAGGAAGAGGAGGGGTCTGGTCAGCATATCGAACTGTTAAACAGGAACAGGTGGAGCCAAAACAGTCTCTCGAAACTGTTCCACGGGACCAGGAAGACGCCATTCAGCCTCACAAAGGCTTATAGAGGAACAGGAGGATGTCACTGATGCTCCAACATGACAAATCACAGGAGTAGATCTTGATGTTTATCGTGGCTCCACTGTCTGTGGAACAATTGCTACTTTAATGTGGTTTGCTGGCAGTGAGGAGGCAAGCGAGATGTTTTCTGTCAAGTCTCAAGGAGACATCTTCCATCTCTGAAAAGGCAGACCCATGTTCTCCGTGGGGATCAGAAGCTGGTGGGAATAGTTAACTGTTTTAGATTGAAAGTATTGTGGCTGATGTTGGGATTATGAATAACATGACATTCAGTGCAGGATCACTAAACAAATGCACTGCATTAATATGTGGAGTTTTTATTCAAAGTCTGGATTTTCAGCTCTCTCATTGATATGGGGAGTGGGGAGTGGGTGGTGGTTGGGGGGAATGTTTTCAGAGGTAACTAAAAGTATCTAGAATTTAATAAAGTTAGTAAAAAAAAGATGCAGTGGGATCTATCACCGTATTAATGTCTGTTTAGAACATCATGTGTGATTGTCCATCCCCCTGAACTTCCAACGCAATCCCATCTTATTCTCTCACAGTGCGACAGATTGATCTTCACTCACTCCTCATGGTACCATCATCCCAGGGATTAGTTTGGTGGAACTCCTTTGAACTCTCTCTGTGGTAAGGAGATCATTCCTTATAAAGGAGAGAAAATCTGTGGACAATGCCCCAAATACTGCCTCAACAAATCTCTCAGGAATGATCACATTAATTACTTTCCCTCACTTCGCCGTCTCCATTTCTTTCTCATGGCGTAAAAAGCATCATTCTCTATATATTGCAACTGATGCGAAATTTACATTTTCCTTACATCTGTATGTCAGTGTCAATAAAACCAGCACTAGAGGTGCCGATCGAGATGGACATCACTCTCGGGGACAGACTCAATGAGATGGAATACACCTAAAATAAGGAATAATCGCCTACCTGATGGAAATGAACAGTAGCAATATGGGAAACAGGAAGTAGGAGGGAGTTATCTTTCATTTTCTTCTTTTTCACGAGGCATATGAAGCCCTGGTCAGACCATCATGTTATCCCTATCTTGAACTGAGTGGCTGATTCAGCTGTTCCACTGGACAGTAAACAGTAAACCACATTGCTGTGGATTTGCAGTTACACGGAGACCTGACCATTGCCTTCTCGAAAGGACATGACACAAGCAGATGGGCTTCTGTTTATTACAAATAATAATGATTTCTTTTAAATTCCATCAACTTGCTTCATGAGACATCAATAGATCATTATTCTGTGCCTCTACATGAAGAGTCAATGAGTTGAGCACCACGCACTATCTTCCTGTCTGACAGATTCTGTCGAGAGAACAAGTTAAACATCTCAAGTACAATTCTTTTCGCATGGACATCTGGTTAGAAGGGACTTGAAACAGATGAATCCAGATTTCATAGTGGCACAAATAAAGACGTTTATTCAGAAGTTGTACTGAGGCTGACGATTAGACCGGGATATCATAATAGTGGTACTGGGCAGGATTGGTGAGTGGGGAGGATATGGAAATGTAGATCTGTCCAGGGATGGAAGGATTATGGAGTTTGAGAACAATCTGAGTCCTTCTCGCATATCAGTGAGAAATTTATAAATAGCAATTTGCTTTGTAGAATTTATCAGGAAAGGAATTTTTGATTGGAAGTGAAGACACTGATTTCCCCTTTTCCAAAATTTACCTAACATGAGCAGAAACACAGTTCAGCCCGGTTTTATAGACAAAGAGAATGACTTACTAGGAACACCAACTATACCATTACCTCTGATTCTATCTTCTCCCTCTCAAATTGCAGAATAAATTCAATCATATTGTGATTACTGCTTCCTTCGTGTTCCTTCACTTTAAGTTCTCTTAAATAGTCTGCCTCATTGCACAACACTAAACCCAGTATTGCCTATTCCTGAGTGGGCTCCACTACAAGCTGCTCCAAAAAGCCCTATCGAATATACTCAACAAATTATTTTTCTTGCAAACCACTACCACCCTGATTTTCCCAGCACCCCCCCACCCCCTCCACACCGTGTATTGAAATCTCCCATGACTACTGTACTATGCCTTTTCTATGCATCTTTTCTATCTCCTGGTGTATATTGTGCCGCAGCTCCTGACTATGTTTTGGAATCCTGAACATAACGCCATCTATGTGTCTTTATTCAACCTTTCGGGATACTCTATTCGACCCACATTGATTTTGTGCCATCCTACCCTACTTTATGTCATTCAGTCAGAATGTTATACAGTCAGAGAGATGTACAGCATGGAAACAGATCCTTCAGTCTAACTCGTCCATGCCGACCAGGTTACCCAACCTTATCTAGTCCCATTTGCCAGCACTTGGCCTATATCTTTCGTACCCCTCCGATTTACATACCCATCCAGATGCCTTTTAAATATTGGAATGGGACCAGTGTCCATCACTTCCTCCCACAGTTGTTTCCATACACACACCTACCTGTGCATGAAAAAACTCATTCACAGATTCAATCAATAAGCACATCGTCCTGGACCCAATATACTGGCCATTGCAATGGACATCTGGAACTTACAACCGGAAGCGGCAGATTCAAACCACTATAAATGCCGGAGGAAAGATCACAGAAGCGCTTCACAGGAGGATGAGGATGTCACCTAGACAGGGGACGAAACGTCTGCAACACAAATTCCCAGCTCGGCGAACAGAACCACAACAACGAACACACGAGCTATAAATCTTCTCACAAACTTTGAATATTCTCTGTGACCAGGATTGAGAGGCCTGAAGGTTGTGCTGCCTGCCTGGAGCTTGCGTTTGGGATATGTCATCTGGGGTGCAGAAGAACTTGGAGTGGGAGGGGAATGAGTCAGTGGCTAGGGATCGTGTAGGTGCCAATGGCTGGACAAGCAAATGACAATGAGAAGAGGACAATAAATACAGAACTGAACTGGTATATCGGAATGCAAGGAAGAAATAATGTAAATAAGCTCGTGACTCATACACAAATTAGCATATATGACGTGGAGGGCATCACAGTGACATCACTTAAAGAAGTTCAGGAGTGGGAGCTGAATATTCAAGGATATTCATCCTGTCGAAATGATAGGCATGTGAGCAGAGAGACAGATTTGTCTCATTCATAAGAAATGGAATTGAATCAATTAGAAGAAATGAAATAATCTCAGATGGTGTAGAATCTGTGTCGGTAGAACTGGGGAATCAAAAAGCTGAAAAAATGTTGTTGCAGTTATATACAGGCCGCCAAACAGTAGTCAGGAGCTGGGGTGCAAGATACACAGGAGATAGAAAGACCTGTAGGAAAGGCAACGTTACAGTGATCATGTGGGATTTCATTATGCAGGTGGACTGGGAATTCAGTTTGATAGTGGTTTGTAGGAAAAGAAATTTGTGGAATGTCTATGAGATGGCTTTTTGTAGCAGATTGAACAGGCAGACTAGATGAGGGGAGCTTTGGATAAAAGAAATCATAGGAGGCAGTGATCATAATATGATTGAACTTACTCTGCAATTTCAGGTGGAGAAGTTAGAATCAGAGGTAATGGTATTACAGCTGAATAAAGGCAATTACAGAGGCATAAGAGAGGAGCTGGTAGAGTTAACTGGGATACAGGCCCAGAAGGAAAGGCCGTGGACAAGCAATGACAGGAGATTTTTGGAGTAATTCAGGATGCACCAGAGATTTATCTTGAGGAAAAAGAGGCATGATAGAGAGAGGATGAGGCAACCATAGCTGACTAGGGAAGTCAGGGACAGCATAGAAGCAAATGAGAACGCATATAATGTGGTGAGTGGCTGTTTAGGAAACCAGAGGATTTTGGAAAGCTTACAAAGACAAAACGGAGAGCAAACAAAATAAAATAAGGAGGAAGATTATTAATTATGGGGGTAAGCTAGCCACTAACATGAAGGAAGTCTGTACGAGCTTCTTTCAATATATAAAGTACAAAAGAGAGGCAAAAGTGGACATTGAACTGCTGGAAAATGCTACTGGAGAGGTAGTAATGTGAACAAGAATAGGCTGAGGAACTGAAAAATTTGGTCACGGTCGAAGATACGAGTAATACCTTAACATTCAAGACAGTGAGGGGCCAGAGCTGAGTATGCTGGCCACCACCATGGAGAGCGTGCTAGAAAAAACTGAATGACCAGCAGGTAATTCTCCTGTTAATTATCCTGGACCAGATGGACTACATCCCAGAGATATAAGGAAGATAGCTGCAGAAGGTGTGGGGGGAAAGTGGTGATCTTTCAGGAATCACTAGAGTAAGGAACGATCCCAGTGCACTGGACACCCTCGAACGTGACACCCCATTGTAACAAGGGAGTGAGGAAAAAGACAAAAAATATCTACAATTAATGGCTTAACTTCGGTCTTGGGTATGATCCTGGAATCTATTGTGAAGGATGAGATTTCTGAATACTTGGAAGTGTTTGGTAAAATGGGAAAAAATCTCTTCATCAAGGGAAGGTCATGACTGACAAATCTATTGGAATTCTTTGAAGAGGAAATGAACAGGCTTGACCAAGCACAGCCAATGGATGTTATCCACCTGGAATTCAAGAGGGCATTTGACAAGATGTCACACAGGAGATGACTGAGTATAATAAGGGCCCGTGGTGTTAGAGGTAAAGTAGCGGCATGAAATACTTACGTGCCAAATAACATAAGCAGCAAGGGACAGACAGAACTGAGCTATCCCACAACGAATGCATCAGATGTAAACAATGCAGTCCTCCGAGTCCGATCATGGATGGTGTTGGATGATTAAACAACTCACTGGAGTCTCCACAAATATTCCCAACCTCAATGATGGAAGAGCCCAGCACATCAGTGCAAAAGGTAAGGCTGAAGCTTTCCCAGAAATCTTCAGTCAGAAGTTTCGAGTGAATTGTCCATTTCGGCCTTCTCCCGTGGTCCCCATCATTACAGATAGCAGTCTTCAGCAAATTCGATTGACTGATGTCAAGAAACGATTGAAGGTACTGAGTACTGCAAAGGATATAACCCCTGATAACCCGCCGGCAATAGTCCTGAAGACTTGTACTCCAGAACTTCCCGCTTCCCTCGGCAAGCTGTTCCAGTACAGATACAAACCGACAATGGGAAAAAAAACTGCTGAAGTATGTTCTGTACATAAAACGCAGGACAAATTCAACCCAACCCAATACTGCCTCATCAGTCTACTCTCCATCATCAGTAAAGTGATGGAAGTTGTCATCAACAGTGTTATCAAGCAGCACCTGCTCAGCAATAACCTGCTTAGTGACGCCCCTTTTGGGTTTTGACAGAGACACTCAGCTCCTGACCTCATCATAGCCTTGGTTCAGAGAAAAAGGAACTGAATTCCAGCCCTTGACATCAAGGCTGTATTCTTTCAAATGTGGCATCAAGGAACCCCAGCAAAAAGGGTATCGTGGGCCAACACTTGTTATTGGAGTAATAACTGACAGATAGGAAAACGGTCATTGTTATTGGAGGTCAGTCATCTCAGTTCCAGAACATCTCTGCAGTAGTCCCTCGGGATAATGTTGATGCAGGTTTGCTCCATGAACTGGAATGTTCATTTACAGACGTTTCATCACCATACTAGGTAACATCTTCAGTGGCCCTCCGGATGAAACCTAGGTCCAAACATCTTCAGTGGCTTCATCAATGACCTTCTTTCTATCATATGGTCTGAATGTGGATATTCGATGATGACTGCACAATGTTCACCACCATTAACAAATGCTCAGATACTGAAGCAGTCCGTGCCTAAATACAACAAGATCTGGACAATCTCCAGACATGAGCTGACAAGTGGCAAGTACCATTCGCGTCACACAAATGTCAGACAATGACCCTCACCAGTAAGAAACAATATAAACACTTGGCATTCAGCAGCATATTTATCGCTACATTCCCCATTCCACACCCTCTATCAATACACTTGGGGTTATCATTGAACAAAACTTCAACTGGACTCGCCACATAACTATAAGAGCCGATCAGAGGCTAGGAATACTGCGTGAGTAACTCACCTCCTGTCTTCCCAAAGCATTTTCACCATCTACAAGACACAAGTCAGGAGTGAGATGGAATTCTCCCACTTGCCTGAATGAGTGCAGACACAACGACACGAAAGAAGCTTGATACCATCCAGGACAAAGCAGCCCATTTGATTGGCACCACATCCACAAGCATTCACTGCCTCCACGACCAACGCTTAGTAGCAGCAGTGTGTACTATCTACAAGATGCACTGCAGAAATTCTTCAAAGATCCTCAGACAGTACCTTCCAATCATACAAACACTTCCAGCTAGAATGACAAGAGCAGCAGGCTTTTGCAAACACCACCACATACAAACTCCCCTCCAAACCAGTCAACATCCTGAGTTGGAAATATATCACAATTCTTTCACTGTTGTTGGGTCAAAACCCTGTAACTCCCTCCGTCATACCATTGTGGGTCAATGCACAGCAGGTGGACTGCAGCGGTACCAGAAGGCAGCTCAGCACCACCTTCTCAAGGGGGCAACTAGGGACGGACAAGAAATGGTGGGCTCATCCAGCGATTCTCATATCCGAAAAAAAATGTAAAAAGTTCCAAGTTGAGCACCTTGATGGGACAAGTAGTCTGATTTGAACATGAACAGGAAAGCAGTGTTTCTGATGATGAACATTTTAGACCATTCTGTTATTAGAAAGGTGTTCAGTGTTCCATGACGTATTGTTGCTGAGCGCTGTGATAAATTGCACCTGTTTTGTTAAATTTAGCAACATTAGCGTAACAGGATCGATCCTTCAAAAATACCAAACTGAAAGTGACAATCATCATAGAGACTCACAGATAGCAGCTTATATTCAACATATTACTGCACTACTGACTGGCACTGAATTCTCCCATCACCCATATTACAGGGGTTACCATTGACCAGAAGGTGAAGTCAAATCAACTTACATATACCAGGGTTACAAGAGTAGGTCTGAGACTTTCAACTCTGCACTGAATAATAGCCTGTATGACCATAAGGGCATGAGATATAGCAATAGATTTGGCCATTCAACCTATCTCTTCAACTCTGAAACTGTGCCATTTTGTCGTCGTCTATAAGACGAATGGAAATGTCTTCTATACTCTAACTGTATCAATTTTTGCAGTAGTCGGTCAGCTTCAATCAGATGCTCCCCTCCCCCCCCCATTCTTCTAAATTCCACTGAGTACAGACACAGAGTCCTGAACTGCCACTCAAAGGACAAGCCATCATTCCCAGGATAAATCATGTCCAACACCCGTAGATCCTTCCCCAGAACAGCTCACAATAATCCAAATGCCGTCTGACCATAGTCCATTACATTCTCATCACTCTCACTCTCTTGAAATGAATGTTAACACTGCATTAGCTTTCCTAATTGCGTACTGCACCTGCGCATTAACCGTAAGAGAGGACGATGAGTCCAAACTCCGTTTGTGCTTCAGATTTCATGAAGCCTTTTAGAACATAGTGTCTGCTTGTATTCCACCTACTGAAGTGCATAATCTCACATGTTCCGATATGGTGTTCCATCAGCCATGCGTTTTCCTTGTGTCCTAAACTGTCCAACTCTTTCTGCAGCCTCCCCACTTCCTCAATATCACCTGCCCATCCAATCATCATTGTATCATCTGCAAACCTAGTAAAACTGCAGTCAGGTCAGATAGTTCACGTAAATGGCACTTTCTGACTACCTAAGGACTGTCCACAATTGAAAAGGCACAACGCTCAAGATGCTTGACCCATTTAGGTTTAAGCAGTGGCTTGACTGGAATTACACCTGCAAAGTCTTCACTCCTTGCACCACTGGCACTGGCACCCTGCCCACCATTTTATTATGAATTTACCCCATTATGGTGATGCAGAACTTGATGGCGCACGATCCCAGTCTATTAATGGCAATCTGTCTCAATGCTGACTGTGTGGTGCTCACACCAACTAATGTCATTGTGTGTTGAAGACAACAGAGAGAGGTGTGGGGAGGGGATGTCGATCATAAATGACCGTATGACTGTCACTGAGGGCTGACACCTGCCGGAAAAGCCCCAGATGTACTTGTGTCTGTTGTCAGCGCTGCAGGCAAGGTCAGTCTTTCAGTGAGTCATCTCAAAGAAACTGATGGGCCTGGAGAGTGTTCCTGGCTGAGCACTCAGATCCTGTTTGTACCAACTAGCAGAGGTATTCACATACCACTTCAGACTCTCCCTCCAGAAGCCGAAGTCCCAACCTGATTCAAGAAGGCCATGATCATCCTCGTAAGTGAGAAAGCACATGGAACGTGCCCTTATAGATGATGAAGTGCTTTGAGAGGCTGGTTATGGCCTACACTAACTCCAGTCTCCCAGCCTGACCTGCTGCCCTATAATGTGCCGACTGATGTAACAGGTTCACAACAGATGCCATACCCGAGCCTGCACGCATCCCTAGAAAATCTGGTCAACAAGGACACCTACACCAGACTCCTGCTCATTGACTAAAGCTCCACATTCAAAATTATTATCCCTTACAGTCTAATCCCAAAATTCCACGACCTTGGTCTCGGTTCCTCAGGCTTTTGACACACAATCGTGAAGATAGGTAAAATCACCTCCTCCACAATAACAATCAACAGTAAAGCTGCTAAAGGATGTGTTCTCAACACCCGACAACACTCCCTGTACACCCACGGCTGTACCCTCAGCCCCCTTCGGTATTCCAGCTACACTCACGGCTGTGACCTCAGCCCCTTAGTGCGTTCCCTGCAAACCCACGGCCGTGCCCTCAGCCAAGCACTGTACTCCCAGTACACCCACCGTTGTTTCTGCAGCCCACTACTGTTCTCCCTGTACACCGACGGCTGTTTCCTCAGCCCCCTAATGTCCTCCCTGTACATCCACGGCTGTGTCCTCAGCCCCCAGCTCTACTCCATATACACCCACGAATGTGTCCTCAGTCCCCTAATGTCCTCCCTGTACAACCACGGCTGTGTCCTCAGCTCCCAACTCTACTCCATGTACACCCACGGCTGTGCCCTCAGCCCCCTACATACTCCCTGTACAGCCACGGCTGAGTTTCCAAATTCCAAACAACGCCAGCTACAAAGTCGCTGATGACATCACTATAGCAGTACGGATATCAAACAACAACACGCCAGAATCGAGAAAGGTAATAGAGAGCTTGGTGGCATGATCTGTTGATAATGACCACTCTGTCTAATCCGGTAAACGTAAAGGACTGATCAATAACTTTGAGAAGAAAGGAGGGGAACACACCCCATCGACATCAACCGTTTGTGGGAGTGCAGAGCATCAAGTCCCTCGGAATTATGATAACTCACAAACAGTCCTGAACTTCTCACATAGGTCCGATGGTCCGGAAGGTTCAACAATGCCTCTCCTTCCTCAGGTGATACAGGAAAATCAGCATGCACTACTTCTACATATGCAGCATTGAGAGCGTATTGTCCGGTAGATAAAAGCCTGGTACAGCAACTGCTCTACTCAGGATTGTTAGAAACTACAGAAGGTTGGGTGCACAGCTCTGACCAACACAGACTCTAACATCCCAACGATCGATTCCATTTACATGGCTCGTTGCCACAGAAAGGCTGCCAACATCTACCCCAGATTACTGATGGAAGCGAGACAGGAAATAGCTGGGGCATTAACAGATATCCTTGAACACAGCTAATGTCCCGGAAGACTGGACAATTGTTAATCCTCTTGTTTAAGAAAGGTAGTAGGGATAATCCAGTCAATTATAGACCGGTGAGACTGATGTCAGCGGTAGGGAACCTGCTAGAGAAGATACTGAGGGATAGGATCTACTCTCATTGGGATGAAAATAGCCTTATCAGTGATAGGCAACAAGTTTTTGTGCAGGGAAGGTCATGTCTTACCAACTCAACAGAATTCTTTGAGGAAGTGACAAAGTTGATTGATGAGGGAGAGAAAGTGAGGACTGCAGATGCTGGAGATCAGAGCTGAAAATGTGCTGCTGGAAAAGTGCAGCAGGTCAGGCAGTATCCAAGGAGCAGGAGAATCGACCTTTCAGGCATAAGCCCTGAAGAAGCCCTTCATGAAGAAGGGCTTATGCCCGAAACGTCGATTCTCCTGTTCCTTGGATGCTGCCTGACCTGCTGCGCTTTCCCAGCAACACATTAACAACTCTGATGAAGGAGAGACTGTAGATGTCAAGTACATGGACTTCAGGAAGGCGTTTGGAATGTTTCCCCAAGGTCGGGTTATGGAGAAAGTGTCGTCACATGGTGCGCTAGCGACGTGGATAAAGAACTGGCTGGTCAACAGGAGGCAGAGAATAGTAGGGGAAGGGAGTTTTGCAAAATGGTGAACTATGACTAGTGGTTCCATTTGAGATGTTTCTGGAAAGATACATGAATGGGAAGAGAGCAAATGGATACAGATCCTTAGAAAATAGGCGACAGGTTTAGATAGAGGATTTGGATCGGCGCAGGCTCGGACCATCGAATGGCCTGTTTCTGTGCTGGAATGTTTTGTTCTAAAATTACCAAAGACCCATCAAACCCCAGTAATGGTCTCCCACAACCTCTTCCATCAGGCTAAAAGATATGGAAGCTTGAAAACACAGAGCAGCTGGCTCATTAAAAGTTTCTTCCTGACTGTTATTAGACTGATGAATGTACTCTCTAATCTCAGATAATCCTGATCTTGTTCATGTTGATCTCGCCTCGCGCATGCGCTGTGCAGCGTAACCTATATGCCTCTCAGACATATTTTATAGCCATCGTTCTGCACATCCTTGCTTACTATGATCTGCCTTTACACCTTGTTACAGCTCAAAGTAAATGCTCATCTTCCTCCCCACAGCTCTCTCCGAGCTCTCTCTGGTCCTCACCCCCAGCACCTCCCATTCCCATCCTCAGCTCACTGTGACCCTGTCCTCAGCTCCCTGTGTGCTTTGTCTCTTACTATTTCTCTCACATTATCTGTTTCCCTGTCTTTTCCTTTGCTCTGTCTTTTGTTTCTTTCCCTGAACTTACTATCTCCCTTTCTCCCTGTCCATGTGACTGTTTGTTTCTTGTTTTGTTTCCTTTCTCTGTTTTACTGACTGTCATTCTGTTTGCCTCACTGTGTTCTCTCTCTCCTTATATGTGTCTGTCTATTTCTCACTCGTTGTGACGGTGATGGCATCTCTATTCTTTTGAAGCATGTGATGGCTCTTTGGTTGGATGTTGGCAATAAAATAAACTCATTTGTGTTTTGCTATCTTAAACATAATTTAAATTTATTGGTTAAATTTCAATTGTTTTCAAAACAGCAACCAGAACTTGGATCTCCATTTAACAACCAATTGTTACATCTAAATATTTTGGAACTGCCTTCTCCCAGTGCTCTGCATACTGGCAACTGAAAGCATTCTATTCTTGTGCATAATTGTGTGACGGTAACAGCTCTTCCCAGGACCATAAGAAACTACAGACGGTTGTGTGCACAGCTCAGACTATCATGGAGGACAACCTTCCATCTATTTACACTTCTAATTGTCAGCGAAAGGCTGGCAACATCAAATATCTCTCCAAAACCAGTAGTGGTCTCCTGCAACCTCTTCCAAAAGGGAGGAGATACAGAGGCATGAACACATGGACTCGTATGCTCAGGAACACCTTCTTCCCCACCCTAATTACACTGGCGAATTGGAATCTCGAACTTTTCAAATAATATTAATGTTGCGAAAGTCACTCTTGCTTTGCACATCTCTAGTGCAGCTGTCACCTTGTATGCCTCACCCTGTCTTAGTGCCATTGAGGCTCAAGGTCTTCTCAAGGGCAATCAAACAAGTGAACTAATGCTGGCCCAGCCAGCGATACCTATATCCCATTAATAAATATAAGAAGATGACAACACTCAGGGAAGACAGACAAGTGGGATCAAATTGCTTTAAACATGATCTTAGATATATATACTTTCCCTGAGTATCTGAAAGTAGAGTGTTCCTACAAAACCTTTCATAAGCTGATATGGCGTAAAGCGAAATAGCATTAATTTATGTGGGAAAATAAATCATCTTTCTTGGTATAAGTGAAAATCCTCTTCGGATTTCTTTTGTTTCGTGAAAGAAGGATGTAATGGAGGTTTTTCGGAAAGGGTAGTGGCAAAAAGCGATTATTTGAAAAGCGGGGTATACATTACCGGCATGGGCAAGATATTCAGGAAGATGGGAAAAGTCAAAAATAAATGAGGTGGATCTCACCTTTTATTTCCATCTCAGCAGATCGTCATTCCTGTTGTTTGCTCTTTTTCTTCTATCTCTCTCTTTCTCTATCGATTTAGCTCACTCCTCCCTTTCAAAGCAGACTTCCCTGTCACCAGCATTATTCACACTATTTTCCAACTCGTTTCAGTTCAGGAAAGCTCCCAGCGCTTTCTGTTCTTTGCTTTGCATTTCTTATGCAATTTCAGATCTCCAGCATCTTCTTTTATTTGGTTTAAGCTTCAAATTTTTTATTCCATGGGAAGTCGGCATCTCTGCCAGGGCAGCATTTGTTAATCATCACTAATTGTCCTGATTGTGAGGCCATTCCACAAGTCAATATAAAAGCAAGCACATTGATATGGGTCAGAAGTCACACTTAACCCAGACCGGATAGTAACATTAAATTTCTTTAAAGTCATCAGTGAAACAGCAAGATTTTCAAACAAAATCTGGGTTTTTAGGTTGTTTTTCATGAAATGCACTTTATTCCAATTCTTATCATTTTTATTTAAGTTCTGCCATCAGCTGTGGTAGCACTTGAAACAAATCGCTTGAAACAATGACTTTCGTTTAATAAGCTTTGCTCCTGAATTACATCCAGCGACATTCCTACTCTGATACATTGTCCTAATCATGAAGTAACGTTCGAGACAAGAACAATTTTGTGATTGAAATACTTGTAACTGGAAAAGTGGCCAGAAGAGTGTTTGAAACATAAAGTCTGAACTTTACCAACGTGCAGACAATGGTTTGTTCAAACACAGCACTGACGCAGAGGTGGAGACTGGAGATATTATGAGCTGGTCGTGGACAGGGTTCGTGACAGAAAGAACACGAGACATAAATCAATTCAGGGCCAAAAGGGATCTTGAGGTTGTCCACAGTTTTGTTCTCAGATGTTTGTAAGGGGGTGATCTGCATTTCAGATGAATGAAGACAGCAATTTGAATTGAAGATAATAGTTTCTTTCTTTGACAAATATGGATAACAGCAATTGCAATGAAGTTCAAAATTGTTTATAGGATTAATGAATGGACAGATGTAGAAAACACCAACAATAGCGAGAATAGGTTAGTAACACACCCTCCACCCCGCCCAAAATAATGATCAGTACCGCTAATATGCGATATGGTAGAAATTCCCAACAGAGAAGAATTTTGAAAAGTCCCAAGGAAAGCCTCCTCTCCATTGGTTTAATTATCCAGTCCATTATTCTCAGATTCAGATCTGTCCTCTCCACGTCTGTGCAGCTGCTGATCTCGGTTACTGTTGGAGCTGATGCATCTGCTCCGACACTGGGATAGCGCATTGAGTGAAGTCCCTCACCAATAGGAGAGGGAAAACCTCCAGTGACACAGTTACAATGCATGGAAACTGACATCAATCGCGGTCACTGAGCAAACAGTTCTAGCTTTCAATACAGCACATTCAGTTCACAATATAACTGGACTGGACTGGATGCTGACATCGCTGGCTATTGGTCACATCTCCCATCACTAATTGCTCTAGTCAAGTCAGTTGTGAGGGAGAATTATGGATGTTTTCTGATCGCAGGCTAGATGACTCTGCTCTGTTGTACGTTTGCAATGCTGTCACCATCTTAGCCCGAATTTTCACCGCTCCACAAAAAAAGAAACACAATCAGGATGTTGTTACTGTGCTGATCTCTCCTCCACGGGAAGCAACGCCAGCCAACACACTGTCACTGGGTGCAGTTGCTCTGCACATAGACAGGAAGTGTGGACTTCTCTGAATGTTCCTCTCCCTGCTCTAATAAAGAAACGTTGGACCTTCAATTCATAATATGCTTGAGTAATTAATTTATACAAATGGACAAACATTTTAATGCAGTTTTATTTGCTATAAAGCAGTAATTTTTACGCTTTTTCTCCTCAGTCCCAAACCAAAAGTGAACTTATTCATTAAGACTTTTGAATTGATGAGTCAGGTTTGGCTGGGAGATAGGGCGGAATGGGGGCAGTGGCTGTGGAGACTGCATGGGGAGTACAATGATATTCCACATGTCATCAACACTCTTAACGTCAGATAGAATAAAATATAGTTCATAACAAGGATATTTTATATTTTATATACACACCATTTAATCATTGGGAATACAGATTGAGTAGAGTCACCGCACCTGAAGCATTAACATTGATTTCTCTTCATAGCTACTGCCAGACCTGCTGAGCTTTCCCTCCAACGTCTGTTTTTGTTTGAGGTTGATCATATTGTTCATATCTTGCAGGATGCTTACAATTAAAAACAGATACTAATAACAAAATGTGTAGGGCTATGGGGACAATACAGGAGAATAATAGTAGAGATATCGCTCATTCCAAACTGGAAGAGACAATGGGCTGAGTTTTCACCACCTTTTTTGTAATAATTCTATGTTATGCATTGAAAGCATTTGTAGAGTGGGGAGACAAGCTTGTTCAATGAATGACACAGAGTGTTCCATCATCAATAATCTATCCCTATTATTTCATGAACTTCAGCTGCCTGTAAAATATATTTTTAAAAAATAGATCTCCTGAGATTTATAGGATGTTCAGAATTGTTTTAACTTTCTATCTTAAAGAAGAAGCAGATTTCGGTTGTAATTCAGGTGTCACAGGAATACCAACTGAAATAGAACGAGAAATGACCACATTGTCCAAATATTACCAACTTCAACGTGTAGACCTGTCAAGAAACATGAAAGATAGAGATAATGGAAACATGAAATATATTAATAGAAATTGCTGGAGAAACGAAAAAGATGAGGAAGTATATGCAGAGAGCAACAGAATTAACGTATGTCATACGATGTGACACTGTTCTGAAAAGTCATATTAAAATCAAAGGTCAATTTTTTGCATCTCTGCTCAGATGTTGCCAGATTACTGAGTTTCGCTCCAGCTCTTTTGATTTCTTTCTTCTTTCTGAACTGTGACAAAAAATGTCTGATCTGAATGATAAAAACAAAATTGTTATCTCAGTTGAATCTTGAGTAATTTGTTATGGAAATTAAATGATAATTTACAAAGTTCCTATGTTTGACAGGGCTCTAAATATCGATGACGTATTGTATGGTGAGAACTTGTGATGAAAATGTTGAAACAAAACAGAAGTTGCAGCAACTGCTCAGTAGGTCTGGGAGCATCTGTGCAGAGAAATCAGAGTTAACGTTTCAGGTCCAGTGCCCCTTCCTCAGAACTGATGGGAATACGGAAAATGTTGGTTTATATGCAGAAAAGACTGGATGGTGAGATTGGATGAGAAACCATCACTATTCAAGAAAATCGTGATCTGGAATTCATTCAAAATTAAGAAAGGATTTCTTGTACTCTCTCTTCTATCGCTTGGTCCTTGTTCAGGTTGTACATGTACTATATATTTCTAAATCTCCATGAGTCCACGTCCATCCTGCAGATGAAACATTTCGTCAGCTCTGGCTATTGCAGGGAATGTTACAAAGAACAGTGCCACACAAAATGCTAATGTTCCAGCGCCAGATGCCAAACCCAGTTTATCCTAATTTATAAATAAAACATGCAGAAGGGCGGAGTGTAAAAAGTGAATTCAACTCTTTGTCGAAGATTCTATTTGTGGCTCCCTCATAAAATGTGTTAATTACATCAGTCATGAATTCACCAAAATGGGGAAAGCAAGAAACTGGAATTGTCAAATAATCCTCTGAATAACATCTGGAGAACAGGAAGGAAATCACGGCTTGTTTGTGATATTCAGAAATGACGATTGTGAGAATGTGAAGGTGGGGAGCAGTGAAATGATGATCAATGTTGTGGATGACACAAAGATGGGCTGGGGGTGGGTCACAGTCAGGAGGGAAGTGTTAGGCTACAGGAGGATAGAAAGAAATTATTCAGATAGCCAGATCAATGGCCTGATGAAATTTAACACCGATAAATTGGGAAGATGCAAGTCAGAAGTAACAAGACAAGTAAGTACTCAAAAGTGAGTATGAAAGAGGATGGCTAAATTTGCTCGTTTTTTCTTTGTAGCAGGAAAGGTTGAGGTGGGAATATGGTACAGGTGTACAAGAGCATAAGGGGAATGGAGAGGATGAACAGACAACAGCTGTTTTCCTTAGTCAAAGGATCAAATAATAAGGGACACACTTTTAAAGAGAAAGGGAGGGGTTTGAGAGAGAATTTGTGGAATGTGTTTCGAACTGAGAGGGTAGCCTGAATCTGGAATGCGATGTCTAGGAATGGGTAAGAAAGGCATTACAGAGAAAGCATTTGGCCTCAGATCATGAAGTAGAATCAGTCTGAATGTTAATTCTGGCTACTACTTGCCAAGGACACAAGCAGCAGAACAGTTTTAGACCATCCACCGAACAGCATTTCATGGCTCATCACTGCAATAAATAGGAATTTATTGGAATTTTTAATAACGGCATGGTGAACATTTAGTGAAATGTCAATATTCGCAAAGTCTGGGACAATCACACTGACAACAGATATATTGGAAGAGGAGTTCAGAGGATTTTTGTCAGTGTTTCTTAGAATAACACATTGTGCAACTGGCGAGGGACGTAACTGTCTCAGAGCGACTGTTGTGTGATAAAACTTAGTGAATGAGTTATGTCACCTGGAGACATCCTCCGGGAAATTGTGATGAAGTGCAGTTTAAAGAAATATAAAGTTTTAAAGTGAATCACAGAAAGGACAAGCTACAAATAGAAACAAAAATAGCCAATTACATGGGTTGGAGAGGAGAACTGACCAAGATAAACAGGCTGAACAGACTGAAATATGTGCCTGTAAATGAACAGTGGAAAACATTTGAAGGAACAGTGTAAAATACTCAACAAAAGGACATTCCACTGAAACAGACAAAAACTCAGCAAGAAATCCCCACCGGTGCCTCACTCAGGACAAACTGGATCGTATTAGATTTTGAGGCTGAGAAGATCACCACAAAATACTTAAAATCCTGAAGTGAGAGAGAGTTTTAGAGTAAGTTTTAAAGGGATTGCAATGGGTCTGCTAGCAGGAGGAGGGCAATGGGAAGGGGAATCGTTGTCATGGTTTATTGACATGATACGAACAGGGAAAGGTGAAGGTGCTGGAGGTGGTGAGAGTGTTACAGAGAGTGGTCAGGGCCTGAACGGTGTTACAAAGTCAGTACGAATTGCTGCAGCTGGGGGGTTTGCAGAGGTAGGAGGGACATATGTATTTTTATATATTCATTCAATGGATGTGGGTGTCACTGCCTTGACCAGCATTCTTTGACCCAATGCTAATTTCCCAGAGATTGTTGGGCCCTGGTGGATAAATATAATACTTTCCTGGACACAGGTGAAGGGCTGAATGACTGGAGGATCGCTAATGTCGTTCTTTTGTTCAAGAAGGGCAGCAGTGATAGGCCAGGTAATTACAGAGCAGATAGTCTGACAGCAGCGGGAGGGAAATTATTGGAAACAATTCTGAGGATGAATCGACACTTGCAAAGGTAAGGATCAACTCGGTTTAGTCATCACGGATTTGAAAGAGGAAGATACTGTCTGAGGAATTCAGTTCAGTTTTTTTGAAATGATGCTTAAGTATATTGATGAAGGCAGTGCAGATGATGTGGTTTACATGGACTTGACTAAGTCCTTAAACAAGATCCAACATGGAAGGCTGGTTCAAAAGGACTGGGTTCCAAGGCAAGTTGGCAAATTGGATGGAAAATTTGTGGATAGAATACGTTCACCACCAGGTGTACCACAGGGAACTGTGCAGGAACAATTGAACATTAATAACTCGGATGTGAAAGCAGAAGGTATCATTAGTCGGTTTGCAGATGACATGAAAGGTGAGGGTGTTGTTCACAGTGAGAAGGATGGTCTCTGTCTGCTGTCCGATGTCGATCGGATGATAATCTAAGCAGAGTTTAGTTCTGATTGAAGTGAGGGAATACTCTGTGGGAGGTACGATAAGCGAAGGACAGACATAATAAACGGTAGGTCCTTGCGGAGTACTGAGGAATACAGGGACCTTGGTGGACAAGTCCATAGATCCCTGAAGGTGTCAGAACAGGTTGACAGGGTGGGAAAGGCATCTCAACTGGGAGCGGGAGATGGACTCATATCCTGATGGGGTGAATTGCTAGAGCTGCTTGAGAGGATGTAACCTGGTCTGGCAGGGTGTTGGACCTTAAATAAACGTAAGGGCAGTAAGAATATTGAGGTTGGTACACGAGTTAAAGACAGCAATTTCAGTCGACAAGGCAGGCATGAACATAGCAGGGAATGGGGGAAAACTGATGATTAAACTGGATTTATTTCAATGCAAGGGGCCAGACAGCTTAGGAAGATGAACTCAGGGCATGGATTGGAACATGGGACTGGGATATTATAGTTATTACAGAAATACAGCTGAGGGAGGGGCAGGACTGGCAGTTCATTGTTTCAAGGTAGAGATGCTACAGGAAGGGGAGGCAAGAGACGACGTGTGGTGGTGGGTTTTGATTGCATGAAGCATCACAGCAGTACTTAGAGAGGATATTCCTGTGGGATCGCCCAGTGAAGCTATGTTAGTAGAACAGAGAAGTAAGAATGGGTCATCACTTTGATACGATCGGACTGCTGACCCCGAATAATCTGTGGTAGACTGAGGAACAAATGTGCCGGGACATCTTAAATATCAACCATAATAAGAGGGCTGTTTTGGTACAGTTTATGAACTTTCCAAACCTAGACTGGGACTGCCAGTGTTCAGTGTTTGCAAGGGAGGAGTTTGGTAATTGTGTTGCAGAAAACTCCCAATCAATATGTAAATGGCCTGAAAAGAGAAAGGGGCAAAACCTGACCTCCCCTTGGGAATTAAGGTAGGGAAAGGGACTGAGATGTGAGTGGGAAAGCATTTTGCCAAAGTGACCACAGTTCTAGTAGTTTGAATACAGCTTTGGAAAAGGACAGGCCTGGTCCACAAGTGCAAGTTATAAAATGGAGCCTGACCAATCTTGATTGTATTAGTCAGGAACTTACAAAATGTGATTGGGGAAGGGAATTATTTACAGGGAAAGGGAAGTTTGGAAAGTGAGAATATTTTAAAAGTGAGATAAACTGATCGATCAGCACCAGCATTTTCCTGTTTGTGGGCAGGTCAATGCTGACAGCATTCGGAAACACTGGCTGTCCATTGAGGGTCTGGTCAAGGAAAAGGGGGCACATGTCAGGTATAGCCAGCTGGATCAAGGGAATCCCTGAGGATATACAGGGGCTGTAGACTACACTGAGTAGAAAACAGGAATGGAGAAAGGCTAAATGAAATAGCCTCAGCAGAGAAGGAAAGGGGAATCCAAAAGTGATTGTATCAGTATGTTAAGAATGCATAAGTAACTAAGGACAAAATAGTGTCCATTAAAGATCAATGCGGCAATCGATGTGTGGAACTGCAGGATATTTGCTCAGATCCTAAACAATTTTTTCACGTCAGAAATTACTGTGGACAAAGACTGGGGAACTCGGGGACAAGAGTAATACATTAGACCACAATTGGAGTACTCTGCAATTCCAGTCTCTCTGCTACAGGGAGGATGTTGTGAAACTTGAAAGGGCTCAGAAAAGATTAACAAGATATTGCCCGGGTTGTTGCTGAATAAGCTGGGGTGACTATCACTGGAGAATCGGAGACTGAGGGATGACGTTTCAGAGGTTTATGAGGGGCATGGATAGGATAAACATTCAAGGCCTTTTCCCAGAAGTTGGGGAGTCCAAAGCAAGATAGCATACGTTTAAGTTAGAGGTGAATGGTTTACAGAGGGACTGAAGGGACAGCTTCTTCACACACATGGTGATGTGTGTATGGAATGAGCTGAGAGAGAAAGTAATGGAGACTGATACCTTTTAAATGTTGTAATTGTATCTGGATGGGCATCTGAATAGTAAGGGTGGAGACGTATGTGGGCCAAATGCTGTAAAAGGGAATGGATTTATTTAGATCTTCTGGTAAGCCTGGACGAGTTGGGGACTGAAGGGTCTGTTTCTCTGCTGTTTCTCTCTATGACTTGAAAAGAGTGCATGTTATAAAAGAGGTGGTGCAGGAGTGGGTTTTAAAACACAAGGCAATGGCAAGTCCCAGAACCTGATTAAGTGTATCACAGGACACTGTGGGATGCTAGGGAAGAAATTGTGGAGGCCCTAGCAAAGGCATGTGTACCACTGACAGCCCTGTGTGATGGGCTGGCAGGCTGGAGGGTGGCATCATGGACAGTGAAGGAGGTTTTCTGAGATTACAAAGGGATCTTGATGGAGGGAGTGAATGGGCTGAAAAACTAGAGATGGAATTCAATCTAAATAAATATGACGTAATGCATTTTGTAAAACAAACAAGGGTAGAGCTTATACAATTAAATGTTAGGGCCTCGGTTAGTGTTTTAGAGCAGAGGGTCCTCCGGGTTCGGGTACATAATTCTTGAAGCTTGCATCACAGGATGGAAGAGACAGTGCTTTGCATGCCTGACTATTGCTCAGTTCATTGAGTGGAGGATTTGGGACGTCATGTTGAGATTGCACAGACATTTGCAAGGCCTGTTCTGCAATACTCTGTACAGTTCTGGTCGCCCAGTTAACAGGGAAGATATTATTAAGCTGCAGGGCATTCAGAAGAGATTTCCCAGGATATTGCTGGGTCTGGAAGGCTTGAGTTCGGAAAAAAATGAATGGATAGGCTGAGTCTTTTTTCACTGGAGCTTGGAGGTTGAGACATGATGCTATAAAGGTTTATGAAAAAAATGATTTATCGATCAATTTTATGGTAGTTGCCTTTTCCTCAGAATGGGGGAGTCTCAAGAGGAGGGGCCACATTTTTAAGGTTAGAGGAGAGAGATGTTCAAAAAATAGATATGGGCAATTTGCTACACGGAGGGTGGTTTGAGTGTGGAATGAACTTCCTGAGAAAGGGTTTGATGTGGGTACAATTACAACGTTTAAAAGATATTTGGATAAACAGATGAATAGGGAAGGGTTGGAGTGATATGGGCCAGCAACAGGCAGCTGGGAAGAGTTTAGTTTTAAATTATGGTGGTTATCAACTGAAGGGTCAGTTTCCATGCTGTATGGCTCTATGACAAGAATATGGTTTGATTCCATTATTGAAGAAAGGATCAGGGCTGGGTCCACTGATTTGCATCATCTACATAAACAATTTGGTTGAAAATATAGGAGTGATTGTGCAAACGTTTGTTGATGATCAAATGAATGGTGTAGTGGGCAGTAAATACGGTTATCAAAGGGGATCTTGACCAACTGGGCCAGTGGACAAAGGAATGAAAGATGGAGTTTAATTCAGGTGTTGGAGTTTGTTAAGACACACCAGGGAGGACTAACACAGTTAATGGAAGGAGTCTGGCCAGGGTTGTTGAACAGAGAGAGAGAGAGAGAGAGAGACCAGGGGATGCAAGTTACATTGTTCCTCGGAAGTGGCATCACAGGTGGACAGGGTGAGGAAAGCGACATTTGGCACATTTGCCAACATTGGCCAGCACTTTGTTACATACGTTGGAGATATTTGTAACATTGTCCTAAATATTTCCCTTGGGCAGAGGAGGCCACGGGTGACCCTAAGAATAGTGAATAACCAAGGGTAGGTGAGTCCAAAACTAGAGGGTATAAACAGGAGGTGATAGAGATCAAGGATTTAAAGAGGGAGCTGAGAGGGATCATTATCCACAGAGGATGGTGTAAAGATGGAACAGACTGCCTCAGGCACATGGGAGAAACAAGAACAATTACAGCATGGAAAAGACATTTGGGCAGGTTTATGGATAGGGCTTCAAACTGACAGAGAGGATGCTGGGACAGGGTCCAGGTGAAAGGAGCTTTCCAAATACAAAGAGAAAAGGTGAAGTAATGGAGCAACATGAGAATGTGGCTGAAAGGAACAAAATGGGGACAGAGTTTAACTAAAACTGTACATCAGTGAATAGGTTTGTGACAGAAAATTGTGGGAAAGAGTAAATTGTGATTTTTTAAAAAATGGACGAAGTCTTATCAATAAGGTAGATGGATTTCTGACACTGAGATAAAAAAAAGACTTAGACACCAGAGAGACGTGGTTACAGTGCGAACAATAGATGGACATAAATATTCAATGGATCACAACCTTGTGCAAACTCAGGCAAAATGGGTAACACTAACAATAATGGGTAAGAAAGGCATCACATAGAAAGCATTTGGTCTGAGATCATGAAGGAGAGTCAGTCTGAATGTACATTCTGGCTACTACTTGTCAAGGACACAAGCAGCAGAACAGTTTTAGCCACCGAACAGCATTCTATTGCTCATCACTGCATTACACAGGAACTGATTGGAATTTTTTTAACAAACACATTGTGATAATTAGGGAAATTTCAATATTCCCATAATCTGGGACAGTCACACTGACAACAGGAATATTGGAAGAGGAGTTCAGAAAAAAAAAAAATCAGTGTTTCTTTGAATAACAAATTGTGCAACTGGCTAGGGACATAACTGTCTCAGAGCGACCATTGTGTGATGAAACTGAGTGAATGAGTCATGTCACCTGGAGAGATCCTCATGGAAATTGTGATAAAGTGCAGTTTAAAGAAATATAAAGCTTTAAAGTGAATCACTGAAAGGACAAGCTACAACTAGAAACAAAAATAACCAATTACATGAGTTTGAGAGGAGAACTGACCAAGGTAAACAGGCTAAACAGACTGAAATCTGTGCCTGTCAATGAACAGTGGAAAACATTTGAAGGAGCAGTGTAAAACATCAACAAAAGGACATTCCATTGAAACAGAAAAATCCTCAGCAAGAAATCCCCATCGGTCCTTCACTCAAGTAAAAAGGATCATATTAGATTATCGGGCTTAGAGGATCACCAAAAAGTACTTAAAATCCTGAAGTGAGAGAACGTTTAAGGAGTAAGTTTTAAAGGGATTGCAAAGAGTCTGCTCGCAGGAGGAGGTCAGATGGAATAGGGAATAATTGTCAAGGTTTTATGTCAGAAAAGGAACCAGGAGAGCTGAAGGTGCTGGAGGTGGTGAGAGTGTTACAGAGAGGGGTCAGGGCCTGAATGGTGTTCCAAAGCAGGTACGGATTGCTGCAGCTGGAGCTGTTTGCAGAGGTAGGGAGGGACATAGGCATTTTTATTCATTCATTCATGGGATGAGGGTGTCACTGATTGGACCAGCATTCTTTGCCCCACTGCTTATTACCCAGAGTATAGAACAGAGTTAATCATATTGCCGTGGGTCTGGTGTCACGTCCAGGCCAGACCATGTTAGAATGTCAGATGTTCTTCTCTCAAGGACGTAGGTGAACCAGATGAGTACTTCCTAGTGGTCAACAATGCTTTTATGGTGGCCTCACAAATATCCTGTACAGCCAAAACATGATGTCCCAATTTTTACTCTCAATGCTCTGCCCAATGAAGGTAACCATCCCAAACGCCTGCTTCACCAACCTGTCTGCCTGTGACACCACTTTCAAAGAACTGTCTACCTGCATCCCTGGGTCTCTGACTGACAACACTACCCAGGGCCCGAACATTAACTGTCCAAGTCCCACCCTGGTTTGTTTCACCAAAATGGAACACTTCACATTTATCTCATTAAACTCCATCAGCTATTCTTCAGCCCACTATCCCAGAAGGACTGTCCATCCTGTTGTAACACAGATAACCTTCTTCACTGTCCACTTTGCCACATATTTCAGTGTCACCCAAGAAGCTTACTTACCACAAAACCAATATTCCCATCCAAACCATTTATCCAAATGACAAACAACAGGGGACCCACTCCACCGCTGGTCACAATTTTGTATCCAGTTGACGAGCTCTTCCTGAATGCCATGTCCTTCTACAGTGATCTGAACATATTACCCAGTTTACCATACGGATCGTAGAACACAAAACAGTACAGCACAAGACCCTTCGGCCACGATGCCATGCCCATCTTTTACCCGACTGTAAGATCAAACTAACCTACATACCCTTCATTTTGCTATCATCCATGTGCCTACCCAAGAGTCTGTTAAAATGTCCCGTTCCACCCACCCACCACTCTCTGTGTAAAGCACCTACATCTGAATTCTCCCCTTACCCATCCTCCAATCACCCTCAAATTATGCCCCTGGTACCATGTATGCCATTGAATAAAGAGTTCTCTCACTGTTCACCCTATCTATGCCTCGCACCATCTTGTTCACCTCTCCCAAGTCACCCCTCGCCCTTCTTCACTCCAATGAGAAAAGCCTTAGCTCCCTCAACCTTTCTTCATAAGACATGCCCTCCAGTACAGGCAGCATCCTGGGAAATCTCCTCTTTACCCTCTCTAAAGCTTCCATATCCTTCCTGAAATGAAGGGACGAAACCTGAACACAATATTCTAAATGGGATCTCAACAGGGCTGCATAGAGCTGTAGCATAACCTCACGCCTTCAAACTTAATCCCCCAGCGAATGAAAGCGAATACAACATATTCCTTCTTAACAACATTATCAGCTTGGGTGGCAAATTTGATGGATCTCAGGTCATGAAATCCAAGATCCATCTGTTCCTCCACACTATCCAGTATTCTGTCTTTATCCCTGTATTCTGCATTCAAGTCTCACCTTCCAAAATGAATCACTTCACACTTTTCCTGATTTGACTCCATCGATCACTTCTCAGCCCAGCTCTACATCCAGTCAATGTCCCGTTGCAACCTACAACAGACCTCCACACTCTTCACTACTCCACCAACCTTCATGTCATTGGCAAACGTACTAACCCACTCTTCCACTCACACATCCAAGTCATTCATAAAGTCACAACGAGCAGAGGTCCTGTAACCTCTCTCTGCAGAAACCCACTGGTCACTGAGCTCCAGGCTGAATGATTTCCATCTGTCATCACCCTCTGTCTTCTATGGGCCAGGACTTCTGTATCCAGACTGGCAGGTTTCCCTGTATCCCATGTAATGTACTTTCTCAATGAGCCATAAATGTGTTTATTCACATTCTCAAAGGATTCAATAAGATTTGTTATGCATGGACTGTCCTTTACAAAGCCAGGATGACTTCCTCTACTCAAACTATGGTTTTCCAAGGAATCACAAATCCCGTCTCTCAGAGTCCTCTCCAATAATCTGCACATCACAGAGAGAAGACTGAGAGGCCTGTGATTCCCAGGAATATCTCGATTCCCTTTCTTGAAAACCTCATGGCTGATTCACCAAACCTGAATATCTCTGGTCTTTGGAAACCTGAGCACCTATTGGAAACTCACACAGACATGGGGAGAATGTGCAAACTCCACACAGATAATTGCCTGGGGCTGGAATCAAAATCGCGTCCCTGGTGCTGGGAGGCAGCAGTGCTAACCACTGAGCCACCGTGCTGCCCCATGTAACTCTCTAGAGCCCTGCTTCTGATCCTTGGTTCCTCAACCTTAGGTTAGCTTCTTCTTCCTCTTGACTAGATGTTCTACTTCGCTTGGAACCTTGTCAAATGCTTAACTGAAGCTCATGTAGACAACGGTGACTGCTCTGCCTTCATCTATCTCTTGGCCAACCCCTCGAAGAATCAATCCAGTTTGTGAAAAACGGTTTCCCACTCACAAAGCCATGCTGACTATCTCTAATCAGCCCTTGACTTTCCAAATATATGTAGCTCCTTTCTCTCAGAATCTCCTCCAACAACTTCCCCAGCACTGGCTCACGGGACTGTAATTTCCTGGCTTTTCCCTGCAACCCTTACGTGATGGAATAACATTAGCCACCTTCCAGTCTTCCGGTAACTCATTGTGTCTGTGGATAATATAAATATCTCTGTTAGGGACACCGCAACCTCTTCCCAAGCTTCCCACAATATTTTAAGATAGACATAATGAGCTACTGAGGATTGATCGACCTTTATTTGTTTTTAAGACTCCAACACTTTCTCTTCTCTGTTGAGGATTCTTTCCAACACATCACTCTTTATTTTCCCAAGTTCCCGAGCTTCCAGGTCTTTCTCCACAGTAACTTCTGACAACACTATCTTGTCCAATATCTCACCCACATCCTGATAGTTAAGGTGCCCTATTCTCTACCAAGTTACTCCTTAGCCCTTATTGAAACTTGTGTAAAGGTTTCTGATAATTCAAATACACCGTATCCTCACTACAGCCACTCCTTCACCCTTATCTACTCTGCCATTTATACTCACACCAATAAAAATACAATCCAACAGGCTCAAATCCACATTGTCTTTTTATTAAGTGTGTTTCTAAGGGTCCAGTTAATGTATTTGACATATCATTTCAAACATATTTCAGCTCCCGACCTACTGTCAGGCTGACACTGTTCGGTTTCAGAGTGGCAGCAGAAATGGTTATGGGAGTTCTTGTTTCTCAGTCTGAAAAAGGTATCTTACAGGTTCACAGGTAATACAGGCTTTGGAATTAAGGAGGGAATGATGTGGGGACTGTATGAGATTATGGACATAGAGATTGCAGTGGTGACTGAAGAACATTATGGAGATAGGGAGTGCTGTGGGGCCTGAAAGGGGCCAAAGAGATCTGGAGGGCTATTGGGCCCGAAGGAGGTTGCACAGATCAGGAGCATCATGGGGACTGAAGCAGGTTACTCTGAATGGGAGGGTCATCGGGTCTGGATGAGATTATGGAGATAGGGAGGGTCGTGGGGCCTTTTGGAGTTTATGGAGTTAGGGAGGTTTGTGGGGAATGATTCAGGTTACATGGATAGGGAGAGTCGTGGGGACTGAAGGAGTTTATGGAGGCAGGGAGGGCTGTGGGGACTGAAGGAGGTTATATAGATATAAGTTTATAGAGATGCACAGTGACTACTGGCATTTAGTGATGCAGCGGGCTGTAGTAACTGGGACGGGGGGGGGCTGTCTTACAGTGATAGGGAGGGTTGTGGAAGATGGAACAGCTGACAGATACAGGGCGGGTTTTAGGAATGGGAGGACTTTACAGGGATTTTGAGGAATGCAGGTATGGGACGTGGTAACAATCACAGGGAAGATTTTGGGAACCTGATCTGAGATGGTTACAGCTGAGAACAGAAGTGAGCCAAACAGTAAGGACAGGCAGGGACAAGGTAGGATTAATAAATTCAGCTGTATTTATTTCAATGCAAGGGGCTGAACAGGAAAGGCAGATTAACCCAGGGCATGGTTAGGAACATGGGACTGGGATCGCATTGCAATTGAAGAAATATGGCTCAGGGATGGCAGGACTGGCAGCTTAATGTTCCAGGATACAAATGCTACAGGAAGGATAGAAAGGGAGGCAAGAGAGGAGGGGGAGTGGTATTTTTGATAACGGATAGCATTACAGGTGAGCTGAGGGAGGATATTCTCAGAAATACATCCAGGGAAGTTATTAGGGTTGAACTGAGAAATAAAAAGGGATGATCACCTTATTAGGATTGTATTACAGACCCTCCAACAGTCAAAGGGAAATTGACAAACAAACTTCTAAGGAGATCTCAGCTATCTGTAAGAATAATAGGGTAGGTATGGTAGGGGATTTTAACTTTCCAAACATTGACTGGGACTGCCATAGTGTTAAAGGTTTAGATGGAGAGGAATTTTTTAAGTGTGTAGAACATAATTTTCTGATTCAGTATGTGGATATACCTACTAGAAAAGGTGCAAAACTTGACCTACTCTTGGCAAATAAGGCAGGGCAGGTGACATGGTGTCAGTGGGGGAGCACTTTGGGGCCAGCAACCATAATTCTATTTATTTTAAAATAGTGATGGAAAAGGATAGACCAGATCTAAAAGTTGATGTTCTAAATTGGAGAAAGGCCAATTTTGACGGCATTAAGCAAGAACTATTGAAAGCCGATTGGCGGCAGATGTTCGAAGGTAAAGGGATGGCTGGAGAATGGGAAGCCTTCAGAAATGAGGTAACAAGAGTCCAGAGAAAGTATATTCCTGTCAGGGTGAAAGGGAAGGCTGGTAAGTATAGGGAATCCTGGATGACTAAAGAAATTAAGCGTTTGGTTCAGAAAAAGAAGGAAGCATTTGTCAGGTATAGACAGGATAGATCAAGTGAAACATGAGAAGAGTATAAAGGAAGGAGGAGTATACTTAAGAGGGAAATCAGGAGGGCAAAACGCGGACATGAGATAGGTCTGACAAATAGAATTAAGGAGAATGCAAAGGGTTTCTTAAAAATATATTAAAGAAAAAAGGGTAACTATGGAGACAATAGGGCCCCACAAAGATCAGCAAGGCGGCCTTTTTTGTGGAGTCACAGAAAATGGGGGAGATACAAAATGAATATTTTGCATCAGTATTTACCGTGGAAAAGCATATGGAAGATATAGACTGTAGGGAAATAGATGGTGACATCTTGCAAAACGTCCAGAGAAACAGAGGAGGAAGTGCTGGATGTCTTGAAACGGTTAAAGGTGAACAAATCCCCAGGAACTGATCAGGTGTACCCGAGAACTCTGTGGGAAGCTAGAGAAGTGATTGCTGGATTTCTTCCTGAGATATTTGTATCATCAATAGTCACAGGTGAGGTGCCAGAAGACTGGAGTTGGCAAAAGTGGTGCTACTGTTGAAAAAGAGTGGTAAAAAGAAGCCAGGGAACGACAGACCGGTGAACCTGACCTCGGCGGTGGGATAGTTGTTGGAGGGAATCCTGAGGGACAGGATGTACATGTATTTGGAAAGGCAAGGACTGATTAGGGGTAGTCAACATGGCTTTGTGTGTAGGAAATCATGTCTCATAAACTTGATTGAGTTTTTTGAAGAAGTAACAAAGAAGATTGAGGAGGGCAGTGTGATAGATGTAATCTATATGGACTTCAGTAAGGCGTTCCACAAGGTTCCCCATGGGAGACTGATTAGCAAGGTTAGAACTCATGGAATACAGGGAGATCTAGCCATTTGGATACAGAACTGGCTCAAAGGTAAAAGACAGAGGGTGGTGGTGGAGGGTTGTTTTTCAGACTGGAGGCCTAAGACCAGTGCAGTGCCACAAGGATCGTTGCTGGGTCCACTACTTTTTGTCGTTTACATAAATGATTTGGATGTTAAGCAGAAGACATACAGTTAGTAAGTTTGCAGATGACACCAAAATTGGAGGAGGTGGAGTGGACAGCGAAGAATGTTCCCTCAGATTACAACAGGATCTGAACCAGCTGAGCCAATGGGCTGAGAGCTCGCAGATGGAGTGAAGTTCAGATAAATGCGAGGTGCTGCATTTTGGGAAAGCAAATCTTAGCACCGCGAGGTGGAGGGAATGTACACACAAAATGAGAGGGGGCACACACACACGCAAAGCAAGGGAGGGACACGCACAAATACACACAGTGAGGGGGATACATGCGACACAGCGAGGGAGGGATACACACGCAAAGCGAAGGAGGGACATGCAAACACACAGTGAGGGGGATACACGCAGTCACACAGCGAGGGAGGGACACACACACACACATACAGCAAGTGATGGGGACACACACATGCAAAGCGAAGGAGGGACAGGCACACATACACGCACACATAAACACAGAGCAAGGGAGAGACGCGCACACACAGGAGGAAGGGACAAACACAATGCAGATACACAATGATGGGCATATGCACAAAGAGCAAGGGAGGGACATACACACACACACACACACACACGCACACACACCCAAGGAACGGACACACACTCACAGAGCAAGGGAGTGACACGCGCACACACAGTTAGAGGCACACACACACACACACACAAAGCAAGGGAGGGACACGCACACACACACACACACAAACACACTGTGGGAGTGACACGCAGTGAGGGTGGGACACACACACATACACAGCGCGAGGGAAGGACACTCACATACACTGCAAGAGGGACACACATACTCACAGCAAGAGGGAGACACGTACACACAGCGAGGGAAGAACACACACATGCGCAAGCATAAAGTTACAGACACACAGCGAGAGAGGGGCACGCACACACACAGCCAGTGAGGGACATGGACAAACACAAACACACAAACACACACACACAGAGCAAGAGAGGGACACGCGCACATACATCGAGGAGGATACACATGCACACACAGCGAGGGAGGGCCACACACACACACGCACAGCAAAAGACACACACACACAGAGCAAGGGGTAACTCACACATACACAGTGAGGGAAGAACACGCACACACACACAGCAAGGGAGGGACACACACACACACAGACAGCGAGAGAGCAAAATGTGCATTAGGAAGCACACAAACACAGACACACACAGCGAGGGAGGGAGGGACAAACACACGCGCACACACACACAGCGGGGGAGGGACACGCGCATGAGGAAGCAAACAAACACAGACACACACAGCGAGAGAGGGAGACACACACACAGTCAGGGAGGGACATGCATACACAGCGAGGGAGGGACACACACAGAGAGCAAGAGAGGGACATGCGCACACAAAGCCAGGGGGGAGACATGCTCCCACAACGAGGGAGGGCCAAGTACACACATGCACACCAAAAGGGGGAGACACACACACACACACACACACACTGAGCAAGGGGGGAAACTCTCAGATACATAGCGAGACACACACACACACACAGAGTGGGGCAGGGACACACACATGCACACACACAGTGAGGAGGGATACACACACACACACACACACACACACACACACACACACACACACACACACACACAGAGTGGGGGAGGGACACGTACACACCCACCAAGGGGGGAACACACACACACACACAGCGAGGGAGACACACACAAACGCACAGCAAGGAAGGGACACACACACACACACACAGAAGGGGGGACACGCAGCGAAGGGACACACACACAGACACAGTGAGGGAAGGACATGCACACGCGCATATACAGAGAGCGAGGGATACATACACAGTGAGGGAGGGACACACACAGAGCGAGGGAGGGACACGCTGAGACACACAGCGAGGGAGGGAGCATGGACACACACAGCGTGGAGTGACATGCACACACACAGCGAGGGAGGGACACACAGCGAAGGAGGGACAAGCACACACACACCGTGAGGGGGAGGGCATGTGCACACAAATTGAGAGGGGGGACACACACACGCAAAGCGAGGCAGGGACATGAACAAATACACACACATACCCAGCGATAGAGGGACACGCACATACACACAGTGACGGAGTTACATGCAGACACACAGTGAGGGAGGGATACACACAGCGAGGGACAGGGATACACACATGCAAAGCGAAGGAAGGACACACACACACACACACAGAGCGAAGAAGGGACACGCAGAGATACACACACACACACACGCGGAGTAAGAGAGGGACACGCACACGCACAGCGAGGGAGGGACACACACACACAGCGAGGAAGGGACATACACGCACGCAGCGAGCGAGAGACACACTCAGCAAGGGAGGGACATGCACAAACACACAGCGAGGGAGGGACACACACACACACGCATGCACACATATACAAACACTCAGAGCGAGGGAGGAACACGCAAACATAGCGAGGGAAGGACATGCACACACAGCAAGGGAGGGACACACACACGGCAAGGGGGAGGGCATGTGCACCGAAAGTGAGAGGGGGCACGCACAGACAGTGAGAGGGGACACGCACTGACACGGCGAGGGAGGGACACACGCACACAGCAAGGGGGACATGCACTCACACAGCAAGGGGTATACCCACAAAGAGCAAGGGAGGGGGACACACACACACACAGCGAGGGGAGAAGCGCACACACAGTGAGGGGGATATAGACAAAGTACAATGGAGGGACACACATACACACACACAGACAGGGGACGCGCACACACACAAAGAGCGAGGGAGTGACACGCGCACACACTGCAAGAGGGACACACATACTCACAGCAAGAGGGACACACACACAGAGCAAGAGAGGGACACTCACAAACACAGCAAGGGGGAGACACATGCACACATAGCAAGGGAGGGCCATGCACACATGCGCACAGCAAGATGGACACACACACACACACACACACACACACACACACACACATACACACACACATACATACATACACACATACACACATACACACACAGCAAGGGAGGGATACGCGCACACACAGCCAGGGCGGGATATGCACATACAGCAAGGGAGGGTAACACGCAAACACACACGGCGAGGTGGAGACACATGCACACACAGCGATGGAGGGACACGCACATACACACTGTGAGGGGGATACATGCAGATACACGGCGAGGGAGGGACACACACAGCGAGGGACTGGGACACACACGCAAAGCAAAGGAGGGACACGCAAACACACACACAGCGAGGGGGATACATGCAGACACACAGCGAGGGAGGGGCACACACACTGCGAAGGACGGGGACACACATGCAAAGCGAAGGAGGGACACACACATCGACACACACACACACACACAAACACAGAGCAAGGGAGAGACGCGCGCACACAGTGAGAAAGGGACAAACGCACACACTTATAGTGAGGGGAATACACGCAGACACATAGTGAGGGATGGACCCGCACATACACTGCAAGGGAGGGACACGCACACACTGCGAAGGAGGGACAAGCACACACATGTCGAGGGGGAGGGCATGTGCACAGAAATTGAGAGGGGGCGCACACACACAGCGAGAGAGGGACACACAGACATGGCAAGGGTGGGACACGCACACACAGCAAGCTGGTCACACACACACACAAGGGATGGACACATACACGCAAAGCAAGAAAGTGACACGCACAGATACATACACACACAAAAACAGAGCAAGGGAGGGTCATGCACACACGCACGCAAGGGACAGACACACACACCCACACACGCAAAGCGAGGGAGGGACACGCACAGATACACACACACAAACACATAAACATAGAGCAAGGGACAGACGTGTGCACCCACAGCGAGGGAGGGACACAAACACACAGCGAGGGAGCGACATACAAACATACACAGTGAGGGGGTTACCCGCAGACACACAGTGAGGGAGGGATACACACACACATGCAGTGAAGGAAGGAACACATACATGTCAAGGGGGAGGGCATGTGCACAGAAATTGAGAGGGGGCACACACAGACACGGCAAGGGAGGGACACGGGCACACAGCAAGGGGGGACACGCACTCACACACACAAGGGTCGGAAACACAAAGCTAGAGGGGTTTACGCACACACATACACACACAGAAACACAGAGCAAGGGAGGGACATGCACACATAAACACAAGGGATGGAAACACACACGCAAAACGAGGAAGGGACACGCACAGCGAGGGAGGCATACGCGCGCCCGCACACACACACACACACACACACACTCAGAGCGAGTTAGGGACATGCAGTCACAGCGAGGGAAGGACATGCACACACAGCAAGGGAGGAACATACACAAACACACACAACGAGGGAGGGACAAGGCACACACACGGCGAGGGGGAGGGCATGTGTTCAGGAATTGAGAGGGGGCACGCACACACAGCGAGAGGGGACATGCACAGACACAGCGAGGGAGGGACACGCACACACAGTGAGGGGAGACCATGCACTCACACAGCGAGGGGAGAAGTGCACACACAGTGAGGGGGATATACACAAAGGGCAATGGAGGGACACACACACACAAAGAGCGAGGGAGTGACACGTGCACACACAGCTAGAAGGACACACACACACAAAGCAAGAGTGGGACACGCACATACACTGCAAGAGGGACACACATACTCACAAGAGGGACACGCGCATGCACAAGCACACACACAGAAACACACACAGCGAGAGAGAGAGAGAGACACACACACACACACACAGCGAGAGAGGGATACGTGCACACACGAGGTGGAGACACATGCACACGCAGCAAGGAAGGGCCACGCACATACACGCACAACAAGAGGGACACACACCCATACACACACACAGAGCAAGTAGGGGAAACTCACATATACACAGCGAGAGAGGGACACACACACACACACACACAGTCAGCGAGGTAGGGACGGACACACACACACACACACACACACACACAGATAGAGCGAAGGGAATTACGCACACACACACACAGCGAGGAGGACCCGCACACTCTCAGCATGGGAGAGAGACACACTTGCACACACAGTGAGAGAGGGATATGCGCACACAGCGAGGGAGTGACACACACGTAAACAGCAAAAGGAAGGACACGCGCACATACACACAGCGAGGGGGGACATGCATACTCACTGCGAAGGAGGGAGACGCACACACAGAGCGAGAGAGAGACACATACATACAACGCGAGGGAGTGACACACACGCAACCAGCGAGTGAGGCACACACAGCGAAGGGGGACACACACAAACACATACTGTGAGTGTGTGACACACACACACACACACACACACACACACACACACTGAGCAAGGGAAACACACATCAAGGGAGGGACTTGCTCAGACACGCAGAGAGGGAGGGACTTGCTCAGACACGCAGAGAGGGAGGGACACGCGCACACGCAGCGAGGGAGGGACACGCGCACACACAGCGAGGGAGGGACACGCGCACACACAGCGAGGGAGGGACACGCGCACACACAGCGAGGGAGGGACACGCGCACACACAGCGAGGGAGGGACACGCGCACACGCAGCGAGGGAGGGACATGCGCACACGCAGCGAGGGAGGGACACGCGCACACACAGCGAGGGAGGGACACCCTCACACACAGCGAGGGAGGGACACCCTCACACACGCACAGCAACAGGGACACACGCACAGGGCAAGGGGGAATCTCACACACACAGTGATGGAGGGACATGCACACATACAGAAAGCGAGGGACGGACCACACACACACTCACAGAGAGGGAGGGACAGACACACTCACATCGAGGGAGCGACACACACACATATACACACTGAGGGGGATACATGCATATACACAGCGAGGGAAGGACATGCACACACACACAGTGAGGGGGATACCCGCAGACACATAGCGAGGGGGACACACACACACACAAACACAGTGAGGGGGATACATGCACACACACAGCAAAGGGGGGGCATGCATACGCGCACACACACAGACACAGCGAGGGAAGGACACGCAAAAGCAGTGAGGGGAGGACATGCACACACACAGAGTGAGGGACACACACACAGCGAGTGAGGGACACACACAGACAGCGAGGGAGGGACAAGCACACACACAGCAAGGGAAGGACGCACACACACAGACACACACACAGTGAGTGAGGGACACGCACAGACACGCAGCGAAGGGACACACATACACAGACACAGCGAGGGGGGTACACGCGCACACACAGCGAGGGGGGGGACACGCGCACACACAGCGAGGGGGGGACACGCGCACACACAGCGAGGGGGGGACACGCGCACACACAGCGAGGGGGGGACACGCGCACACACAGCGAGGGGGGGACACGCGCACACACAGCGAGGGGGGGACACGCGCACACACAGCGAGGGGGGGACACGCGCACACACAGCGAGGGGGGGACACGCGCACACACAGCGAGGGGGGGACACGCGCACACACAGCGAGGGGGGGACACGCGCACACACAGCGAGGGGGGGACACGCGCACACACAGCGAGGGGGGGACACGCGCACACACAGCGAGGGGGGGACACGCGCACACACAGCGAGGGGGGGACACGCGCACACACAGCGAGGGGGGGACACGCGCACACACAGCGAGGGGGGGACACGCGCACACACAGCGAGGGGGGGACACGCGCACACACAGCGAGGGGTGGTCACGCGCACACACAGCGAGGGAGGGACACGCGCACACACAGCGAGGGAGGGACACGCGCACACACAGCGAGGGAGGGACACGCGCACACACAGCGAGGGAGGGACACGCGCACACACAGCGAGGGAGGGACACGCGCACACACAGCGAGGGAGGAAAACGCATACACACACCGCGAGGGGGAGGGCATGTACACACAAATTGAGTGGGGGCACACACACGCAAACCAAGGGAGGGACACGCACATGTAAACACAGTGAGCGGGATATATGCGACACACAGCGAGGGAGCGATATACACGCAAAGCAAAGGAGGGTCATGCAAACACACTGTGAGGGGAATACAGGCAGACACTCAGCGAGGGAGGGACACACACACACAGCGAGGGACGGGGACACACACACACACAGCGAGGGAGGGACACACACACACAGCGAGGGAGGGACACACACACACACACACACTAAGGGATGGGGACACACACACACAGTGAGGGAGGGACGCGCACATACACACAGTGAGGTGGATACACGCAGACACACAGCGAGGGAGGGACACACACACACACACACACACACACACACATAGCAAGGGACGGGGACACACACATGCAAAGCGAAGGAGGGGCACAGACACACACACACACACACACACAAACACAGAGCAAGGGAGAGACGTGCACACACAGTGAGGAAGGGACAAACACACACACTTATGCTGAGGGGAATACACGCAAACATACAGTGAGGGAGGGACACGCACATACACTGCAAGGGAGGGACACGCACACACCACGAAGGAGGGACAAGCACACACATGTCGAGGGGGAGGGCATGTGCACAGAAATTGAGAGTGGGCACACACACACAGTGAGAGTGGACACGCACAGACATGGCAAGGGAGGGACACATGCACACAGCAAGGGGGGACAGGCACTCACACACCGAGGGGCGATGCAGATATACAATGATGGGATATGCACAAAGAGCAAGGGAGGGACACACACACACACACACACACACACACACACACAAGGAACGGACACACACTCACAGAGCAAGGGAGTGACACGCGCACACACAGCTAGAGGCACACACACACACAAAGTAAGGGAGGGTAAGGGAGGGACACCCACACTGTGGGAGTGACACGCAGTGAGGGAGGGACACACACACACACACAAACACACACACACACACACACACCGCAAGGGAAGGACACTCACATACACTGCAAGAGGGACACACATACTCACAGCAAGAGGGAGACACGTACACACAGCGAGGGAAGAACACGCACATGCGCAAGCACAAAATTACAGACACACTGCAAGAGACGGGCACGCACACACACAGCCAGTGAGGAACATGGACACACAGAAACACAAACACACACAGAGCAAGAGAGGGACACGCGCACATACATCGAGGAGGATACACATGCACACACAGCGAGGGAGGGCCCCAGACACACACACGCACAGCAAAAGACACACACACACAGAGCAAGGGGCAACTCACACATACACAGTGAGGGAAGAACACACACACACAGCAAGGGAGGGACACGCACACACACCGACAGCGAGAGTGGGACCACACACACAGAGCGAGGGTGACACACACACACACACACACACGAGGGAGGGACACACATACACAAACACAGCGAGGGGGGGACACGCTCACACACAGCGAGGGGGGGACACGCTCACACACAGCGAGGGGGGGACACGCTCACACACAGCGAGGGGGGGACACGCTCACACACAGCGAGGGGGGGACACGCTCACACACAGCGAGGGGGGGACACGCTCACACACAGCGAGGGGGGGACACGCTCACACACAGCGAGGGGGGGACACGCTCACACACAGCGAGGGGGGGACACGCTCACACACAGCGAGGGGGGGACACGCTCACACACAGCGAGGGGGGGACACGCTCACACACAGCGAGGGGGGGACACGCTCACACACAGCGAGGGGGGGACACGCTCACACACAGCGAGGGGGGGACACGCTCACACACAGCGAGGGGGGGACACGCTCACACACAGCGAGGGGGGGACACGCTCACACACAGCGAGGGGGGGACACGCTCACACACAGCGAGGGGGGGACACGCTCACACACAGCGAGGGGGGGACACGCTCACACACAGCGAGGGGGGGACACGCTCACACACAACGAGGGGGGGACACGCTCACACACAGCGAGGGGGGGACACGCTCACACACAGCGAGGGGGGGACACGCTCACACACAGCGAGGGGGGGACACGCTCACACACAGCGAGGGGGGGACACGCTCACACACAGCGAGGGAGGGACACGCTCACACACAGCGAGGGAGGGACACGCTCACACACAGCGAGGGAGGGGGAGGGCATGTACACACAAATTGAGAGGGGGTACACACACGCAAAGCGAGGCAGGGACATGCACAAATACACACACATACACAGCAATAGAGGGACACACACATACACACAGTGACGGGGTTACATGCAGACACACGGTGAGGGAGGGACACACACAGCGAGGGACAGGGATACACACACACAAAGCAAAGGAGGGACACACACACACACAAACAAACAAACACAGAGCAAGGGAGGGACATGCACACACCGCGAAGGAGGGACAAGCACACACACATGTCAAGGGGGAGGGCATGTGCACAGAAATTGAGAGGGGGCACGCACACACAGCGAGGGAGGGACACACACAGACACGGCAAGGGTGGGACACACGCACACAGCAAGCTGGTCACGGACTCACACACACAAGGGACGGTCACACGGACACACAAAGCGAGGGAGGGTCACGCACACATACATGCACACACAGAAACACAGAAAGAGGGACATGCACACACACACACACAAACACAAGGGACGGATACACACATGCAAAGCGAAGGAGGGACACGCATGCATTCACAAACACAGAGCAAGGGAGGGACATGCACGCACACACACAAACACACAAGGGACGGACACACGCAAAGTGAGGAAGTAACACGCACACATACACACACACACACACACAGAGCAAGGGAGGGACATGTGCACACACAGCGAGCATGGGATACACACAGCGAGGGATCGACACGGAAACACACACACACACACACACACACACACACACATACAAACACTCAGAGCGAGGGAGGGACACGCAAACATAGCGAGGGAAGGACATGCACACACAGCAAAGGAGGAACATACACAAACACACACAACGAGGGAGGGACATGCTCATACACAGCAAGGGAGGGACACACACACACACACACACACACACAAGAAGGAGGGACAAGCACACACACGGCGAGGGGAAGGGCATGTGCACAGAAATTGAGAGGGGGCACACACACACAGCGAGAGAGGGACGCACAGACATGGCAAGGGTGGGACACTCACTCACAGCAAGCTGGTCACACACACACACAAGGGTTGGACACATACACGCAAAGCAAGAAAGTGACACGCACAGATACATACACACACAAACACAGAGCAAGGGAGGGACATGCATACACGCACACAAGGGACGGACACACATACGCAAAGTGAGGGAGGGACACGCACAGATACACACACACAAACACATAAACATAGAGCAAGGGACAGACGTGTGCACACACAGCGAGGGAGGGACACAAACACACAGCGAGGGAGCGACATACAAACATACACAGTGAGGGTTTACCCACAGACACACAGCGAGGGAAGGATACACACACACATGCAGTGAAGGAAGGGACACACACATGTCAAGGGGGAGGGCATGTGCACAGAAATTGAGAGGGGGCACACACACACAGCGAGAGGGGACACACACAGACACGGTAAGGGAGGGACACGCGCACTCAGCAAGGGGGGACACGCACTCACACACACAAGGGTCGGACACACAAAGCGAGAGGGGTTCACGCACACACATACACACACAGAAACACAGAGCAAGGGAGGGACATGCACACACAAACACAAGGGATGGAAACACACACGCAAAGTGAGGAAGGGACACGCACAGCGAGGGAGGCATACGCGCTCACACAGCGAGGGGGGCACACACACGCGCACACACACAGACTCACACACATACAAACACACACAACGAGGGAGGGACAAGCACACACACGGCGAGGGGGAGGGCATGTGTACAGGAATTGAGAGGGGGCACGCACACACAGCGAGAGGGGACATGCACAGACACAGCGAGGGAGGGACACGCACACACAGCGAGGGGGGACCATGCACTCACAGGGAGGGGGATATACACAAAGGGCAATGGAGGGACTCACACACACACACACACACAAAGAGCGAGGGAGTGACACGTGCACACACAGCTAGAGGGACACACACACAAAGCAAGAGTGGGAAAACTCACACATACACAGCGAGAGAGGGACGGAGACACACACACACACAGACAGATACAGCGAAGGGGGATACGCGCACACACACACACACACACACACACACACACAGCGAGAAGGACCCGCACACTCACAGCGTGGGAGAGAGATACACTTACACACACACAGACACACACACACAGAGGGAGGGACACACACGTAAACACAGGCCCAGAGCGAGGGAGGGATGCGTACACTCACACAGCGAGGGAGGGACACACACGCAGCGAGGGAGGGACATACACTTACACAGCAAGGGAGGGACACGCACACACAGGGAAGGAGGGACGAGCAGACACACAGCAAGGGGGAGGGCATGTGCACAGAAATTGAGAGGGACACACGCACACACAGTGAGATAGGACATGCACAGGCACAGCGAGGGAGGGACACACGCACACACAGCAAGGGGGAACATGCACTCACACACCGAGTGGAGATGCAAACATACAGTGAGGGTGATATACAAAAACAGCAAGGGAGGGACACACACACACACAAGGGAGTGACAAGTGCACACACAGTGAGAGAGGGACATGCGCATACAGCGAGGGAGGGACATGCGCACACACAGAGCGAGGGAGGGACACACACATACACAGCAAAAGGAAGGACACGCGCACATACACACAGCAAGGGGGGACATGCGTACTCACAGGAAGGGAGGGAGACACACACACAGAGCGAGAGAGAGACACATACACACAACGCAAGGGAGTGACACACACGCAACCAGCGAGCTAGGGACACACACAAACACATACTGTGAGTGTGTGACATATATACACACACACACACACACACACACACACACACACACACACACTGAGCAAGGGACACACACAGCAAGGGAGGGACTTGCTCAGACACGCAGAGCGAGGGAGGGACTTGCTCAGACACGCAGAGCGAGGGAGGGACACGCGCACACACAGCGAGGGAGGGACACGCGCACACACAGCGAGGGAGGGACACGCGCACACACAGCGAGGGAGGGACACGCGCACACACAGCGAGGGAGGGTCACGCGCACACACAGAGAGGGAGGGACACGCGCACACACAGCGAGGGAGGGACACGCGCACACACAGCGAGGGAGGGACACGCGCACACACAGCGAGGGAGGGACACGCGCACACACAGCGAGGGAGGGACACGCGCACACACAGCGAGGGAGGGACACGCGCACACACAGCGAGGGAGGGACACGCGCACACACAGCGAGGTGGGACACGTGCACACACAGCGAGTGGGACACGCGCGCACGCGCACACACACACAGCGAGGGAGGGACACGAACACACACGCACAGCAACAGGGACACACACACACAGAGCAAGCGGGGAAACTCACACACACATAGTGATAGAGGGACATGCACACATACAAAAAGTGAGGGTGGGACCACACACACACCGACAGCGAGGGAGCAACATGTGCATGAGAAAGCACACAAACCCAGACACACACAGCAAGAGAGGGACGTGCACACACACAGCTAGGGAGGGACACACAAACACACACACACACACACACATACACACACAGACACACAGACAGCTAGGGAGGGACACACACATACAGTGGGGGAGCGACATGCGCATGAAGAAGCACACAAACACAGACATATACAGCGAGAGGGAGACACACACACACCCACAGCCAGGGAGGGACATGCATACACAGCGAGGGAGGGACACACACAAACACACACACAGAGCAAGAGAGGGACACACACAGACACACTCGCAGCGAGGGAGGGACACACACACTCACAGCGAGGGAGGGACACACACACTCACAGCGAGGGAGGGACACACACACTCACAGCGAGGGAGGGACACACACACTCACAGCGAGGGAGGGACGGAGGGATACACAGACACACAGTCTGCTCCCCCACAGGGTCACCGTCTCTGTGACTCCCAGGTACAACTAGGCCTCGATCCTCAGTGCTGATTTAGATTCTCCCAGGTGTGAGTCAGCCTCAAGCTCCTGCTCCAAGTTGCTCCCTCACACGGTCCCTCCCTCTGTGACTCGGTGCTGATTTCGAGCCTCCTGCTCTGCTTTTTATCCAACTCCAAGTCCAGTCGGCCTTGACCCTCGCTGCTGATTTATATTCTCCCACTTTGTGCTGCACTCGCTCAGGTTCTCTCCCCATGTGAGTCCCTGGTAATTGTTGGCCTCAAGCCTCAGCTGAGATTTATAACATCCCTTTCTGCACTGCTCTCTTATAGGATCGCCGTTGTGCCTGGAAGACAGTGGGGAAGAGGAGGATCAGACAGAGCAGAGGGTGTTACAGTGATTGAGGGAGCTGTAGGGGATGAAAAAGGTTATCTGGGGAGCTAGGCAGACCTGCAGTATCTAAAGAACTTTACTGGAAGATACAGCGAGAGTTGGAGACACGAAAGAAGGCAAAGAAATAGAGAGATGGTGGCTTGTTCATGACAGAGCTTTGTAGAGTCTAAAGGGCTTCAAAGTTTGGGAGAGGATTTGTAGCATGGGTGCTCGTTGTTGTGGTTCTGTTCGCCGAGTTGGGAATTTGTGTTGCAGACGTTTCGTCCCTTCTCTAGGTGACATCCTCAGTGCTTGGGACCCTCCTGTGAAGCGCTTCTGTGATGTTTCCTCCGGCATTTATAGTGGCCTGTCTCTGCTGCTTCCGGTTCTCAGTTCCAGCTGTCCGGTGCAGTGGCCGGTATATTGGGTCCAGGTCGATGTGCTTGTTGGTAGAGTTTGTGGACGAGTGCCATGCCTCTAGGAATTCCCTGGTTGTTCTCTGTTTGGCTTGTCCGATAATAATAGTGTTGTCCCAGTCGAAATCATGTTGCTTGTCATCTGCGTGTGTGGCTACTCAGGATAGCTGGTCGTGTCGTTTCATGGCTAGTTGGTGTTCATGGATACGGATCGTTAGCTGTCTTCCTGTTTGTCCTATGTCGTGTTTTGTGCAGTCCTTGCATGGGATTTTGTACACTACATTGGTTTTGCTCATGCTGGGTGTCAGGTCCATCGTCCTGGTGAGTTGTTGTCTGAGAGTGGCTGTTGGTTTGTGCGCTGCTGTGAGTCCTAGTGGTCGCAGTAGTCTGGCTGTCAGTTCCGAAATGTTCTTGATGTATGGTAGTGTGGCTAGTCCTTTGGGTCGTGGCATGTCCTCGTTCCGTTGTCTTTCCCTGAGGCATCTTTCCCCACCCCGCAGCTCACCAACAGGATAAACAACACACTGAGAAACCTACAATAAAAAACGGATAGATCACCAGGTTTGACCAACAGAGAATGAAACCTGAAAGCAACAAGACCCCCAGATTCTATGGACTACCTAAAGTACACAAACCAGCCATCCCACTCTGACCCATAGTGTCACTACCAGGGACACCATCACACAAACTGGCTAAAGAACTACATCAGAAACTGAAACACCTGATCAGCGGATCCAGACAATCTATACAGTCAACACAGGAATTCTTGGATATCATCAGAAATATGCACATAGACAAGGAAGAAACTATGGTCTCATTCGATGTAATGGCACTGTTCACCTCTATCAACCAAACCCTAGCCAGAGAAACAATAGCCAACTTGCTGGACATACAGAACAGCCAACAAGACGGTGAACCTATCAACAAAGACGGCATACTCAAACTACTGGACCTGTGCCTCACAACACACTACACATTCAACAACCAAATATATGAACAAATCAACAGCACACCCATGGGCTCACCCATCTCTAGACTCATAGCAGAAGTGGTAATGCAAAGATTAGAACAAACAGTCTTACCGCAAATTCAACCCAAACTCTGGGTCAGATATGTGGATGACACCTTTGTAATTATTAAAAACACAGAAATAGAGAACACACACCGGATCATCAATGCCACACTCACAGGAATCCGATTCACTAGAGAGGAAGAAAAGGACAACCAACTCCCATTCCTAGAGGTGATGGTACAGAGAACACTGAACGGAGAATTCACCACAAAGGTTTCCAGGAAAGCCACACACACAGACCAAGTCCTAAACTACCAAACCGACCACCCCAACACACAAAATAGAAGTTGCATCAAGACACTGTTCAAAAGGGCCACAACACGCTGCAGTACACCAGAACTGCAAAAAGAGGAAGAAGAACACCTATACAATGTATTCACCAAAAACGGATACCCCCACAATTCCATTAGGGATTGTCTGTATGGATCTGCTCGACGTCTGTCCTCTGATATTGATGAGGGCAGTGCAGATGATGTGCTTTATATGGAGTTCATTAAGGTCTTTGACAAGGTCCACACGGAAGGCTGGTCCAAAAGGGAAGATCCCATGGGATCCAAGGTAAGTTGGTAAATTGACTCCACAATTGGTGGAGGGTTGGTTTTGTGATTGAAAGCCTTTGCCCAGCGGGTGTACCACAGGGATCTGTACAGGAGCCATTGCTGTTCATTCTGGACATTAATCACTCGGATGTGAAAGCAGAAGGTAACATTAGTAGGTTTGCAGATAACCTGAAAGGTGAGGGTGTTGTCCACAGTGAGGGGGATGGACTCAGGCTGCAGTCTGATATCGATCAGATGATAAACTGAGCAGAGTAATGTCAGACAGAGTTTACTTCTGATCACTGTGAGGTAATGCACTGTGGGAAGTCTATTCTGTGAATGATATACGTCATGAATGGTCGGTCCTCCTGGAGTACTGAGGAATACAGGGACCTTGGTGGGTAAGTCCCTGGATGTCTGAAGGTGTCAGCACAGGTAGACAGGCTGGGGAATACACCTGAACTGGGAGCAGGAGGGGGACCCACATCCTGGTGGGGAACGTTGCTGGAGCTGCTCGAGAGGATTTAAACCCCAAAGAGTCGTAAGGCCAGAAAGAAAGTTGAAGCTGGTACAAATGTTCAAGAGAAGAAGTAGACAAGGCAGGCAAGAACATAGCAGACAATTAGGCAAAACTGGTGGATTAAACTGCAGTTATTTCAATGCAAAGGGCCAGACAGATAAGGCAGATGAACCCAGAGCATGGATGGGAACATGGGATTGGGATACCATAGGTATTACAGAAACACAGCTGAGGGAGCAACAGGACCAGCAGCTCAATATTCCGGAGACAGATACTACAGGAAGTATAGAACAGGAGGGAAAACAGGAGGAGAGCTGGTGTGTTTGATTGGGGGGAAACATCCCAGCAGTACCTAGAGGGAGGATTCATGTAGGATCGCCCAGTTAAACGATATTAGTGGAACTGAGAAATAAAAAATTGGACATTAGTTTTCTACGGTCGTACTACTGCGATAGGCAATGGGAGATGAAGGAGCAAATATGTCAGGAGATTTCAGATATCTCTTAGAATAATAGGGTTGGAATGATAGGGGATCTTAACTGTTCCAAACCTGGACTGGGATTGCTACTAAATTAAGCATTTGGATGGAAGAAATTTGTTAAGTGTGTTCCGAAAACTCCCAGTCATTATGTAAGTGGCCCAACTGGAGAATGGGGCTAAAGCTGACCTCCCCTTGGGAAACAAGGTCAGGAACGGGACTGAGGTGTTAGTGGGGGAGCACTTTGGAAAGTTACTACAATTGTATTAGTTTGAAAATAGCGATGGAGAAGGACAGGCCTGGTCCAAAAGTTAAAGTTATTCAATGGAGCAAGATAGTATTAGACAGGAATTTTTAAAGTAGATCTGGGGAGGCTATTTGCAGATAAAGGGAAGTCTAGCAAGTAGGAATATTTTAAAACCGAGATAAAAGGAACGTTCAGCACCAGTGTGTTCCTGTTAGTGTGCAGCTCAATGCTGACTGAAGCAGGAAACACTGGCTGAGTTTTGAGGCTGTGGTCAAGACAAAAAGGGGTCACATGTCAGATATAACTGGCTGACTCAAGGGAATCCCTTCAGGAGCATCGGGGCTGAAGAAATACGCTTAGGATGGAAATCAGGAATGTAAAAAGGGAACACGAGATCGCTTTGGCAGAGAAAGTTAAGGAGAATCCAAAGAGACTCTACAAGTGTATTAAGAGCAAAAGAAGAGCTCGGAACAAACCCGGTCTCCTTAATGATCAATGAAGGCAACGATGTGTGAAACTACAAGATCCAAAACAAATATTACACTTTGGAACTTACTGTGGATAAAGACTGGGGGGCTCAGGGAACTAAACAGTGTTTGGCCTGACTACTATTAGAATACTGTGTGTAATTCTGGTCTCAATGCCATAGAAAGGATGTCGTGGAACATGAAAGGGTTCAGAAGAAATGACCAAAGATGTTGCCAGGGTTGGAGGGTTTGTACTTCAGGGAAAAGCCTGAATAGGCTGGGGCTGTTTTCAGTTGTACATGGGAAGCTGAGGAGTTAACCGATAAAAGGTGTTTAAAATCATGATGGTCATCGACAGGGTCAATAGACAAGATCATTTCCCCAGGCGAGGGAAACTTTTCAAAGGGGTCTAAAGGACAACGGTCTCCCGCAGAGTGGATGGAATAAGCTGCCAGAGCAAATCGTGGAGGCTGATAGAAATACATTTAAAAGGCATGTGGATGGGTGTATGAATAGCAAAGGTTCAGAGAGATATTGGCAACATTGTGGCAAATATGACTAGAAACATATGCAGGAGTTGGTCCGAAGGGCCTGTTTCCGTGCTGTACATCTCAATGACTCAATGTCTTGAAAGGAGTCCACATTATAGAAAACGAGGTGCTGGAGGTTTTAAAACACAAAGGTAGATAAATCCCCAGGACCTGATCAAATGTATCTCAGGACATTGTGGGAAGCTGGTGAAGAAACTGTAGGGCCCCTAGCAGAGATATTTGTACCATAGAGAGCTATGTGTGATAGGCAGGTAGACTGGAGGGTGGCATTGTGGAGCGTAAAGAAGGTTTTCTGAGATTACAAAGGGATCCTGATGAAATATGTGAATGGCTGAAAAACTGTAGATGGAGTTCAATCTGAATAAATGCGAGGGAATGCATTTTGTAAAACAAACACGGGCAGGGCTTATACAATTAATGGCAAGACCTTCGGTAGCGTTGTAGAACAGGGGGAACTCAGGGTTCAGCTACATAATTCTTTGAAGTTTGCAACATGGAGAGACAGGATAGTTTTAAAAAAGGTGCAGGCCTCACTTGCTTTCATTGCTCAGTCCTTTGGATATAGGAGTTGGGAAGTCGCATTGAGATTATACAGGCCATTGGTGAGTCCTCTTCTGGAATACTGTGTCCAGTTCAGGTCGCCAAGTAAAAGGAAGGATATTATGAAGCTGGAACGGGTTGGGAGGAGATTTACTGGGATGTGGCTGGGTACGAAAGGCTTCAGTATAAAGAAAGGCTGAATAGGTTGGTATTTTTCACTGAAACCTGAATGTTGACAGATGACCTCATAGAAGTTTATAAAATCATGAGGGGGATCGATAGAGTTAATGGGAGTTGTCTTTTCCCATGGACAGGGGAGTTTCAAGACAAGGCACTACATTTTTAAGTTTAGAGGAGACACATTAAAAAAAAAACTTGAGAGGCACATTGTTACACAGAGGGTGGGTTGTGTGTGAAATGAACTTCCCAAGGAAGGGGTGAACATGGGGACAATTACAATGTTTAACAGACATTTAGATTAGTACAGGAATAGGAACAGTTTGAAGGGATATGATCCAGTAACAGGCAGGTGGGATGAAATCTGTTTTAGAGTATGGTTAGCGTTAACTGAACAATGCGGTCTGACTCTTTGACTATGATTATAATGTTGTGTCATTAATTAAGAAAGGCTGCAAGAGAAAGCCAGGGAACTACAGACTGATGAGCGAGACATCAGGGTGGGTCAGTTGTTGGAGGTCTTTCTGAGAGGTAGGACTTACATGCATTTGGAAAGATAAGGCCTGATTACGGACAGCCAGCATGGCTTTGTGCATGGGAAAACATGTCCCACAAACTTGACTAGAGTTTGCTCAAGATTTGACCAAAATGATAGACGAAGGGGCCAAGGAATGAAAGATGGAGTTTAATTCAGTTGTTGGATTTAGTTCAGACAAACCAAGGAGGACTAACACGGGTAATGGTTGGGCCCTGAACAGTGTTGTAGAAAAGAGAGAGACCAAGGAGTGCAGTTACACACCCTGGCATCACAGGGCGACAGGGTGTTGAAAGCGGCAATTGGCACACTTGTGAGAGCATTGGTGAGAGCATTGAGTACATGAGTTGGAGATATTGGTAACACTGTCGTCAATATTTTTCCTGGGCAGAGGAGGCCACGGGGTGACCTTATACAAGTTTATGAAACCATGTATGGTCTAAGTAAGGTGAATTGCCAAGGGTAGGTGAGTCCAAAGCTAGAGGCATAAACGTGAGGTGTGAGAGCAAGGATTTAAAGAGGGAGCTGAGGGACAATATTTTCCACAGAGGACGGTGCATAGACGGAATGGACTGCCAGAGGAATTGATAAAAACAAGTACAATTACAACATGGAAAAGACACTTCGGCAGGTACATGGAGAGGAGAAGGTTTGAAGGGAGATGAGCCAAACACAGGCAATTCCGACTCATTCCATTCAGGAAACCTCGGCCAAAGAGTCATGCCGCACAGAAACAGACCCTATGTCTCCAGTTATTGGAGGAGGAGACTATCAAGACAAGGCATGTTGTAGAGACTGAAGCAAGTTACAGCGATACGGATGGTCATCGGGACTGGAGGTTTCAAATATGTGAAATAATTGGTGAGAGGGGAGGAGATGACAGAGATAGGAACTGTTACAAGAGTTAGAATGATTGAAGACACTGGTCCTCAATACAAGCCATAGATACAGTGTTGGAGAGGGAATAGGTAACAGAAAGATCCCAGGCAGCATTACCACCCTCTCATGGGAGGCCTGCTTTCCCCTCAGTTGTTCTGATGCTCCCTAAGAAAGCACAGGCCTGGACTGATAACTGGGAACTCCCGATTCTGTCTCATTACAACAAAACTTGCAGCAGGCATGGTGATTGAGCCTGGGGTGTGTCTGTACTGTGCTCCCCCTCCAGCACATTCTCTATGTCATGTCTTGTTAGCTGATGTTTGGATCCCCCTTATTACTTTCTGCTCTGTGCACTGGAATGATCTTACCTGGCAGCAGGATTTATTGAAGACTCCCGACCTCCCTGACTTTGTCTTTCTGGCTGACCAACCATCATCCCAACCAGCAGTTGGCAAGTCTATTGAGTCATGAACTCCCTGAGTACCTGTAGAAGACACAGAAATAGGCAGAATGGGCAATTAGACTAATGCTTTGAGGCTTACACATATAGAATGGCACTGAGCCCACAGAGATCTGGAAAATCCTGACCTGTGTTGCCTCATCTCTCTGGAGTGGAGAATTCTGTTGGCTCATGATCTGGAGTAGCTTCAAGAGTGAGAGACGCTGACAGAGGCAGCAATTAGACCCACACAGTGAGGGATACCACATGGAGAGGTACTGAGTCACATCATCAGAGTGCCGGGTCAAACAATTGTGCTGGGAGAAAGAGTTTTGATTCATGTTGCACTGGGATATACAAACTGTGAGCAGGCGGAGTGATGGCCTAGAGGTATTATTGTGTGACAATTTATCCAGAAACTCAGCAAGTGTTCTCTGGACATAGGTTCAAATCCCACCATTGCAAATGATTGAATGTGAAGTAAATGCTTCAAAAAACAATGTAATTAAAAACCTGTAAGTGAATATTAAACAATTGCTGATGTTAAGAAAAATCCATCGGGTGAATTCCTGTCTTTAGTGAAGTAATCTAAGATGGGACTGGGATATCACAGGTATTACAGAAACAACAGCTGAGGGAGGGACAGGACAGGCAGCTCAATGTTCGAGGGGACAGATGCTGCAGGAAGGACAGAAGGGGAGCTGAGAGAGGAGGAGAGCTGCTGGTTCTGATTGGGTGAAACATCACAGCAGGACTGAGAGAGGATATTCCTGCAGGATCGCCCAGTGAAGCTGTGTCCGTGGAATTAATCAATAACAATGGGTCTGCCCTTTCCTCTGATTGTTCTACAGACCCCGATAACCCCGCCCTCCTGCACCATGACCTTCTCAAGATGGCGGCCCTGAGGCCCGCGCTCCCGCTTCCCTCAAACAAATGGCGGCTGTAATCCTGGGCCCCTTCCCTGATCAGAGACCGCCGCCTCCTTACCCGGGCCTGGTGGGTCTTTTTCGAGTTATTTTTAACCTGTATCCAGGAATTGTGAAATCTCTCCGCTCCTTTCTCCCAGCGAGGCTCCCTCACACCGCTCTAAGCGCGACTTTCTGAAGCCGATCGCAACCGCTGCCGGAGAAAGCAGCTCCATGTCGCTCTCTCTGTGTCCTGATCAATGTGACACTGCGCATGCTCCATATAGAAACCAAACTGCGCGTGCGTCTGAGATTATCGGTGAGTTTATAGAGAATATTCATATCAACACAGGATCATGGGTGAAATATGAGTCATTAACAGTTACTCTGTCGAGTGACAGTCATTGAGATCATTAGTATGCAAATAGATTATTCGGTCCAACTTAACCATACTAGCCAGGTATGTAAATTACCAATCGTTCTGGGAGTTTGAAAATAAATTTCTTACTCGCATTGTGTAAACCGACCTGTGAATTATTCACGCCGACCTGTGAATTATTCTCAGCTCGTCCCCCTAAACTTTTGCAAAATCACCCATGTGTTTATCCAAGGATTGATTAAATCTCCCAAATGTCCGTTATCAGATTTACATCTCAACTATTTTGTAAAAATCTCACATTGATTCATGAGAGAGGTTTAATGCTCCACTATGTAGTGAGAATGATCAATCCTGCAAAATAGTTTGCTTTCTGACCAATCCTGAAGCGTTCACTCCCGAGAATGCTTTGGCCCCGCTCCTCACTCACTCTGGTTAACGACCGGCTGCTGCTCGGTCCTCCTGTTCCGCCCCTTCCTCCCAATTGCAGACTTGATTCAGGCGCGACTCAGGAGACTAAGGGACAGGGGAGGTAAGAGTCGATGCCTTGTGATGTGGATCGAGAGGCATGAGTTCATTTCGCAGCTTGTGCAGGTGTGTGTAATAACAACTTGATTAAGAAAAAACAAGGGAAGGCAGGAACAGTGTAAAAACAATAGAACATGCAAACAATGTGGTGGGGCTCTCCAGGCTCTGGTGATTTCAGTCTTTACCATGTGTTTCAGGGCCCGAGTGCATCTCAGTACAGACTGTGCCACTCCTCCTTCTGTACAACCAGATACCACGATTGTGGGGCAAAGTGATGTGGTGGGGTACAGATTCTGGATTAGAGGTGCTGGAAGAGCACCGCAGTTCAGGCAGCATCCGAGGAGCAGTAAAATCGACGTTTCGGGCAAAAGCCCTTCATCAGGTATAAAGGCAGAGAGCCTGAAGCATGGAGAGATAAGCTAGAGGAATATTGAACACAATATTCCAAGTGTGACTGCACCAGTGTTTTGTAGAGTTGCAGTATGGTATATCAACTTCGGAACTCAATCCCTCCACGAATGAAACCTAACACACCGTTTGCCTTCTTAACAGCACTATCAACCTGGGTGGCAACTTTCAGGGATCTATGTACATGGACTCAAAGATCCCTCTGCACACCACACTGCCAAGAATCTTTGCATTGACCCAGTATTCAGCCTTCCTGTTATTCTTCTCAAAGTGCATCACCTCACATTTAGTTGCATTGAACTCTATTTGCCACCTCTCAGCCCAATTCTGCAGTTTATCCATGTCCCCTTGCAACCTGTAACATTCTTCCACACTGTCCACTACTACACTGACTTTAGTGGCATCTGCAAATTTCCTAATCCATTCACCTATACCTGCAGTGGTTCCAAAATAGATCCTGGTGACACGTGACTAGTAACTGGAATCCAGGCTGAATATTTTACATCAACCACCACTCGCTGCCTTCTTTCAGAAAGCAAGTTTCTAATCGAAACTGCTAAATCACCCTCAATTCTATGGCTCTGCATTTTTTCCAACAGCCTACCATGTGGAACCTTGTCAAAGGCTTTACTTTTGTCCATGTATACCATGTCAAATGCCCTACCCTCATCTACATGCTTGGTGACCATCTCAAAAAACTCAATGAGGTTTGTGAGACATGACCTGCCCTTGACAAAGCCAAGTTGACTATCTGAAATCAAATTGATGTTTGCCAGATGATTATAAATCTTATCTCTTATAATCCTTTCCTAAACATTTCCTACAAAAGAAGTAAGGCTCTCTACTACCCTTCTTGAACAAGGGCACAACATTTGCAATCTTCCAGTGCTCTGGTACCAAATCTGCAGACAATGGCAACTCAAATATCCAAGCCAAAGGCTATGCTACCTTCTCCCTAGCTTCCCAGAGAATCCTCGGATAAATCCCATCCAGCCCAGGGGACTTGTCTATTTTCACTCCTTCCATCATTGATAACACGTGTTCGTAACTAACCTTGATAATTTCTAGTCTAATATCTCATACTTCATTCTCCTCCTCCAAAATATTCTCCTTTTCCTGAGTGAAAACTGATGAGAAATGTTCATTTAGCATCTCTCCGATCTCCACAGGGTCAACACCCATCTTCCCATTCTGTCTGTGATTGGCCCTATTCCTACCCTAATCATCTTTTTATTCCTCACATACCTATACAAAGCTTTAGGGTTCTCTTTTATTCTATTTGTTAAAGACTGCTCGTGTCCTCTCTTTGCTCTTTTTAACTCTCTCTTTAAATCCTTCTTAGCTGATCTTAATTCTCCATCGCCTCATCTGAACCATCTTGCCTCATCAACATCTTAGCCTTCTTCTTCTTCGTAACAAGAGATGCAGTTTCCACAGTAAACCAAGGTTCCTTTACCTAATCACTTCCGCCTGCCTGACAGGGACATACCTATCAAGGACACACAATACCTTAAATCAGCTCCACATTTCCATTGTCTGCATACCCTGCATTTTTCTCCCCCATTCTGTGCATCTAATTCTTGCCTAATACCATTATAATTGCCCTTGCCCCATCAATAACTCTTCACCTGTGGCATGTACTTATTCCTTTCCCTTGCTAAACTAAACTTAACTGAATTATGGTCACATTCCAAAGTGCTCACCTACAACTAAATCAAACACCTAGTCTGGTTCATTACCAAGGACCACATCCAATGTGGCCGCCCCTCTTGTCGGCCCTTCAACATACTGTGTCAGGAAACCCTCCTGTACACATTGGATAAAACTGATCCATCCAATGTATTAGTTATAGCATTTCCAGTCAATTTTGGGGAAGTTAAAGTCCCCCATAATGACCACCCTGTTACTTTCACTCCTATCCAGAATAATTTTGCTAATCCTCTCTTCCACCTCCCTGGAACTCTGTGGAGGCCTATAAAAAAACTCCAAGGAGTGTGACCTCTCCTCTTCTGTTTCTAACCTCAGTGCACACTACCTCAGGCGACTAGTCCTCATCAAAAGTTCTCTCAGCCACCGTTATACTCTCCTCGACTAATGTGACATGCATGGACCCATTGCAGAGCTTCAAACTCCATGAGGCAGCCATACTCTGTGACAGACAGACTCAGTCTGGAACCTCCTCTGTCCTTAAGACCTTATGCACTGCCTGTGCTCCTCCATTTCCCCTTTGCATGTTCCCTTTCCAAACCACCCCACCTGCATCACTCCACGAATGGTGCTGTCAAGGGCAGAAGTCTGTGGAATTCCCTCCCTAACCTTCTCTATCCTCCTTTAAGATGTATTTTAAAATCATTCTCTTTAATCAACGTTTTGATCATCCAGGAAGCACCTTAGGAGATTTGCCATTGTAAAAGATTCCATACAATGCAAGTAGTTGTTGTTATTGCTGTACAGTAGGAGAAACAGGAATGATGCATTCAAAATTCCAACAAGAAAGTCACTGACAGGTGTAGTGTGCAGGCCACCAAATAATAACATCACATTGGGATGGGCAATAAACAAAGAAATAACTATTGCCTGTAAAAATGGTATGGCTATTATCATGGGTGATTTTAATCTACATGTAGGTTGATCAAACCAGCTCAGTCAAGGTAGCCTTGAGTTTATTAAGTGTATCCATGATAGTTTTCTTGAACAGTATGAAATGGAACTGACAAGGGAGCAATCTATCCAGCATCTGGCCCTGTGCAATGAGACAGGAATAATTAATGACCTCAGAGTTAGGGATCCTCTTGAAAGAAGTGATCACTGTATGGTTGAATTTAGAATACATATGGAGAGTGTGAAGATAAAATCTCATACCTGGGTCCTGTGCTTCAACACAGGAAACGACACTAGAATGAGGGAGAACCTGGATAAAGTAGACTGGAAACAAAGATTTTATGGTGGGACAGTTGATGAGCAGTGGAAGATTTTCAGAGGTACTTTACAAAGTGCTCAGCAATGATATATTTCAGTGAAAAGGAAGGACTGTAAGAAAAGGCATACTCTGTGATGGGTATCTACGGAAAGCAATCAAATTGAAAGAGAAGGCATGCAAAGTGGCCAATAACAGCCTGAAACTAGAACTGGGAAAACTATAAAGGACAACAGAAAGCCACAGAAGAGTTATAAAGAAAAGTAAGATAGAACATGAGAAAAAAATCTAGCACAGACTATAAAGACAGAAAACAAAATTTCATATTGAATGAGAAAATAGTGGCTAAAGTAGATTAGATTAGATTACTTACAGTGTGGAAACAGGCCCTTCGGCCCAACAAGTCCACACCGCGCCCGCCGAAGCGTAACCCACCCATACCCCTACATCTACATCTACCCCTGACCTAACACTACGGGCAATTTAGCATGGCCAATTCACCTGACCTGCACATCTTTGGACTGTGGGAGGAAACCGGAGCACCCGGAGGAAACCCACGCAGACACGGGGAGAACGTGCAAACTCCACACAGTCAGTCGCCTGAGGCGGGAATTGAACCCGGATCTCCGTTCTGCGTCCACAAAATGATCAGCCATGATCTTAATGAATGGCAGAGCAAGCTCAAAGGGCAGGACGGCCTTCTCCTGTTCCTAGTTCTTTTGTTGTTATATTTTGCATTCCTCCCACACTCTTGACTTTCAGGTGCTGGTGTTCGATTAGGATGGACAAAATTAAAATTCACAGAACACCAGGTTATAGTCCAACAGGTTTATTTGGAAGGACTAGCTTTGCAGCTTCTTCATCAGGTGGTTGTGTGATTTTTAACTTTGTGTCTCACTCTTGTAACTGATAAACAGCAACAAAAGCCACAAAGCAGTGCGCATGCTCCAGGCAACAATGGGCCCCTGGTAGTTGATGTCAGCGGAAGACCAATGGAAAGGCAGGGTCAGAGCTGGAGGACCTGGCGGGGCATTTGGTCCTCCGACCAATCAGAGTAAAAGAAGGACGGGACGAGACTATACCACGTGATCATCCTTGCGGTGGGCGCGGATGTGTGGGACATGTGGATGGAGAGCTGTTGGTAAGGAAAGAAATAAACAGCAGGAAGTGGGAGGGAAATGGTATTGGTATGGGCTGAGAGGCTTTACAAACATTTGGTGCACATCGGAAAATACAAATTTGAAACATACAGTCCCGTTTTTGCAGTAAACTGGAAAATAACCTCATTGTGTGATCGCTGCCATCTTTATTCGGGGCAAAGATTCACTGGACACGTGCGCAGCCGCCAGCTTTGTTGGGGGCAAAGTTCAGAGGGATGTCTGTGCAGCCCTCCCTGGTAGAGATTCAGAGGGCAGGATTTACCCAGAGCACATTCAAACCCAGAGAAATTGATGTTTTGTTTTCTTGGATTTGTTTCTTCATCCATTTAAATGATTTGGATGTGAATAGAGCCGGTACTGTTCGTAAGTTTGCAGATGACACCAAAATTGGAGGTATTGTGGACAGTGATAAAAGTTATCTCAGAATACAATGGGATATTGATCAGATGGGCCAATGGGCTGCGGAGTGGCAGATAGGGTTTAATTTAGATAAATGTGAGGGGCTGCATTTTAGAAAAGCAAATCAGAGCAGGACTCACACTGAATTGTAAGGTCTTGGAGAGTCTTGCTGAACAAAGAGACCTTGGAATGCAGGTTCATAGTTCCTTGAAAGTAGAGTCACAGGTAGATAGGACAGTGAAGAAATTGTTTGCGATTCTTCCCTTCGTTGGTCAGAGCATTGAGTGAAGGAGCTGTACAGGACATTGGTTAGGCCACTTTTGGAATATTGTGTGGAATTCTGGTCTCCCTCTTATCAGAAAGAGGCACTGAAACATGGAAGGTTTGAGAATTGATTTTTTAAGGATGTTGCCAAGGTTGGAGGATTTGAGTTGCAGGGAGAGGCATAATAGGCTGGGGCCATTTTCCCTGGAGTGTCATAGGCTGAGGTGTGATGTTGAAGAGGTTTATAAAATCGTGAGGGGCATGGATAGCGTAAATAGACAAGGTGTTTACCCTGGGGTGGTGGAACCCAGAACGAGAGGATATAGGTTTAGGGTGAGAGGGGAAAATTCAAAAGGAGCCTAAAGGTCAACCAAAATTGTAACATTTAAAAGGCATTTGAATAGGAAGGGTTCAGAGGGATGTCAGTCAAGTGCTGGCAAATGGGAATAGTTTAGGTTAGAATATCTGGTTTGCATAGATGGCTTGGACTGAAGAGTCTGTTTTTGTGCTAGACATCTCTGACTGTGGGATCATAAAAGTGAACACTGCTCTGATTCACCTCTGGGCTCCTAGATGTCCACTTGTTCGTTATCCAGCTTCCTCAGTCTCACATGAGTGTATTTTTGCCACGTTTAGTATTTTACTACGACGTTCACAGACCTTTTTGTAAATGGATTGTCCACTGCTGCCCGACTCCTGACCGTATGCTGCTCCATTATCAGGTTTTTTTTTACACAATATCTTTGACAGTCAAGAATTCTTGTTTTCCAATAGTGAGTGGATTTTTCTTCCATTTCTGACAGTCAAATTCTGCACCATTTTCAATCCATATAATTCATATTGCCCTGTTGCCTGTGGAGAGGGTGATGTTTGACTTCCTTGTACAGCTGCAGTTTGAATGGTGAAGGCGTTCCCACAAAGTGGTTGGGTAAGATACATTACAGATTATTCACTCAGCGATAGTGAAAAGTAGAAGATATCTGTACAACTCAACATGTTTTTAATTTCACAAAAATATTGAGAACTTTTGACATAAGGCCACAGCTGGAGAATATTATGTCCAGTGACCAAAACCATTGCCAAATAAGCAATTTTTCAGGAATGCCTTAAAGGAAGAAAGCAGATCTGAGAGGGTGGGAATTCCAGACCACGTTGCCTTGGAATCTTTCGAAACAGTCACACAGCTGAACTCAAAAATAAACACATCATTGGCAGTCTAAACTAAGTTATTGAGATATGAAAGGGTGTGTGGTGCAGGAAGATAGGAATGATTACAGCCAGGAATTAAATCAAGGGTGTGAAAGTAAATTGTTGTTGCTTATAAATGGGAGCCTTTTGATGGATCAGCAAGTTCTGGTACAAGTGAGTACTTGGGCGGTAGAGTTTTCAATATTCTGGAGATTATAGGGAGGGTGATTGTGGGATGCTGGCCAGGAGTGGGTTTAGATAATGAAATCTAGTGTTAACAAAATAAATGAATGAGAGTTTCAGTAAATGAGCTGAGACTGTGGTGAGGTCAGGTGATATCACTGAAGTCGAAATAGTGGTCATGGAGTGGGACTGGACTATCACCCTCACCTCCCCTTTGGAATTCAGCTGTTTGTCAGTTTGTGAATCCAGTCTGTAACAGGATCAGGAACTGAGTGGCTCTGGCAGAACCCAAACTGGGTGTCACAGAAGGTTATTGCTGAGCAGCTGCTTGACAGCACTGTTGATGACACCTTCCATCACTTCACTGCTGAGTGAATGTCAACTGATGGAGGGAAATTGGATGCGTTGGCTCTGTCCTGCGTTTTTGTGTTGAACATCCCTGGGAAATGTTCCACAATGTCAGTCGGTGCCAGTGCTGGACTTGTCTTGGTGGGCAGCAATTTCTGGAGCACAGCCATCAGTATCATTGCCACAATTTTGGTAGGGCTGACTGCCTTTACACTACTTCTCCATTTCTTGATCTGATTTGAAATAAGTTTTCAACCAAGTTGATTCACGTCTCTGATGTCAGGGACCAATGTAGAAGACTCATCCACTTGGCACTGCTGGCTGAAGATTGCTGCAAATGCTGTTTTCTTGTCTGTTGCATGGATGTGTGAGACCCCTCCATCTGTAAGGGTGGGGATATCTGTGATGCTTCCTGCAGTGAGTTGTTTAATTGTCCATCACCATTCCTGACTAGGTGTGGCAGAACTGCAGAGCTCCGATCTGATCCATGAGTTGTTGGATCACATAGTTCTATTTGGTGTTGCTTACGCTGTTTGGCATGCAGGTTGGGTAGCTTCACCAGGTTGGCACCACATTTTTAGTTATGCCTGGTATTGCTCCTGGCATGCCCTGCGGAACTCTCCATTGAACTAGGGTTGATCCCCTGCCTTGATGTTAATGGTTGAGTGGGGAATATACCAGGCCATGAGATTTCAGATTGGGCTGGAATACAGTTCTGCTGCTGTTGTTGGCCCACAGTGAGACAGAAGGGTCAAGAGGGCTGATTGTGTGGTTGTATTTTCCAGTGCATTGGTAGATGTAATGTGATCCATCCAGTTTCATTCCTTTGTTGAGACTGTACAGTGATTAATACAATGAGTGATTTGATGGGCCACTGTCAGGAATGCAACTTTAAAAAAAAGGTTTTGTGATTTACACATGAAAAAAGTGAAACTATCATGGTATTCGAACAGATGAAAGACTCAACAGACAATCAAGGTATTTTTCAATTGATAATTTCAGTTACATCACACTAAATTTTTGCTATAAATTCTGTGCCTTAGAATTGTGCCCTCCACAATCACCTGATGAAGGAGCGGTGCTCCGAAAGCTAGTGTGCTTCCAATTAAACCTGTTGGACTATAACCTGGTGTTGTGTGATTATTAACTGAGAATATGACCGCACTACGAACAGGGCTGCATGTTTACAGGCTCAATCCAGTTAATAAATATATTCGGAAGGATTTCCTCCAAGTTTGATGACGCAATATTCGCCAAAACCGTCAACTTCAACACGCAATGTTGCTCTTCACAAAAACTTCAGGCTGACACAAAGCTCCCCACCCCACTGCAATGTGGTAACTGGGCCCGGCCTAGGAATTGCAACTGGGACATTTGTGGACTGTGATCTCAAAGGAAGGGAGCAAACACAATTCTGACAGATTAGTTCTCAAAGATGAGTAGCAAGTTTGAGACAAGGCAGGTGGTATGCCGCCTTGCACTTAGCTTAATTGTATTTCTTATTTACAGTTGTGTTTTGCAAAGTATAAAGAACTATGTGTTTGTTTTCCATGGTTGGAGAGTTTTATCCAAGTTGATCGCAGTTGCTGCCTCTCGCTCCCCAAGTCAAATCATAGATCTATAACAAAACAATAAACTGCAGGTGCTGGAGATCTGAATCCCAGAAACAAAGTGCTGGAGAAACTCAGCAGTTCTGAGGGCATCGGTGAAGAGAAAAATAATGTTACATTTCAATTTCAGTGACTCTTCGTCTGAACGGACAAATGGTCATGAGACTTGGAGCTTCCAATGTTTTATTCCCCTCAGAGATGCTGCTGGACCTGCAGTTCTCCAGCACTGTGCTTTCTCTAGTGAACTTTATTTACAAAACCGATCAGAAAAATACTAATCTCCAAAAGTGAAAGGTTCATTGCAAACGTGAGCATAGTTTCCACACTTGAGTTACACAAGTACGTCTCGGTTTAAAAACAAGATTTAACTCTCAATAATATTCCATCTCAAAATTAGCCAAGTTACACCAGTAATAAAGCTCCTCCACCCAATGATGCACTTCAGCACAACATCCTGCAGTGTTACACACAGCCACCTTTACCAAAGAATGATCACATGTCACAAAATTGAAGGACAAGAGCATGTCTCTTTAAAGGAACTGAAGTCAAACTCAGTTTTTGGAAGGATTTTTATTAAACCTGATTGAACATTTAAATCTCAGAGCATAATCTTTGCTTTTTTAAACAAAGTGTGTGGGAAACATCCCACATCTTGCTAAAGGTTCAGTTCAGTCTGATACATAGAGCCAAAGGTCAAGCAAACATCACACTTTCCATTCACTTCTACAAAGGGCTGACACCACATTTCTTCAGGATTTAAAGTATTTTACAAATTGTTTGTAAAATCATTTGTCACGTTAAAGAACTGAACAATAAATGTCATTGTATGCAATAAGAGTGAAGCCTGTGAGAGCAGATTTAGCTTTGGAGGGCAGTTTATGTGCTTTCTAAATTCTGGGAGCACTTTGGGAGACTGCTCCCAGATGGTGAGAGTGAGCATATCTGGAATGCACTGTTTCGATTTTGGAATCCTTGGGAGAGAATCTGTGGTTTCACTAATACTTGGCTTGTGTTGTTGGTGTACAGTAAGCAATTCATAAAGTTACTTATGTATTGTTGTTGACGACCTGAATGGTATTCAAATCTGCCAGGTTGCCTTCAATAGTGTGAATGCATCTATTGTAAATATTTGGAATATTCCAGAATTGCCCAGTGCTTGGCAAATTCAGGGGGGACAAAAAAATCACATTGAGTAATTTGAAATTAAGAATCCAAGAGGATGTAACCACTGAAGTATTCAATTCAAATAGTTAAATGGAGTGCTCACATTTAAAATACCTGTTATCCATAGGAATGGATGGACTGACAGAATTGGGACCAAATTCCTGGCTGGGGAGTGTGAAATGTGCTTTGATAAAGTCACCTGCATTTACCAACAATAATTTGGCAAGCTCGGAAATTTAAAAAACAATTCGAGCTTCATTGCTGCTCCAGTCGGGTCACAAGCTCTGTGAAAAAATAACAATGTTCAGGTTTATTGCATACACTCTGAAACACGTGTTCCTTCTGCAGATCCTGCAAGTTTCCCCAATGAGCATAGTCGATCCAAATGATGTTGCTAACTTTGGCCAACTCATTTCTTTCCGAGCCTCTATAACCTGAAGACTGACCAGAAGCAATTACTCCACATATGTGGGAACATTACCGACGAGGATTTTTTTCTTTCAGAATTGACTTCCATATATTCAAAGTCCAGAAAAAATAAAAAGCTTGTTACCTTTTATAGAGGAATGATTCAGTGGGAGTAAAACGCTAACCTTTTCTTGCTTAATAATCAAGCTACCTAAATTTTAAAAATGAACACTTCTTAATAGTTCGCAAGATCCTAATGAAATATTTTATGTGAAACAAATCACATGAAACATAGTTATTCAGATAACAAAACAAGTTTGTTCATTGAAGAACCCAGAGGAAAAGGTCATGAAACAATGTGAGTTTGATATACCTTGTTAGAAACGAAAATCGCTTCTTAATAATCGCTCGAGACAAATTCAGGAAAACAAAGGTTTATTTACAAGTCTGCAGAGTTGGGCACCCTTCTGAGAAAAAGGCGCGCCGAGGCTTACAAAGTTTCTCATTATATACAGCACAAGTCCCTCCCCTCCTTGGCTCTAACGAGCCACGAGGTTCACATTGTTAAACCGTCATTATTCTCCATTTTGCACCCTTATCACAAAGTCTGCAACAAATGTCTCCAGAGTTGTTGTTTTTTTTACCTGTAGTCTTATCAGTCAAAGACTTATTCTTCTCTGTCTGTGCTAGCGGTCTTATCAATCTGTAGCAGATGTCTCTCGAGTTGTTTTTCTATCCTGCAGTCTTATCAGTCAAGGACTCATTCTTCCCTGTCTGTGTTAATGGTTTCATCAATCAAGGACTTGTTTTTACTCTGCTCACAAAATGTCAGCATTTGCACAATTTAAATTATCCTACTTTTGAGTATACAAAATGTTTTAGAAAAGAAGCAAAAGCCTTGTCTTTTATTATATAGCAGCCTGTTGGGTCAGGCACATCTTAATTGTTTGAACCGAAATTGCCTCTCACAATTCCACCCTTTCTCTTTTTAAGATAAGCCTCCCCTCCTCAAGGGCCCGGGAAATCCTTGGTCTTTCGCAGCAACAGCACCTTAAGTTCCTGCGTCCAATGTTGTGGAACCGCCACTGCCTGGAGTTGGGAAATATTTTTCTGAATTAAAAACTGAATACAGGGGGTTAGGCAGGGTAATATGAGGAGAAGCATCACGCCCCACCCCCCCAACCACCAGCAACGCCGTGCGCCACCAACTACCACCCAGGAGACCATCCCACCATCCGATGCCACTAAGAGAACGCCAAGATTGTACTGGCACATGGGCCAATTTCCGAATTTCATCGGAAATTTTCAAAACCGCTTTACCATTATCGTCAATTTCTAGACAGCAGTTAGTCAGGTTAAATTTCCCGCACACACCCCCCTCCGAGGCCAACAGATAATCCAAGGCAAGTCGGTTTTGATATATAGCAGCCCTCATCTGATCCTGCTGCTTAGCCAGCAGCTCCAGGGCCAGGGCAGTCCGGTTAGTAATAACCTCTACGACTGCTTGGAGCCTGATAATTCGATTTAACATATAGATAGGAGTACGGTATCCCCATGATCCGTCCTGTGCCCATGTAGCTGGCCCGTAGTATTCAATAATCCGGGCCGGTGGCCACTCATCCCCCCAATCACCGACTTGGATATCCCTTGGCGACCTACGGAGGGAGTCAAAGAGTTTAATTCCCAAATCGTTGCCTTCCTCCCGGGGTAATAGGAAGAACGCAGGTCGTATTAGACCCAGGAAGCATACCCCAGCCCATCCCATGGGCAGTTTGGAGTATGCCTGATTACCGCATATCCAAAATAGGCCATCTGGAGCAGGCCCTCCCTGCCTCACAACGTCATCCCACAGCTCCTTTACCCCAGGGACGCCCTCATAAGGACCAGGACCACTGCAATTCCAGTAATCAGCCCCCAGCTCGTCAGAGGAGGAATCAATACGTAATGGAACGCAATTTCCATGACCTCGGTTTGCAATGTACCAAGTAATATCCTCAGGCCACCATACTCGCGTGGTCGCGTCCAATACATTCTGACAGGGACTAATCCCTACCTCCACGGTCCCCTTGCCTTCAACACAGAACTGGCCCTCAGGGCTGTTTGTCAGTCTCCACCCCTGGCTTTTCCTTTCATTGACATGAGTCCAAGTGGTTTGCAGCAATTCCCATATGTCTAAGCTTTGACCAGTCCACGGCCATTGTTCCGACATATGCGGCCCCCCCACAAACCCAGCAATTGCTAACATTTAAAACAGTGGCTATTCTTGAGGTGAGATCAATAAACAGGTTTTGTGTAACATCAGGGAGTTCAATCTTTTGTTCTACCTGTTCGTATACAGATGGCACTTTAGGGAGCACGACCGTTCCTTGACGGTCTTGCTCTTTCCCCACCCCCCGATCAGTGTTCTGTATCTTGGCCTCCTTGACTCTGTCAACCTGCTCCCTGAGCAATACGGAGGATAGGCCCCACCTCCCAGTTTTGTTAATACACACCCAGCGGTCATTTATAGGGCATCCACGGATTTTGCCACCGTATCCTTTATTATACACTTGATAATAGGGTCTTCCACCCTCCCAACATTCGTGTCGTGCACTCACATCGTAACACCAATCGTCCACATGGGAGTGAGACACAAATGATCCCGAGTAGATTCGAATCCCGAGCCTTACTGTAGTCCGACATTTGTCACATTTCCCCTCGCCCTCCCCCACATACAGGAGTAAACTGATCAATATCCCCACCAATACAGTCCAAGTAGAGTTCATTTTCGCTGTCTTTTCAGTTTTATCACCAACGGCTTGTCCCCTGGCTCGCATGTCCAAGTGCTTTCTCCTTCAGGCGGAACAGGTCCCTTTATCCTTGATGCGTGGACCCACCATTTTTCTTTCGTCCGAACAGCTGCTTCAGTTGTTAACAGAACCAGGAACGGTCCTTCCCACCGCGGCTGGAGCTTTTCGGCCTTCCAGGTCTTAACAAGTACCCAATCTCCGGGCTCCACCTTATGCAGGAGGAAGTCGAGCGGCGGAGTCTGAGCCAGGAGACCTTTCCTCTGGAGTTCTGCAAAAGAACGGGATAAGGCCAGTAAATAGTTTCTGACAAATACATCTCCCCCTTGTAGAGTGGGACATCCGTCAACCTTACTCCAATATGGTAATCTGAACAGCATTTCATAGGGGGAAACCCCGACATCCCGGCGAGGTGCCGTACGTATCCTCAATAGGGCAATGGGCAGGCACTTCGGCCAAGGTGACTTAGTTTCTAACACCAGCTTAGTCAATTGGGTCTTGAGCGTGCCATTCATTCTCTCAACCCGACCCGAACTCTGAGGATGCCAGGGTGCATGGAATTTCCATTGGATACCCAGGGCAGTACAGATCAAATGGTGTAGCTTAGAAATAAAATGTGTCCCACAGTCGGAGTCGATAGATTCCATTATGTCATATCTCGGGATTATGTTCTCTAACAACAGTCGGGCCACGGTTGGTGCATCGTCATTGGCAGTTGGGAAAGCCTCTACCCAGTGAGTGTAATGGTCTACTATTACTAGCAGATATTTCCATCTCTGTACTGGGGGTAATTCTGTAAAGTCGACTTGGATCCTCTGGAATGGCCTAATTGCGAGGGGCTGACCACCGGCTGGCATAGAACGCATGGCTTTCTGGTTAATACGCCGGCAAGTGGGGTATCCGACTACCTCTTGTTGGGTTAATGTGCATATCCCCCTGCATACATAGTCTCTCAGGATCGTGTCACACATGGCTTGCACCCCCCAGTGGGTCTGATGTTGTAATCGGTGCAGAATACCCCGGGTGATCTGTTTGTTCAGTACTTGTCTCCCATCAGGAACCGTCCACTTCCCGTTAGTTTCTAGCCGGGCACCCAATTGATCCATTTTATCAATCTCCCCCTGGGTGAAGACGGGTTGTTTAGCGAGCCCTTCCCTCAACGGTATTAACGTTAACAATTGGACGGATTTTTCGACCGCTGCCCGCTTGGCTTCCTCATCTGCCAGCCGGTTTCCCACCGCTTCCGGTGTCGACCCCTTCTGGTGACCGGGTACATGGACTACTGCGAGTTCCGTAGGTAACGCCAGGGCTTCCAACGTTAGGCTGATCATTTGTTCGTGAGCCAATTCTTTTCCCCGGGAAGTTATCAATCCTCGCTCTTTCCAGATTTTTCCGAAAGTATGAACGATTCCGTATGCATACTTTGAGTCAGTATATATGGTCCCCACTTTCCCTTCCAACAACTTCAGGGCCCTCTGGAGGGCGTACAACTCACAGGATTGGGCTGACCACTTCCCGGGCAGTCGTCCGGACTCAATCGTCCATTTTGTTGCGCCATCTACGACAGCATAGCCACTGTACCGGATCCCACTGACGCACCGGGAGGATCCGTCGATGTACAGTTCCTGTCCCTCACCCAGCGGGGCCTCTTGCAGGTCTGCAGGGCTACAAATTCCACGCAATCATGCTCCTGTCCTCCATCTGTAGGACGTCCGTACAGAAACTGGGCAGGGTTGCAACTGAGATCTTTTGCAAAAGTAAGATCGTCTCCGGTCATCAAAATTGTCTCATACTTGAGGATACGAGAGTCTGTTAACCAGCGGTGAGCCTTCTGATCCAGTATGGTGCTAACTGAATGTGGGGAGTATACTATGATTCTTCCTCCAAAGGTAAGTTTCCGGGCCTCTTCTACTAACATTGCCGTAGCTGCCATTGCCTGTATACAGGTCGGCCATCCACAGGACACAGGGTCTAACATTTTTGACAAAAATGCAACCGGCTGACGCTTCCCTGCACGCAGCTGGGCAAGCACACCCTGGGCAATTCCGCCGGCACTATTGACATATAAGTGGAACGGTTCCTTCAGGGTGGGTAAGGCCAATACCGGAGCTCGGATCAGTTTATTTTTAATAATATTAAATCGCTGCTCCTCTTCATCTGACCAGTCCACCTGTGGTCCTTCTTGTCCGAGTTTGTCGTACAAAAATTTTACTAGAGTGGTGTAACTTTCAATCCATATCCGGCAATACCCCACCAGCCCCAGGAATTGTCTGATCTCCTTCTTGGTCCTGGGTATTGGCATACCCGTAATCCCCGATATTCGTTCCGGCGTGATACGGCAATGCCCCTTACTGACTCGATGGCCCAGATATCTTACCTCTTGCTCCACAAACTGGAGTTTCGTCCTGGAGACACGTAGGCCCTGTTTCCCCAGGAAGTTCAGCAGGGCAACGGTGTCTGCTCATACTTCCTCCTCTCTTAGTCCTGAGAGTAGGAGATCATCGACATATTGGAGCAATTGATTCCCCGCGTTACACTGAAATCCTCCTAAGATCTGCTCCAGTATTTGTCCAAACAAGTTGGGTGACTCCGTGAATCCCTGCGGCAAGACCGTCCATCTTAACTGTCGCTTTCGTCCTGTGAAGGGATTCTCCCATTCAAATGCGAAAAGGTTCCGACTTTCTTCGTCAAGGGGGCAACTCCAGAAGGCATCCTTCAGATCTATTACGCTGAACCATTCATGTTCGGGGGGAATTTTACTCATTAACGTGTAGGGATTGGGTACCACCGGGTATCTAGCCTGGACTACTTCATTCAACCCCCGCAAGTCTTGTACCAACCTATACGTCCCATCCGGCTTCCTCACAGGAAGTATTGGAGTATTGAAAGGGGACATACATTCCTCCAGCAGTCCATCTGTGATTAAACTTTCTATCACAGGTTGTAACCCTTCCCGTCCTTCCATAGCAATCGGGTACTGTTTCCTTCTTACCGGGCCTTTTCCTGGTAACATGGTGATTTGGAGAGGTTTGATGTTTAGACCCCCTCTGTTCCCCTCTCGGTACCATACGTCCGGGTCTATTTGTTGATCATCTTCTTCGGTGAGGGTGAACAACCTTACCACCATTTCCCCGTTACTTGGTACCGTTCCAATCCCTAGTTTGACCTGCAAGTCTCTTCCTAACAAATTAAACCCCGCCGATGGCAGTAGAAGGAGGTCTCGTTTAGTAGTTCTGTTTTCATACCCAATTTCCACGTCCTCCACTACTGGGACTTGCAATTTCTGTTCTCCAATTCCAGATACTCCCATAACTGTTCCTCCTGCTCGGGCGCCGGGGGGTATTTGGATTATACTTGATCTTTCGGCTCCCGAGTCCACCATAAATGTGATCTCCGACTCTTGGGGCCCTACTTTCAAGTTTACCAGGGGTTCCTGTCGATAGTCCTTTTGCCCCAAGGGTAGGAACCCCCGACCTCCCTAATCTTCCTCCATCAGGGCGTACGACCGCACCTCCCGCTTGTAGCGGGGGCACTCTCGCTTAAAATGTCCCTTTTCATTACAGTAGTAACATCTGAGTATCCTCCTCGTTTCCCTGTCGCGGTCTCGTGTTCCTCCACTCTTCCTTTGTTCCGGCCATGGTCCTCTTTTCCGCTGCTCTTGCCACGACTCTCCCCTTTCCTGTTGCTGCCACGGCTCTCCCTTTTCCCTTCTTCCAGCTGTCACTTATTGCACCGTCTGCATCATTATCTTTGTCGCCTTCTTTTGCTTCTCATCGTCCCTTCTCACAAACACCTTTTGCGCCTCCCGTAGTAGTTCACTTAGAGGTTTACTATCCCAATCATCCATTTTCTCTAACTTCTTTCGTATGTCCGGCCAGGCTTTTGATACAAACTCTACCCGTATGAGTTGTTGTCCCACATCCGTCTCAGGGTCCACCCCAGCGAACTGCTGCAAGTTCTTCCTAATTCTGTCTAGGAAGTCCGTAGGGGTTTCCTCCGGGTTTTGATGATTAACAAAAGCCTTGGTAAAATTGTGCCCCTTCGGGGCTGCCTGCCTTATTCCTTTTATCCAATATTCCCGCATGTCTCTCATGTTGCGCCGTCCTTCTTCCGTTTTCTTATCCCACTCGGGGTCGGTGAGGGGAAACTTCTGCTCCCCTCCTTCTCCCCCCTCTCTCTCCCAGATCAAGAGTGCAGCTTGTCGTATCATCTGTCACTCCTGGCTAGAGAACAATGTTTTCATGATGGAACACATCTCTTCCCACGTGTAAGTATTCGGACCCAGGAACTGATCCAATTGTTCAGCTAGGCCCATGGGGTCCTCTAGTAGACCCTTCATCTCCCTCCTGAAATTCCGTACTTCAGTACTCGTCAAGGGAACGTTCACATATCCCATCCCTCCTTCCTCGCCCCCCATGGGCACTTCCCGGAGTGGATTCATTCTTGCATTCGAGACAGGGTTTTGTCTGTGACTCCTTCCAGCTTGAGATCTAGTCTGTACCCCTGAGGCAGCCTGTGATTCCTCCCCGTTTTCTTCCCCTTCCCCTGACTCGTCGTCACCCGAAGGAACATTTTGTGGGGCAGACGGGGTCACGTAGGGCGGCGGTAAGTGATCTAAAGGTTCCCATTCTTTCTGACCTTTCGAGTCTTCATTAGTTACCTTCATTTTGCAAGATATTGTGACCGGTAGCCAACAAAGGGCATAATCACTTTCTTCCAGAATAACATTAGGTTTCGAATTGACATATAAAATGAGAGCTTGCCAGACCCAGTCTTCATCAGTACCGAATCTAGGCCACCACACTGAGTCGCCCTGAATAGGTTTCTGGGACCACTTTTGACAGTATTTTACCATCTTCCTTCTAGATTTTCCTTTTCTCCTACCCTGATTCCAATTATTTAACATTCTTCCTAACGGACTATCGTCAGGTACCCCGAGGTATATGTCATTGTCCCTGTTCAAGCCTACCCTTCCCTTATTTGCCTTGGATCCCTTATTTCCCATTGCCAAGGACTTCGTTTTTCTCGTATTATCCCGTGATAATCTATCACAATTTAGCCAATTCCCGGACCTTCAGTCCCGTGATCGCCCAGGTTCCTTTGCAGGCACCCCCGGTCTTTGGATTCCTATGTCCTACGTCTCTGTGACACAGATCACAGGCACCCCATAGGTACACGTTCCTCCTCAAACACGGTCTCTGCAAAATCCCTCACAGGCGAGCCCTGGCCTCTAGATTCCTGAGTCCCACGTCACTGTAGAAAAATCCACAGGCACCCCGTAGGTCCCCAGGCCTCCGGAAACACGGTCCCCGCAAGTTTTTTTCTTACCTGGGTTCGGTGCACCGAAATTACTCGATCGTTAACCGTCCACACTGCCTCGGCCACACCCCTCCTTTGTTTTCCTGAGCCTCCCGGATATCACTCGCTCAAGCCGCGCGGGGCGACAAGCAAGGAATCAGGGACTGCCGAACTCGGCAGGGTGCACCTTCTCCGATGTCCTTCCTCAGCTCCCCTCGCGGCCGGAGTGTTGATCGGACGAGCCCCCAAGTTTGTTAGAAACGAAAATAACTTCTTAATAATCGCTCTAGACAAATTCAGGAAAACAAAGGTTTATTTACAAGTCTGCAGAGTTGGGCACCCTTCTGAGAAAAAGGCGCGCCGAGGCTTACAAAGTTTCTTATTATATACAGCACAAGTCCCTCCCCTCCTTGGCTCTAACGAGCCACGAGGTTCACATTCTTAAACCGTCATTATTCTCCATTTTGCACCCTTATCACAAAGTCTGCAACAAATGTCTCCAGAGTTGTTGTTTTTTTTACCCTGTAGTCTTATCAGTCAAAGACTTATTCTTCTCTGTCTGTGCTAGCGGTCTTATCAATCTGTAGCAGATGTCTCTCGAGTTGTTTTTCTATCCTGCAGTCTTATCAGTCAAGGACTCATTCTTCCCTGTCTGTGTTAATGGTTTCATCAATCAAGGACTTGTTTTTACTCTGCTCACAAAATGTCAGCATTTGCACAATTTAAATTATCCTACTTTTGAGTATACAAAATGTTTTAGAAAAGAAGCAAAAGTCTTGTCTTTTATTATATAGCAGCCTGTTGGGTCAGGCACATCTTAATTGTTTGAACCGAAATTGCATCTCACATACCTCAATCATCATTTCACGTGCATTCTCTGAATAAATTCTCCTTTTCCTCCTCGAAGTATTCAACTTCTTGAATAATTGAGAGAATGAAGTCACAGTTGTACAACACAAAGTCAGACCCTTCAGTCCAACTTGCCCATGCTGACCAGATATCCAAAATTGATCTAGTCCCATTTGCCAGCATTTGTTCCATATCCATCTTTAACCCTTTCTACTGATTCAGTTTATTTTACTTTATCAGCACTTCAAATACTGACATTTTCTTTCTCCCGACATTGATTCAAGAAGTTATAAGTTCATTCATCCAAGTTAATTTTGTAATCTTTCACAAAGAAAAAAGTGAGAACAACATATCGCTCAGTGCAAAACAAAATACTGCAGCTGTGCGATATCTGGGAACACTGTAAAGGTGAGGCACTGATACTGCACAAGTTTATCAGCATGGTTTCAATTACTGACAATAATTTAGTCATGACTTAGCCTTCCCATACTTAAGGTAAATGTGAGATATCTGAATTTCATGAATTGGTTCCTATTGCACTTTGATCAATAAAAATTATTCTTGGTTTAAACTTCTCAAAAGAGAAAGTGACGACCAAAGAAGCTGGATATCAGAGTCGAAAAGTGTCATGCTGGAAAAGCACAAGTCAGGCAGCATCCAAGAAGCAGGAGCGTTGATGTTTCAGGCGTAAGCCCTTCATCAGGAATCACAGGCTTCAGAAAAATAACTGGCATAGAATTATGCCAATACATTTGTAGAAGGGTCAGATTAGAGACTAATTTCAGATTTGGTACCATTCAGTGCAACATTTCAGTATGATATTTACATATGTACCTAAAAGAGAAGTTGTCTAAAATTACAAGCTCTAGGATGATTATAGGATTAAACCTGGAAATAAAGCTGGTGACCCAGAATGGCCAAGTGAAGTCCCATCAGTATCGCCTTGGGCAGTGTCAAGTAAGAATTTGATAGCAGAGTTGCCACTTTGGTGTAACGTGCAGTCTGGCCAAAATGCAGCAAAAATCTGTTCAATTTTATCTGCAAACTATTGAATGCAAAATCCTCCTTGTACAGTAATGAGGCAGCATTTTGGGATGTCATTTTTAAAATATATTATTTTCAAAGTTACTCACAATTAAGAGTGATCACTTGGTGCTGTCTGCATAACACAGTACGAAAAGGAATTAATAGAAAAAACATTATAACCCAAATTCAGAGTCACTAATTCATTGATATTGCATGGGTCCAGCATTTAGAAGTAATCAATTTTTAAAAATAAATACAGATACATTTACTAAGTATATTGGAGTACAGTCAAGTTTCTTACTGAACAGTGACAGGATTGGACAGAGTCCACATGGATTTAAGAGAGGGGAATCATACTTAGCAAATCTACTGAAAGAATCTACAGAGGTCAAATATTCAAGTAAGAAATTGCAGGATATTTAGAAAAGCTTATCATTAAACATGGTAGACTGGGTTTTGTGAAAGCGAAACTATATTTGACAGATTTGCGACAGTTCATTGAGGAGATAACAAGCAGGGTGATAAAGGGCAATCCAATGATGTTCTGTATTAGGATTTTAAAAATGCAAATGATAATGTGCTACATAAAAGTTAATTGCACAATTTAGGAGCTCATGGTATCGGCGAAATGTATTAGTATGGACTGAGGATTGGTTAACCACACTGGCTGTTGCTGAGTCCTCACTTGCAGTGCTGTATTCAGTGTTAGCTCCCATATTTAATAAAGGATAAACTAACATCGGAGACCATTCAAAAAAGATTTACTTAGCTGCTTTGAGGACAAAAGGGTTGACCTATCAAGAATAGATAAGCAGGGGTGATCTAATGGAAACAAGATTCTGAGGAGCTTGACAGGGTAGATGTTGACTAGATCTTCTAGCACCAGTGATGTCTCAAACCAGGGGACATTACATAAGGGAACATTCATTTTAGAAAAAGTAAAGAATTTTTTTCTCTCAGTGAATGGCTAGAATTTTCTCCCCCAAACAATTGTGAAAGTTAAATGTGGGAGGGGAATAGTTGGGTTACTCTTTGGAGGGTTGTTCTGGCTTGTTGGGTTGAAGGGCCTGTTTCCACATAGTAGGGAATCTATGATTCTGTCTCAAATTATTTTAAAAGAGGGCAGATAGATTTTTGAAGTATTGAGCAGTTGAGGGCTATGCGGATCAAGCATAAAAGAGGTGTTGAGGTCTGGATTGGCCAAGGCATGATCTGATAGAATGGGGGACAAGCTGAAGGCGATGAATGCCCTCCTCCTGCTCCGATTCCTTGAGGCTCCGTTTCATGTTTTTTTTTGTTTCCAAAGAAGAGCATGATACAATGTGCTAAAGATCTCAGATGTTGTGAAAATGGGGTGTTTATGTACTGGTTCAGATGGCATTGATTCATAAATCACAGCTATACAGTCATGAGTGGGAAGGCAATTCCCTCCATGAATAAAGGAAATCTACTGCAGAGCTCACACAAAGGGAATTCTTACCCTCAGTAAACTCTCCCATCCCATTACCCAGCATATCAGCTAAAGCAGGCCGCACTGCGCATGCTCTAGCCAACAAAATGACCCGCGGGTGATTGATGTCAGCACTGGACCAATGAAAGGACGGTGGGCGGAACTGGAGGACCTAGCGTGATGTTGGTCTTCCAACCAATCAAAGTAAATGAAGGGCGGATCTAAACTAAACCATGTGATCATCCCCGCGCGCGGCGCAGAGTCGCCGTAATGAATGCTCGGGAAGTTATGGAGAGAAAGGATACGGTAAGGAAAGAAATAAACAGGGAAACGGGAGAAAAACTGTGTTGCTATGAGCGGAGAGGTTTTACAAACAAATTGTGCACGTCGGAAAACACAAATTTGAACGTCCTAGTCCCGTGTTTGCAGTAAATTAGGAATGGCCTCAGCGCGGCTGCAGGCCTGAGCGCGCGCCGCCATCTTTATTCGGGGCAACGTTTCACTGGACACGTGCGGAGCCGCCATCTTTGTAGGGGGCAAGGTGCAGCCAGGCGCATGTGCAGCCTTTCTCTAGTATAGAGTCATTGTGATCACAGCAGCCAAACCTGCTCTGATTCACCTCTGGGCTCCCTCATGACCACTTTGTCAATATCTAGTTTCCTCAGTCTCGAACCATAGGTGTATTTTTGGTCTGTTTACTACTGTATTATTACTTGTATTGACCCTTTGTAAATGAGTTTTTCACTGCGGCCCAGCCCCTGACCATGTACTGCTCTATTATCAGATTACTTTTTTCTTGAATATTTTTGACAGTCAAGAATTCTTTTTTCCAACAAGCAAGTGTATTTTCCTTCCATTTCTGATGATCAAATTCTGTACCATTTTCATTCCCTGTAATCCATTTTGCTCTCCCTGAAACATCAACTGTGTTTCTCCTTCCACAGATACCAGTGATTAATGCCAAAGCCCTGTTGCCTGTGGAGAGGGTGATGTTTGACTTTCTTGTACAGCTGCAGTTTGTGTGGTGAAGGTGCTCCCACAATGTGGTTGAGTAAGAAACATTACAGAGTATTCATTACAGCAACAGTGAATATTTGAAGATAATGTCAAAATCGAGAACGGTTTGTAGTTTTATTATCATGCTTATAATTTCTCAAAAATACTATTGAGAACTTTAGACATAAGGCCAGAGATGGAGATATTAGGTCAGGTGACCAAAAGCATTAGCAAAAAGCAGGTTTTGAGGGATGTCGCAAAGGTGGAAAGCAGACCTGAGAGGTTTCGGCTGCGAATTTCAGACCAAGCTGCTGCAGCAACTGTAGAAACAGCCACACAGGTGAAGTAATGACTTAACAAATGGTTGGGAGTCTCGAAGAAAATGGGTTGTCGAGGCCTCAGTGTGTGTGGTGCAGGGAGCTAAGGATTATTACAGCCAGGAATTAAATCAAGTGTGAGAATTTTAAATTGAGGGACATTGGCCAGGTGCTGGCAGGTGAGACTAGATTGGGTTGGGTTATCTGGTCAGCATGGACGGGTTGGACCGAAGGGTCTGTTTCCTTGCTGTACATCTTTATGGCTGTATGTTGAGTATAATTAGGAGCCTTTTGATGAATCAACAAGCAGAGATTTAGACTTTCTTGAGATTACAGAGGAGGTTGAATGTGGCAAGCTGGCCCTGAGTGTGTTTGGAAAATGAAGTCTGGAGATAACACAAGGTGGATGAAAGTATATGAGCTGATACAAGGGTAGAATCAGCTAGAAATAGTGGTCTTGGAGTGGGACTGGGCTGTCACTCTCACCTCACCTCTGGGATTCAGCTGGTTGTCAGGTTGTGAATCAGGGTGGTAACACAATCGGAAGCTGACTGGCCCTGGTGGAGCCTAAAATGAGGGTCGCTCAGCTGACTGTTGCTGAGCAGTTGCTGCTTGATAGCCATGTTTATAACACCTTCCATCACTTTACTGCTGATCGAGTGTGCACTGATAGATGGAAATTGCCTGGGTTGGGTTGCCCTGTGTTTTTGTGTTGAACATCCCTGGGCAATGTTCCACATTGTCGGTAGATGCCAGTGCTGGAGCGGTACTTGGATTGGTGGGTGGCAAGTTCTGGAGCACAAGCCATCAGTATTATTGCCAGAATATTGGCAGGGCCCATAGCCTTTGCACGACTTAACCATTTCTTGATGTTATTCAAACTCAACTGAACTGCTTTAAAACTCACATCTGTGATGTTGGAAACCTCTGGAGAAGGCTGAGATGGATCATCCCACTTTGCACTTCTGGCTGCAGATTGCTGCAAATGCTGTCATCTTATCTGGTGCATGGGGTGTGAGGCCCCTCCATCAGTAAGGGTGGGGATATCTGTGATGCTTCCTGCAGTGAGTTGTTTAATTGTCCATCACCATTCACAACTGGGTGTGGCAGAACTGCAGAGTTCCGATCTGTTCCACTGGATGTAGGATCACTTAGCTCTGTTGCTTGCTGCTGATGCTGTTTGATATGCAGGTAGTTCTGTTTGATAGCTTCACCAGGTTGGCACTTCATTTTTAAGTCTGCCTGGTGCTGCTCATGGCATGCCCTCCTTTCCTGTCCATTGTGATGGGTGAGAGCAGGATTTACAAACCCATGAGATTACAGATTGTGCTGGAGTACAGTTCTGCTGCTGTTGATGTCCCACAGTGCCTCAGAGATACCCAGTTTGAGATCCTACTTCTCTTCAAAGTCTGTCCCATTTAGAATGGTGATAGTGTCACTCAACATAATGGAGGTTTTTCTCAACTTTAAGGCAAGACTTTGTCTCCAAAAGGAATGTGTGATGGTCGCTCGTACTGATACTGTCATGGACAGATGGATCCGCAGCTGGTCAATTCATAACAATGAGATCAAGTATGTTTTTCCCTCTTGTTGGTTCCCTCACCACCCGCTGCAGACTCAGTTGAGCAGCTATGTCCTCTAGGACCTGGCCAGCTCAGTCAGTAATTCTATTATAGAGCTAGTCTCGATTGTGGACATTGAAATCCTGTACCCAGAGTACATTTGACACCATTTTATGGCCTCAGTGCTTCCTCCAAATGTTATTCAACATGAAGGAGGAGTGATTCATCAGCCAAGGGAGGACGGTACGTGGTAATCAGCAGGAGCCATGAGTCTCCGGAGCCAATGCTGTGTACTCCCAGGGCAAATCCTCCCTGTCTGTACACCACTGTGCCACCATCTCTACCTGGTCTGTCCTGCCGGTGGGACAGGACATATCCAGAGATTTCAGGAGAAAGTGAAGACTGCAGATGCTGGAGATCAGAGTCAAGCGTTTGGTGCTGGAAAAGCACAGCAGGTCAGGCTGATGAAGGGCTTAGGCTAGAAACGTCGATTCTCCTGCTCGGATGCTACCTGATTGTTGTGCTTTTCCAGCACCACACTCTCGATATCTAGGGATGGTGATGGTGGTGTCTGGTTATTGTTTGTAAGGGATGATTCCGTGGGTATGACTATGTCAGGCTGTTCCTTGACTAGTCTGTGAGACAGCTCTGCACATTTTGGCACCAAAAACCATATGTTAGTGAGGAGGACTTTGCACCATCGAGAGAGCTGATTCTGTGGTTGTAATTTCTGGTGCCGTGTTAGTTGCCAACTGGTCCATCCAGTTTCATTCCTGTGTTGAGACTTTGCAGTGATTAATACAGTGAGTAGCTGGCTGGGCCGCTGTCAGGTTGGCAGGATTTGTTTCGCCATTGACAATGGTTTCATGGAGATCAGCAGATTCCTAATACGTTGTTTTTTTTCTTGAATTCAGATTCCACCATCTGCCAAGATGGGATTCGAACCAGGACTTCAGCCGTTTGTTTTAAAATACTAGGTAAAAGCTAAATACATCAGGTTTGTTGATTCATTTTAAATATCACTAACCCTGGTTTTGTTTCTTTGTAAAACACTGCCCATCATCCTGTCTCCTCCATCCTCCCCTCCAACAACGAGTGAGGAGCACATGGAGTTTCTCTGTCACTAAGACTGAGATAATCCGATCTGCTCCTTCTCTCCCTCCCACTAGCCTACTGAGCCAAACTGCCTCACGTGGTGTTCCTGGTTTTGTCCTAAACCTACATTTTTCTCCAGTGTCTTTTCAAGCCTTATCAGAGCTCACCTTGACCCTTTACCCGAATCTCGCTAAACTCACTTTCCAACTCTCTTTCCTCCACTGCTGCCTCATCACTAACCCCCCCCCCCCCCCCCCCCTGCCAATTCATGGATATTGTTCCTTGTTCTGTCTGTTGGTCTTTTTTTGGTTATGTCCTTCTCTCCCATTCTGTGAAAAACTGATATTTGACCTCACTGTTGTTGGAAAATCCTGCTCCATCTCTACTCTCCTTTTCCTTTCTGAATTCCTTGCATTTGGTGTCCCTCAACGATCTATCCTTGGTCTCTCCTGTATCTCACGTACATAGTGCCAGGAGGTGATATCATCCAAAAACACTGTGTTAGGTTTGACATGTACACTGACGATGCCCAGCACTCCCTCCCCATCATCCCTCTCCATTACTCCACTGTTACTCAGTTATCAAACTGTTTACCACACTCCTACTACTCGATTAGCTGCAGTTTCCTCCAATGAAACATTGTCACGGTTAAACCCATTGCCTTACCTTTACCTTTCTGCTGAGCCCCTCCCTCCCACTGGGAACTCTCTGAAGCAGAATGACACTCTTCACAACATTGCTGTTATATCTGACCCCAAGGTGACCTTCTGATCAGACATCCACACAATCACAACACCAGGAACTCCAATCTCTTAAACGTTGCTTTTCTCCACCTCACCCCAGCTCCATTGCTACTGAAACCCCTTACCCATGTCTGTGTTGCCTTAAACTTGAATCCAAAACAGAATCCTTGATTCCGTGACTCAGAATCTGGTTTCAGACCCCCCTCTCAGTATTTACCCTCAGACACATCCTCTCAGTATTTATCCTGTCAAACCCCTTAAGAATCCCATCTATCTCAATGAGATCACCTCTCTTTCTCCAAAATCCAGTGAGTAGAGTTCCAAACTTTTCAGCCTTTATCTAAAAGATAATCCCTCCAAACCAGGGATCGTCTCATTGAATCTTCCCTGAATTGCCTCCAATAAAGTGACACATTTCCTTATCTAAAGGGACCAAAACTGCTCTCATTACTGCAGATATGGTGGTCTCACCAGCACTTCTACACGTTACTCTCAGGTAGAGACCCCAAACTCTAATACTGAAAACCTTTGAAACAAAACATTCGATTCCCCTTCCTGATTCCCTGTTGTAACTGTGTGGTAGCTTTCTGTGTTTCCTGAACAATTACCCCTGGTCCCTTTGTGGTGCAGCTTTCTACAGTTTCCAACATTTAAATAGTACTTTGTTCTTTTATTATCTCCTCCAAAATGAGCAATTTCCCATTTTTCCCAAGTTACACCCCATCTGGCAACTTGTTGCCCCCTTCTCCTGTGCATCTTTCTCTTTTCATAATCCTCTAAGACCTTTACAGTTATGCCTTTTCTAGGAGATATCCCCCCTTCCCATTCTTCCAAACATTTACTGGGAGCACTGGGCAGTGGGAAGCAGACAGAGTTGCTGTCTTTTTAGGGATACGCTTTGGAGTGATTGAGAGGATCTTCCTACCCATTGGTCAGGATGGAGACAACTTGCCCATCGTTAGGCATTAGCCTTTCACACCCATGTCTTATTGATGAGGCAGAGCGGCAGCACGGAATGAAAGAAAAGAAAGTAATTCTTGTTCCCCATATCTCACTGACGCTTGGATCATTTTCTCCAATGTGTCAAAGAACTGCTGTGTTCAGTCACATGAGATCTCAAGTTGGAATCTCCTAGAAACCCACAGATTTCCCTCTGAGTTGACTGCTGATGTCCTCTAGGGTAATATGTACAGTAATCCTGGGCCACAAGGAGGGGATGGTGTGAGTTTCTAACTTAAACTGATAGTGACAGATTTTATAAACTTGTATTACGGGATATTATTGGTGGACATTCAGTTGGTAATCTCAGTAAATATTCTGCTAAACTCTAATTGAATTACTCAGTATATCAGGATCTGGATATTCGCATTGTGTGTGTGAGTATTGTGTTCCAGACCAATCCCATTTGCTGCTTAAAAATTCTCCTTTGAATCATCGCATTCTCTCAAAAGGTCTCCCCAAACCTTCAATGTGTCATGTAATCCTTTTATGATGACCTGATGAGTGTAAGGTTTATTATTCGAATGTGTAATTTTTGTATAAGGATTTCTCAGAGAGGGAGCAGAATATTCTTAAAGGGGAGAATAGCCATTTTGAGGGGAGGCTGTTGTTTACTAGTATCAATGACATAGGAATAGAAGAGTTCACATTATTGGATCATTGGAATCTCTTGTGGGGTAGAATTGCCCTCCATCAGAAGGATGGATTGTACCTGCACTGGAAGGGAACAGTGGCTCGTGCTATTCAGGAGGCATTAAATCAGTTAAGGAATGTGGGTAAACCCAGAGAGAGAGTGAGGGAAGAGCTCAGTCTGACGCTGGTACAGTTCAGACGTCAAACAGTCAAGGCAGACAAGGGCAAGGCACAGAATGAGCAGTTATACTGCATTTATTTCAATGCAGGAGGCCCGATAGGTCGGGCAGAGGAGCTCAGGGTATGGTTTTGATCATCGCACTGGGGTATTATAACAATTACAGAGGCATGACTTAATGATGGATAGGACCAGCACCTTAATGTTCCAGTGTATAGATGCTATAGCAAAGATAGAAAGGGGGCAAACGAGCAGGGGGAGAGGTATTTTTGATTAGGGATAACATCACAGCTGGGCTTCAAGAGGGTATTCCTGGGAGTACATCCAGGCAGGTTATACAGGTGGAACTGAGAAATAAGAAAGGGATGATCTCCTTATTGGGATGGTACTATTGACCCCCACCCCCACCCTTCCCCAATAGTCAGCAGGGAGTTGAGAAGCAAATCTACTGAGAGATCACTTATCTGTAAGAATAGTATGGTTGGGTACAAGACTTGACCTTCTTTGTTATTCATTCACAGGATGAGGGTGTCACTGGCTGGGCCCAAAGGGCAGTAAAGAGTCAACCACATTGCTGTAGGTCTGGAGTCACATGTAGGCCAGACCAGGTAAGGATGGCAGATTCCTTCCCTGAAGGATATTAGCGAATCTGATGAGGTTTTTTTTCGCAATAATCAACAATGGATTCATGGTCTTTAATAGATTCTTAATTGCAAAGTTTTATTGAATTCACAGTCCACTATCTGCCGTGACGTGATCCAAACCCTGGGCCCCAGAACGTTATCTGGGTGTCTGGATTATCCATCTAGTGATCATCTCACTTGGCCATTTGGCAGGGGGAGTGACTGAGGTATCCGTGGGGCAGCACATCAGCACCAAAGATCCCATGGTCTCTGTGGAAGATAGAAAGGGTTGGGGAGGGAGCTATATCCCTGGTGGTGGGGTCTGACTGTAGGTAGCAGACATAGCAGAGGTTAATGGAGATTAGTGGGTGGCAGGTGAGGACCGGGGGGAATTATATTCTTATTGTGGTTGGAGGGGTGGGGGGGAAGGCGGAGGTACAGGAAGTGGAGGATATGTGTTGGAGTGCATTGTTGATCAAGTGGGAGGGAAATGCGGTCCTTGAAAGAGGAAACCTTTCTGGGATGTCCTGGAGTGGAATTGCTTCTCCTGGGAGCAGATATGGCAGAGGTGGAGGAATTGGGAGTACAGGATCACGTTTTTACAGGAATATATTTGAAGGTAATCAGGAGAGCAAAAAGGGGACTTGAAATATCGCAAGGAAATAGTTTAAGGAGAATCCAAAGAGATTCTACAAATACATTGAGGATAAAATAATAACCAGACACAGAATAGGACCCCTTAAAATTAACAAGGCCATCTATGGAACAACAGGTAGTGGGAGAAATACTATGCTATTCTATTCTAGAGAGTTTGGAGAAATAAATAGTGATAACTTGAAAAGTGTCTATATTACAGAGGAGGAAGTCCTGGATGTCTTAAACAGTAGCAAGGTGGATAAATCCCCGGGACCTGATCAGGCGTATCCCAGAAATTTGTGGAAAGCTAGGAAGGTGATGGCAGTGCCCCTCCCTGAGGTATTTATATTATTGTTTGTGACAGGTGAGGTGCTGGAAGATGGGTGCCGTTATTTAAAAAAGGTGGTAAGGAAAGGCCAGGGAACAAGAGAACAGTCAACCTAACGTCAGTGGTAGGTAAGTTGTTGGAAGGGATTCTGAGGAACAGGGTTTACATGTATTTGGAAAGACAAGGATTGATTAGGGCTAGTTAACATGGTTTTGTGTGTGGGAAATTCTCTCTCTCCAACTTGATTGAGTTTCTTTGAAGATGTGACAAAGATGATTGATGAAGGCAGACTGTGGACGTTGTCTATATGGACACTGAACGATGTTCCACAGAGCAGACTGGTTAGCAAGGTTAGATAAAATGAAATGTTGGGAGAACTAGCCATTTGGATACGAAACTGGCTTGAAGGTAGGAGGCAGAGGGTGATGATGGAGGGTTCTTTGTGGACTGGAGGCCTGTGAGCAGCATTGTCCTGCTGGAATGGATATTGGGCCCTTAAATAAATGACTTGGATGTGAATATATGAGATATGGTCAGTGGGTTTACAGAAGACACCAAAATTGGAGGACAATGAAGAAGGTTAGTTCAGAATGCAACAGAATCGTAACCAGATGGGCCATTGGAGTGAGGAATGGCAGACTGGGTTCAATTTAGACAAATGTAAGCTGTTGGATTTGGAAAGGCAAATCAGAGCAGGACTTGTACACTTAATGGTACAGTCCTTGGGAATGTTGCTTAACATAGAGACTATGGTGTGCAGGTTCATTGTTCCTTGAAAATAGAGCCGCAGGTAGGCAGACTAGTGTAGGTGGAGTTTGGTATGCTTATATTTATTGGTCAATGCATTGAGTACAGAAGCTGGGACATCAAATTGTGGTTGGACAGGACATTGATTAAGCCATTTCAGGAATTATGTTTTAAGTTTGAAATTCCCTGTTCTGGAAAGGATGTTGAGAATCTTGAAAGAGTTCAGACAAGATTTACAAAGACTTTGCTAGGGTTGGAGGATTTGGGCTACAGGGAGAGGCTGAATAGGCCAGGATTAATTTCCCTGGAGAGTCAAAGACTGAGAGGTGACTTCATGGAGATTTATAAAATCATGAAGGGCATGGACAAGGTGAACAGCCAGGGTCTTTTCCCCCCAGTTAGGTGTGTTCAAAATAAGATCACATGGGCTTAAGTTGAGAGGGCAAAGATTAAAAACGGATCTAAGGGGCAAAGTTTTCAAGCTGTGTGTGATGTATGTGTGGAATGAGCTGCCAGATGAATTAGTAGAGGCTGATACAATTACAACATTTGAAAGGCATCCGATTGGGTACATGAATAGGAGGAGTTTCCAATGATACAGACCAATAGCTGGTAAATGGGGCTCCATTTGTTGAGGATTCCTAGTTGTCATGGACAAATTGGACCAAAGGTCTGTTTCTGTGCTGTACATCTCTATGACACTAATAAATGAAAATAAGATGTGTTCCCCTTTTGTGGAGAGCTAGCAGAAGCACAGATAATTGTCCTTTGAGCTGAGAAGGTTAAGCAATGATTTTGACCATGTGCAAATTTGTTTCTAGGATATCTAATCTGCAGAGAGAGGGGAATTGTTAACAATGTCACAATTTTAGTAACTATTTTCAGGTAATTGGCAAATAATGTGAATATGTGAACATTATTTGATTCAGTAAGTTCTGAGTATCTGGAACAGTCTGAATCACAGCTGGACACAGACTCAGCAGTTATTCATAACCAGATTTGCAGCATCTCCAGAGGGAGAGGGTACATCCCAAATGGGCTGAATAGACCCAGCCCCTGTGCTCTGTGATACTGCCCCATTGACTGTGAATGTTGAAGCTCATCCCAGGGCAGAGAGAAGGAGGATTCCCACCATTCACCTCACAATGGGCCCTGATGATTGATGTCAGCGCAGGCCAATGGGGGGCAGAGGGCAGTAATGGAGGACCAGGTTGTACCAGTTTGTCCTCCAACCAATCGGAGTGAATGAGGGCATCTTCAAGGCTGGAACTAAAGAAAGGCACATATCACAGAGATCTGAGAAACTGGAGGACATGAGATAGGGAGCGTTCTGTGGCTGGTGAGGAATTATATAAATAAGGAAGAGTTGTGAGGCTGGATGAGGTGACAGTGATCGGGAGAGTTGAAGATGGAGGAATTTAGAGTTAGTGAGGATTAGAATCATATTGTTATCCAGCAAGGAAACAGGCCCTGTGGGCCAACCAGTCCATGCCGACCATAATTCCAAACTGACCTAATTGTACCTGCCTCTGGTCCACATCCATCCAAATATTTCCTATTTATGTACTTACCTGAATGTCTTTTAAATATTGTAATTGTATTCAGAGCTACCACTTCCTCTGGAAGTTCATTTCACACGTATAATTTTTTTTTAAAACCCTAATGTCTTTTCTGAAATCTTTCTAATTTCTTCTCAAAATGAATGCACCACAGTTTTGAATCCCCCCTCCCTCCCAGCTATACACTCTTTCTGATTTTGTAAACCTCTAATAAGGTCACCCCTGAACCTTGTGCATGCCAGTGAAAAAAATTTCCAGCCTCTCCTTACAACACATTCACTCCATTTATGGCAACATGCTGGTAAATCTCTTCTGAACCTGCTCCAAATTAATAACATCCTTCCGATAACAGCACAACCTGAACTGGACAGAGTATTCCAGAAGAGGCCTCCCCAGCGCCCTGTGCATCCTCAACATAACATCCCAACTCCTGGACTCAAAGGTCTGAATAATGAAGGTAAGTGTGCTAAGCACCTTCTTAACCACCCTGTCTACATGGAACACACACTTCAAAGACCTGAAGCCCTCGGTGTCTTTGTTCCCATATCACTACTCAAGGCCCTACTTTTATTGAGTATAAGTCCTGCCCTCGTTTGTTTTGTCAGGATGTTATATTTTGCATTTATTCAAACCCAAAAAATTTTTGTGTATAAAGGCGGTAGGAGTATAATTAAGAGGGAAATCAGGAGGCAAAAAAGGGACGTGAGATAGCTTTGGCGAATAGGGTTAAGGATAATCCAAAGGGCTTTTGTAAATACATGAGGAACAAAAGGCTAACTAGGGAGAAAATAGAGACCCTCAAAGATCAGCAAGGCAGCCATTGTGTGGAGCTGCAGACGATGGGCGAGATAGGGAGACAAGTATTTTGCATCAGTGTTTACTGTGAAGAAGTACATGGGAGACATAGAATGTGGGGAAATAAATGGTGACAGCTTGAAAAATGTCCATGTTACAGAGGAGGAGGAGGAGGTGCTCAATGAGTGGCTAAGGAGCTGGTGCAGGGGAAAATGATTCATGTTTTTTGGATCGTTGTGATCTCCTCTGGAGTAGAGTTGACCTGCATAAGAAGAATGGATTGTACCTGAATTGGAAGGTGTCTAATATCTAGGCAGGGAGACTTGCTGGTGATACTCGGGAGGCATTAAACAAGTGAGGGAGTGGGTGTAAACCCAAGAAGATATTGAGGAAAGAGATATGTCTGAGGCTGGTACAGTTCAGAAGTCAAATAGTCAAGGCAGGCAAGGGTCAGTATTAATATGATGGGCTGAATGAAGTCGGACTGAGCAGTTGCACCGCATTTACTTCAATGCAAGAGTCCTGACAGGGAAGGCAGATGAGCTCAGGGTATGGTTTTGAACATGGCACTGGGATATTATAGCAATTACAGAGGCACCACTCAGGGATGGATAGGACTGGCAGCTTTATGTTCCAGGGTATAGATGCTATAGGGAGAATAGAAAGGGGACAAGAGACGGAGTGGCATTTTTGATTCGGGATAGCATTATGTTTTTGCTTAGGGAAGATATTCCTGGGAGTACGCCCAGTGAAGTTATTTAGGTGGAACTGGGAAATAAGAAAGGGATAATCACCTTATTGGGATTTTCTGCAAGGATTTCGTCCGGGTGTTCTGGTTTCCTCCCACAGTCCAAAGATGTGCAGGTTGGGTGGATTGTCCGGGCTGAATTGCCCACAGTGTTCAGGGATGTGCAGGTTGGGTGGATTATCCAGGCTGAATTGCCCACAGTGTTCAGGGATGTGTAGGTTGGGTGGATTATCCAGGCTGAATTGCCCACAGTGTTCAGGGATGTGTAGGTTGGCTGGCCCTGGGAAATGCAATGTTACAGGGGAAGGTTAGGAGGCTCTCCAGGTCAGTATCAATGTGATGGGCTGAATGACCTACTTCCACACTGTTGGGAGTCTCTAATAATTCGACTAGTTTTAAAATAGTTACAGAAAACAATATACCAGATCTAAACGTTAAGGTTCTGAATTGGACAAAGGCCAATTTTGATGGCACAAGGCAAGAACTTTCATCTAGCCCCTCAAGCCTGCTCTACCATTCAATAAGATCAGGGCTGAGATTTTCATGGCCTCAGCTCCACATTCCTGCTCTCTCACTATAACCCTTAATTCTTTTCCTGTTCACAAATCTACATTTTGCCTTAAAGGCATTCAAGTTGATAACGTCAAATGATGCACTCAGCAGGGAATTCCACAGATGCACAACCCTTTAGCTGAAGAAGCTCCTCCTGAACTCAGTCCTAAATCTGCTCCCCCTTATTTTGAGGTAATGCTCTGTAGTTTGACCCGCCCGCAGTGGAAATAGCCTCCCTGCTTCTGTCTTATCTACTCCCTTCATAATTTTATTGTTTCCTATCCAACTTCCCATTCTTCTAAATTACAATGATTATAGAACCAGTTTTCTCAATCTCTCCACATACACCAACCCTCAACTCCCAACTCAAACTAGTGAACCTCCTCTACACTCCCTCCAGTGCCAGTACATCCTTCCTGAAGTAAGAAGACCAAACCTGTACACAGTACTCCAGGTGTGGCCTCTCCAGCACCCTGTACAGCTGCAGCATAACCATCCCTCTAGCAATGAAGGACAATATTCCCTTCACTGCCATAATTACCTGCTGCACCTGCAAACCAACTTCCTGTGATTCATGTACAAGGACACCCAGCTCCCTCTGCGCAGCAGCATGCTGCACGTTTTCACCATTTCATCATCGGTTTGCTGTTAGTCCGACCAAAATGGATGACCTCATATATCCCAACACTGAACTCCATCTGCCAGACCCTTACCCACTCACTTAACCTGTGCAGACTGACAGAGGCCTCTGCAGACATTGCTCTACCTCATCTTTGTATCAAATATGAACTCTGACACCTTACACTTGGTCCTCAACTCCAAAACATTTGTGTAAATTGCAAACAGTTGTCGTACCAACATTAATCCAAACACCCGTTTATTCCCATTCTTTATTTTTTGTTGGTTAACCGATCCAGTATCAATGATAATACATTACCCACAATGCCATGCATTTTTACCTTATTCAGCAGCCTTTTGTCGGCAACGTATCGGATACCTTCTGGAAATCCATGTACACCACATCCACAGAGTCCACCTTGTCCAACGTACTCGTCGTATCCTCAAATAATTCCATTAAATGCGTTAAACGTGACCTGCCTTTCATGAATCCATGCTGTGTCTGCTCAATGAGACAATTTCTACCCAGATATCTCACCACTACTTCCTTGAGAGATTCAAGCATTTTCCCCACTACAGAAGTTAAGCTAACGGGTCCTTTTTGAAAAATAGTAACACCACATTTGCAGCTTCCAGTCTGTCAAAACCATCCCAGAATCCAACAAATGGTAGTGAATTATCACGAGGTCTATTTGTTATCCCCCCCCCCCCCCCCCATCTCTTTTAGTCCCTGGGATGCATTCCATCAGAGCCTGGATACCCATCTACCTTTAGGCTGTTATCTTTCCCAACATTTCCTCTTTACTGAGAATGATTGCTTCTGTATCCTCATCTGCCATTGCCTCCATAGGCCTGCGACAATGAGAGTACACAGACAGTATGTTCCTCTTAAGGCCAAGGCTGGTAGGTGTAAAGAATGCTGCCTGACGAAAGATATTGTGGGCCTGGTCAAGAAAATGAAGGAGGCATATGGCAGGTACAGAGAGCTGTGTTTGTGTGAATCCCTAGAAGAGCATAGGGGCAGTAGGAGTATTCTCGAGGTAAACCAGGAGGGCAAAAAGGGGACATGAGATAACTTTAGGAAATAGGCTTAAGGAGAATCCAGAGTGATTGTACAAATACACTAAGGACAAACGAGTAACCAGGCAGAGAATAGGTACCCACAAAAATCATCAAGGCTGTCTGTGGAACCGCAGGAGGTGAGCGAGATTCTGTATGAGCGGAGAGGTTTTACAAACAAAATGTGCACATCGGAAAACACAAATTTGAACGTCCCAGTCTCGTGTTTTCAGTGAACGGGGAATTGCCTCAGTGTGGCTGCAGGCATGAGTGCGCGCCGCCATCTTTATTCGGGGCAAGAATTCTCTGGACACATGTGGAGCCACCAGTTTTGTAGGGGGCAAGGTGCAGCCAGGCGCATGTGCAGCCTTTCTCTGGTACAGAGTCATTGGGCAGGATTTACACAGAGCACATTCAATCTCAGAGAAATGGATGTTTATTTCTGGATTTTTTTCGTCATTCATTTAAATAATTTGGTATCGTAAATGAGTTTACAGGTCATACAAAATTGGAGGGGTGTGGATAATGAAGAAGGTTACCTCAGATTACAATAAGATATTGATCAGATGGGGTTTAATTTAGGTAAATGTGATGTGCTACATTTTGGAAAAGCAAATCAGGGCAGGACTTGTACACTGAATGGCAAGGCCCTGAAGACGTTTGCGCAACAAAGAGAGCTTGGACTGCAGGATCATAGTCCTTTCAAGTGAAGTTGCAGGCAGATAGGATGATGAAGAAGGTGTTCAGTATATTTTCCTTTATTGGTTTGAGCATTGAATATAGGATGTGGGAGGTCATGTTGCTGTACAGGACATTCGTTAGGCCACTTTTGGAATATTGTGTGCAATTCCGGCCTGCCTCCTATCAGAAGGGTGCTGTGAAACTTGAAAGGTTTCAAAAAAGACTTACAAGGATGTTGTTCGGGTTGGAGGATTTGAGTTGTAGGGTGAGGCATAAAAGGCAAAGATGCTCCGGTGTTAGAATCATGAAAGTGTTGGCCCCTTAACAGCGCATCAATGAATATTCATGGGCTATGCATATACCTACATGAACACAGGCCACTCACGATATGAACACCTATCTCCCTCTCTGTGCCTACGTTCCTTGTCCATGTGCCCTTTCCTGCTTCCCTTGTAACATTGTGGGTCTGGTTACCCTCCCTGTACTGCAGCTATTCCCCTGTGTTTCTCCGTTTGTCTCAGCTCTCATGGCCCAATTCAGAATGTGGTTAGAATTATCTCCCACTGGGAGTCCCATGTTTATAATTACAGTTAAATAGGGTCCCATGTCATCTTTTAAATACATCAAACCGATTTCATCATCACAGGTTGGGGTTTGGTAATCCCCCGTGGTCCTTACATACATCAGGCTTCCTTTCTGTATGATCCTCGATATCACCCTTTTGTCTCTGAGTCACCAAAGTTATTTTAGCCCATTCAGCCTGTCCCCTCCCCAGTGTGTCCCTGTAATATCTGTAAATGCCTGGAGCCACTGATCGGCTGTGCATTGGGGGAACCGACTCTCACCCTCACCCTCTTATTGCAGGGACAGATTCTGCTGTACACGTCAGGGCATCTTGGGCCGAGGGAGGGTCCGTACATCATTTTCGGTGAGACTGTGTACCTCTACTAATTCATCCATATTGTCCCAATAAGGCCCATTATTACCAATTCTCTGTCAGGCTGGGTGTTCATTCACCAACATCTGTCGTTCAGCTGGATAAACGGTTCAGGTTTCGTTTCTGTCAGTTCCCCTTGTTGCTCCCTACTGTCTGTCCAAGTTTGAGCTTTGATGCACAGTGGAGCCATAGACAGGGCCTTCTGGGTCTTATAGGGCGGTGGGTCATCCCACCCATTGTCGTCCCTCTGTCCGTACGTGGCTGCTTCACCATCTAACCCGTTCCAGTCAGTGTCACCATCCTCACTGCCTTCTGAGGAGAGCGGGGCACTAGGTACCTCCCCCACTGTAACTACCACCTGGCCCTTTGGCTTTAAGGCCTCACGTCTGAGAGCCACCACCTTCACTTGTTCCTGTTTCCCATAATAATGTAACACATCCTGTCATTCCTGGAATAAAACAGAGCAAAATGTAAATTTGGTTTGACTTGGAATATTAATAATTTGACATTCACTTTGACATATCTATAGAGGTGAGAATTGTACTGTGATTATTTAAGTGAATTTAACATGATCATACAATGAATATAACTCTGATAATCAACGACAATGAATGAACTGAATAATATGTGATTATTTGTACCAGTTCTTGCATTGAAAATTCAATTTTATTTTAATGCTTGTCACCCATTACACCGTGGGCATTGTTATTAGGGAATAAAGTAATGAAAGGACATCAGAGAAAATAAATAGACTTTAATTTTAGCTTCACTGCAATAATGAACCAAAACAATATTTGGAAATATGGTTAAACTACATAACAAAGTTTCCAGTGTCATTATTGACATGAAAACTATTTTAGTTTGCAAGTTGTTTTGCTCTAAGAATAATTGGAAATGAATTGTGATTATGAATTGACCATTTAAAATATATTTTGAAGAGAATAGTCAGATATATTTTTTGGAGGAAACTTAGGAAAGGAAATAAATATGTATGCATTGGTATTAATAGTTTTAAAATGTTTGGAAGTTGACTAGAATTATTTAATCGAGAGAGGCTGCATGATTATTAAGACTAATTCACCTTTTTTCATTTCATTGTTGGTTTCCCTAGAATCTGTTGTGGTGTAAGCTCTTGTTGTGTGCAATGGACTGTCACTAATAGCTTAATTAACCTGTGAGTCTCAGATCAGGTTTCCTTTGTCTGTAAGTCAGTCTGTAAGTGCGCGACACACCTGCTTTTCTGAAGGGAAACAGAGACTCTTTTCAAAGGAAATAAGTTTCAGTTCTCACTGAGAATGATTTCTACCACACACCATAAGCAGGGAAGTGTTTTTCTGAAGAATTTCATTGTCTATCTACAAACTGATGGTGTGTTTGTCATATACCTGTGTTTGTCAGTTTGTGGAGGATTCAGCACCTTTGTTTTGAGCTAGTTTTATACAAGTAGTTGGTTCATTCTGTCTTTGCCAAGAATGTTGTTTACTTTCCCCTTTTACTGTGATTCTGCAGGTTAGAATATTCTGAGAGTCAGTAATATTCAATAACTGAACATTGAATGATTTTGACTCTAACAGAGCAGTCGCCTTGTTTTCAGCTAATTATTCACTTTCCATTTCCTGGTTGTGTTGAATGTTACAGAAACAGGCTCTGAGCAATGTTTCCATTCACTTGTGTTGGAGTCACTGACAGCCACGTGGTCAGTCAGTTTCAGGCTGATGGATCAGTTTCTCTGTCCTATTAGATGGTGGTCACTTGCTCAGTTTCTGATGGCTCACCTCAGTGTCAGTCCATCAGCTGCTGAAACCCTGCATCCACCATTTGTTTCCTCTCACCATGATTACTCCAACACAGTCCCAGCTTGTCTCCCACCTTCACCTCCACATCCTCATGATCACCTCAGATTCTACTGTCTGTGTCCTTCTAGCAAGTCACGTAAGACATCTCCCTCCATTTTAACCTCATCGACATTATGTTCAGAAATATGATTTCAAAATGTGGTTCACTGCTTTTAAACCTACCCATGCCTTCACCCTGTCCTCCCAGTGTAGTTCCACACCTCCCTGAGGTAGCTGCACTTATCCAATTCCAGCTGCATGAGAGTTTCTTGTTTTCATCTCCTCCCTGTTGGTGGCTTTAGTTTCAGCTGCTTTGAACCTAAACTTGGTAATTCTCTTCCCCCAATCCCTTCAACTCTCCTCCATTCTATCAGCACTCCTTTATTTAATCCAGTTTGATCAAGGTTTTGGTTTCCACCCGTAAAACTGTCCCTTTGTAGCTCGGTAACAGCCTCGTGTTATCATTGCTGAACTGTTAATCCAGAGACCCAGCGAATATTCTGGGGACCCTGGTTCAAATCGCATTACAGCAAATGTGGACCTTGAATTTAATAATCATCTAAATTTATGGGTCTGTTGATGACCATGAAACTATTATTGATTGTCAGGAAAAACCCATCTGTGTCACTGATGTCCTTTAGGGAAGGAATCTGCCATCCTTACCTGGTCTGGCCTGCATGTGACTCCTGACCCACAGCAATATTGTTAACTCTTAACTGCTCTCTGGGTAATAAATGTTGCCCTAGCCAGTGGCGCCTACATCCAGTGAATGAATTTTAAACAAAGCTCTCAGTCTGGGATCATGTGAGAAAGAAGCAGAAGGTGACCATTATGCCCCTTGAGCCTGCTCCACCATTCAAGAAGACCAAGCCTGATCTGTTCGTGATTTTTATTCCATCTTGCCCCAATGCCCCTTAACACGAATCTATCAACCGGTGTCTTAAAAATACTCAGTGAATCCACCTTCTGGGGCAGAGTTCCAAAGTTGCACAGCCTTCTGAGAGGAAACAAATTTCATTATCTATGTCCTGAAAGGGTGAAGCCAATTTTAAAGCAGTTCCCTCTAGTTCAGGAATGACCCACAAGAGGAAATATCCTTTCCACATCCACCTTATCAAACCATGCAGGATCTTATATACTTCAGTCATGTCACCCCTCACTCCAACTGAAACAAAACCAGCCTGTCCAACCAACCCACATTTTATTTCTGTCATGCCGGTATGAGTGGGGTTGAAATGTTGTCTAATCTTTATTATGCAGTGAATGTGTTGCTTCACTGTGTGGGTTTCAAGAATCAACATGAGCCATACTAGCTTTCCTGTCTCACTGTATTACATATAGCTTACATCACTGTAGTGTTTCCATGCCTCCCTACTTTGTCTAATGAAAAGGAAGGAGAGATAGATTGAGAGAAGTTGTTTGAAAATTTGTTGTCGTCAAAAAAATATTTGGTCTTTTTGTAGAGATTGCATTATAATTGAAATAACCAGTTCGTTAAATATTACTGACAAAATAGTACCAACAATTTACCAATGACTGAGGCCAGGATTAATACCCAGTTATTTCCCTTCTTTTTCCTTACTCCCTTCTTGTGGTTGGGGGTTATATTAGCAATGTTCCTGTCCTCTGGGACAGTCCCTGACTCCAGTGATACCGGAAAGCTCACAATTAAAGCCTCCACTATCCCTTCAGCTATCACCTTCTGGGGCGTGGTCCATCTGTCCAGGTAATAGATCTATTTTCAAATTTTTCAACTTTTTAGCATTTTCTCCTTGGTGACTCTTAAATGCTCTCTGGGTAATACATTTTGCCCTAGCCAGTGGCACCTACATCTAGTGAATGAATTTGAAACAAAGCTGTCAGTCCTGGGATCATGTGAGAAAGAAGAAGAAGGTGACCATTCGACCCCTCGAGCCTGCTCCACCATTCAATAAGACCAAGCCTGATCTGTTCGTGATTTATATTCCACACTCATCTCTGTTCCACTGCCACCCGCCCCACCCCCACCCCCGCCACCCCAACTGTCCCTGAAATTTTGGGATATTATTTGTGTCTTCCACCATGGAGACTGATGCAAAGTACTTATTCAGTTCCTTATCCATTTCTTTGTTCCCCATTACTATTCTTCCAGCCTCAATTTCCAGCAGCACATGTCCATTTTCGCCTCTCTTTTGAACTTTATGTAACTAAAGAAACTCCGGCAATCATGTTTTTAATATTACACACTCGCTTTCTCTCATGCTTAATCTTCTTTCTCCTTATGTTTTTTCTTCATTGTTCTCCATTGTTCTTTTTTGGCTTCCCATTTCACTGACATCCCACTGCCCTTTGCCATGTGATACGTTGCTTGTATGCTTTCCCTGACTTCCCGAGTCAGCCATGGTTGCCTCACCCTCCCTGATCCATGCTGCTTTTTCCTCGGGATGAATTTTTACTGTGTCACCCGGACACTCCCAGAATCCCTAGCCATCACTGTTCCACTCTCTTTCCTGCTTGACTCCTCTCTCAGTCAATTCACTCCAGCTTCTCCCTCATGTCTCTGTAGCTGCCTTTATTCAGCTGGAATACAGTTACATCTGATTCCATCTTCTCCCTCTCAAACTGCCGCGTAAATTCTATCATATTATGGTCCCTGCCTCCTCAGTGTTCATTCACGTTAACCTCCCTTATCAAGTCTGCCTCATTGCACAACACTAAATCCAGAATTGCCTGTTCCCTAGTGGGCTCCACTGCAACCTTCTTCAAAAAGCCATGTTGCAGAGATTCCACAAATTCATTTTCTTGCAATCCACTATCATCCTGATTTTCCCAATCCCCCTGCATATTGAAATGCCCCCGATCACTGTAACCTTACCTTCCTTACATGCTTTTCCTATCTCCTCATGTAACTTATGCCCAAATCCTGACTATTGTTTGGAGCTCTACAGATAACTCCCATTATGTTTTTTTTAACCTTTGCGGTTCCTTATCTCCACCCACACAGATTCTACATCATCTGAGCCAATGTCATTTATTGCTCTTGACTTAATTCCATTTCTTACTGTTCACTAACCCCAGCCTCTCTGCCCACCTGCCTGCCTTTTCATTTGGATGTGCATTCTTGGATATTTAGCTCCCAGAAAGCTTCAGCCTTATCTTTTGCACTGATGTGTTCAGCTCTTCCATCATTGATGATGGGAATATTTGTAGAACCTCCTTTTCCGGTGAGTTGTTCAATTCTCCACCACCATTCTCGACTGGATGTGGAATGAATGTAGAGTTTAGGTCTGATCTGTTGGTTGCTGCATCGCTCAGCTCTATCTGCAGGTGCGACCTGTCTCCAAAAGGACTGTGCTGTGGTAACCGACACTGACATGGACTGTCTCATTTTCTTCTTCAATCCAATCAAGCGAGCTATTGCATTTTATTCCCTCCGTTTTCCGATCTTAATAAATATCCAATCAATTTCAGAGCAAAATGCTTTCAAAATATTGAATCAATTTATTTGTTTAGATACTAGCACTAATTATCAAGTCATTGCCTTGACAATAATTGCATAATAATTTAAATTAGTTTTGCTAACAGGTATATTGTGGTTCATATATCAATTTAATTTATTGACTCTTAGGACAAATAGTATAACATTTTCTTTTTTCAGAATTCTAACAACAATTATTAAGTCATCAGCATTACAATAATTACACAAAGCTTTAACTTATTCTGGCTAACAATTACAGTGAATTTCATATTTGAAAATAATCTAGTGTTCCCTTGTACTAATACAGTAATATAAAAATCCATTTTCTTTCAGATCATCACACATACAAAAGAATCAATGATTTCTGATACAACACTCGTTGTAAAAATCTGACTTTTTTCTCATTAAGAGTCATCGAGTCATAGAGGCATACAACATGGAAACAGACCCTTCACTCCAACCCATCCATGCCGACCACATTTCCCAACACAATCTAATCCCACCATATCCCTCCAAACTCTTCCTATTCATATACCAATCCAAATGCCTCTTAAATGTTGCAATTGTACCAGCCTTCACCACTTCCTCTGGCAGCTCATTCTATACACTTACGACCCTCTGTGTGAAAAAGTTGCCCTGTGGGTCTCTTTTATATCTTCCCATCTCAACCTAAACCTACCATCTTTAGTTCTAGACTCCCCGACCCCAGAGAAAAGACTTTGCCTATTTACCCTATCCATGCCCCTCAAAATTTTGTAAATCTCTATATGCTCACGCCTCAGCCTCCAATGCTCCAGGGAAAACAGCCCCAGACTGTTCAGCCTTTCCCTGTAGTTCAAATCCTCCAACCCTGGCAACATCCTTGTAAGTCTTTTCTGAACCCTTTCAAGTTTCACAACTTCTTACCGGTCGGTAGGAGGCCAGAATTGCACGAAATATTCCAACAGTGGCCTAACCACTGTCCTGTACAGCCCAAAACATGACCTTCTGACTTCTGTACTCAATACTCTGACCAATAAAGGAAAGTATACCAAACGCCGCCTTCACTATCCTATCTACCTGAGACTTCACTTTCAAGGAGCTATGAACCTGCACTCCAAGGTCTCTTTGTTCAGCAACACTCCCAAGGACCTTACCACTAAGTGTATAAGTCCTGCTAAGATTTGTTTTCCCAAAATGCAGCACCTCGCATTTAACTGAATTAAACTCCATCTGCTACTTCTCAGCCCATTGGTCCATCTGGTCCAGATCCTGTTGTAATGTGAGGTAGCCCTCTTGGCTCTCCAGTGCACCTCCAATTTTGGTGTCATCTGCAAACTTACTAACTATACCTCTTATGCTCGCATCCAAGTCATTTATATAAATGTCAAAATGTAGAGGAACCATCACCGATCCTTGTGGCACTCCACTGGTCACAGACATCCAGTCTGAAAAACAACCCTCCACCACCACCCTCTATCTTCTACCTTTGAGCCAGTTCTGTATCCAAATGGCTAGTTCTCCCCATATTCCGTGAGATCTAACCTTACTAATTAGTTTCCTATGGGAAGAACGCCTTACTGAAGTCCATATAAATCGCATCTACTGCTCTGCCAAAATCAAACCTCTTTGTTACTTCCTCAAAAAACTCAAGCAAGTTTGTGAGATATGATTTCCCACGCACAAAGCCATGATGACTATCCATAATCAGTGCTTGGCTTTCCAAACACATGTACGTCCGGTCTCTCAGGATTTGCTCCAACAACTTGCCCACCACCGAGGTCAGGCTCACTGGTCTATTGTTCCCTGGCTTGTCCTTACTGCCCTTCTTGCCCTAACGTTGGCACCACATTAGCCAAAGTCCAGTCTTCCGGCGCCTCACCTGTGACTATCGATGATACAAATATCTCAGCAAGAGGCCCAACAATCACTTCTCTAGTTTCCCGCAGAGTTCTTGGGTATACATGATCAGGTCCTGGGGATTTATCCACCTTTACCCATTTCAAGACATCCAAGGTTTCCTTCTCTGTAATCTGGACATTGTGCAAGATATCACCATCTATTTCCCGACAGTCTATATCCCTTCCATATCCTTTTCCACATTAAATACTGATGCAAAATACTCATTTAGTATCTCCCCCATTTTCTGCGGCTCCCCACAAAGGCTGCCATTTGAATGACCTCGGTAACTTCAAATTTATTAATTTTGAAAACCTTAATTACTTTTCCCTGCAATAATTCCTGTTTATGTCCACACATAGCTCAGTCAAATAGCAAGGTGAGATTTATCATTATTCTAATGTTCGCTAATAGAGCTTTGAAAATCTATTTGTTGCTAATATGTAATAACTGTTCAGTTCAGTACATAGAACATCGAACAGTACAACACAGTACAGGACATTTGGTCCATGTGCTAACCTTTTATCCTCTTCTAAGATCAAACTAACCTATATTCCCTTCATTTTGCTATCATTCGTGTACGTAGCCATGAGTTACTTAGATACACTTACTGTATCTGACTCTACTACCACTGCTAGGAGGACATTCCGCACACTCATCACTCTGTAATAGGAACCTACCTCTGACATCTCCACTAAGCATGCCTCCATTCACCTTGAAATTATGCCCTCTTATGATAGTCATTTCCACCTGGGAAAAAGAGTCTCTGGTTGTTCACTCGATCTAAGCCTCTCATCACTCTATCTAAGCCTGTCTGTCAAGTTGCCTCTCATCCTTCTTTGCTCCAATGAGAAAAGCCCTAGCTCGTTCAACCTTTCATCAGAAGACGTGCCCTCTACTTCAGGCAGGATCCTGGTAAACCTCCTCTATGAGGGATCTATGGACATGGACTCCAAGATCCCTCTGTTCCTCCACACTGCCAAAAATCCTACATTTCATTCAATAGTCTGCATTCAAATTCAAAATTCTAAAATGAATCTCTTCACACTTTTCCAGGGTGAACTCAATCTCCTACTTCTCAGCTCAGATCAATGTCAATGTCCCGTTGAAATCTTGAAACACAGTTTAAAAGACAAATCAAATGAGTCCTAGATGAGTGTTCGCTACAAATAAAGGTACGTAGAATTCAGGAAGAGCTGACCTATTTGAATGATTAAACAATTCCTTCTAGAAAACACAGTAACTAAATCTTTCTTACAATTCAGTAATCCTGCAACTAGATTATACTTCTCAGTTTACATATCTTAATGAATATCTAATTAATGTCTGTGTAAACTGCTGGAAAATGTTTAATCATTTCATTTGTTAAAACGCCACCGTTAATTATCACATCGCTGTCACAATAAGTGAACTCTATTTTAATTATTGACTGAGGTCAAGTGACCTGTGGCCCGAAATTGAATGTTTGAAATTCACCGACAGCCACAGAAATCTGATCGAAAAGAAACCTGCTCAAATGAAATCAAACAGAGCCAGCATCATTCAGCTCCAGAAAAGAGGTCACAAAAGTTCCGGGGATCCAGTGACAACCAGCCTGAGAGTTGTGTATTCGAGAGGTTGAACCAGATTTTCTGGCATCTTGGCTTCCAGCCAGTTCCTGAGCATAGCACGCCTCTCATGGGAAGGAAAACAGTGAAGGATGTTTGTACCAACCCACTGGATGGATCGAATACAGCTCATGATCATCCTCAAAATTTTGTCACAAGATTATTAATAATTTGCCAAATCATGCAAAATAGCCCAATGCTACTGAAATCAAATTACTCTTAATCACTGCACATAAAACCAAACGATGGTCTTCAAGGTCACCTAATCACTGTTCACTGAATATCTCTTTGTAATAATCTTATTTTTCCCAGGATGAATAACCACAACAAACATCACCATAACACCCCATCCAAAGATATGCAATAGGCACCTTCTTATAATTTACACACATCTTTCTCTGACCAATAATCACCCTTCATCATTAATAGATGAGCAAGCTAATACTGACATTTATTGAGATGAAGAAATTCCTGAATATTACTAATGTTTGTGATAGGTTTCTCGACTATTCATCACAGCAAAAGTGTAATTATGGCTCACTGTATTTGTAGCTGCAAGCATTTGCGCATAACCGATTATACATTTTTTCAGAGAAATTTTGAAAATAATTGTGCGACAAATACCGTTGCCTATTTTTTGCTGTGATACCCACATTCCTTATCTATTTATTCTCTTCCCAACTCTGACTCAAATTTGTAAATATTGATGATATGAAAAATTCCATGAAATTATTCTTTTTGGGAAGAAATGTAAAGCAAGAAATTCTTGAATAACTGAGAATTATGAATGACAAAACAATGATAATTAATAATCACTGAATGTCTAATATGTTTTTTGTCAATCTACCAAAAAAGCAATTTAATCTTCATGTCTCTGATCTCAATAAAAAGTCTAATCAACATTAGAGCAAAATAATTTTAAAATATCGAATCATTTAATTTGCCAGAGTACTAAAATTAATTGTAAATTCATTGTCACTCCATTAACCAGACGGTAATTCAGTTAAATCTTTGTGACAAGCATCGTGAGATTCCCATTTTAGTTTAATATGTTATTTCTTACAATGAAAAATGTAGTCATTCTATCCAGGTTAAAACATCCACAAACCAACCAATGAAACAACCAAGCATTCATAGTAAATATGTTATCTCTTCTTGATGTGAAAACACAAAGTAATCATGGAATTAATATGAAACCTTAAGTCATGTCAGATTGCTATTCTACCCTAATAATTACTGTTCATGTCTACACTTTACACAGTTGCACAGTAAAATCAGATTTCTCACCAATTTAATGTTTGACATTAACTGTTTTTCAGACTAATTGTTGCTTATATCCAATATTTAATAATAGTTCAATCCAGTACATTCATCCCAAAGTGTAGTATCATGTTTCCATACATTGACTTGTGTAAACACATTGCACTGTACAGTTTTGCAATCATAGCAAATGCTGATTTTTATTGTAATAGTGCAATGCTAGTTGATTTTTAGTTCAATAATGGAATTCCTTTATTTTAATCCTGTTTCATTTGCTTTGATTATATTTCAATTCCATACGAACATGCATTTTAATTTAAATGATTACACTAAAAGCTACTTTGTGTTTCTTGCTAAAAAAAAATTTAAAGTTCCCATTCCACTTTCTTTTGTGAGAAATGAAGTTACCTACATCTCTTGTTCAGGTCAACAAACACAATAACTTTTGAATTCTTGAAAGTTGTACCCCTTTTTTTTTAAAAAAAAGGAAAGTATCTTTTAGCTGAAATATCACGTCAAGAGATTTTTTGCTTTTTCAGATCATGTGCCCTGCAGAAGTGTTTTTATGTTCAATTTGTTACAACAAACAGCTGCTTTGGAACTGTTGATTTTGTTTTAATGTTTATTACAACATTACTTATTAATGTTCAATAATCACAAAATCATGCAAATTGATTTTCTATCAAATGTCATTGACTGTATCTTGTGGTCACTCAGATATTCACTTTCTTTACCAATAATTTTCTTCCAAATTCAGGTACTAATGTTTCAACATTGATCAGGATAAAATCACATAAATTAAAAATACATGTTTCTGCAATTAATTGAATTGAATGAAATGCATTACTGTATTTTTTGCGAGAAATGAAGTTACCTACATCACTTGTTTAGTTCAACAAACACAATAACTTTTGAATTGTATTGTCTGCATTTTTCATCAAAAATAAATTATTTTCAATAATAACTGAATGGCTCATTTATTGTTCCCAGTCCATCAATCTCGCGACTATATTTCAGTTTTCAGTTTACTGAGCATAATGAACGTCTAATCAACATCAGAGCAAAGTGTTTTTAAAATATTGAATTGATTTATTTGTTCAGATTACAGCATTTATTTTGAATTCATTAGCCTTATAATAATTGCAGAATAATTTGTTTGTGTTTCTAACGTGATCCACATTTTAATTTAATGTATTGTTTAATTTAATCCACTGTAACAATATTGTTGTTTTCAGGTCAACTATCCCACAATGGAACCAGTGATTTTGCATCCAACATATTTTGAAAGTATCTGACTTTTACTGATTTGAATGATCGCATTAATCTCAGCCGTAGAAATTCAGGGAACTGCAATTACATTTCACTGCAATAATTCTTGTTCATGTCTACACATTGCACAGTCACATTGCAAAATAAAATTGCTCCTTCTTCTAAGTGCGTAGATAGATTTTCAAAATTCTAATTTCTAATAATTGTTCAGTTCAGTAAGGGGTATAAATGTGCAATAATGGCTCAGTGCAAGAACTGTTGTGAAGATATTGCAGTGTACAATCTCACAATCATTGTAAAGGTCAATTTCTGCTTTAACCATGGAAACATAGTTGAATTGATTTAATTATATTTCACTTCAATGTTCATATTCATTGTGTTTTTAATCACAATAAGAGTGAACTATTTTACATGACAAAATTAAAATTCATTCCACTTTATTTCTGGACACAAAACAGAATTAACACACGCTCGTTCTTTCCTTTACCAATCACAGTCAACTTTTGAATTGTAGAATGGTAGATTGGCACATCCCAGAAACAGCCCATTCAGCCCAACTTGGCATGCTGGCCAGGTTTCCTAAACTAAACTCGTCCCATTTTCCTGTGTTTGTTCCATACCCCTCTGGATGTTTTCTATCCATGTAACTGTCCAAAAGTCGTTTACATGTTGTAATTGTACCAGCCGCTGCCCCTTCCTCTCACAGCTCATCCCATATGTGCCAAACATATTGTACGAATAAAATTGCCCGTCAGATCCCTCTTCGATCTTTCCCCTCTCAATTTAAATATTATTTACACTGTAGAATCTTTAATACTGCAAAGTTGATAGGTATTTAGAAGCAGCATAATCCCCTTTATATTTTAATCAGTGACCTAAAGCCAATAAAGTGCAGATATTGTGGTCATAGCAATGAACAACAGATACAAGTTGAGGAAATGTTGGATTGAAAAGCAATTCAATAGACACCTAGATATGTTCTAACCAACTCACAGAGGTGCTTTGACACATCCTAGGATTATGTGGGAAGCAAGAGAGGAAATTGCAGTACCGTTGGCAATGATCTTCTCGTCTTCACTGGCAACGGGGGTGGTACCAGGGGACTGGAGAGTAGCGAATGTTGTGCCCCTGTTCAAAAAAGGGAATAGGGATAACCCCGGGAATTACAGGCCAGTTAGTCTTACTTCTGTGGTAGGCAAAGTAATGGAAAGGGTACTGAGGGATAGGATTTACGAGTATCTGGAACGGCACTGCTTGATTAGGGACAGCCAGCACGGATTTGTGAAGGGTAGGTCTTGCCTTACAAGTCTTATTGAATTCTTCGAGGAGGTGACCAAGCATGTGGATGAGGGTAGAGCAGTGGATGTAGTGTACATGGATTTTAGTAAGGCATTTGATAAGGTTCCCCATGGTAGGCTTATGCGGAAAGTCAGGAGGCATGGGATAGAGGGAAATTTGGCCAATTGGATAGAAAACTGGCTAACCGGTCGAAGTCAGAGAGTGGTAGTAGATGGTAAATATTCAGCATGGAGTCCAGTTACAAGTGGAGTTCCGCAGGGATCAGTTCTGGGTCCTCTGCTGTTTGTAATTTTCATTAATGACTTAGATGAGGGAGTCGAAGGGTGGGTCAGTAAATTTGCAGATGATACAAAGATAGGTGGAGTTGTGGACAGTGAGGAGGGCTGTTGTCGGCTGCAGAGGGACTTAGATATGATGCAGAGCTGGGCTGAGGAGTGGCAGATGGAGTTCAACCCTGCCAAGTGTGAAGTTGTCCATTTTGGAAGAACAAATAAGAATGCGGAATACAGGGTTAATAGTAGGGTTCTTGGTCAGGTGGAGGAACAGAGGGATCTTGGGGTCTATGTACATAGATCTTTGAAGGTTGCCATTCAGGTGAATAGAGTTTGTAAGAAGGCCTACGGAGTATTATCGTTCATTAGCAGAGGGATTGAATTCAAGAGTCGTGAGGTGATGTTGCAGCTGTACAGGACTTTGGTTAGGCCACATTTGGAGTACTGTGTGCAGTTCTGGTCGCCTCACTTTAGGAAAGATGTGGAAGCTTTGGAGAGGGTGCAGAGAAGATTTACCAGGATGTTGCCTGGAATGGAGAGTAGGTCGTACGAGGATAGGTTGAGAGTTCTCGGCCTTTTCTCGTTGGAATGGCGAAGGATGAGGGGTGACTTGATAGAGGTTTATAAGATGATCAGAGGAATAGATAGAGTAGACAGTCAGAAACTTTTTCCCCGGGTACAACAGAGTGTTACAAGGGGACATAAATTTAAGGTGAAGGGTGGAAGGTATAGGGGAGATGTCAGGGGTGGGTTCTTCACCCAGAGAGTGGTGGGGGCATGGAATGCGCTGCCCGTGGGAGTGGTAGAGTCAGATTCATTGGCGACCTTTAAGCGGCATTTGGATAGGTACATGGATGGGTGCTTAATCTAGGATAGAAGTTCGGCACAACATCGTGGGCCGAAGGGCCTGTTCTGTGCTGTATTGTTCTATGTTCTATGTTCTATGTTCTATCTCTGTTGAAGGTGGGAATTCAACCCATGCCTCCTGGTGTATTAGTACAGACATTACCAGAGCGCTCAATAATGTTCCCATGCAGGATGGGCAGGATTATAATCATATACTTACTATGGTTACTCAATGGGAAACTGCTCAGATATTTATTGTGATAATTGGACTAGGATTGTATTAGACAGTTCAGTGTGTAATGGACCAATTAAAATAATTAGTAATTTCTAATACTGATGGACCGAAGCGACATTGATCTCAATGAAATAAAAATGTCATGATAGTCAAATAATTCGATATGTTTGAAACAATTATTCATATACAGAAATTAAAATTAAACTGCTTTGTAATGCATATGAATTGGAAATAAAGAATTAGTCATTCAATGTGACTACTCAGCGAAAGACAACTTCCCTCATTTTCACAAAATTGTGATTTCTAAGAATTCAAGTTTTACTGTAATAGAACAAACATTTCGGGTGTAGGTTTGCTCGCTGATTTTTAGGTTTGATATCCAGACGTTTCATTACCTGGCTAGGTAACATCATCAGTGGCGACCTCCAAGTGAAGCGAAGCTGTTGTCTCCTGCTTTCTATTTATATCTTTCTCCTGGATGGGGTTCCTGGGGTTTGTGGTGATTTCATTTCCTGTTCGTTTTCTGCGTGGTTGATCGATGGCATCTAGATCCATGTGTGTGCTTATGGCGTTGTGGTTGGAGTGCCAGGCCTCTAGGAAATCTCTGGCATGTCTTTGCTTAGCCTATCCCAGGATAGATGTGTTGATCCAGTCGAAATGGTGTTTTTTTTTCATCCGTGTAAAAAAAAACACATTTCAACTGGGACAACACATCTATCCTGGGATAGGCTAAGCAAAGACATGCCAGAGAATTCCTAGAGGCCTGACACACCAACCACAACGCCATAAACAAGCACAGAGATCTAGATGCCATCTGTCAACCCCGCAGAAAACGAACACGAAATGACATCACCACAAAACCCAGCTATCCCACCAAGGAGAAAGATATAAATAGAAAGCAGGAGACAACAGCTTCGCTTCACTTGGAGGTTGCCACTGATGATGTTACCTCGGCAGGTAATGAAACGTCTGGATATCAAACCTACAGCTCAGCGAGCAAACCTACACCCTAAACCTCAACCTGAGGTATAAACCGTCACAAACCTTGCGAGAACAAACATTTGTTAATTCTGTTTTGCGTACGGAAGAAATACATGAAATTGAAATGATATTTAGCATGAAAACAGTTAGTTCTTATTGTAATAATCAGAAAACAGAAATGTTGGCATTGAAATGAAAAACAATCAGGACAAGAATGCAAAAAACGGTGGCTACTGGAAATCAGAAACAAAATCAGAAATTGCTGGAAAATAGTTCAGCAGATCTGGCAGCATTTGTGAAGAGAAATCAGAGTTAATGCTTTGGGTCCAGTGACCCATCTTCAGAATGCATTTTTGCTCACAGTCAGTTCAATCCAACTAAGCTTCCACACTTCAAACTATTTTTGGTAAGATTAAGAGATTGTAGAGTGCAATACGTTTTGCATCAGTTGATGTACTGAGCCGTAATTCCTCATCTAAAGTTGGAGATATTAGATTTCAACAATGATTACCGGTTTGTTAATTGCAATAATTAGTTTTAAAATGGCTGATAGCAAATTTAAGAATGATGAGAAAACCCTTATTGCAATGTAATTGTGCAATATGTTGGAAAGAACTGAAATATTTATGTGAAAAATAGTTAGCCACTTCTTAATTGATAAGGCTGATTAATATTCCTTCCATTAATATGAGAATTCAAATGAAAGAAAACGAGATAGTTATTATGAATTTTGGATGAGAAACCATTGGTGGATTGCAGGTCTGTTGACCTGAAAAGAAAGTTAATATTTCATTATGATACTTGCAATCAGAAATAATGGATTAAACTGAAATGTAAATCACATGATGCTCATTACTAAGATTAAAATACATTATGGTGTGGTAATTGAAATGACAATAAACTAACAATTAATGTTAGAACTCAACACTTAAAATGATTCAATATTTTCAAAGCTTTTTTTTTACTCTGTATTCATTAAGATCAGAAAACTGAGAATTAAAATATTGGGTTAATTTAAAAACAAAAATAGACCTTCAGAGATTATTCATCAGCATTGTTCTGTCATTGAAAAACCGCATTTATTCAAGAATTCTGCATTTCTTTCATTTTCTGTCTTTTTTTCCAAAGGGATCTGTACTGAAACTTTTCTGTTTGTGATAAAAATGGATATAAGTGACATGGATTAAAATCGAATTGAGTGAGTTAATAGGTTTGCAGGCATTACAAAGTTCAGTGGAGTTGTGGATAATGTAGAAGGTTGTCAAGGAATACTGCAGGATAAAAGATAAATTGCAGATATGGGCAGAGAAATTCAAGGTGAAGTTTAATCCCTATAAGTGTGAGGTGTTTCACTTTGGGAGATCTAATACTCAGGAAAAGTGTATAATGGCAGGACCCTGAACAGCTTTGTTGTTCAAAGTGATCTTGGCGTTCAAGACCATGGCTCCCTGAAAATGACCATGCAAATAGATAGGGTGGTAAGGAAGGCAAATGGCATGCTTGTCTTTATTGGTCAGGGAACTGGTTACAAGAGTCAGGAAGTCATGTTGTAACCAAAGTCATGTTATAAGACTTTGGTTAAGGCATACTTAAACGATTGTATTCATATCTGTTTGCCACATTACAAGACGGGTATGGAGGCTTTGGAGAAGGTACAGAGAGCAGTTACCCGGATGCTGTCTGGATTTGGAGAGGCGAGAAAAACTCATTCTACCTTTTTGTGGAGTGGCAGAGGCTGGGGGAAGACTTTATGTAAGTCTATGCAATCATGAGATACATAGATAGGTTTGACACTCTGAATGTTTTTCCCAGAGTTGAAACGTCAAAACTATGTGACTTGCGTTTAAGGTTAGGGGAGACAGTTCAAGGGGCAATTTGTTTTTTTACACGGGAGTGGGGGTAGGTGTCTGGAATGAACTTCCAGCGATGGTGGGAGAGGCAGATGCGTTAAGGCTCTTTACTGTTCATTTAGATAATTTGGAAGGATATGGACCAAGGGTAGGCCGAAGCGGTGAGTGTCTTTTGCATTATGTTCAGCACAACGTTTTGGGCCAAATGACCTATTCCTGTGCTGCACAGATCATTGAGAGAAAACTAATGTCTCACTCATATGACATTTAATCTAATCAATATTAATCACTGGTGTCAGAAATACGAATAAAGTAAGTAGAGAATGAACTTAACTATAATCAAAAGATATAGTCAATGACATTTACAGAGGTATTTTTTTTATATTTGTTCTGAATTGTCAGATTAATAACTTTGGTGATGTATTGAAATGTTTACAGTTACAGAATTAAAAAAAACCGTTCAAAACTACACCAAAAAGCATTGCTTTTCCACCCAATGCTCATTGGAAATATTTGAATGCTACTCATTTCTACAAGAAACGTAATCACAACCTGATCAATTATGAGATATCTAATGGCATTTCACCAATAATTACTGTTTATTTCGACACATTGCTCATTCAAATAGCAATGTGAGATTTCTCATTAATATTCAGTTCACTGACAGTATAATAATAATTTTGTTATTGCTAATATCTAACCATTGCCTATCCAAATGGAGTATGAAGTTGGAATTATGGCTCAGTACATCAACTGGTGGAAATAAATTGCAGTGTTCACTCCCCCAATTATTGTGAATATCAATGTGTATTTTAATTTGGTTTGATTATATTGTTCTTCAACGCCAAGATTTATTGTATTTCTGTTCACAGTAAGATTTAAATATTTTAAAGCTAAAATAAATTTCAAATTTGTGACATTTTGTGTAAACAAGAAAAAAGGATTTTACAGCTGTTTGCTCTTTCCTTTATCAATCAGAGTGAATATGGAATTGTTGGAAGTTATACGTTTGTGGAAGGAGGGGAAGTTCTCTGCAGCTGAATAGTCACTGTGAATAACATTTTCTTCAGATTGCGTCCTACTGCTAAATGTTCTAATGATCTTTCTATTATAAGAAAAAAAACACTTTAAACATATACAGCAGTTGTATTTTTTTATGAATTTACAATAAATGCATGATGTGTCTATTTATCTTTCTCTCAATTATCATAATCTTAATTTTTAAGTAAGAGCATATGTGATTAGTTCCATCATTATTGTGAATTGCCATTTCATTCTCAGTCGATTACACAGAAACAGTCTAATTAATTACCAGCCCAGTTATCGGAATGAACACTGGTTCGTTTGCATTTGAGTAATCCCAATCGATTATAATCCCACCCTTCCTTGGTGGGAAGATAACGAAAGGAACTTGTGGAGCTCTACTAGTGTCTCTCTCCTAGGAGAATCAAAGTAATCACAACCTGATAAATTATGAGATATCTAATGCCATTTCACCAATAATTACTGTTGGAGGTGTGAGTTCATCTTGAACAGAGATGCATCAGAGCAGCTTCGAATGGTGATTAGAATATAACTAAGCGGAGTTTGCATTGTTTTTAAATCCAGTTTTGGATCTGCTTCTGTCTGTGATTCATTCTAATAATCTCACAATCTGCAATCTTTTATCTGCAGGTTATTAATAAAAGGATGTATCACATTGCATTGTCTCTAAATTTTAAGTTTGAGGACTTAGTAGTTTTCAAAATTTAATATATCTAAGAAATGAAATTCATTTGATTTTAAAATCAAAATACCTTGCTACATCCAATTATTATGCATATGGTGGACAACAGGATTTTAATGCCAATCAGATCATGAATGCCCAAACATTGTTTATTCTGTGAACTTAATTCTGCAGAAGAGATTCAATAAGCATTTAGCACATCAGTATTGTATATTTGAACACCTCACATGTACTTATCCTTATTTTCTAGTCCAAGCAAGATGAAAAAAAAGTTCGATTTTTCTTCAGTAAAATGAAGCAAATGCCACTTGCTATTACCCTTCAGTTCTTCAGATTACCTTTATTATACAATACAATGTTGTAATTCATCTCATTATTGCTATGTCTTTTATTAAGTTTAATTTCTACTTAATGTTCAATTGATGAACTGCCTGAGAGTTCGGTTTATTTTTCCTCCGAGCAGAGCGCTTTAGGGAACATCTCCGAGACACCCGCACCAATCAACCAAACCGCCCCGTGGCCCAACATTTCAACTTCCCCACCCACTCTGCCGAGGACATGGAGGTCCTGGGCCTCCTTCACCGCCGCTCCCTCACCACCAGACGCCTGGAGGAGGAACGCCTCATCTTCCGCCTCGGAACACTTCAACCCCAGGGCATCAATGTGGACTTCAACAGCCTCCTCATTTCCCCTTCCCCCACCTCATTCTAGTTTCAAACTTCCAGCTCAGTTACTGTCTCCTTGACTTGTCCGACCTGCCTATCCTCTTTTCCACCTATCCACTCCACCCTCTTCTCTTTGACCTATCACCTTCATCTCCTCCCCCACTCACCCATTGTACTCTATGCTACTTTCTCCCCACCCCCACCCTCCTCTAGCTTATCTCTCCATGCTTCAGGCTCACTGCCTTTATTCCCGAAACGTCGATTTCGCTGCTCGTTGGATGCTGCCTGAACTGCTGTGCTCTTCCAGCACCACTAATCCAGTATTTGATTTTCAGCATCTGCAGTCATTGTTTTTACCTTATTTTTCCAATGGCCGAGTCAAATTGATTGTAAAGATGAAATGCTTTGAAAATCGATTTTGCATATATCTCACTTATCACATGTGGTTTTTCAGTTTGTTTCACGAAGTTAAAAAAATCACACAACACCTGGTTATAGTCCAGCAGGTTTATTTGGAAGCATTGGTTTACCTGGCGCTGTCTGTGCATCAGATCACCCGATACAGAGGCAGAACCTTGAAAACTAGTGATTCCAAACAAACCTGTTGGACTATAACCTGGTGTCGTGTGATTTTGAACTTTGTCCACCCCGGTCCAACTCCGGCATCTCCAAATCATTGTTGCACAAAGGAATCCTCGTAATTTTATAAAGAAAATATGACATTAGTTAAGACTTTTAACACACGATTATTAATCCCTTCCGTTATTAGTAAAATATCTCAATGTAATTTTTAAAAAATGCTCACAGACACGGCGCATACAGTCACACAAAGTCTTCCTGGTCATCTAATTACTGCTCAGGAGAAAAACCTGAGGAAGTATCTTATTGTTCCTGAGAACAAGAACCACAGTAAATATTTGGTGAACAATTCCACCCAATACATGCACTTGATTTCTTACATCTGACTTCAGTAATTGCACAGGAAATATTTCACTAAAACCAATAACCATGCTTTATTACAAATGACCGAGGATTCGAACATCAACATACGGAGCCGCTTTCCAATCAGGGTTCCAGTTGGAGTGTCGCACAATAAAGAAACTTAATTTTGACTTAGTACAACTGTAGGTGAAAACATTTTGAGCTCGCACTTTAAACATCTTTATCTGCTTAGTCAGAGAAAATACTGAATGGTGACACTGTAAAATTAATTTATTTTGACTTTCACTCCTGCAAATACTCGTGAATTGCTTCTCGTTTTCTTCCTAGTTCTGATACAAATGTCGAAATAAATTAGGATAATAAAAGTTTAGGAATAATAAGAGTGTTCTTTGCAAGGACGATATGAAGATGTTCACAGTCGTCGAATTACTGTTGAGTAGAACATTTTTCATAAGGGTCTTATTGTAACGAGCCAATGCTTTTTGTGACTGTTTTTAGTTGTGACTGGTATTTTTGTGACTCGTGTTTTTTGTGTTCAAGTGAGTAAATATTTAAATTTCAAACCTTCAAAACCTTTGAGGGACAAAGAAATGATGAGAGCAGAATCGCTGACACTCCAAGAATCTGTTATTCAAGATATTTGGAAAGGCACATTTGGTGACATACAAGGAATAAATTTCACAAGTATAGAAATAGCCTGTGGCGAGGTAAAGTTGTAGGGGTGGGGTGTAGTCGGTTGGAAGCCGCGGGGAAACAATGTCTCAGTTGTTTGACTTTAAAAGTCTAGAAATTACGTGAACATGCACAGCTGAATAAGATTTTGTTCCAAATACCCTGGATTTGGAAAGATTTGGCATACTATGCCATCTGAAGCATTGCAAATGGAACTCAGTGGATTTTTTTATTGTAAAGGAAAGATATTACATAATGAGCGGTAAGTGAACCGTTACTTGGAGATCGACTTCCTGCTTTAATCACGTGGCTAAAAGATGTGATCACCATGATGTTTGGTCCATTTAGTGATCATTGAACTCTGCCAAAGCACGAGCAACAGAACTGTTGGTTTTTCTTTTGGACTTTAATCGTCTCTTTTTCTAAGCAGTATTTTCTTTCAGCTGAAATAAATCAGAACAAATTTGCATATATCATTAATCGTTCCAATGAGATAAATCTTATTCACTTCCAATTATTACAATGAACAGTGTGACTTTCAGTTTAATTAATAAAATGAAACGATCAAAACAGCGTTTCTTGCGATTTAACCCAATTCAGTTAATCCATATGAGAATGGCTATTGAACCGCAACCTCGTCTTTATATCCCTCTCCATGGCTACTTCTTCACGTGAGAGAGAACGTCACTGAAGAAATTATGAGTCAAGGCAAAATGTGGGTGTGAATATGACGGGAAATTCTTGTTTTCTGTTTCATTCTGACACAGTTCTGATTCAGAATGAATCAATGACAGATGTTCATTCCGACGAGCATGGCTATTTCTTGAATTTTGCTGTTATTGTAATTCTGGTGAAAGCGGAAACAGTATGATGTGGAATCAATTTAGCTCTAGACATTTCTCATCCACGGATTTCACCACATGTAACCTTGATGAGGTCACATGTCACCCCTTTCCAAAACGTGCTGAGGAGACCGGGAGATTATGGGTTATTATACTACGGTGCTCCACATTCACGGGTTGAGTCACATTTTGGTTGCTCTTTCCACATAACACTACTGCATTTTTATTTTGCATCTCACACCTCTGGTTTACACTGGATCGAGAATTTTGTTCTTGCCCTTCACTGCACGGGAAATTCACGAATGATAATCACCACATTAAAATTGAAATAAAGAATGAGAGCAGATGTTCTAATCAGTTGTAAATTAAATTGGTGTAATGAGAAGGTACACATTTTTTTCTTTATGTCCCTCATTCCATCTTGTCCTTCCATTAATTTAAATGACTGATAGAGAAATAACTAACAAGTGATCGGGAGCACAAGTTTATCCAATGGGATTATTCATGATTATTTTAAACTAACAGTCCACACAATGATTTGATCAGTATTTCAAACAGACACTCGGAATTGGAACCGCAGCAAACTGCTCCAATGAAACGAACCTTTCATTCTTTCACATGCAGCGTGATGACTGACTCGCTAACTGTACAAGGTCGACCAATTTTCTTCAGCAATCATAGCGTCTGTAAACCGCCACCTGTGCTGTGCAGAGTGTCATTTGTTGTTCCCAGGTCACTGCACATTTCTTCTTCATGACCTTATGAGCTTCGTTCCTGATCTGTTTGATAAACCTTTTCTATCATTTCATCGCATCCACTCACAATTCTCAATTTATGAATAAAATTTGGCGTTAGACCAAATGTTAAACAAAGTGGACGTATGCCATTCATCCCATCGAGTCTGTCCCACCATACAATGAACTCATGGTTGATCTGATAATCTTCAACTCCATTCTGCTCACTTACCTCGACAAACTTCATCATCTTTCTGATTAAGTACCTGACACAATTTGAAAATAACCAACAACTTAGCCTCTACTTCGGTTGCCAAAAAAAGCCACATATTCTCTGAGCATGGAAATTACTCTTCATTTCTCAATTAACTGAGCGCTATCTCATTCTGAGATTATGTCCTCTGGTGCACGGCACCTGCCTGTATCTACCCAAAATCCCACGGTTTTGTTTCGAGGAGAATAATCCCAGCCTGACCAATCATTCCCCGAAGCTCCATTTTATCCAAAGTTGACAACATCCTCGTAAATCTCTGCTGTCCCTTACAGCACCGGAACTGGAATTTGAAATGAAATTGCGATTGGAATCGGATTAGTCCACACAAATACAATAATAATAACTTTGACAAATGAGAATCGAATTATATTCTAATGACATTCAATGGTTTCGTTGTAACTGACGTCCTCCGTGCAATCGCCCTCAGAGCTAATATTTAGGAGAAATGGAACCTGACCGCCCATATAAAGAAGTTGACGACAAAAAAATGTCCGTCAGTCGACTTCGTTTGATTATTAACACAACTCATGTCTCCGTGAAGCCTGCATCATCTTTAAGGCACACATTAGATGTGTAACAGAACTCACTCCATTTGCCTGGATCTGTGCAGCTTCAATACTACTGAAGGAACTGGACATCCTCCACGACAACGCAGTCACTTAACTGTACCACGTTCAATACCTGAATGTTTATTACCCTCACTGCTAAGGCAAAATTGCAGTAGAGTGCACCACCTACAAGATGCGGTAGAGTAAGTCATCTAGGCTGTGTTTCCAGAACATTCAAAGCTCAAAAACTGTACCGACGAGAAGGACAAGGCTGAAGATGCACTGAAGCGCTACTATTTGCAAGTTACCCTCCAAGGCACATAAAGGCATGACTTGGAGATGTATCAGTGGTAAATTCACTGAGTGATGAAGCGGTCTTGATGGCCAAAGTTGTATACTTCAGCCCTCCATCATTTATCTTACATCTTTTAAAATGTCGATGATTGCATTGACCAGACTTGTGCTCATTCTTTTAGTTGTTTCCTAAACTGGTGGTTGCTAAAGATCGAATATCATCCACCGTCTGAGATCAACAACAGAAAATATCCAAAGATACTCTCGACCAACTGAGCTCCCTGTCCAAAAATCTTCAGTGATCTGTAAATATCCACTCCAAGATCTCTTTGTTCCTGTTTGTTCCGTTCACCATTCAGAATCCTCACTGTTATTGTTACAACTCCCCAAATTCATTACACTTACTGGTCTGGATTCAATTCCATTCGCCGCTTTTATTTTCCACCTGATTGATACATCTCTGCAGGCCCTGACATTATTCATCATAGTCAAATACACGACCAATTGTTGCATCCTTTGCAAACTTCTAAATCATGACTCCTACAACTAAGTCTGAATCGTTGATCTACATCAGGAAACAATGGAACTCCCCTGGAAACAGGCGTTCAAACATGCTTCATTGCTGGATGTGATGAACACCTGCAATAACAGCACAATCGGACCCCTGATGTCATTTGTAAACCTGATGGTGACTCTGCCAGTTGGCCTCCTGAGTGATCCCTTCTCACATATGGGAGTGGTGAATGACCTATCCACATTGTGCCTGGGCACGTAGGTTTACACTTCAGCGGGTAATTGAATCCTTTCCGGATGTCGCCCTATGGAGCTGACTTCTTGGCGGTGTGGGTATCCATGTGTCTATTTAGCTTGGATAATCAGTTGAATTTGAGTCCAAACAGAGATGACTCCCAATTTTCCACGTCATCCATTTTTCTATTCTTCTTTATTCTCCCACGGAGTGTGGCCATCATGATCTGAACATTATTTGTTGTTCATTCTTAATTCACCTTGAACTGAGTCAGAGTGATTCTATGGGTGAACCGCACTTTTGTCAGTCTGGAGTCATATGTTGGCACGTCTCGTTAAGGACGGCAAATTCCCCTTTCAAAGGGACAAGAATGATTGAGTATTCGGAAATCAAAATTTTTTGCCTCTGTTCCTCTGATCGGGGTTAATACTCCAGATTTTATTCATCGATGTAAATACCAGCAGCTGCCATGTTCCAGTCTGCAAGGGTTGCTCGCCCACGATATCGCCACTACATTTGCATTTGACTCGAGGATTGGTGAGTAGCAGAAAGCATAGGGATCAGTCAAAGAATGAAGAATATAGATAGACAGGAGAGTTGAGCGGAGAAGTGGCAGATGGAGTTCAATCGAGGCAAATGTGAAGTGATGCATTTTGGGAAGCCTAATTCTAGAACCAACTACACTGTAAACGCGACAGCCTTGGAGAAATTTGATGATCTGGGAGTTCAGGTCCTTTGTACCATGACGATGGCGGCACAGGTGGATAGAGCGGTCAAGAAAGCATATGGCATGCTTGTCGTCATAGGACCGGGTTTTGAGTCTAAGAGCTGGCAGGTAATGCGAAAATTGTACAAGATTTTGGTTCGGCCACGTTTAGAATACTGCGCACAGTTCTGGTAAAGTTACCAAAAGGAAGTGGACGTTTCAGAGAGGGTGCAGAGAAGGTTAACGAGGATGTTGCTGGTATGGAAGATGCTTGCTGTGAAGAGAAATTAAGAAGTTTATGATTGTTTTCAGTAGAAAAAAACGAGATTGAGGGGTCCTGATTGAGGTCTACAAAATCTTGCAGGGTACAGACCGGGTGAATAGAGATATGCTTTTTTCCCCAGGTGAGTTATTCAATAATGAGAGGTCACGCCTTCAAGTTGAGAGGTGAAACGTTTAAGGAGGATAGGTGTAGAAAATATTTTGCACAGAGGGTGGTAGGTGCCTGCCAGCAGAGGTAGTAGAGGCAGGCACGGTCGTTTCATTCATGGTGCGCCTTGAGAGATGCGGGAGTAAGTGGGGAGCAGACGGAAACAGATGCTGAGGAATTGGGTGATAGGTTTAGACAGTTGATTTGGTTCAGCTCAGGCTTGGAGGTCCAAAGGGCCTGTTCCTGGGCGACAAATGTTATGTGTTCTTTATTCTTCTTTGTTCACTACACTACCATCTCAATGCTACGTTGCTCCATCTCAGAGAATGACATTGGAAATTCCAATCATCTCAGAGGGAGTGAGAATATGACATGTGGCTGTGTCGGAATGAAACTGATGTACGCTGTACTGGAGTGTTTGCTGGGAGCAAGAGGATGATGTGATCAAAAAAACTGTTCTTACTGTCAAAATAACACAACATTGTTAAGGAAAATTGCACTGAATGCTTGCAATACATCGACCTCTCGCTTAAGGCTGCAGCACGCTTCCGCTGAGCCAATCTGCAATGCGGGTTAATGCTGTTGTTGTATCTTAATAATCTAATAACCGGAGACAAATATGCCCTTCCTCCCCGACTTTGACCAGGAGAACTCCCAGTCTCGGAATTTCATGCCATTCTGTACCATCATAGAAGGACAATGTGCTCACCGATCGCATTCCTGGTGCGACAGAGTAGCTTCACGTGTTCATTTCCATGCCAATTTCCAGTTTGATCTTTGCAGCCCATTGATTCTGGGTGGAGGAACTGCGATTATGTGATCCACTGCAGAAATGGGTACTTCCTTCTGTGGGGAAGCTCGTGAGGCAACAAATGTGAAACCACATTGCTGATGAAACATACATTTCAACAATATCCTGCAGTATCCCTTGAGAATTTGATGTTTTGTAAAAATCTATCAACCTCAGTCTTCAATATGCAGTACTCGATGGATCTTCCTCAGCCTCTTGAAACATCCAATTTGAATATACAGCCAATTCTGAGTTCCCACATGTCTATTATTGCTCGCCATATAGTCCTGTTGTGTCTCTCCATTCTTCCTAACATGTCCTATGTTTCTGTCGTTACTGCTCTTTTCAAACACGCATCTCTGCATGGCCCAGTGATCGTATAATGTTCAGTGTTGTGCGTTGTGGCCGCAGTAACCTCGTTAGAATCCGAGTTACGGCATGTAACCTTCTCCCCTTTTTAACTCCTTGTGGTACATGCCAACGAAACACAGAAATGAATTAATTGATTTTACATGAAAACTTTCTCTAAAATTAATGATTTTTCATCAATCCCTTCTCTCATACATCTCTGTGAGGTAAATATCAGAATTCAGACTCACCCATTCTTGGAGACTTCTCTCCCTCCCACAATCACTGACCTCCTTTACGCTCCCCCTCCTATTTCCCTTACAATAATTTTCACATTGAACCCTGTTCAGTCTGTGCTGCTGCGCTCGCTGTTGCTGGATGAACGTGCCACAATCATACCATTGCGACCTTCAGACCAGTCAATCCATTTCGATACTGTGGTTTTGAGATCAATGGTCAAGTAACAGTTTTTAATGACATGGATCAGATATTATTGGAACTTCAGGCTCAGGAAAAGAACACAGGGCAGCTCTGAGGAAAAGAAACTTTTTTCCAAAAAGACCTTTTTCTGCAGACTTCCACATCATTTATTTCACTTGCTCAATCGGCTCTATGTAGACTATTCCGTGCAGTTCTGCAATCACATTAGCACTGGAAATGATGCAGGGATGATTTGCCAAAACGTTGTCTGGGTAGAAGAGCTCCTGTTATGAAGAGAGATTGGATAGACTGAGAGCAGAAGAGATCGAGAGAAGACATGATTGAGATATAAAAAATAATCAGGGATACGGATGGCGTGGACTGAAATAAAAGTTTCCTTATAATGGAGAGATCACTCACGGGGTAATAGATTTAAGAACAGAGGAGGGAAGATTTGAGTGAATGCGCAGACAAACGTTTTGAAACGGCGAGTGGTTGAAAGGAACTCAGTGCATGCAAAGGTTGGAGAGGCAGAAATCCTCATAACTTTCAGAAGTATTTAGATGTGAATTTTTGATGACAAGACCTACAAGGCTGTCGGTCAAGTGATTTAAAAACAGAGTTCGGATAGTTAATCGATTATTGATTTCCAGTACTGATACATAGGCTTCTTTTTGCATAGAACTCAAGGGTAATACCACTGCCTGTCACTGCGTGAGATTGGGTTCAATTCGCATCCGGGACGGGCGCTTACAGATTGGGAGGGCTAAGAGGCCAGAAACCCGCATTCGATTCCAGATTGATGTGACTGACTGTGTGGAATTTACACGCTCCTTTTGTCTCTCTTCCGTGTGGGTTTCCTCTGATTGGTCCGATTCCTTCTCACTGTCCAAATGAGTGCACTTCAGGTAGATGGCAAACAAAACCTGAATGGACTGTATAATCAAAGACAAAGGCAAAGTCAAAAGTAGGAATTGCAGCTCAGGGAAAACAGAATGACCATTTGGGGTCAACATTCCTTGGAACAGTTTTTGATTTGCAATGTTAACTCTGATTTCTCTCCATCGACGCTGCCTGACCCGCTGAGCTTTTGAAAATATTTCTATCTTTGTAGCTGGATCAATGATGCGGGTTTAGAAAGATCGGCAGGGGAGTGTGAATCTCTTCGGCGGCACAGAGCAGACTCAATTGGCCAAATGGTTTCTGTCTGCGTTGTGTCTAATTCCATCAACTCTGATTCTATAAGTTTTGTCCTTTTTTTAGGCTTTGGTATTTCACATCTCCCCTGAAATGTGGTTTGCAGAACAGGACAATCGCCAAACCGTTACCACCCGCTGCCTGGAAGAGGAACGCCTCATATTCTGCCTTGGGACCCTGTAACAATACGGGATAAATCATCTTCAATTCCCCTTCCCCCACATTATCACAGTCCGAAGCATCTAACTCAGCACCACCCTCCGAAACTATTCATCTTTTCCCGCTCTGACTTATCACTTTCTCCCCCGCCTCCATCCAATTATCGCTTTCCCAGCTACCTTCCCCCCAACCCCAACTGCCGCCCGTTTATCTCTCCGCCCCCACCAACACGTCTCATTCCTGATGAAAGGCTTATGCCAGAAGCGTCGGTTCTCCTGCTCCTCGGATGCTGCCTGACCTGCTGTACTTTTGTAGCACGACAATCTCGTCATGGCGAAGATAAATTAGCTTAGCTCAGGCTCTTTATCTGAGAGCGGAGAAGAGTGAGTGAGGGAGGGTGTACAGTAAGGGGATAGATACGTGTTATAGGAATAAATTTGTTATGGGAAGTGTTTACAAACATAGATCTATGTTAAACGCAAGGGGGAGGATAATCAGAGGAGATATAAGACGAACATTTTCATTCTGAGAGTGTTGTATCATTGGAACTCACTATTTGAACGAGTGGTAAAGCTATGAGTCATCAAAACACTTCAGGAGTACTTAGCCGAATACTTGAGAAGCTAGAGCACACATGGATAAGGACCAGATACTGGAAAGTTGGACGAAGACGAACAGCTATCTGATCAAATGTCCGAACACCGTAAGGAAAGTACCGAGCATGAAAGCATGGGAAGGGTAAAAGCATGGATACTACTGTCGATCTGTTACAAGGGGTCTGTGGAATGCTTCACGAGTAAAAAGGTCACTGTGGTAGGATGGGGCCACTGTGGCTGGATGGGATAAGCAGAGTGGAATGCTCCTCCACGAATTAGCAGAGTCAGACTGGGGCTGAACGGTTACTGTGACAGGCTGTGATCATAGCAATTATTAACGTCAACCTTGCCAGCTAAATATCATCATTGCAGTTTGGGACAAGTCGTGACAATAAATATTTAGGACTTGACTTTAAATATTTAATTGATAGTTGCGTCAGCCTGCTTGAAACCTTTGTAGCAGAAAAAAAGACATTAAATATCTAATCAGCTTGGGACAGGAAAACATTGTGGCAGATGGGGTAGCTAAAAATCTAATCATGACAGGTTAGTCTGGGCTGGAAGATCACTGCAGCAGATGTGGCAGTAAAATACATAATCGTGACAATAGAAAAACCCTGTTGGCAGAAGTAGAGCGATAATGGTTTATTGTATACCTGGAGTGAAATAATTCTGACTAACACAGTTGGGCATCCTGGTAAGCTAATAGAAATATAATTAAAGAAAGGGTATAAAGAGCCACGGATCCTGAGTTTCGGGGTCGTTCAAGAATTTGCTTTCTGTGTGGCACGGCTTTTTGTCTGCTAATAAAAGATCTACTCCTTGAAGAACTCTCCGCATCTCCTGGAGATTTATTACATTTTCTCCACGACAACCACAACTTTGGGTACAGTAAAATTATGGCTAGCGCGGCTCGGTGGTGCAAGGAAAAGCGCGTTAGATTTCTACAGCATTGTTAACATTGCTATACAAAGTTTGTTGTTTTGGGTTTCACCAGAATCGGCGTTCAGATATCTGCTGAATCAATTATTATTCTGCTGATTCATCGTTAATTCCCGTCGTCTGGGGTTCTTGAAATTGCTGTTTACCACAGAAATTTCCTGACCTCCTTGTTGGTGAGTTTCGACGGAATCATATCAATTGAAGCATGATCAGACCAGAATCAACTGCTAACCCACGAAACCTACAAAATTCGTGCAGAAACCCACTGTCTCTAAACGCATATTCCAGTCCAATAGTTTCACAGGCATTATCGATTGCTTAAATGTCTTTCTCCCTTTGGGCGACAGGCTGTTCTGGATGGACCGGGGAAAGATATTGATGTATTTGGTTAGTCATGACAATGTCAAATGGTGGGGTAGGACCGGTGTTTGGAATAGCGTCCTCCTGTTCCTCTCTGTCAGTGCTGTTTCTGACAGAGGGTTTTCAACAATAACATATTGAAATGTGAATCTACACCACGGAGTATCAAGGTCCTCCCATTTACCCCACCGCTCTCACAGCCAGAATGGAGAGCTCCTATTGCCGCTTTAGATCAGACAATCGAGGATTCTCCCAGGCGCTCTGTCAGACTGCATGCTCCTTCACACAGGTTTTTCACTGAACACATAGAGCAAGCAAACGTGGGGATTCAGGGACAGATTACGCCTCTGATTTGCTGCACTTCTGGACACGGAGACGTACATGAATTTCTGACATTCTGAGTCTTACTGTGCATTCTTCCGACTTTACAATTTAAACTGGAATTGAATGTATTCTTGCGTCACACTCCTACATCCTCGGTATTCATGGAAACCGTGAAACGTGTTCATGGATGTAGGAATGGTGGAGATTATTGCTAAATGCAGTGTGTTTCATGTGACCAGTATGAACTTTCAGAAGGAAGTTGCGAAGTTTTATCGATTCGAATTGAAGCCGATCGAAGGAAAGGTCTGGCGACAGCGGCAATGTAACATTGTCTGTAAACAACGCAGGAACCAACGGAAACACATTTTTCAATGAAGTCTATTTTGCATATTTTTATGTGTCCACTTCCTGAGCCTGATGCTTCAATAATCACAGGTCTATGTCAGTTTCACCTTGTCTGCGTTAGCTTTAATTTCAGAACCACAGCAAAAGTAGGGCAGTTGAGTTAAAGTTCCTAAGGATATGAGTAGGACATGTGACCAGCTGGCTTGTCTGCGGCTACAGTCACGCAATTGTTTAGCGCCTGCTACTTAAAGGTGCGTAAAATGCAACGGTTGTGAGTTGAATGCTTATCTAAAGATGCTGTTACTGACATTGACAAGGGATTATTAGGGCATCATACGCAGTTGAAATCAATATTGAGTAAAGTAGCATTTATTTGAAAACTCCAGTTTCACATTTCTGTCAATTATTATCTGCAAAGCTACAAATATTCCCCAGTTGAATATCCATCTGTGGATAGGGAAACAGAGGTGAAAGTTTAGCTTAATGACTTTTCTCAAATCGCTCACCCTGCACTGAATTACATTCTGGGAAAGTCTATTTAACTCATTTCATATCATTCCATTTCCTGCAAACACGCACAGTTCATTATCCAATCGAAAGTATTAGATTTATCTCTTTGGGGAGTTTGAATGTTGTCAGTAACTCTGACAAAGGCATAACAAGTAGTTTTGCTGTTGGGAGAAGCTGAGGGTGCAAACTTGAATAAGGTCGAGTCTTGTCACCGGGGTCTTTAAGCGGAGATAAGTGAGTATTAAATGGACTCACTCTCCTTTTGAGTGATTGTGACCAAATGTTCAAGGCAACAAATGGCAATGATAATGATGTTTTCCATCTACAGGCCAAATCTTACTCACTAGAGGCACCATAGTATTACAGATCAGGAGAGCAGAGTAGATGATGATCCTTATGCAAACCTGAGACAGTGAGAGAATTACTCCCAAGCTGTTGGTCTCACTTTTCACATAACTAGTTAGTCAGTGGACTGAGCTAACAGACTTCCATTCAATGCAGAGATAAACCAAACAGCTCAGTGTATTTACAATATATAATATTTCATGTAGAATAAACTGCAACACCTATCAACGCCAGCAGCTCTTCTTATACGTAGCATTTTCAAGTGCAGGTATTATGCAATTTCTTTCCGATGAATGTTATCCACTTCGAGAGTATGTCCCTTTTGCCTCGCCATCCAGGCAGCCCAGAATTCCTATCGTTGTTAAATTCACTCCTTGTGTGTCTGCACACGACCTTTGAACTATAATGAAATCAGCTCCTAAAATGTTTTTATTTCTGAAAATTCATCTCCGATTTCAATAATTCTCAGAATAAAAATGAAAAATCTGCTCCAACCATCTTCATCATTCCCCGTTGGTTTTGAAACTCCACCCTTTAGTTTCCACTCACTTAAACGAAGGAAGTTCCCTCAGATTTACCCTTACCAACGTCACATTAGCTGGATCACCTCCCTTCAGACACAACGAAGTCTTTCCTGATTTCTCCCGCAAGGTTCTTTATCTGTCCCACCTTCCCATTAAATCTGCTCTTTCCTTTTCTAGTGGTGTTATCTCAAAGAAACCGTCATGTCTGTCTTTTTTATCGACTTTGTATCAAGTGAACACTGACCGTGTCATTCCTAACGTCTTTATATTTCAGTAAACTCTACCGTGTCTTTCACCATGCCTTTATATCCCAGTAAATTTCAACCTGAGAAAGGATGCTGGGTCCAATTCAAAGCATGAAAACTCACCACTAAGCTGTGCAATCTTATTACCGACACAGGAAAGGTTGAAGTAATTTCAGTTACAGCTGAATCGATTGGCTGCAGCAGCATCGGGTCAAATCCCAGTCAGATACATGACTGTTGTTCTTATATTTATTTCTTCTCTACGTGTGCTGAGTAACACAGTGAGGGATCAATTACTGTTGTCAGACATACATGTAGGGGCGTATTAAATACTGAAGCTGTGAGATGCGAACAGTTTTTATTAACAGAGACCATTCGAATCTCAGGCTCAGGAATTTGACAGAGAGCGAATTTGAGCAAAAGTTGAGCCGGGTGTTTCCCCCATGACGTAACACGAGTTTCTGCGGTTGCTTTGTTGTTCGCCTCATTTGTGTGTTTTGCATCATTGAGGATTTTGAAGTTGTCCCCTCGATAGAAAAGGCCCGTACTTTTGCAACATTGTACAAAAGATGCAGTACAAGAATAGCCGATGCTGATTCAACGAGGTAAAAACAATGACTGCAGATGCTGGAAACCAGATTCTGGATTAGTGGTGCTGGAAGAACACAGCAGTTCAGGCAACATCCAAGTAGCTTCGAAATCGACATTTCGGGCAAAAGTCCTTCATCAGGAATAAAGGAATGAAGGGCTTTTGCCCGAAACGTCGATTTCGAAGCTACTTGGATGCTGCCTGAACTGCTGTGCTCTTCCAGCACCACTAATTCCGATGCTGATTCAGTCTACTTATCCAAATATTGACCCCTGGAAACAGGACTGTGCACTCTCCTCGAGTCTGGAAAACAACTTCCTCACAGATAATGTTACATTCCCGCTCTCATGGCTCTTTTCATTCCATCGGCTTCTGTTTTGCTTGGAATCGGATTCAATACATCTTGTCACTGTGTCATTTCTTTCCATGTGGTCAGATCTTGTGAACAGTGGGATTGTATATGCTGGAATCAGTCGAGGCTGTCCGCTCTCCCACATCCAATTTATCCCCAGGTTGTGTTAAGATGATGATCTAAATCGCGTCCTTCTCTTTCCTGTCACTCTGGGATGATGTGAGCTGTGAAATCTATGATCTGAACTGGAGGCAACGTGGAAATCACATCAGCTGCGTGAGCGACAGGATTTGGTGCATTAATATCCCATGCTAATTCAGACAGCAGAAGCCTCCCCGTGACTTCGAGAAGCACAGACACTGTTCCTGAATAATGGGGAGAGATTCACTCTTTGCTCACAGTTCTGCATTTTCTATCTGTCTCAGATCGCATTATTTGGACAAGGGTTCCCAAAAGAAGATGATTTCTTGTGCATGCACGATCTCACTTTTCTACACCTTTCCAGAATTTCCATACTTCCCACTCCCAGCTGACCCCTACTCCGCTGGACAAACCCGTGTTTAATGAGGGAGGTGAAGACCGCGTTCAAGCTGCTCTCCACCAACACTACGTGACAATGGCAGATGAGTTCGTCCAGTTCTCAATGAAGACCGCCCTGTTCCGCGAAAGCAGCTAGCACAGCCTCCTGGGAGAAGCGAGTTAGAATGGAAAGGAGCTGTGATGAAAACTCGGTGCTTCTTTCACTCTGAAACAGCAGAAATAGCAAAAAACTCACCTCGTTTATGATTACCACGTCTGGCGCCGTTCTCGCTTGTTTGTCTCGGGTGTGATATTGCCTCAGTCAGGTGACATAGGTGTGAGAGGTCTCGGGTTCACCTTGCAGATGAGCCTTGGAATTTTGCACACTACTTCATTTTTGACTGAGAAGATATGATTTCGATGAGATCGAGTTCAGATAAAGATTCCAAAGCTTGAAACCATACACAAGCAAGTTCAAAAACCGTTTCTTCTCGGCCGGTGCTGCTCTGAGAAATGAATTGTCTAACTTGAAATAATGCTGATCTTGCCAATTTGGATTTTGCTGAGCGCACGTATTATACATAGTAACCTGAATTCCCGAGTCTGGTCAAATTTTGCTTTTCTCACGCTGTGATCTGCATGTCCTTGATTACTCTGATCCGCCTTTACCTTTCGCAAACAACGCTTTCCACTGTACTTAGGTACATGTGACAATCAATCAATCAAAACACAGTCATTTCCTCATTGCGTGGAGCCAGCAGAGCGAAGGTGGGCTGCATGGCCTCAGTCTGCAGTGTGACACATTTTGTGATCCTCATTGAAATTACAATTAAAACAGCAGCATTGGGGAAGTTACACAGTAGTTATATTGACGCAGCCGGGACACATCTGTGAAACAGCGTATCACACAATAACAGTGAAGATCTTTTGACGTCATCCTCGAAGGTACATGCTACAAAAACCTGAAGACTGCGTGAAACTGCTGTGGTCAGCGATAACAGAGCGGCCCAGAGGGATCGTGGTGGGCGCATAATCCAGAAATTAATGAATGAAAAGCATCCTCTGCTCGATTACAATTCCAGCTTTCAGTGTGTGTACTGCCACTGCCAGTATTTTGCTATAACAGTGCTCCGTTCTTCGTATTACATATTGATGTGCCTTTTGCGTCCTTATACTGAATGGTATCTGAAATAGATAGACCCGCCACATTTATACATTTAAGGAAACACACGTTTGAAGGTATGGAAGATTTTTTTGCTGTTCTCCGTCGGTCTGTTATGACCTGATTTGCAAAGTCACTTGCCTGAGCTGGGAATACACTGGCGAAGTTGAGAGAAATCAGTTGTGGTGTGGACCGTGCCCCTGACGCCCTGCAGTTCTTCCCCACGCTGTGTCACACAGCAGGGCTCTCCGGTGAAATGAACAGCCGTGAATGGCATGTAGATCAGTATGTTGGAGACAGCATTTCCAGACAGACACAGTTCCCTATTATTAGAACAAGCAGCACTGATGATGAATAACCTCAGAGAGAAGCAAGTGACAGAGATTTGCCGTGGACTCGATGGGCTGAACGGCTTCTGTCGGCACGTGAATGGCGTCACACGTCTCTGCCGTCCCTCTGTCTGGCTCTGACAGAGTGGCTGAGGGTGAAATAATGGCTCGCTTTTAATCCTCCCTTCTGCTTTGGACTGCCTGCAGCCCCGCAGCTCCTGGTTGTGAGGATGGTTCTCAGTGAGTGAGGGTTTCATTCGGAGTCACTTCATCTGGGACAGTTGGGACTCAGATGTTAACTGATGCCCGATTGCAGCAAAGAAACCGACTCCTGTGAAACAAAAGCCTTTCTGCTGGATTGTTCTGTGAAGATTGATTCTGAACATCAAATGGGCAGCACAAAAATGCACTTATTTGAATTTTACTGAGGGAAGAGAGTCCACAGCCCATTTCTCTCTTTCCCACCAGCTCAGCACGATTCTCTCTCTCTCAAATAAATGACATTTGGAAAAAGATCGCAATCAAAGTTTCTAAGTTCCAGCGGCGCTCTTGCACCTGGCTGTGCCCGTGAGAGGAAGCTTCAGAGCATATCCGCACTTACATCCCGTCATAATGCCTGCAAGTGGAGGGAAATGGCTGAATACTCTGCCAATAGAGACAGCTCAGTCCACGGGGATGGGATAAACAGCACCGTCCCGGTGGGGACATTCTGCAGATCAGACACAGTCCACTTTATCATTCAGATCATACCGGAGTGAGTGCGCTCGAGAAGGCTAATCGGTAACTCGTACCTGTGCCAACTCGGGAGTTGCAAAAGATTGGTGAAAGTGGAAAGTGGATTTGTTCATGTTTCAAGTGTTTCCGTGAAGCTGGAAGCAGAAGAAGATAGACAGTGAAGCGATTGAGATCTGACTAAAGGAGCAGCAAATAAGTTGGATAGCGCAGAGGAGAGCTTTGAAGTATTGAGTTCTGGTTAATGGGACGATCATGCTTTTACGAGGCCACGCTGCTACAGAAGAAACTATGTCAGTGTCTCTCAGCATTGTGATGTCACAGGCAAAAGACGCCGTTCCACTGCAGGGAATTCCTTTTTCCAATGTGAGGGCTGTCCATATGTAAAGGTATAGCTTATATATCGAATCCTTTCACATAAATAATTCCACTGCACCTCAGTGTGTTGTATTGTCTCCTTTCCACTTTACCTGTCATTGTGCTTATACTGAAGTTGATTTTCTCCTTGTGCGAGTCTTTTACAATCTGGGTGATGTGATGCAGTTGTACTGACCCATTTTCTGGCAGAATTTTCCACTTCACTTCAGCCCGCCCTAACTTCGTTATCTGATACTATTCCAGTTGTTTAGGTGTTAAGTGCTCATCCCAGATCCAGCCTGCCCTCACCTAAAATAAATGGAAAAATCAGTTACAGTGTGATCACTGATATCGAAGGATATCCTCATTCCAAGGTCATTGATAATTCCAAGGATAAAGTTAGGGCTGCAGATGCTGGAGATCAGTGTGATGCTGGAAAAGCACAGCAGATCAGGTAGCATCCGAGGAGCAGGAGAATTCAAGTTTCAGGCTTAAGCCCTTCATCAGGAATAAGGCTTGTGAGTCGGTGCTGAGAGATAAATGGAAGTGGTGTGTGGTTGAGGGGAAATAGCTGGAAAGCAATAGATGGATGAATAGAAGGGAGAATATAAGAGGTCAGAAGTGGCAGTGATGGAATGGGTCGAGAGGGCGGTGGCGAGTTGAAGGCTTATGCTTGGGGGAAATGAGGAAACTGTTCGAATTCACATTTATCCCGCGTGGTGTAAGGGTCCCAAGCCGGAATGTGTGGCATTCCTCCTCCAGGCGTTGGGTGGGTAACGGTTTATCCGTGGCGGAGGTCCAGTACCTGCGAGCCTTTGATTGGGGAGGAGGGGGAGTTGAAGTGTTCAGCCACGGGACGCTGAAGTTGGTGGGTGCGGGTGTCCCAGAGATGTTCTCTGAAATGATCTGCAAGAAGGTATCCTGTCTCCCTGATGTAGAGAAGAACACACTGGGTGCAACGGATGCAGTAGATGACATTGGTATTTGTACAGGTGAATTTCCAACGGATGTGGAACGATCCCTTCGGGACTTGGTTGGAGATGAGAGTTGTGTGGGTGCTAGTTTCACCCTCACTTTGGTGGCAGTCAAAGGTGCCATGAGAAGGTTATGTGCTGGTGGGGGGAAGTGTCTTCCTCAAGAGGGGGTCGTGGAGGGAGTGGTCTTTCTGGAGTGCTGGCAGAGCTGGGTAGCGAAATATATCTCCGGTGGTGGCGTCTGTTTGGAGGTGGCATCAGTGGCAGAATATGATGCGTTTTATGCGGAGGTTGGTGGGGTGGAAGGTGAGCACCAGGAAGTTCTTTTCTTGTTGCGTTGACAGGCATGGGGTTCAAGGGTGGTGGTGCGTGAAGTGGAGGTGATGCACTGGAGGGCATTGTCAACTAACGTGGAAAGGAAATTTGTGACCGTGGAGGAAGGAGACCAACTGGGTCTTTCTGAGGTGCAATTGGTCATCCGGGGGAACAGATGTGGTGTAAGCGGAGGAATTGGGAATAAGGAATGTCGTTTTTACACGAGATAGAGTTGGAGGAGATGTAGTCTAGATACCTTTGGGAGTCGGTGGGCTTGCAGTATATGTCTTTAATTAGTCAGTCGCCAGAGACGGTGATGGAGAGGTCGAGGAAGGCGAAGGAAGTTGCCAAGATGATCCAGATAAATTTGAGGTTGGTGTGGAAGGTTTTGGTAAAGTTGGTGAGCTATTGAACCTCTTCGTTGGAGCACCAAGTGGCGCCAATACATTCATCAATGTAACGTAGGAATAGGTGTAGGATGGTGCCTGTGTAACTGTGAAAGATGGACAGTTACGCTTATCTGACAAACACGCAGGCATAGCTAGGTCCTATGTGGGTGCCCATGACTACCAGTGTCGATGGAGGAAGTGGGAGATTTGGAAAGTGAAGTTGTTGATTGTGAGGACCAGTTCAGTCAAGTGGGTGAGGATGTTGGTGGAAGGGTACCTGTTGGGATGGTGTGAGATTAAGAAATGGAAGGCTTGCAGACTTCTGTCATGGTAGATGGATTTGTACAGGGACTGGATGACCATGGTGAATATCGCGTGTTGAGGGCCAGGGAAATGAAATTCCTGAAGGAGGTGAAGTGCATAGGGGTGTCACGAATGTAAGTGGGCATTTCCAGAACTGGGGAGAGAGGATTGTGTCGAGGTAGAAAGAGATTATTCGGATGGTACAGGTGCAGGATAAGACAATAGGTCGACTGGGGCAGTCAGGTTTTTGAATCTTAGGAAGGAGGTAGAATTGTGGAGTGCGCAGCTCCCGGACAATGAGGTTGAAGTTTGTGGATGGGAGATGCCCAGAGGTGATAAGATTGTGGATGGTCTGGGAGATGATGGTTTGGTGAGGGGAGGAGAGTTTGTGATCGTGGTCTGAAGGAGGAGGTGCCTGCGAGTTGGTACCTGGCTTCAGCTTTGTTCCTCTGCCCGACTCACAAGTCTAATTCCTGATGAATGGCTTATACCTAAATCGTCCATTCTCCTGCTCCTCAGATGTTGCCTGACCTGCTGTCCTTTTCCAGTACAACACTCTCCACTCATTCATTATTACTGTCTCATTTCACTACCAGGTCCACGCTGTTTGTTTGATTCTACTGAGCACTGTTCTCAAGGACTGTGACAAAATCTGCCAATCTGAAACAAAAACAGAAATTGCTGTAAAATCACAGGTGTGCTGGCAGCATCTGTGCAGATGAATCACAGTTAACGTTTCACATCCATTGGGTCCGTCTCTCCACAGATGCTGCCAGACGTCCTGAAATATTCCAGCAACGTCTGTTTTTGTTTGATTTTCAACATCAGCAATTTTTTCGTTTTTGTTTTCTTGTTTTCTGCCAAATATGTTTTGGCTAAAGATTATATTAAATGTTTTAAATATGACTGTGATGGAACGGCCAGATTCACCAGCCGGCTCCTTTTATTTGGTTCACGTGACCAATGCCTTTCCACTTGGTCACCGCGCCCTACAGCTGCACTGCATTTAAATTGACAAAATTGTGGCATTCTCTCGGATTGGTAATCAGGAGCGAGATTGATTGAAATTATTGAAAACTTAAGATAAACTGATAAAATACGGGATATAAAACGGGAAAATGAAAGGCAAAGAGAGAACGGCGAATGACAATTTTTGACAAAACTGAAATACAATTGCTCAAGAATCAGAAAGTGCTTTCATTCACAAACATACCATAATATGGAATGTAATTTTTGGGACAACCAATGCAAGTAGATCTTAGCAATATCTTAGTTTTAAAGTCTTGCTGCAACTGTTTCGGTTATAATGAACGCACACATGGGATTCAGTGCTGTAATGATCTCCTAAAATGGAAAAGGATATCCTTGCCTTCCAGGATACGTGGGGAATGTTCACTGATTCATCCCAATAATGGCAGGACTGTCGTCTGGATGCGTATGAGTAAAATCTTTTAATGTTCCATGGAGCTTCGAATGAGTGGTGAAGGGAATGTCTCCATTCACAAATTAATCATTCAGTAGAATTCAGTATAGGGACCGAAGAAATGATGAACAAATTGAATAAGAACATGGACATACGCTACACAATAGGTACGACCATTACTATATGAAAACTGTTGATTTCAGATCCACGGTGGCCTTTGGTGATAGCATTTACTGTCCAGAACCAGTCTGCACTGGAATGACGGGAGACACACTATGAAGTATTTGAACTTCAGTCACCTTTAGAAATAGCTGAGACTGACTCAGGACACGGGGATATGGAGATGTTGGCCTTACAAACCTTTCAGACATTCCGTGGAAGAATAAAGGAAGTGAGAGATAATTTTCGTCTCCATGGAGACGATGTTCATGAACTGGATAGATAGTAATTAACCTTATTGGAGTTTATAAATAGAGACGTCGTATTTAAAAAGCAAAGAGTTCATAGTGTAACTGTAAAATCTTTATGTCACACTCAGTGGAAGCATTGTGTGTAATCCTTATCCTCATTCTCCACCAAAAGCATGTAAAGAAGTGAGAAAGGGCACAGACGCGGTTTCCTGGATAGCAAGATATTAGAAAGCCAAGTGACGTTGTTTACTAAGACATAAGAATATCAGAAAAGACACAACCGGTTTCATCGGGATGATAGAAAGAATGACGGAGTTTATTCACGAGATTTGGAAATGCTGGAGCAAAAACACGCAAGTTTGATGTCAACAAATGAGATTTTCACATAACACGAGGTTTGAATGAGTAAATCGGGGAAAGTCCCTCTTTCGAGTGAATCAATAACTATCGTTTGAGCTTGAAAACCATTAGGAAATGATTAAGAAAAGTTTGGATGAGAGTTTCTTCCACTCAATAGAGTTATTTAAATCGTGAACGACTTTACAGAAGTAAAACGTAGAAGCTGACTTCAGAGTGGTTTAAAAGGTACACGAACAAACGAACAAGGAGAGAATTTACCACTGAGTGAAAGTCAGTATGGTTGCGTAACAATTTCGAATTTGTTGACTAGAGACACAAAGATATTTCATGAACACGTACAACTGAATAAGACTGAGTATGACAAGTTCATGGATTGGTAAGGTGTGGCGTATTATTCAAGGTGAAACTCGGTAAATGGAGCTGATGTCCTAAAATAACTGCATACAGAAGTTATATCCTAATGACTAGGAATTGAATCGTCACTTGGAGATGCAACACCTACTTTAAAGATTTGACCACATTCACATCATGTTATGTACATTTCGTACATTCTTAACTCCACCCAAGAAATCCACCAAGGAGAATGGGTCCTTTTGTATTGTTAACCCTCTGTACTTCTCTGCAGCACGCCAGTTAAGATAAAATATGCTCACACCAAAATTCAGTTCAATACAATTTTCAAACGGTCCTATGTGATTTCTGTTTTTATTATTGCAACAACCTTTGTGAGTTTGTAACAAACTGTGTAACATGAAACCAGTTCAACATCTATTTTCCCAGAATTTAAAGCAGTGCACATGGGAAACGTTATCCATCTGGTGAAAAATCACCTTCGGCTCTCTCTCCACATATGTTTCTTCACGTTTTAGATACTTGCAGTATGTTTGTTGATCAAGGAGTCATTATCCATAAGAGGTTGATTCTCAATCCACAAACACGGGTATTTTCCCATAAACTTGGCTTTGCTCAATATCACCTTCTGTCCGTACCCCTCAACACGACGACAAATTAAAGCTGCTCCATGTGAGGCTCAAACATAAAACTTCGGCACAGCACAGCCCACTATACTGGAACAGAGATACCGTGTACTGGTCACCTTCAGCACAGGAGCAACACATTAATGCTTACCTCCACATTCCTGGGTTTACCTTAACGTTTGGGAAACCGAGTTTCTCTGATTCCATGGCTAGTAAACGGGGATAATATGATCATCTTAACCAGTGGTTCTGTCCCCGAGTGAGGAAAGTGGTGAGGTACTCATTGTAAAGATGGATAGATTGATGAAATGTACAATTCCACCTTTTGCCTTCATTAACTCATGAGCTTTTTATTTTGTTTTGCATCTGTAGAAATCTTAAAATCTTCATCTTGAACAGACTCAATGACAGATCTCCATTGTGTCTCTGGCATCAAATTTCATAGTGCAAACTCCCTCTGAATTCTTCCACCGCATTCCGCTGTTTGGGAAGTGTTCCTGTTGTGGGAAATGCACTTCCCCGTGTGTCACGTGCTGCTCCCAGTATGCGCTCTGGCACTGCACTCATTTTCCTTCTGACACTTTCTCACTGTGTTGCTGTGATCATACAGTGACTTGGTGTCGCACAGTGCAGGAACATGATACACATCAAGGTTTTTGCATTGTTGAGTTCAATTGTCAGTTTAGCCTTATTTTGGATTTTGAAATTGCCTGTTCTGTACACAAGTGCGTGTCAAAAACATCTGAGTGGAAGTTAGGTCTTCGGAATAATGACATTGAGCAATATGCACTCTCCTCCAGTCTGGAAAACAATTCCTCACAGGCAATTTAATAGACAATAGACAGCAGGTGCAGGAGTAGGCCATTCTGCCCTTCGAGCCAGCACCACCATTCATTATGATCATGGCTGAACATCCTCAATCTGCATCCTGTTCCTGCCTTATTCCCATAACCCTTGATTCCACTATCCTTAAGAGCTCTATCCAACTCTTTATTGAAAGAACACCTCCTGCTGTCTCGGGTTCTTCATTCCGTTGACTTCAAATTTCACAGAATTCAACTGACCTTGTTACATAGTCATTTCCTCATTTTTGTTCAGATCAATGTGTGCACAGTGTGACAGTGGGAGTGCACTTGCCCCACAACCCAGGGGTCAGACCATCATCTTGGAACCGTACTGTGTTATTTCTCATTTCACCAACATCAGGGAGAAATATCTGCTGCTCTGCATAATTTACGAAATTCAATTATGCATAAGGTCATAGCTTTTTGAGCATCTGTGACGAGGTGGCCGAGAGGTTAAGGCGATGGACTGCTAATCTATTGTGCTCTGCACGCGTGGGTTCGACTTCCACTCTCGTCGCTGTCATCAAAGGCTTCCAATCGTGCGGTTTTCAGCTGTCGCATTGAAACTGGAACTCCAATGGTCAGTTTATATGCTTTGTCGCGATTACAAAATCTCAAGGAATAGTTTGTGCCGTTTGACTAAACTGCATTGAAATGTAGTTTGCTTTGGGATAATGAAAAGAAATGCGATTTTCTTTTTCATTTCAAGCTGCTGTGAACGTTTTTTCGTATGAAAGACATCCAGGAAAATCAAATACCGAGAGCTGCGAAGTGCATGTTTATGCAAAGGGATTCTTAATGAACTTTTTGTCAGATGAAATCTGGAAGAAGTTGAGTAGAAGTAATTCATCATGGTGAGAAGAGCACAGCGAGACAGCACAAAATAATGGAGATATTTCAAAGGGGCAGGGTGTGGGTTTAGGGGCACTGAGAACTGGGTGTAAATGCACAGTGGAGAATTGCCGCTGTGGGTGCCGTGCATGGGCACGGAGAGACTTACACATTGGTCTCGCCCTCGCCCCTTGCTCTCGCCATTGATGAATGCTGGACATAAGGCACAGATAAACACAAGATGTGGGAAGCAAGCTCCTTCTCGTTATGCACACACTGGATGCATCACATTGAACTATGAACAACTGGAGAAATCAGCATGTTACCTATAGGGAGTGAAACAAAACTGTGGATCAATAACCGCAGATTCATGCAACATAAACATGAAAAATGATTTAAAATGTAGGGTGTAGGGTTGCTCACTGAGCTGTAACTTTGATATCCAGACGTTTCATTACTTGGCTAGGTAACATCATCATCAGTGGCGACCTCCAATTGAAGCAAAGCTGTTGTCTCCTGCTTTCTATTTATATTTTTCTCCTCGATGGGGTTCCTGGGGTTTGTGGTGATGTCATTTCCTGTTCGTTTTCTGAGGGGTTGATGGATGGCATCTAGATCTAAGTGTTTGTTTATGGCATTGTGGTTGAAGTGCCAGGCCTCTAGGAATTCTCTGGCATATCTTTGGTTAGCCTGTTCCAGGATAGATGTGTTGTCCCAGTCGAAATAGTGGTATTTTTAATCCATATGTAGGGCTACGAAGGAGAGAAGGTCGTGTCTTTTTGTGGCTAGCTGGTGTTCGTATATCCTGGTGGCTAACTTTCTTCCTGTTTGTCTTACATAGTGTTGGTGGCAGTCCTTGCATGGAACTTTGTAGATGACGTTGGTTTTGTCCATGGGTTGAACTGTGTCTTTTAAGTTAGCTTTTGTTTGAGAGTGTTGGTGGGTTTGTGTACTACGAGGATTCCGAGTGGTCTGAATAGTCTGGCTGTCATTTCTGAAACTTCTTCGATGTATGGTAAGGTGGTTAGGGTTTCTGGCTGTGTTTGGTCTGCTTGTCGTGGTTTGTTCTTGAGGAATCTGCGAACTGTATTTTTGAGTATCTGTTCTTCTCGAATACGTTGAATTGGTGGTTCTCCTCTGTTTTCCGAAGTTCGTCTGTGCTGCAGTGTGTGGTGGCTCGTTGGAATAGTGTTCTGATACAGCTTCGTTTGTGTGTGTTGGGATGGTTGCTGGTGTAGTTAAGTATTTGGTCAGTGTTTGTTGGTTTTCTGTATACATAGGTTTGTAGTTCTCCGTTGTCCTTTCTTTCTACTGTGACGTTCAGGAATGCGAGTTTGTTGTCGGTTTCTTCCTCCTTGGTGAACTTTATGCCTGTGAAGGTGTTGTTGATGATGTCAAATGTCTCTTCTATCTTGTTTTGTTTTGTGATGACAAAGGTGTCATCTACGTAGCGGACCCAGATTTTTGGTTTGATTGTTGGTCGGGGTGTTTGTTCTAGTCTTTGCATAACCGCCTCTGCTATGAATCCTGATAGCGGAGATCTCATGGGTGTGCTGTTGGTTTGTTTGTAGATATGTTGTTGAAAGTGAAGTGGGTGGTGAGGCACAGGTTCACTAGCTTCATGATGTTTTCGTTGGTAATGTGATTGATGGTTGTTGGTGCGTCTGTGATGGTCTCTTCTAAAAGTGTGGTAAATGTTTCCTTTGCCAGGTCGATGTTGATGAAGGTGAACAGTGCTGTTATGTAGAATGAGATCGTTGCTTCTTCTTCCTCTATTTTGGTGTTTTTGATGATTTTTCGGAACTCCTGGGTGGAGTGGATGGAGTGCTGTGACTCTTCTATGAGGTATTCAGTCTTGCGTGTAGTCCTTTGGCCCGTCTGTAAGTTGGTGTTCCGGGTAATGAGACTATGGGTCTGAGGGGGGCCTCCTGGTTTATGGAGTCTTGGTAGTCCGATTCGACTTGGGAAACACCTTGATCCTGGGACAGTCTAAGCAAAGACTTGCCAGAAAATTCCCAAAGGCCTGGCACTCCAACCACAACGCCATAAACAAGCACATAGATCTACATGCCATCTATCAACCCCGCAGAAAACAAACCGGAAATGACATCACCACAAACCGCAGGAACCCCATCCAGGAGAAAGATATAAATAGAAAGCAAGAGACAACAGCTTCCCCTCACATGGAGGTCGCCACTGATGGTGTTACCTAGCCAGGTAATGAAACGTCTGGATATCATACCTACAGCTCAGCGAGCAAACCTACATCTTAAACCTCAACCTGAGTTAGAAACCTTCACAATCCTTGCGATTTAAAGTGTCTATACGCATATCAGTAATAGACTTTTTGATATAATACCCGTCTGGTTGAAAGAAGAAGACACCACATTTCAAGATGGATGACAACGTTACCAGTGTTGTTTTGAAATTGAGATCTTTTTGATCATTTAACACAGTGAACAAGTTCATTTTAAATAATGCAAACTACATTCTCTCACCTGGAATAAAAGTGTGTTTTGAATACAAACATTGTCCTTGTTAACTCGCAGTTAATCAACATGAAAAATAGGATGTAATTTTTATTAAGCATACATCAATTAGCACCATTATCTTACTTCGGATGGACTGCAGTATGCACATGCGAAATAAGGTTTAAGAAAGAATGACTTTTGGAAATAATGATTTGGTGATGACTAAAAATAATATTCGGTTCTCATGATGTGGTTATTCCACCATTGGTCCAGTGGTGGGGATGTTCAGTGGGCAGTATTTCTATGATGGTATAGAAGTATGTGAGCTGCCAGGGATGGGATCTCCCACTTCATTTGGAGCAGCGTCTTTTGACGTGGACCAGAGAGCATTGTGACATCAGTCTGGGAGCTCCAACCACTCCTGGAACAGCTTCAGTTGACATGGAGCAGCAGGGAGCATTGGAACATCCGAATGCAAGATCTAACCATATTTGGAGCAGCTTCAGTTGACATGGAGCAAGGAGCTTTGCGAGATCCGTCTGGGAGTTCCACTCTCACCTGGAGCAGCTTTTAATGACATGTAGCAGCAGGGAGCATTGGGACATCAGAGTGATACATCCAACCTCAACTAGACTGCTTCTATTGATATGGAGGAGGGAACATTGGGACATCAGACTGGGAGCTCCAATCTCACAAGGATCAGCGTTTAATGACATATAGCAGCTGGGAGCATTGGGACATCAGAGTGGTAGGTCTAGCCTGAGCTGCACCACTTCTACTAACATGGAGCAAGGAGCATTGGGACATCAGACTGGGAGCTCCAACCACACAAGGACCACCTTTTAGTGACATGTAACAGCTGGGAGCATTGGGACATCAGAGTGGTAGGTCTAAACTCAACTGCACCACTGGTAATGACATGGAACAGGGAGCATTGGGACATCAAACTGGGAGCTCCAACTTCAAGTAAAGCAGCTTCTATTGACATGGAGCAGCAAGGAGCATTGTAACGTCATGTTGGGAGCTCCAACATCACCTGGAGAAGCTTGTATTTACATGGAAGAGGAGGGAGCATTGGGATATTAGGCTGGGGGAAAGGATATTCAACTATTTTAATCTAAAGTAAAATATGTTTCGACACCTCATATGTTAATTGATTTATGAAGAATCTTCCCGGGAAAATAATTAATTCTTTAGATAGTAAAGACAAGTCCTGCAAATATTCAACTCAGGAAACGCATTGGTACAGAGAGAAATGGGAGTGATGCTTCATGTCTTTGTCTTTTCATTTCTGGCCGACTCTGCGCTGGATTACATCATCGGAAGGACGTTTTCACTCATTTCCTGCAAATTCGGACAGGTCATTAACGATATCTAAATATAAAAATTAATGGGAATATGCGATGTTATGATTAGGCTGGAGTTTACCTCAAATTATGGTGAAAACGCATCAAAGTCAGTTGCAATTTCTAAGATCGGCAGTGACCTCATTGATTGGCTGATCAGATTGTGAATGCTCGTTGTTTTGAGGCCAAATTGAAGTGAATCATGATGGTGATTATCTTTGTTCTTTGTTCACCTTGTGACTGTTACTGTTATTGCTCATGTCCTTGTTAACACCAGAGCTCTGCAGCGTGTAAAATCTCGGCTGTGCATCTGGCCATTGGTGCAACCATTCGAAGAGCTGGCTCCGGATCAGGCAGTTGTAAGTTCGACTTTTACTTTGCACAAGCGCATTGTGGAGATTCATCACAAATCCAACCTAATCACTTTTGTTATGCTGTTGTGGATAATATTTGAAATTTTCATCTCCACGAATGAAAGTTCTTTCACTGTCTTCGATCAGTTAAACATTACCAAGAGCTATCAGAGTAAAAATAACACAGCACCAGATTGTATCGAACAGAGTTATTTGGAAGCACCAGTGTTCCATGCACTGCTTCGTCATCAGGTGTTTGTCAACTGTTGGAATCTAAAATGGCTTTGTGTGATTATTAAATGTATCCACCCCAGTCCAACACCAACACCTCCAAGTCATGGGTACCGTCGACACCACGAACGGATCGGTTAAAGTCCAAATGATCTTCCAAAAGTTCGCGCATATTGACACACACACCAAGTTTCTGCAGAAAAACACCCACTTGATGAAGGAGCGGCTCTCCTAAAGCTAGTGCTTCCAAATAAACCTGCTGGACTCTGCCCTGATATTGTGTAATTTTTAACTTTGTCTACTCAACTCAAACACTGGCACTTCCATATCATAGACAACACCAGTCATGTCCCACTGTTGTCAGAGAAGGCAATCCTGGAATAGCCCAATACATTGCTCATGGGTACGTTTCGTTTTCAGAAACCAAAGCACTTAGTCGCTGCAGCTCCGATGGATGAAAAGCACAGAAAAGAAATAGCTGAGACTCAGTTTTGACATTATTTTGAAATTCTTTGGAAAGTGGAATCAGAGGAGAATGAAGGATTAACTGTCTGACTATGCAGAGAGAGGGAAGGCACTTTTCCCTTCTTTGATGAGCTGGGGTATTGACTGATCTCAGGCATGGAACAGATTCCTGGTAGAGCTGCGCTCTCTGCATCAGGAACAAGAAGTCCTGATTTCCTGAACGGTCATGAAACCCAGGGCACTCAGTTAAAGCGCTGAATACTAACCACTAGACCACCAGGGATGAGGGCAGAAGCAGGTGCACCGTTTCTTCATAACTCAGTTTTTGGAATTATGTCACTGCAGATATGTTTCCCCTCAAAAACGATTGAATTATCGAGTGTTTACAGCACAGAAATGGGTCCCTTCATCTCATTTCCCAGCACTTGGTCTGTAACATTGTAAGCTCTGACGTTTCACCTGAATACTAATTTCTCTGGTACGTTTTAATCTCGTAAAACGCAATAAGTGGGATTAAAGATTGAGATGGAAACTGAACCCCATTTTTACCCATAGACTGAAGCACGCAGACACATTTCCCCAAGTGTGACACAGGCCTCGGGAGAAAACAAGGAGAAAGTAAGATTTCATCGACTGGTCTGATGTTGTCCCGTTTCAGAGATCAACACCAATGTCTGGTTACAGCAAAGAAAGGAAGCATTCAGCCCCTCTCGTCCCAGTGTTCTTTGCCCATTGTTTCCCCATTACTCTGTAGTTTATACTGCCTCACCTCGTTCTTGCTGCCAAACTTGATCACTGCTCACGCCCGCTATTTCCTGTCCTGCCAAACGGTTTGCCTCAAGTTCTTGGAATGAAAAACAGGAATCGCCTATTTCAAGCACTTTTCTAGTTTACAAGGACAGTTTTATCACCACTGAGCAAGCACATTGCCAGCTCAGAGAGAAGGTCTCATCCTTTAGAAACTGAAATGCAAAGATGATTGGATAGCCTCAGTATTGTAAACCAACCAACAAGACCGGAATTGGGCCGAGGGGATCACGCACAGAAGGATGGGAGAATAGAATGGCGAATCTCATGGTGTCCAGGGTGATGTTAACAGAAATCTTCCCTGGTAGTATAGTGATGAGGATTCAGTGATTTCACTGTCATGGCTTGTTAAAGGGTAACGTGTCCAGTAATCAACATGAAATACTGCCTGATATTTTGAAGCAGAATGATGTTGTGCAGCAGAAGGAATCGTTTCCCTGCATGACCTAATAAGAGAGCTCAGAAGAGCCAGGAGCAGACATGAGAGCCAGGAGGATACATTAGAAGTTGTTGGCGGATAGGATCAGGGTTAACCCTAAGGCTTTCCATAGGTATGTCAGGAAGAAAAGAATGACGAGAGTTATATTAGGGCCAATCAAGAATAATAGTGGAAAGTTGTGTGTGGAGTCAGAGGAGACATGGGAAACATTAAATAAATATTTTTCCACAGTGTTCACTATATAAAATGAAAATGTTGGCGAGGAAGATACAGAGATACTTGCATCTCGACTCGAAGAGATTGAGGTTCACAGGGAAGAGGTATTAGAAATACTGTAGAGTGTAAAAATTGACAAGTCCTCTGGGCCAGATGGGATCTATCCTAGAATCCTCTGGGAAGCAAAGGAAGAGATTGCCGAGCCAGTGCCATTGATCCAGAAATCATCATTATCTACAGGAATAGGACTGGTGGATTGCAAATGTGGTTCCCTTGTTCAGGAAGGGTCGTAGAGACAACCCTGGTAATTACAGACCAGTGAGTCTCACTTCAGTTGTTGGTAAAGCGTTGGAAAAGATTATAAGAGATAGGATTTATAATCATCTAGAAAAGAATAATCTGGTCAGGGACAGTCAGCATGGTTTTGTAAAGGTCGTGCCTAACGAATCTTATGAGTTTTTTGACAAAGTGACCAAACAGGTAGATGAGAGTAAGCAGGTTGATGTTCTGTATATGGATTTCAGCAAGGTGTTCGATAAGATTCCCACAGTAGGCTATTATACAAAATGTGGAGGAATGGGATTGTGGGAGACATAGCAGTTTGAATCAGTAATTGGCTCGCTCAAAGAAAACAGAGTGTTGTAGTTGATGCAACATGTTCATCTTGGTGTCCAGTTACGAGCGGCATTCCGCAAGGGTCGATGTTGGGTCCAGGGCTATTCGTCATTTTTATAAATGACCTGGATGAGGGCTTAGAAGGTTGGGTTAGTAAATTTGCGGGCAACACTATGGTTGGTGGAGTTGTGGATCGTGACGAAGGATGTAGTAGGTTGCGGAGAGACATAGATAGGATGCAGAGCTGGGCTGAGAGGTGGCAAATTGAGTTTAATGTGGACAAGTGTGAGGTGATACACTTTGGACGGAGTAATCGGAATGCAAAGTACTGGGCTAATGGTAAGATTCTTGGGAGTGCAGATGAGCAGAGAGATCTCGGTGTCCATGTACACACATCCCTGAAAGTTGCCACTCAGATTGACAGGGTTGTTAAGAAGGAAAACAGTGTTTTGGCCTTTACTAATAGAGGGATTGAGTTCTGGAATCAGAAGGTTATGCTGCAGCTGTACAAAGATCTGGTACGGCCACATTTGAAGTATTGTCAACAGTTCTGGTCCCGCATTATAAGAAGGATGTTGTCGCTTTGGAAAGAGTGCAGAGGGGATTTTCTAGCCTGTTGCCTGGTATGGATGGAATGTATTATGAGGGAAGACTGAGGGCCTTGAGGCTGTCCTCGTTGGAGAGATGACTGAGAGGTGACTTAATAGAGACATACAAGATAATCAGAGGTTTAGATAGGGTGGACAGGGAGAGTTTTTTTCCAAGTTTGGGGACGGCAAACACGAGGGTCACAACTTTAAAGTGAGGGGAGAAAAGTATAAGACAGTTGTCAGAGGTAGTTTCTTTACTCAGAGAGTAGTTAGGACATGAAATGCTTTGCCTGTAACGGTGGTCGATTCGCCAAGATTAAGTGCATTTAAGTCGTCATTGGAGAGGCATATGGACGTACATGGAATAGTGTAATGGGATGGGCTTCAGATTAGTATGACAGGGCTGCGCAACATCGATGGTCGAAGGGCCTGTACTGCACTCTCATGTTCTATGTTCTATATGCTACAGTTCCAAATCAGCAATGTCATTGGCAATTGCCTGACGTTCAATCAGTTTAAAACAAGAACGGAGGGGTCGTCAGGAAAACGGAAGGGGAATAGTGGTTTGTGAGAGTTAACTACATGCCTCGTGCAGCCAGGTTCAATGTAGATAATGAATATCGGTTTTCCTGTTTAACTTGGTATACTGATCACTTCGGATCAATTACCCAATATTGTCTGCCCTTTGTGTGCTGTTCTTTGTACATTTCACCTCGCTTCAGTGCTCCGGGGGACCACGCTTTTTTTAAAATTTGGCACGTTTTACTCAGGTCTGTTTTGCAGCTTCATATTAAGGCCAACAATTTTAGGAACAAATACTCACCATTCAGACCACCAAGTCTGTTCCACTATTGAATGGTTTCATATCTGATCTGTTAACCTTGAACTGCACTTTCTTGCCTTTTGCCATAATGCTTGATGTCTTTGCTGTTTGAAGATCTACCGATCTCAGCCTCATTACACCTAATGACACTTCCTCAACAGCCTTCTGCTCCAAGAAAGTCCACTGATACGGAACTGTCTGAGAGAATAAATGCTTCTTCGTCTCTATTTTAATTGTGAGATCCGCATTCTAATACAAAGTTAAAAATCGCACAACACCAGGTCATAGTCCAACAAGTTTAATGGAAGCAATAGCGTTTGGAGAGCTGCTCCTTCATCAGGTGGTTGTGGAGTACACAGTGGTAAGGTACAGAATGTATAGCGAACGGTTACAGTGTAATGTCACTGAAATTATACATTGGAAAAATACCTTGATTGCTTGTTAAGTCTTCCATTTGTTAGAATGACTATGTTAGGTTCATTTCTTTCTTATGTAAATCGAAAAACTTTCTTTTCACAGTTACATTCTCAGGTGGGCTTTACCAATTAGTGTCAGCACAGATAATATGTTGAAGGTGCGAGTCCCTGTGTGCTGCGTCCATGCCATAATGTTTAGACTGACGCTCATCTAAACAAAAACCAACACTCTACAGGCAAGAATGCCTTAAGACATGGTACATTGGTGAAGCTGAGCAGAGGCTACAACAACGGAATCGGCGCTGCACATCAATCAACAGACAGGTGTCACCTTCCCAGTTGGAGAGCACTTCAGTGATCCAGGACATTCGACCTTTGATGTTCGGGTGACAATCCTACAAGGCGGTCTTCGGAACAGGCAGCAGCTAAAAGTGCCCCCGCAGACTGGTACCCATGGTCATTGGGTTCATGTCACAGTACAGGTGATCCTATTGCCCTATCTACAAACAGAGACCCTCCTACACGAGTGCGCACGCGTGCGCGCGCGCGCTCACACACACACACACACACGACTGTGTGGGGTGAATTTGTACTTACAGAGTTACATTGTACGTTGCTCAAAAACTGCATGACTCCATGTAAGTCTCTGGTAACTCATTTTTATAAATTAGAATCAGTCTAAATATTATGGAACAGACAGCAGCACAGGGGGGCAGACACCAGTTGTTAAACATCACCTGAGAATGAAACTTTAAAATAAAAAAGCTTTGCACTTTACATATGAAAGAAGTGAAGCTCACATGGTCATTCTAACAGATCGGAGACTTAGCAAACAATCAAGGTATTTTTCAATGCACAATTTCAGTTACGACACTATCCGAGTGAATCTCTCCTGCAACTCTCCCAGTGCGACTCATCCCTGGACAATTCTAGCAATGAGCCGAATGAACATATTTCTATTCTGTAACAGCATCGGGGGTGGCGCTGCAGCATTTATTGCCTTCCAGTTTGGAGTCACGTGGACGCCAGACCAGATAAGGACGGTTGTTTCCTTCCCTCAAGGACGTCAGTGAAACACATGGGTTTTTCATACAACGTATTCTTAATTCTAGGCATTTATTGCATTCACAAACTATCATCGTCGTGGTGTGGTGAGAATCCAACCCTTCTCCCCAGAATATTACCTGGCTTTGATGTGTTAACAATCCAGCGATAATACCACTAGGCTATCGCAGAAATCCCTCACGGGGGATCTTTTCCAATAGAGTCTCTTTTCCCCAATTATTCCTTATGCCCTTTTATTGAGCCTCACACTCCAATAATCTCTTGTCCATGTCAGTAAAAGCTGCTAAAAGAGAATTGATCTCACAGCCAAGGTATCCAAACGGATCGAATGATTTGAAGGTGCCAATGAAGAGATTGGGGCAACAGTGAGTGCAACGGCACAGACTGGATGGGATCAACGTGAAAGTGTATGTTAGATTGTGCAATGCCTCAGTCAAATGGGACGCGAGACGGAAAAGAGAGTTAGGGAGAGTGCGAGGGAGAGACATCTTCGAGAACTTTTGGGTTAAAATCCTGATACATGAAACGTAGAAATATCAGAGAACAAAATTCGATGGAAAACCGATCATCACCTCGGAGAATATTATCTTGTAAAAACGATTAATTTCTGACCGTGTTTCACCAAAAGTAAAACTTTGAGAGAACTGACTGCCATGATGTGGATTCTAGCCGAGGTCGCTGCAATCGCAACATAAAATTCGAACTACTAAACGGTTACAGCATTCCACATAGCACGCTTGCAAACTGTAACCTGTATGGTAGCAGAGGAAATGTCAGGAAGAATGTACAATATCAGGACATAGCGACAGGCATGTGGGAAAGCAGAATGAACCGAATCTTTAACTTTAGCGTCCCCAGAGACTGTGGAGATTCCATGAATGAGCGTACAGGAGAATGGGATTAATGAAACTCTCCAAACTCTTGGGAGATTGCAGAATATTGTTGAAACGTATGCTTCAATATCATTATATATGAACTTCGGCTACTTCATCACTTTGCCCACACAAGGCAGGACCAATTGCTGCATGAAATCACACATAATCCTAGTTCCAGAACCGGAATCAGAGAAACTGTATGAAGCATGCACGAAGATCCAATTGGAAACTGGGATGGAATGACAGGAGAGAGGCGCATGTATTTCCGAGGTTGGGACAGCTCCTGCTCAAAAGCGGGGCGGAAGGGAATACTTGCCCCCATTTATAATATTATGACCATAAACAGTACATGTTGCTGAGACAGCCGATTGGCGCATCCAAAGAGTGTGGAGACTTTAACTTTGGGGTGGCAAGGTTCGAAATTTCATTTTCCCATTTGGATCATTGGTTTTGACATTGGCATCTGCTTTTGTTCGCATCAGCTCAGAATCAGCTTCTTGTTCCCAATAAATACTGCAACCAGGAGAAGGTGGTGTTGTGGTTATATAATAAACTACTCATCCCTGGGGACTCACACACGGAACTGGTAATGTTAAAGTTTGATGAATAAAACCTGGAATGGAAGCCTGACCTCAGGAACAGAGAACATGACTTTAATTTCTTGCAATCCCATTCATGCATGTCACTTATATAGGGGATGCTACCATCTTTACCCAATCCTGCCTACTTGTGTCTCCAGGACCTGAAGCAAATAGCTGACCCTTAATCCGAGAATGACGACCGTGTGGGACACTATCCCTCTGAAGCACATCCTCTTCAGACCCACACTCCATATCTATTCCGTTCCCCTTTATTTCCCATGGCTGATCCCAGTAACCTTCACACCTTCAGACTGTGGGAGGAAACTCACACAAGCAAGAAGAGAATGTGCAAACCGAACACAGTCACACGAGACTGGGATCGAATCCATATCTTTTGTGCAGCAAGGCAGCAGCGAATCAGGAAGAACAACAAATGCTATCCTGACCAGCGACATCCACACCCTGTGGATATATCAGGAAGAATAAAAACACATTCACAACATGGACAACGGTACTTGCGTCTGCATGGACATGATTTGAACCAATCGTTCATCCTGAGTAGATACAAAGACAACGATATCACAGAGAAATCAGCGCAATGCCGGATTCAATTACATGCTGAAGTGGAAACTCATTTACTCAGTCAAACTGGGGACAGGCTATTCAACAGTCCCGTGTGTGGGAAGGGCTCAATGAGCAGAAGAACCTCCACAGTAACCAACAAGCTTACATATCCCAGAAGGAGATCAATTAAACTGTCAATGCTGCTGTTAATCCCAACCAGCTGCCAGTTTCATAGCGTCAAAGTCATAGACTCACACAGCATGAAAACAGGCCTTTCTGTCCTACCAGGTCATACTGAACATAATGCCAAACTAGACGAGTCGCATCTGATGGCTCTTGCAACTGCTGAGGGTTAACAATGCCTTTGTGATATTATTACTGCATTGTTAATATGAATGTCCAGATATAATTCTGTGGACACGGGTTCAAACCCTGGCAAGGCAGATGCTGGAATTTTATTTCAATAATTCCTGGAGTCTAATGATGATGTTGAATCAGTTGTTGTAGATCTGATTCACTAATGCCTCATAGGGAAGGAAACTCAAAGTTTGGGAGAAGATTTGTAGCTCGGGTGCTCGTTGTTGTGGTTTTGTTCGCCGACCTGGGAATTTGTCTTGCAAACGTTTCGTCCCCTGTCTAGGTGAGATCCTCAGTGCTTGGGAGCCTCCTGTGAAGCGCTTCTGTGCTGTTTCCTCCGGCATTTGTAGTGGCCTGTCTCTGCTGCTTCCGGTTGTCAGTTCGAGCTGACCGCTGTAGTGGCCGGTATATTGGGTCCAGGTCAATGTGTTTGTTGATAGAGTCTGTGGATGAGTGCCATGCCTCTAGGAATTCCCTGGCTGTTCTCTGTTTGGCTTGCCCTATAATGGTAGTGTTGTCCCAGTCGAATTCATGTTGCTTGTCGTCTGTGTCTGGCTGGTATGTGACTCCAGATCCATAATATCGTGGTTGATTCTGATCTTCCCTCTGTGCAATAAATTATGTACTAGGCATGAATGAATAGCTTTTGTTAATCCCACTGATACTTTCCAATTCATTTATCGGTCCAAATATCCTGTAAATATTACAAATGTACTTTCATTCATCACTGCCTCAGGAAGTGAATTGCACACATAAACCATCCTCTGTTAAAAAAGCCTCTCATGTCTAATTTTAAATCCCTCTTTTCAATTTAAACATTTTCCCTCTCGTATTGAAGTCCCCCCTCCTTGGAGAAAAGACAGTTACAGTTAACTCGAGCCGAACTCTCAATAATTTTTACATTTCTATCACGTCGCCTTTCAACCTCCAGTGCATAGAGAGAAAATATTCTCAGCCTATCCAACCTTTCGTTATAACACAAACCTTCCCCACTAGCCATACGCAGGTATACCTGTTCTAAACCTACTCCAGCTGAATAATTTCCTTGCTTTTACTGGGCGGCAAGAACTGGACACAGTATTCCAGAAGACGCATCACCCAATGTCCTATTCAACTTCAACATAACGTACCAACCCCTCCGCTCAAAGGACTGCGCAACGAAGGCGAGATGACATTTTTTAACCATTCTGTCTATATATGAAGCAAACTAAAATTAATTATGTACTTGCATTCCTGGCCTGTGTGTTCCATAGCACGATGCGACGCCCGATCATTAATTGTATAAGCCCTACTCTTATTTGATGTAGCAAAATGCAATACCTTCCATTTATCCAGATTGAACTTCATGTGACATTTTTCAGCCCAAAGACGCAATGGATTAAGATCCTTCTGGAATCTTAGATCACCTTCTTTATAGTCTCCAATTCTGCTGACCTCTGCAATCTTATGAACCATGGCTTCTATGAGTTCGATTGTTTTCTCGTATAGGTCAATGATTTATACTTATTTGTCGTGGCCATCATTTAGCAGTTTACAAATCAGGTAACAATTAGTCATGTCGTTAACCATGAGGAAGAAAGCCATAGACTGCAGGGAGATTGGAAACAATTGTCAAGAAAATGTGCTGAAAGGAATTCAATCCAGTGAAGTGGGTGATAATGAATTTGAGGACGTACAATGAGAAAAGTGTGAATACAGAGTGGTTTAAAGTAATAAAAGAGAAATTGGAGTAGATATTCACGAATGTTTGAAGGTGATTGGACAAGGGATTGTAGGGGGTAGTGTAATTTTTAAACGGTTAGCTGCCTTTTAGTCTTTTCTACCTCATAGTAAACACAAGCAGACACTCGAAACTGTTGCCGGACCTCCCCAACGTTTATATGAATGAAACAGTTGTAACAGCTTTCCTCGATAGTTGAGAGACCGCCCTTAACCACAGTTGTACAACATCATCCATATAAGGGAAGAACGGGAAGCTCAAACACTGATTGGCCAAGTGAATAACAAAATAATCGCAGGCACCAGAACCCAAATAAGGAAAACAGTGGGGAATCCTAGCACTCGTTGGTCAAGGCAGCAGTAGTAGACCCAGCCCACATATACATGTATATAATGCGTGGAGATTACTATGCTTGTGTGTGTGTACCTTTGGGAACAGCACCCGACTTTGCAAAGTTGAATGAAAAAGTTTTGGACAGACTCCTCCATGTCTTTGTTCCTGGGAAGGGAAATAAAAAGTGCTGTAGATGGGGCTGGATAGCCACTTATCTCGCACAATTGGGGACTCCTCCGGGATGAAATAATTATCGCGGGGGGGGGCGGGGGGGCAGTCTCTTCGGCTCACGGATCAAGCCTGATTACAACAAAGACGCGTCTAGTATACTTCTCACTGATCAGCTTGGTCCGTCGGCCGTCGGCCAAGAGAGGATGTGAACCGGCTCATTTAAAAATAATTTTGAATCCTGGAAAAGGAACACACGGACGAGTGCTGGGACGACCGGTTAGTGACTATACACGGGGGTACACACATTTAAAAAGGCCAGACAACTCCGTGCACGGATCAAGGTAAGAGATTCTTTTGTTCTTCCTTGTTGGCCGCGTGGTTTTGACGGTCATCTGTGAAAACGCTTTGGGCGTTTAAGACCAGGACTGAAGATAGACCACGGGAAATTGTGGTTTTCACGGTCATCTGTGAAAACGCTTTGGGCGTTTAAGACCAGGACCGAAGATAAACCATGGGAAATCAGACTTCTAAGGAAAAGTTAGGGAAGACTGCAAATGGGAAAGAAATACCCCCCGATAGTCCATTAGGTCGGAAGTTAAGTCTATGGACGGACAGTAGTAGAACGAAGGACTTAAAGAAAGAGACCATGATAAAATATTGTTGTTTTATATGGACCAAAGAACCTATCCGCGCCCCCTCGGTAGTTTGGCCCGAGTATGGGTCTGATGAAGACTGGGTGTGTCAAATCCTAAATGTATATGTTAACAGAAAACAACCGTTTGACCCAGAGGAGAGCAAATATGCCGCCGCCTGGTTGGCGGGAGACGGCGAGAGTCCCACACGTCTCTATCCTCTGACTCCCCAAACAGACCCGAGGAAGACCCAGAAGTCTTGGGACATCCTCACCGACGGTTTGCCACCGTCTTCCCCGCCCCCGTATATACCACCCGCGCACGACCAGGCGTCCAGCGCGGACCTCCCTCCTGCGACGGATAATTCCGAGTCCCAGCAGGCTACGACCAGTGAGGAAGGGATTGCTGGGGGGGGGGGGGGGGCACAGGAGGGGGCGCAGAACTCACCCCATGCACTAGGAAATCAGTCCGACTCGAGATGCGGAGAGGTCGAGAAGAGGGATTGAGAGCTGGGAGGAGTAACAATATTGAACAGCTGAACCCCTTACGAGAGGTGCCATTTGGGAATGAACGGACCGGGTTCGTAGTACAACCTTTAAATTCTGGGGATATCCGGCAACTCCGTAATGAACTACCCCGTCTACTGGACGACCCCGTCAGTGTGGGAATACAACTGGACCAATTTCTGGGGCCCAGTATATAAACATGGGCTGAACTGCAGGCCATGATGAGAATACTATTTAATTACGATGAAATTGTTATGATCCGGAATAGTGCATTTGGGATAGGGAGCATCAGGACGGCCCTCAGCGTGGAGAGCAGAAGTACCCCTTAGAGGACCCCCGGTGGGATCATAACGACGCGGGGGGACGGGCCAATATGACAGACCTCAGAAGCCTTATAATCAGGGGGATCCAAACCTGCGGGCCCAAACAGCGGAATTTAGCAAAAGCATTTGAAGTTGGACAGAAAAAGGATGAATCCCCGAGTGAGTTTTTAGACCGTTTGCGGGAGTCCATGCGAAAGTATTCAGGTTTAGACCCCGATGGGGAAATAGGCAAGGGCATGCTTAACGTGCACTTTGTGACTAAGTCATGGCCTGACATTCAGAAGAAATTACAGAAAGTGGAGGATTGGGCTGAAAAGGATGTTGCAGAATTATTACGGGAAGCACAGAAGGTGCACGTTCAGAGGAATGGGGGAGGGAGATTATGGGGTGGAAAGAGGAACGTCGAAGAAAAGTTGGAGAGGGAGAGAAGCGAGACGGGGCAGAAGTGAGAGAGGAGGATCTTATGGAATTGAGCGCCCTCAGAAGGCCGGATGTTACCATTGCGGGAAACTGGGACACTTCAAAAGGGATCGTCCCGAGTTTAAAAGGGAAAGAGAAGGGATGTATGAAATGGAGTGTGAACAAATGGATTAGGGAAGTCAGGGGAGGATCGGAACACGGGCCTACCAAGAACCCCTGGTAAATTTACGGGTGGGCCCATTTAGACAAGATGTTACCTTCTGAGTTGACACAGGCGCTGGCAGGTCCTCAATTCCCCTCCATCCGAGGGGGGTTGGCTTCCAAGCTAAAACATTAAACATTTCAGGAGTTATGGGTGGGGTTTTTAATGCGAAAATATTCGAACCACAACCCTTGCGGCTGGAGGAGGAGGAGCTCCAGGTGGAACTCCTTCACCTCCCCCATCTTCCCTATGGGTTGTTGGGACGGGATTTGATAGTCCGTTTCGGATTGCGAATAGAAGTGGGAGAAGAGGAAGAATTAGCCGTTACCATGTCATACCTTAGTGAGTCCCGATTGACAGAGATAGACCCTAGGGTTTGGGTCGCCAAAGGGAACCGGGGAGGACTCGCAATTCGACCTGTGGAGGTAAAATTAAAGCCCCAGAGCCCCGACGTCAGAGTGCGCCAATACACCATCTCTTGGGAAGGGAGGCAGGGCCTGAAGACAGTTATGGAAGACCTAATAAAAGATGGATTGGTAGAGCCCTGTATGTCACGATACAATTCTACCATCCTGCCGGTCCGGAAGTCGGATGGGAGCTACCGAATGGTCCAAGACCTAAGGGAAGTAAATAAAATTGTCCAAGTACGGCACCCTGTGGTACCGAACCCATACACTATTCTGGGGCGAATCCCCCCGGACCACGGCTGGTTTAGTGTTATAGACTTAAAGGATGCCTTCTGGGCGTGTCCCCTGGACAAGGACAGTAGGGATCTTTTTGCTTTTGAATGGGAGGATCCTGATACTGGCAGAAAACAACAGTACAGGTGGACCGTACTCCCCCAAGGATTCACTAAGTCCCCGACTCTGTTCGGGCAGATTCTGGAACAATTATTGGAGGGACTAACCTTGTCCCCGGCCCTTAAGCTTATACAATACGTGGACGATCTCCTTTTATCCGGACCGGCGGAGGAGGACGTCCTACTTGGGACTAATGCCCTGTTAAATTACCTAGCTGAGAAGGGGTTAAGAGTGAGTCAGAAGAAGCTCCAATATGTCGAGAAAGAGGTTAAGTACCTGGGACACTTGATAAGCCAGGGACAGAAACGAATAAGTCCGGAAAGAGTGCGGGCAATAATCAAACTAGGCCTCCCAACGACCAAGAGGGAGTTGCGGAAGTTCTTGGGACTCTTAGGCTATTGTCGGTTATGGATAGACGACTATGCCCCCCTTACTAAAGACTTGTACCTAAAACTCATTGAGGAGGCACCCAACAGAATAAAATTGGAGGAGGAGGAGAAAAAGTTAATTGAAATCCTAAAAGGAAAATTGATGGCCGCACCTGTTTTAAGCTTGCCGGATTTTACTAAGACATTTCGTCTCTTTGTGAACTCCAGAAAGGGAACCGCTCTTGGAGTATTGACCCAGGATTGGGGGGGGGGGGGGGGGAAGGAAGCCCGTCTGGATCCAGTCTCCCGAGGGTGGCCGGAGTGTGTCCAAGCGGTGGCAGCCACGGCAAAGCTGTTAGAGGAAAGCAGGAAGTTGACTTTCGGGGCCCCCTTGACAGTCACTACTCCCCACCAGGTTAGAACTATCCTGAATCAGAAAGCCGGGAGGTGGCTGACTGACTCGAGGATTCTGAAATATGAAGCCATATTGTTAGACCGAGAAGACCTCCGAATCGAAGTCGGGGGCTGCCAGAACCCGGCGGACTTTCTTTGGAAAGGGGAAGGGGAGGAGGAACTGGAACACTGCTGTTCAGACATAATAGAGTACCAGAGTAAAGTGAGGGAAGATCTGAGGGATACCCCCTTACATGCAGGTAGGCGGTGGTACATTGATGGGTCCTCTCGAGTGATAGATGGGAAGAGACACAACGGTTATGCAGTCATTAGTGAGACTGGTTGGGAATTAGTGGAAAGTGGACGGCTACCGAATGCCTGGTCGGCACAAACGTGCGAATTGTACGCCTTGCACCGGGCTCTGAGGAATTTAAAGGGAATAGCCGGGACAATCTACACTGACTCTAAGTATGCCTTTGGGGTAGTACACACCTTTGGGAAGATCTGAAAAGAAAGGGGAATGATAAATAGTAGTGGAAAGGAGTTGGTCCACGAGGAACTAGTAGCCATGATCTTGGAGGATTTGTTGCTGCCACAAGAGATTGCTGTAGTACATGTGAAAGGACACCAGAAAGACGATAAAATAGAGACCCTGGGGAATCAATTGGCAGATGAACAGGCAAAATTGGCTGGGATGGGGAAGGAAGTAATAAACTGCCTGGTAAGGATTCCACAGATATCCGAAATTACCGAAGTGCCCACGTTTACTGACAAAGAAGAAACTCTTCTCGCGTCTCTGGGGGGTACAAAGGATAGGGAAGGCAAGTGGACCTTACCCGATGGCCGCCAGCTACTAAATCGACCGTTGACGCGGGACATTATTGCCCGTTTACACCAAGGGGGTCACTGGGGCGCCCAGGCACTGTGTGATGCCTTCCTGCGCCGATATGCTCACCCTGGTCTGTACACGGTAGCCAAGCAGGTCACAGGAGATTGTATAACATGTCGAAAGATTAACAAAAGGGGGCTGCGGCAGCATGCAAGACAAGGGGGTAGGAGTCCGGCCTGTAGGCCGTTTGTGTATGTTCAGGTAGATTACACTGAGCTCCCCCCCATAGGTCGCCTGAAGTATCTATTAGTAGTGGTAGATCACCTGACAGGATGGGTGGAAGCTTTCCTCACTACCACGGCAACGGCAACTCAGGTTAGCAAGATTCTACTCGCGCAAATCATCCCACGATTTGGGCTACCCCACGCTATTGACTCTGACCAGGGGAGCCACTTCACCTCGACCGTCCTCCAGAATGTAGTGCAAGCAATGGGGATTGACTGGGATTTGCACACCCCCTGGCATCCCTCCTCCTCGGGCAAGGTCGAAAGAATGAACCAGACCATCAAAAAGCAGCTAACCAAGCTCACTAGTGAAATCGGCCTGCCTTGGACCAAATGCCTACCCCTTGCCCTGTTGCAAATTCGCACCCAGCCAAGGCGGGATTTGGGCGTCTCCCCTTTCGAAATGTTATTTGGCCTCCCGTTCCATGGGCCGAAGGGGGAACCTCCTGTATTTGAGTCTCGGGATATGTTTGTGCAAAAATATGTGGTGGCTCTGGGGTCTGCTCTATCTCGTTTACGCCAACAGGGACTTTTGGCACAGACGCCGCCCCTCGAGTTTGCGGTGCGCACCGTCAAGCCGGGTCAGTGGGTCCTGATTAAAAGCTGGAAGCAACGTACCCTCGAACCAACTTGGGACGGTCCCTTCCTGGTACTTTTGACGACCGAAACGGCTGTCCGTACGGCCGAAAAGGGCTAGACACATTACACTCGAGTCAAGGGACCAGTGCCACAACCGACGGAGGACGAACGAACCTCTCTGACAAAGGCATCTAAGGAACAGAGACTCTGAGAACGAACTAATCGGACTTTGGCGAGTCTAAAGGAACTGTGCCCTCAGGCTACGGGTGTCGCGACAAAATGCGGTCAATCGTATTGTTAACTTGCTATGCCATTGTCCTTGGGCTGGGTCTTTGTGTGCGTGTTACCCAATTTGGCCTCCGGATGAAACAAATAGAGGACCGTCAGTGGTTCACCATCTCCGTGCTTGCCAACCAATCAACACAGACATTTAGCTTAGACCTTTGTGAGTTGGTGCCCTGTAGGACTAAAAGTCAACTGAATCAAACTAAGCAGAATCTAGAGAGAGAAAGGGGGTTCCAGGGTCAGACGTTAGTATTACAATTGTATGGTAGGGAAGGCCTAAGTAGGCTTCCAGCCCCCGGGGTCCAGGCTATGGTGTCAGTTGTCCGTGATCCCATCACCCCTGGACGGGATTGTGGGCAGAATCAGTGCAATCCGCTTTATCTGACCATAAAGAACTTGGAAAAGAACGAGGCGAGACTTAATAGAACAATACTGGGTATTAGAGTTGGGGGCCAGGCAGGATGGGGGGGGATGCAGCTGTGCTGCACGTATATCACGGTCATTGAAGCTGAGTCTGGGGGCTAATCCACCACTGATAAGCAGGAAAAGATTAGAATAATTGAGACGACGGATTTGGAAAAGACCTTTGAAATAGAAACGGGATACGGGGAGGCGAATGCCTGAATGGAATGGGTCAAATATACTGTGAGGAGCATGAAAAAGAGTGATTGCTACGCATGCACGAGTGCCCGCCCTAACCCTCAGGTGGTCCCATTCCCGCTGGGATGGGAGAAATACCCACGAGCCATGGACTGCATGATAAGGCTGTACCAGGACCGAGAGGCCTGGAACGACCCCACTTGTCGACCCTTGAGTTTGAAGTTTCCCCCCGTCAGGTCTGAGGGGGCGCCCCGCCCGCCATCATTCTCAGGGGTAACGGGTACGCACCAGGCCTGCGTCTCTCGGACGGGACTACAGTGGGACGACGATGTGGGGACATTTGACAAGTGCAGCGGATCAATCCGGCTGGTCAATGAAACTACCGGGGGCGGGAATTACTCCCACATTCATGTACCTAGGGCAGACCTCTGGTGGTACTGTGGTGGGAGGGTTCTGCGACCGACCCTGCCCCGAAAATGGACGGGCACTTGTGCGATCGTTCAATTGGCCATCCCATTCACCCTGGCATTCGAAAAACAAGAGCGACCCCGTTCTAGTGGAAGAACTGAGAGAGCTTTGGAGACCTCTTTCGATGATAACATATATTTAGATGCCATAGGGGTCCCCAGGGGTGTTCCTGACGAATACAAGGCGAGGAACCAGATAGCGGCGGGTTTTGAGTCGTCACTGTTCTGGTGGGTGACCATCAATAAGAATGTGGATTGGATTAATTATATTTACTACAATCAGCAGAGGTTCATTAATTATACCCGGGATGCAGTGAAAGGAATAGCAGAACAACTGGACGCCACTAGTAGGATGGCGTGGGAAAATAGGTTGGCCTTAGACATGATGTTGGCAGAGAAGGGGGGTGTTTGTGTCATGATAGGCACTCAGTGCTGCACTTTCATCCCCAACAACACAGCCCCTGATGGGTCCATCACCCGCGCCCTGGATGGACTCACCACATTGGCGGACGAACTGGCCGAAAACTCGGGCATCGACTCTGGCCTCACGGACTGGTTGGAAGCTTGGTTCGGTAAATGGACGGGGGTGGTCGTTCCCTTTCTTGTCTCATGTATAGTGGTGGCAGGGGTACTCACTGCCCTTGGGTGTTGCGTTATTCCCTGTGTCCGGGGATTAACTCAACGACTGATCGAAACCGCCCTTAATAAGAAAGATGTTCCCTATGGGCAGGTTGAACAAATAAATCTCGAGATGGAACAACGTGAATCCCTCTTGGGCGGGGGTAGTATTAGAGAAGGGCAGTTTGATGAACAAGCTCGGGAGTTATTAAATGCCCTGGAGAAGAAACTTACGGTTGAAAAATTACAGGCCGTAAGAAAAGACACGGGGGATTTGTAGGGGGTAGTGTAATTTTTAAACGGTTAGCTGCCTTTTGGTCTTTTCTACCTCATAGTAAACACAAGCAGACACTCGAAACTGTTGCCGGACCTCCCGCACGTTTATATGAATGAAACAGTTGTAACAGCTTTCCTCGATAGTTGAGAGGCCGCCCTTAACCACAGTTGTACAACATCATCCATATAAGGGAAGAATGGGAAGCTCAAACACTGATTGGCCAAGTGAATGATAAAAGAATCGCAGGCACCAGAACCCAAAAAAGGAAAACAGTGCGGAATCCGAGCACTCGTTGGTCAAGGCAGCAGTAGTAAACCCAGCCCACATATACATGTATATAATGCGTGGAGATTACTATGCGTGTGTGTGTGTACCTTTGGGAACAGCACCCGACTTTGCAAAGTTGAATGAAAAGTTTTGGACTGACTCCTCCGTGTCTTTGTTCCTGGGAAGGGAAATGAAAAGTGCCGTAGATGGGGCTGGATAGCCACCTATCTCGCACATACAGAACAGCAGACATCCCGGTGTGATTTACAGCCTGCTATCTAATCGCGGGTTTCAGGGTGGTTTATATCCAGAATAACAGATATTCTGGGGTGTGTTTCAGCCTGGAATCTAATTGAGTGGTTCAGGGTGGTTTATCTGCAGAATAACAGATACCCCGGACTGAGTTACAGCCTGGAATGTAATCGAGTGGTTCAGGGTGGGTTATATACAGAATAACAGAGAGCCCAGAGTGAGTTACAGCCTGCAATCTAATCGAGAGGTTCAGGGTGGGTTATATACAGAATAACGGATAGCCCAGAATGAGTTACGGCCTGGAATCTAATCGAGGGTTCAAGAATGTTAGTATACAGAATAACAGATAGCCGGGGTGTGTTACTGCCTGGAATCTGATCAATGTCTGTTCACTTTAAGATAGGACGGATTTTGCTGAATCGAAAGTACAGCCACAGATGCCAGCTAAAGGTCAGACTGTTCCAAATGTAACAATTAGCTGGGAAATGGAAGCCTGAGTTTTTGGTTGCTGTTTTGACAGCAGTTCAAAAGCAATCAAAGACTTTAAATAATGCTCAGAATATCTGAAGCCAATAGAATTTGAATATTATTGTTCGTACACCTGGAAATCAATCAAATTATGAGAATTATTATATCATGGGGCGTTTATAAATCCAGCATTTTGAACACTAGAGGGAGAGCCACTGCCATCCAACAGCAGAGTAACTGCTGTAGAGCAGGAGTGCTTACTGACCATCTCAAACACTCTATATCAAAGACACATGTTCATGTAAAACATACTTGCATTTTTTAAAAATATGACCACGTGACATCAGCAGCTGAAAGAGTGAACACAGCGGGGAAGATAGAGACTGTGTGGTTTTGAGATTGTAACGTTTAATATGTGGGTTGTTGGAACAGCATATTTTTACAGAGTTAGAGTCAGATAGTAAGTAGCAAAGAAAAGAGGGGCTTGTATTTGCGAATAGTTTTTGTTTAGTGTTCACTATTAAAGTTAAGAAACTAACTTGCTATTTTTTGTTTAAATAGTGGAATGTAGGAGATCTGTATCACTCGTATGTTAACAGATTACGATGTGAGGCGAGCTTTTCTGGGTGTTTGGTTTTAATTAACAGAGGGGGTTCGACTCCACCTTGTAAATGTCCATTCACACTAACCCCATTTCCCTGCAGTTGGCCCATATCCTCCTCGTCCTTTCCTATCCACATATTTATCCAAATGCTTTTGAAATGTTGTTAATGTACCCCCCTCAACCACATCTGCTGACAGCTCATCCACGTACCAGCCATTTATGTAAATAAGTGGTCCCTCAGGTTCCCTTTTATTCCTTCCCCTTTAACCTTAAACTGGTCCCGTCTCGTCCTCGATTCTCTAAACTTTGAAAAAGACTGAGAGCATTAACCCTATCCGTACCCCTCGTGATTTTATATAGCTCTATAAGGACTTCCTTAGTCTCCTACACTCTAAAGAAAAGGTCCTAGCTTGTCCAACCTCTCCCTATAACTCAGACCATTTGGGTCCTGGCAATGTCCTTGTAAATTTCTTTTGCACTCTTTCTAATTTAATAACATCCTCCCCATAACAAGGTGACAAAGCTGAACACAATACTCCAAGTGCAGCCTTACCAAAGTCCTGTGTAACTGCAACATAAATTCCCAACTTCTATCCTCAATATCCTGCCTGATGAAGGCCAATGTGCCAAATTCCCAACTTCTATCCTCAATATCCTGCCTGATGAAGGACAATGTGCCAAAAACCTTCTTCACTGCCCTGTCTACCTGTGACTCCACTCTCAGAGAACCGTGCACCTGAATTCCAAGATCTCTCTGCCCATGACACCCCTTAAGGCCCGCCCATTCACCATGAAGCTCCTGCCTTGATTTGAGATTCCAAACTGCAAGACCTCACACATCTATATTAAATTCCATTTGCCATTTCTCAGCCCAGTTGCCCACCTGATTAAGGTCCTGCTGCAATTTCTGATAAACTTCCTCACTGATCATGCTGCCACTTATTTTAGTGTCATCTGCAAACTTACTGATCATACCTTATAGATTCTCAACCAAATCATAGATAACAAACAGCTCTGGACCCAACCTCCAGTCTGACAAGTATCCTTCCATTCATCCCTCTGCTTCCTATCAACAACCCAACTGTGTATCCAATTGGCCAGTTCCCCCAGCATTCTACGTGATGGAACCTTCCAGAGCAGCCTGCCATGTGGAACCTTCTCAAAGGCCTTACTGAAATCCATAGAGACTACGTTAACCGCTCTGCCCTCATCAACATTCTTGATCACTTCAGCAAAGCACTCTAAGAAATTTGGGAAGCATGATCTCCCACTAACAATTCTATCCTGACTGCTCCGAATCAAACCCTGTGTAAGTAATGCAGTCAATGGTATGCTGTCCTTCATCGTAAGATGATTCGAGTACATAAGTAAAGCCATCTTCCTGCTGTTGTAGAGCCTTGCTGAGAGAGCATTTGAGGCACTCTGTACAGATTTGATCTCCTTTGTAAGGAATGATCTCCTTACCACAGACACGGGTGATGGTAACATGAGGATAGAGTGAATAAGCTGAGTGTTTAATCTGTGGAGCTGTGAGAGACGAAGAAATGGTGACGCTGAAACACGAGGAGTGGCAGCGATCACTTATTTCCAAAAGAGACATTGATAGGGTGAGAAATTCCATACTTTACCCAGGATTGATTGGTTTGGTTTATTGTCACGTGTACCTCAGTACAGGGAAACACTTTATTTATGAGCAGTGGAGATAGATAACAGTAAACATGGTCAGACAGATCATAGGGTGGAAATAGACTTGGACAGAGTAAGGCATACAGGTTACACTGCACATGACATGCACTAGACAAGATCAACATGAACAAGATCAGCATTATTTGAACTTAGAGAGTCCATTCATCAGTCTATCGTGACTTTCCTAATAGTTTATTTGCCTAAATTAACTCTCCCCATGTTATTGTGCAGTCGCCGTGTGAACCCTGTACTGAACATCAGGTTATTCACAATCCCCAACAGCAGCCACATCGGAAACAGGTAGCCATTCCCACCAGCTTCCACCCTGCATAAAGAACACCAGGCCGTCTTTGTGGAGATGGAAGATGCCTTCTTGAGACTTCACACAAGACATATGGCTTCCCTGCCCACCTCTAGAAAATCATGTTAAAGTCCCACATGTGCATCATAAGCAACAGAGCCAAGAGGAACAACGTGGAGCAATCTGTCTGTGCAGCCTCTGCCCCACTTGTTCATCATGTTAGAGCATCAATTAGGAGACCCTTAAGACTGCCGATGCTGGAGATCAGAGTAGAGCGTTGATTGCTGGAAAAGCACAGCAGGTCAGGCAGCATCCGAGAAGCAGGAGAATCGATGTTGAGACATTGATCAGGAATCAGCATCAATTCTGTCATTCTGCGCCCGTGTAAGTGCATTGAGGTGGGAATGGCCTCCTACTGTTCCTGTATAAGTGACTCAAGGGACTGACTGACTTCTTCCTCGTCCGATTGGATAGGGCCAAGGGCCTGACTGGTTACCCTGGTTCCTGTTTAACAGCTAGATGTGCTGACAAGTGTGACAATGTTGCAGCTTAAAGAGGTTATTTTTATCCTGGTTTCTTTTAAGAGAGAGATTGAACGATCGTTACCAAGCTGGATAGTTAAGACCACTTGAGTAAACAGCTAGGGAGGCCGTAGGTTTAATTTAATGCAGCCTGAATGGGTGTGGCCAGCTCTCACAGATTAGGATCTCTGGGTTTTGGTTTCTCAGTAACATCAAAAACTATAGTGGTCTCCAAAGAGTTGGAAGCCTCAGGGAATGTCTCCTGGCTGCTACTCTATCTGAATTTTCTCTTGATGCTGTTTTCAATTCCTGAATTTTCCTTTTTGCTAAAGGCTGTGTTTATGGGAATTTCTTATGTTTGACTAGTTTATTAGTAATAGCTCCTAGATCGATTATTCTGTTTAGTTGCCCAATACAATTACGTTCTTCTAAATTCCTCTTTCTTTGGTTTTATTTTATCTTCCGTGTTTAAATAAATGGTGTTTTCTTCACACCGAGTATTTTGACCAGTCACATTGCATCTGCGACAGACACTTTATATTTCCTTTAAAATAAGAAAACATTAGAGTCTAGGCTACTGCCTTCAAATATTTTCGAGGGGCTCTGGTGTGGACCATCACACTGGACTCCTTCTCTTCCTGAGTGATAGGCTGGAGGCACTGAATCGGCTGTCCTTGTTCTTCTCCAAAAGTTTCAATGGACTAAATGGCTTCCTCATATTCCTGTGAAACCAGCGTGAGGTGGTGAATGAACTCTTGTTTTACTGTGGCAATGTGCAGTGTCAGGAAGTGCTGTTACATGAATGTTATGGACACTTTAACAGCACAGGCCTCAATGGAGTCTGGGTCTTGTTGCACATGGACACAAACCAGTTCAGGAACTGACGGGGGATAAAATGTTCTGAACATTGTGTAATCTTCACCGACCATCCCCAATTGTGATCTTATGGTGAGGAGGGTGGGGGCGGGGAGACATTGATGAAGCAGCTGAAGATGTTTGTGAAGGGGAAGCTATCCTGAGGATCTCGCACAGAGGTGACCCAGGACTGAGATGATGACCATCTTCCTTTGTGCCATGTTTGACTCCAAACACTGGAGAGGTTACTCTGATTCCCACTAAGTCCAGTTTTGTTAAGATCCTTGATGTCAACAGAAGTTAATCACTGCCTTGATATGGGGGCCAGTCATTTTTATCTGAACCCTTGAGTCAACCTCTTTTGTTCATATCAATAGGCCATGGTATAGGAACAACACGTGTTTTCTTCAAACAAATGGTATTGAATGTCAGGGTTTCTCTTCTCAAGAATGTTAGGCAGCAAGATGACTGAAAGTATTTGAAGAGGAGGTAGATGGATATTGACCTGTCAGAGAGTTGAGGGCGATGAAGAATTGGGTATTGAAGAGGATTTCAGACCGAGAGCAGATCAGTCACGATCTTAGTGAAGGGCAAGGCAGGTTTGGGGAGTAAATGACCTGCCCCTGTTTCTGATGTTCTCCCATTCTGTTATTGGAAAGTTAGTGGGTGTTATTTTCATGAATGTTCTGTTGCAGACAGGGAGACCAGAGGATTCTGTGAGCCATCCCTGGGTGACGTATGGGGAGTGAAGTTGGGTCTACAACATGACCAACAAATGGAGCACAAGTTGCAGAGAGGGGAAGCTCTGTGAAGAGAGATGAGGGGCCTCTTTCATACCCAGCCTGGGTTTTCCAATTACATTTCCCAAATCACCTCAAACCGTGTGGGACAGTCTTGAAGGGCCGAATGGTCTCTTCTGTTTCTGTGCACCAGGTTATAGGAGTAAGTAGCCTCCAACTGCTCCTGTCTAGCAGGTTTGAGGGGCTGAATGGAACACAGGAACATGGGACTGAGGAGCAGGAGTGGGTCATTAGTTACATTAAGCCTTCTCCACCAGGCACTAAAATTGTGGCTGATCAGGTTGTGGTCTCAGCCTCAGTTTCCTGTCTCCATCCCATTATGCATGACTCACTTCTCTGTCAAATATTTACCTAACGCAGCTTTCAATCAACATGAACATCAAGGCACGATAAACTTCCAGCGAAGAGAATTATGACTTGAAAGGTCCTTTCAGAATTTTTTGTCATTCCTCTTTAAGACTCAGAGAGTCATGCAGAACGGAAACAGACCCGTTAGTCCAATCTGTTCACTCCGATCAGATATCAAATCTGATCCAGTCCCATTTGCCAGCATTTGGTCAATATCCCTCCTCTCAGATACTTTTTAAATGTGCGATTGTAACCGCCTTCAGCACTTCCTCTGACAGCACTTTCTGTACACACACCACTCTCTGTGTGAAACATTTATCTTCATGTCCCTTCTAAATCAATCCTCCTCACCTTCAACCTATGCCCTCTTGTTTTGGAACCCCCTATCCTGGTGGAGCAGAGTGTGTTAAACACTTTCTTAACCCCACTATCTATATGAGATGCAAATTTTAATAAATTAAACCTGACGGCCTAGGTTTTCTGTACTACAGCACTGCCAAAGGCCCAGCTTTTAATTGTTTAGGTCATGTTCTTGTTTGATTTACCAAATCCAATGCCTCGCATTAATTCAAACTAAACTCCATCTGCCACCCCTCAGCCCAGTGTGTGATATTACTGCCTCCTCCCCCTAGCATCACTCGACAATACCCACAAAGCTGTAACATTATTCTCCTGTGGGTTTGTTCATCAGACTGTCCTGACATGCTGGGACATACCTCTGCAACAGGCAGGACTCGAATCCAGGCCTTCTAGTCCAGAGCTAGGCACACTACCACACAAGTTCAGGAATTGGAATCAAATCCAGAGCTCTGGCTCAGATAGAGGGACACTACCCAATACAACTACCATAATCAGATTTTGGGTCATATTTTAGAGCCCATTTTCAGTTCGGTGTGGATGATTATAATCAGGTTGCCATTACTGAATTACAAAAAACACTTTGTATTATTAAACAAATGCAAGATATTTGTCTCAACTGTAGGATATTGAGTCTATATGCTATGCTATCGAAATTAACTATGACCATCTTTAATTGCTATTATCTGAAGTCTGCAATATTAAGGAAAGAAATCCTGCAGCCACACTCTGCCCAATGAAGGGTCTCAAATAGATATTTATTACTGAACACCAGAGATGAACGAAGACCTTAATTTCTGGTCCCAAAACACCGATCACTCTTACCCACCTCTAACGTGCGACTGCCCTCTTCCTAAAACAATGAAGTGACACCAGGCCGCTGATTACTGTCCAGCCTCTCCTCCCCACTGACTGTGTCTGCAATCTGTTCCTCCTCCCCCTAACCACACAAGGCAAACCAAGCTCAGGGTCTTTGTGAAACTCAAGGCTGGATTGTGCAGGCATTCTGGAGAGGGGGATGGGCATTTTAAAATTGAAGGAGGAGGGGGTGGTGGCAGTAATATCACACACTGGGCTGAGGGGTGGCAGATGGAGTTTAGTTTGGATTAATGCGACGCATTGGATTTGGTAAATCAAACAACAGCAGGACCTATACAATTAAAAGTAGAGCCTTTGGCAGTGTTGTAGAACAGAAACCTAGGCCGTCAGATTTAATTCTTTAAAATTTGCATCTCATATCGATAGTGTGGTTAAGAAGGTGTTTAGCACACTTGTCTTCATTGGACAGACCTTTGAGTATCAGAATTGGGACGTCATGTTGTGGTTGTACAGGATATTGGTGAGACCTCTTCTGGAATACTGTGTCCAGTCTGGTCATCCTGCCCGCTCACTCCATAGGCACACCACCCTCTGGGTGAAAAAGCTGCCCCTTAGGTCACTTTTAAATGTTTCCCCTCTCACCTTAAGCTGATGTCCGCTAGTTTTGGTCTCCCCGTACCCTAAGAAAATACCTTGACTATTCACTTTGATATTACTGACGTTGATATTATTAAGCTGGAGAGGATTCAGAAGAGATTAACCTGGATGTTGCTGGGAAAGGAGGGATTGAGCTATAAGGAGAGGCTGGATCGGCTGGGACTTTTTTCACTGAAGAATATGAGATTAAGCAGTAACTTGACAGAGGTTTATAAAATAATGGGGGGTACAGAGAAGCTGAAGGGAGGGCTGATGTCTTTTCCCTAGAGTTGGGGATTCAAAACTGAGGGATATTTTAAGTTGTGAGGAAAAATGATTCACAAATGTCACAAATGTCATTTTAGACCAAATCTGGCTTGTGTGTGGAATGAACTTCCAGAGGAAGTGGTGAAAGCAAGGACAGTTACAACATTTTAAGGACATTTAGATCAGTCCATGGATAAGACATCAGTTTGGATGGTGCCGTGAGTAGCTGCCCTCTCCCTCCCCTTCTCTGAATGAATCCCTGTTGGTTTTCACCCTCTGCCAATGCCTGTGCAGTGGCGTGTGGAGGCCAGCAGAGGGTGGCATTGTATCACTTTAAGCACCACAGAGACTGCCAGACCTGCCCCACACTGAGACACACAGATACACACAGCATTTGTTAGGACACAACATTGAGCTCATCTGGTAATATAAACTAAACATAAAGAAATGCTCAATTGGCCTTGTAAACTGTTAAACTATGAGTGACAGAGGACTCCCAAATTCCACTGTTTAAATAAAAACATCAATTTATTTTTTTAACTCTGAAACTGAATATTTTACATCAACTATTCACAACTCTGAGACCCCCTTTCCTGAACTGCTTATTATCCTACTCCAACCCTACAGTAATGTACTGTTTCAAAAAGACACTTATTAAAATTACACAAACGTAATTTCAAACCCACACAGCAGCTGTTGTTTCATCTGACCTCACACCAAGATCCTTTTTTCCCAAATTTCCTGGGAAGACTGGCTCATGTTACAGGATGCTATCGAAGTGTCTACATTTCAGCATTCTGCAACCTGGGAACACATCCTTCCATGACACTGTCTCTCAGTTTCCCCCTCTCTGTCTATTTCCTAAACCCCACCCATGTCATGATATTTAAACTGATTCCCCCGCCATCTCTCTCTGGAAGTGATGTTCACACCCACAGCACCCCCTTGTCATGGCAACAATGGAGATATGGAGCTGTAAATGGATGGGAGCTGCACATCCTGTCACTTCCAGCGCGGGCTGCTAGTTTCCCCACACAGGGCAGGGATCTAACACAGTGTTACTGAGCAATGCACTGGGGTAGGGTACACAGTCCTACATGCTGGGAGGGTAACTGCTCCTGGTTTACAGATTAATTCACGGGTGATCACTGCACATCCTGCGGTGTTGGTCAGACTATCTGCGGTTTATAGATAATGCAATGATGTAGTCATTGCAGCTCCCCACGCTGGATGGATATGTGGCCTTTGCTCAGTACATCATGTTGGTGGGGTGGATAGGGGGGAAGGTCATGGACAGGTCAAGGAATTCCTCAGAACGTCCTGTCCCCAACATTCTATAACTGACATTCCCCGGAACGTTCTGTCCCTGACATTCTATAACTGACATTCCCCGGAACGTTCTGTCCCTGACATTCTATAACTGACATTCCCCGGAACGTTCTGTCCCCGACATTCTATAACTGACATTCCCCGGAACGTTCTGTCCCTGACATTCTATAACTGACATTCCCCGGAACGTTCTGTCCCTGACATTCCATAACTGACATTCCCAGGAACGTTCTGTCCCTGACATTGTTTGTGAACGGCCGGACGTCAGTGAATTGAACAAACGATAAGATCCCGAGGGAAGAGATCCCGTTCCAGGGAGAAGGAGACACTGTTCCGAAGGCCCCTCGGGCAGTTAAAGGGGTGAATACGTTTTCCCTGCGTTTACATTTCTCCACGACACAGGATCGACCACAATTTAGACCAAAATACAGAAATTCCCAAACTCCGTTTGTCTTCAGGAAACTGGGAGAGAATCCTTCAGGACAGCAACGTTTCCACCCTCCGTATTAGGAACTGGGAAGGAGTGACCTGTGTCTGCTCTCGAGGGATCGAGTGTGTGGGAATGTTCTAGAAACCATCTGTCCTGATGGATGTGTCTCTGTGTGTTTGGGGAGGGAGGGTTTCTTGTGGTTTATGTCACATTTTTGTCAGTAATTCCGACCTTCCCATTTGTTATTCCAGCTCCAATTATTTTAATAAATCCCTGAATACAGGGACACATTTGAAAATCTCACTGGGTCCCCGATCAAACGGGTCCCTTTGCCTCCAGGCTGATGGATAATGGGTTTGTTTTCCTTCCTCACAGTTAACGTAGTGACCATCTACGTCCTGCTTTATAAAGATTGTGGATTGTCTCCATGTGTCAGACGTTACCTGGGGGCCATGGCAGCGGCGGATCTCCTGGTCATTATCCTCGACCTGATCCTGAGACACATTCCCACTGTTTATAAGGAACAGTTTTATTTCCTGAGGGACTCCGTCCCCGTGTGTAATGTCCACGCCGTCCTGCTTTATGCAGCCACTGACTGCTCTGTCTGGTTCACCGTCACTTTCACCTTTGATCGGTTTGTGGCCATTTGTTGCCAGAAGCTGAAAAGTAAACATTGCAGTGAGAAAACGGCGGCTGTGGTTCTGGGAGCAGTGACTGTGCTGAGCTGTTTAAAGAACATTTCCTGGTATTTTATGTTCACGGCTCGGTATTGGCTGATGAACGCCCCCTGGTTTTGTGATGTAACAGACGCTGTTCGAAGGTCCATTGTCTGGGTCACAATCGAGTTCCTCCACCACATTCTAACCCCGTGTGTCCCATTTCTCCTGATTCTGCTGCTCAATGTTCTCACCGTCAGACACATTTTAGTGACCAGCAGAGCCCGCAGGAGACTCCGTGCTCACACCAATGGGGACGCTCAGTCTGACACTGAAATGAGAAACCGAAAAAAATCCATCATTTTACTGTTTGTGATCTCGGCCAATTTCATCCTGTTATGGTCAACGTTAATGCTGTTTTCTATATGGTACCGGATGTGGTGGATTGTGTATACCCCTGTGTATCTCCATCTCTTTGTGCAGGAATTGGGCTTCATGCTGCAGCTCCTCAGTTGCTGCACAAACACCGCGATTTATGCCGTGACCCAGACTAAGTTCAGGCAGCAGCTGAAGAATGTGCTGAAATATCCCTTCACCCAAATCCATCCATCCATCAAATTCCCTCATTAATCAATCCATCCGGGATTTTCTCATTTCAGTTCAGTGTTTCAGTGATGGAGCAGCCTGTCGCTATGGTAACAGACTGAGGGTAGCGCTGGTTTGTCCCTCCTTATCCCACAGGGGGGTTACAGGGAAACATTTCAATGTTTCTCACAACTCAGGGGCCAGTGAGAAAAGGCACCATCCCACTGACTGTATCCATCACTTCCATTTGTAACCAATAAAAATGTTGATTAAAGCGTGCCGAGCAGCAGAGTGACCGATGTTGTTGTGTGTCTTTGTGTTGGAGAAGCTGAGCTGGAGAGAGACAGACTCAGCCCCAAGTCCTGGTCCTCAGGGAAGGGGAGGGCACCGCGCCCTGAGCTCAGGAGCTGGGTTTAACTCCCTCTGTACCCCCACTCCAACCTGGACTCCCCATTTCATCTTCCCCCCACTTTCGACTCAAATCTCTTCCTCTTTCTCACCACCCCTCATCTTCCCTCTCTCACCACCCCTCCTCTACTCCCTCTCTCCCCCCCTCTCACACACACACACCCAAACCCGGTTTCTCCACCTGCCTCCACTCTTCCCTTTCCCTTCACCCTCACTCTCTCTGTCCTGCCGTCTCTGCCTCCCTCCAGCAGTTCCATCGATACCCCATTATCCCCCTCTCCTACCTCCCATATCTCCCACCCCCCACCACAGGCAGCCTCACGACCAAGCACCCCCCCCCCCACCCCCCAGTCTCTTGGTCAGAGGAAGAGGGAAGGACCAGGAAAAAATATTGTGACTGAGAGAGAGGGAGGGAGAGAGATTCAGTCAGAGACAAACAGAGGGAGGTGGGGACAGAGAAAGACACTGATTGAGGGGGTCAAGAGTGAGAGAGCGGAGCGAGAGTGAAGGAGTGCGGGGAGAGAGAGAGGGGGCAAGGGAGAGATAGGGTGAGATACTGGAGGGTGAGAGAGGGGAGGGAGGGAGGGGAGGGAGAGAGAGAGGGAGGGAGAGGAGGGAGGGAGGGGAGGGAGAGAGAGAGGGAGGGAGAGGAGGGAGGGAGGGGAGGGAGACAGAGAGGGAGGGAGAGGGCGAGAGAGCGGAGAGTGGAAGGGAGAGGACGAGAGAGGGGAGCGAGAGTGGGAAGGGCGAGAGAGGGGAGCGAGAGTGGCAAGGTCGAGAGAGGGGAGAGGTTGAGAGAGGGGAGGACGAGACAAGGGAGGGAAGGAGGGGAGGGTGAGAGAGGGGAGCATGAGAGAGGAGGAGGGTGAGAGAGAGGAGGGCGAGAGAGGGGAGTGTGATAGACGGTAGGGCGAGAGAGGGGAGACCGAGAGAGGAGAGGGAAGGGAGGGGAGGGCGAGACAGGGAGAAGGGCGAGAATGGGGGAGGGCAAGAAAGGGGGAGGGTGAGAGAGGTAGGTGCGAGAGAGGGGGGATGGTGGGAGAGGAGGGGTGCAAGAGAGGGGGAGCGAGGTGAAGGTGAGAGGGATGGAGAGGGCGAGAGAGGGGAGGGCGATAGAGGGGAGGGAGGGGAGGGCAAGCGAAGGGTGAGGGTGAGAGTGGGAGTGTGAGAGAGGGGGGATGGCGAGAGAGGGGAGTGAAGGACGTGAGGGCGAGAGGGAAGGAGAGGGCGAGAGAGGGGAGGGCGAGACAGCGGGGAGGGAGAGAGGGAGCAAGAGAGAGTAGGGAGGGAGGGGAGGGCGAGAGAAGGGTGAGAGTGAGAGAGGGGAGTACAAGACAGGAGGAGGGCGAGAGAGGGGGAGAGGGAGGGGAGGCGAGAGTGAGGGAGAGGGTGCGAGAAGGGAGTGAAGCGAGGGTGAGAGGACGGGAGAGGGCGAGAGAGGAGGGCGAGTGAGGGGAGGGAGAGGGTGGAGAGCGAGAGGGGGATGGAGGCAGGGGAGGGCGAGCGAAGGGTGGGAAGGGAGGGCAAGAGGAAGGGAGTGGGTGAGAGAGGGGACGGAGGGAGGGGAGGGCGAGAGGAAAGGAGAGGTTGAGAAAGATGAGGCAGCACGAGTGAGGGGGAAGGCAAGAGAGGGGGAGGGCGAGAGGGGGGAGAGGGAGGGGAGTGGGAGAGAGGTGAGGGAGGGTGTGGATTGCGAGAGAGGTGGAGAGGGAGGGGCGAGAGAGAGAGGGGAGAGGTTGAGAGAAGGGAAGACGAGAAAGGGGCGGTAGGGAGGGGAGCACGAGAGAGAGGGAGAGTGTAAGACGGGAGTGTAAGAGAGGGGAGTGCGAGAGAGGAGGAGGGCGAGAGAGAGGAGGACCAGGGAGGGAAGGGCAAGAGAGAGGGGAGAACGAGTGAGGGGGACAGAGAGAGGGGGGACAGAGAGAGGGGGACAGAGAGAGGGGGGACAGAGAGAGGGGGGACAGAGAGTGGGGGGACAGAGAGTGGGGGGACAGAGAGGGAGGGGGACAGAGAGAAGGGCGACAGAGAGAAGGGGGACAGAGAGTGGGGGGACAGAGAGGGAGGGAGACAGAAAGAAGGGGGACAGAGAGAAGGGGGACAGAGAGTGGGGGGACAGAGAGGGAGGGGGACAGAGAGAAGGGCGACAGAGAGAGGGGGGACAGAGAGAGGGTACAGAGCGAGGGGGGGACAGAGAGAAGTGGGACAGAGAAAGGGGGGGACAGAGAGAGGGACACAGAGAGAGGGGGCAGAGAGGGAGGGGGACAGAGAGAAGGGGGACAGAGAGAGGGGGGACAGAGAGAGGGTACAGAGCGAGGGGGGGACAGAGAGAAGTGGGACAGAGAAAGGGGGGACAGAGAGAGGGACACAGAGAGAGGGGGCAGAGAGGGAGGGGGACAGAGAGAAGGGGGACAGAGAGAGGGGGACAGAGAGAGGGACACAGAGAGAGGGGGGGACAGAGAGAGGGTACAGAGCGAGGGGGGGACAGAGAGAAGTGGGACAGAGAAAGGGGGGGACAGAGAGAGGGACACAGAGAGAGGGGGCAGAGAGGGAGGGGGACAGAGAGAAGGGGGACAGAGAGAGGGGGACAGAGAGAGGGACACAGAGAGAAGGGGGACAGAGAGAGGGGGACAGAGAGAGGGACACAGAGAGAGGGGGGGACAGAGAGAAGGGGGACAGAGTGAGGGGGGCACAAAGAGAGGGGGGACAGAGCGAGGGGGGCACAGAGCGAGTGGGGAACAAAGCGAGGGGGACAGAGAGAAGGGGGACAGAGAGAGGGGGGACATAGCGGGGGGGGGACAGAGCGGGGGCGGACAGAGAGGGGGTTCAGAAAGAGGTGGACAGAGAGAGGAGGATAGAGAGAGGGGGACAGAACGAGGGGGGACAGAGGGGTACAGAGAAGAGGGGGACAGAGGGGGGAACAGAGAGGGGGGAATAGAGAGGGGGGACAGAGAGGTGGGGCCCAAAGAAGTAGGGACAGAGAGATGGGTCAGAGAGAGGGGGGTCAGAGAGCGGGGATCAGAGAGCGGGGGACAGAGAGAGTGGGGTCAGAGAGAGTGGGGTCAGAGAGAGGGTGGCCAGGGAGAGGGTGGCCAGGGAGAGGGGGACAAGATGATTAGGGATTTAGATAGGGTTGACCATGAGAACCTTTTTCCTCGTATGGAGTCAGCTATGACAAGGGGGCATAGCTTTAAATTAAGGGGTGATAGGTATAGGACAGATGTTAGGGGTAGATTCTTTACTCAGCGAGTCGTAAGTTTATGGAATGCCCTGCCAGTAGCAGTGGTGGACTCTCCCTCTTTATGGGCATTTAAACGGGCATTGGATAGGCATATGGAGGATAGTGGGCTAGTGTAGGTTAGGTGGGCTTTGATCGGCGCAACATTGAGAGCCAAAGGTCCTGTACTGCGCTGTATTCTTCTATGTTCTATGTTCTATGGGACAGACAGCGCGGGAACAGAGAGAGGGGGTGCAGAGTTGGTGGACAGAGAGTTGGGGGACAGAGAGTTGGGGGACAGAGAGAGAGGGACGGGGGCACAGAGAGAGAGGAACAGAGAGAGGGGGGATAGAGAAAGAGGGCTGACAGAGAGATGGGGGGTCAGAGAGAGACGGACGGGGGGGCAGAGAGAGCGGGACAGAGAGAGGGCGGATGGAGAGAGGGGGAACAGAGAGAGGGGGATAGAGAGAGGGGGACAGAGATAGGGGGATAGAGAGAGGGGGAACAGAGAGAAGGGGGACAGAGAGAGGGGGACAGAGAGAAGGGGAACAGAGAGAGAGGGACAGAGAGAGGGGGCCGGGGGGCGGAGTGAGGGGGACAGTGAGGGGGGGACAGAGAAAGGGGTACAGTGAGGGGGGGAACAAATAGGCGGGACAGAGAGGTGTACAGAGAGTGGGGGGACAGAGAATTGTGGACAGAGACGGAGAGACATTGAGAGGGGGGACAGAGGGGAGGAACAGAGAGGGGAAAAGAGAGGGGGGACAGAGATGGGGTACAGAGAAATATGGACATAGAGAGGGGTGACGGTGAGAGGCGGGACAGTGGGGGACAGAGGGGAACAAAGAGGAGGTACAGAGAGTGGGGGACAGAGAGATGGGTGACAGAGAAAGGGGGACTGAGAGGGGGTACAGAGAGGGGGGCAGAGAGACGGGTCACAGAGAGACGGGGGACAGATAGCGGGGGACTTGGAATGGATACAGAGCGAGGGGTGGAGAGAGAGAGGGGGACAGACAGGAGAGGGACAGAGAAAAGGGGGCAGAGAGAGAGAGGGACAGAGAGAGAGGGACACAGAGTTGGGACAGAGATAGTGGGACAGAGAGAGGGGGCAGAGAGAGGGGTGTGCAGAGAGAGGGGCAGAGAGAGACAGGGCAGAGAGCGAGGAGGCAGAGACCAAGGTGGGACAGAGCGAGGGGGGACAGAGACGAGGGGACAGAGACATGGGGGGATAGAGAGAGGGGGGTCAGAGAGAAGGGGACAGAGAGATTGGGACAGAGAGAGAGGGGGGCAGAGAGAGAGGGGCAGAGAGAGGGGGCAGAGAGAGGGGGCAGAGAGCGCGGGAACAGACAGAGGGCAGACAGAGAGAGCGGGGCAGACGGGGGGACAGAGAGAAGGGGGACAGAGAGGGGAGACAGAGAGGGAGGGGACAGAGGGGGGACAGAGAAGAGGGGGACAAAGAGGGGTGTACAGAGGGAGGGTCAGACAGATGGGAGATGGGGGGCAGAGAGGGGGGTACAGAGAGGGGGGACAGAGAGAGGGGGGATAGAGAGAGAGGGGTCAGAGAGAGAGGGTAGCAGAGAGAGTGGGGGGACAGAGAGAGGGGGGACAGAGAGGGAGAGGACAGAGGGGGGACAGAGAAGAGGGGGACGGGGGTACAGAGAGAGGGAGACGGAGAGAGGGGGACAGAGAGAGGGGGACAGAGAGAGGGGGGACAGAGAGAAGGGGACAGAGAGAGAGGGGGACAGAGAGACGGGGGACATAGAGAGGGGTCAGAGAGGGGAGTCAGAGACAGGGGGGGCAGAGAGAGTGGGGTCAGAGAGGGGGGTCAGAGAGAGGGGGGTCAGAGAGTGGGGTCAGAGAGGGGGGTCAGAGAGAGGGGGGTCAGAGAGGGGGGACAGAGAGAAGGGGACAGAGAGACGGGGGACATAGAGAGGGGGGACAGAGAGAGGGGGGTCAAAGACAGGGGGGGCAGAGAGAGTGGGGTCAGAGAAGGGGGGTGCAGAGAGGGGGGGCAGGGAGAGGGTGGAAAATGAGAGGGTGACAGAGAGAGGGACGACAGAGAGAGGGGCGACAGAGAGAGGGGGTAACGTGAGAGGGGGCCGGGGGTGCAGAGAGAGGGGGGTAAGTGAGAGGCGGGACAGAGAAAGGTGTATAGAGAGGGGGGCAGAGAGGCAGGAAGAGAGGTGTACAGAGAGTTGGGGGGACAGAGAGTTGGGGACAGAGAGAGGGTAGACATTGAGAGTGGGGACAGAGAGGGGGGAACAGAGAGGGGAAACAGAGATGGGGTACAGAGAGAGGCGGGATTGGGGGGGGGACAGATGGAGGAATAGAGATAGGGGAACAAAGAGGGTACAGAGAGTGGGCGACAGAGAGAGGGTCAATAGAGAGAGGGGGCAGAGAGTGGGGGACAGAGAGACGGGTGACAGATAGCGGGGTGCGTGAGAGGGGGACGGAGCGAGGGGTGGACAGAGAGAAGGGGACAGAGAAGGGAGGGCGGAGAGAGGGGGACAGAGAGAGAGGAACAGAGAGAGAGGAACAGAGAGTGGGGGCAGAGAGAATTGGGACATACAGTGGGAACAGAGAGAGGGGGACAGAGAGAGGGGGAGCAGAGAGTTGGGGACAGAGTTGGGGGACAGAAAGTTGGGGGAAAGAGAGATGGGGGGACAGAGAGAGAGGGACAGAGAGAGAGGGGGGATAGAGAGAGGGCTGACAGAGAGGGGGGAAAAGAGACGGATGGGGGCAGAGAGAGGGGGCAGAGAGAGAGGGACAGAGAGAGGGGGGATAGAGAGAGGGGGAACAGAGAGAAGGGGGACAGAGAGAGGGGGACAGAGAGAGGGGGACAGAGAGAAGAGGGACAGAGAAAGAGGTGGCAGAGAGAGAGGGACGGGGGGTACAGAGAGTTGGGACAGAGATAGAGAGACAGAGAGGGGGGCAGAGAGAGGGGGGCAGAGAGAGGGGGCAGAGAGAGACGGGGCAGAGAGAGAGGGACGGGGGGTACAGAGAGTTGGGACGGAGAGAGGGGGACAGAGAGAGGGGGACAGAGAGAGGGGGGACAGAGAGAAGGGGGCAGAGAGAGACGGGGCAGAGAGAGACGGGGCAGGGAGCAAGGTGGGACAGAGCGAGGGGTGACAGAGACAGGGGGGCAGAGAGAGAGGGCAGAGAGAGACAGGGCAGAGAGAGACGGGGCAGGGAGCAAGGTGGGACAGAGCGAGGGGTGACAGAGACAGGGGGGCAGAGAGAGGGGGCAGAGAGAGACGGGGCAGAGAGAGACGGGGCAGGGAGCAAGGTGGGACAGAGCGAGGGGTGACAGAGTGAGAGGGACAGAGGGAGAAGGGTCAGAGAGAGGGGGTCAGAGAGAGGGGGATAGAGAGCGGGGAACAGAGAGAGGGGGACAGAGAGAAGGGGACAGAGAGAAGGAGACAGAGAGAGTGGGGGTCAGAGAGGGGGGACAGAGGGAAAGGGACAGAGAGCAACAGAGAGAGGAGGGACAGAGAGAGGGGAAAGACAGAGTTGGGACAGAGAGAGGGGAACAGAGAGGGGGGAGAGAGAGAGGGGGTAGAGAGAGGGGAGAGAGAGAGAGGGGGAACGAGAGAGGGGGTTAGAGAGAGGGGGAGAGAGAGAGGGGGCAGAGAGAGGGGAACAGAGAGAGGGGGGAGAGAGGGGGGGTCAGTGAAGGGGGATGGGGGATAGAGAGAGGGGAAAGAGAGGGGTGGCAGAGAGATTCGGGACAGTGAGATAGGGGACAGAGAGAGGGGGCACAGCGAGAGGAGAACAGAGAGATGGGGGCAGAGAGATGGGAACAGAGAGAGTGGGGGATAGAGAGAGAGGGGGACTGAGAGAGGGGGACAGAGAGAGGGAGGACAGAGAAACAGAGGGACAGGGAGAGTGAACAGAGAGAAGCGGCAGAGAGAGTTGGGAGGACAAAGAGAGGGTGACAGAGAGAAGGGGGACACACTTAGTGGGACAGAAAAACGTGGACAGAGAGAGCGGGGCAGAGAGAGGGCGGAGAGAGAGAGGGGGGACAGAGAGAGGGGGGACAGAGTGACATGGCACAGAGAGAGAGGGACAGAGAGAGAGGGGACAGAGAGAGTGAGCACAGAGAGAGGGGGTAGAGAGAGAGAAGGGGGACACAGAGGGGGACAGATGGAGCGGGACAGAGAGAGGGGGTACAGAGAGGGGGGGCACAGAGATGGGGGACAGAGAGAGGGGGGACAGAGACAGGGGGACAGAAAGAGGGGGATAGAGAGAGGGGGGACAGAGAGGGGGGGGAACAGAGAGAGCGGGGAACACAGAGTTGAGTGACAAAGAGAGGGGGTCATAGGGGCAGAGATAGGGTTTCAGGGAGGGGGCAGTGAGAGGGCCATGGAGAGAGGGGCAGAGAGAGTGGGACAGAGAGAGGGGGCAGAGAGAGGGAGGGCAGAGAGGGGGGGGCAGAGAGAGGGGGGCAGAGAGAGGGGGGCAGAGAGAGGGAGGCAGAGAGAGGGTTGGCAGAGAGAGGGGGCAGAGAGAGGTGGACAGAGTGAGAGGTGGACAGAGAGAGGGGAGTCAGAGAGAGGGGGGAAAGAGTGAGACAGGGACAGAGAGAGGGGGGCAGAGAGAGAAGGGACAGAGAGAGGGGGGACAGAGAGAGTCGGGACAGAGAGATGGGGGCAGAGAGTGAGGTGGACAGAGAGAGGGGGACAGAGAGAGTGGGGACAGAGAGAGTGGGGACAGAGAGAGGGGGCAGAGAGTGAGGTGGACAGAGAGAGAGGTGGACAGAGAGAGTGGGGACAGAGAGAGGGGGGCAGAGGCAGACAGGGACAAAGAGTGAGTGACAGAGAGAGTGGGGACAGAGAGCAGGGGACAGAGAGCAGGGGACAGAGAGAGAGGGGACAGACCTAGGGGAACAGAGAACCGTGCGGATAGAGAGTGGGGGATCGAGAGAGGGGAGACAGAGTGAGGGGGGACGGACAGGGGTGATCGAGCGAGAGGGGACAGAGAGACAGGGGGACAGGGAGGGTGGACAGAGCGAGGGGACAAAGGGGGGTGGGCAGAGATGGGGGGCAGAGAGGGGGGTGACAGAGAATCAGGGGACAGGGAGAGGAGGACAGAGACAGGGGGACAGGGAGGGGTGGACAGATAGAGGGGGCGGGGGGTCCGAGAGAGAGGGGGACAGTGAGAGAGGGACAGAGAGAGGGGAACAGAGGGGGACAGAGAGAGGCGACAGAGAGACAGTGGGACAGGATGGGTGGACAGAGGGAGGGCGCAGAGATCGGGTGGGACAGAGAGGGGAGACAGAGAGGTGGGGACAGAGAGAGTGGGGGACAGAGGGGGACAGGGAGAGAGCGGACAGAGAGAGGGGGATAGAGAGAGGGGAGATAGAGAGCGCAGAGACAGGGAGAGTGGGGACAGAGAGTGGGAAGACAGAGAGACGGGGGTCAGAGAGACGGGGGCAGAGAGACGGAGGACAGAGAGAGGGCGGACAGAGAGAGGGGTGACAGAGACAGGGGGACAGAGAGAGGGGGAAAGAGAGAGGGGGGACAGAGAGAGGGGGGCAGAAAGAGGGGGACAGAGAGAGGGGGGACAGAGAGAGGGGGGAACAGAGAGAGGGGGGCAGAGAGAGGCGGGCAGAGAGAGGGGGGGCAGAGAGAGGGGGGCAGAGAGAGGGGGCAGAGAGAGGTAGGCAGACAGAGGGGTGGCAGAGAGAGGGGCAAGAGAGAGGGCGGACAGAGGCAGGGTGGGCAGAGAGTGGGGGCAGAGAGGGGTTGCAGAGAGAGGTGGACAGAATGAGAGGTGGACAGAGAGAGGTGGGTCAGAGAGAGGGGGGACAGAGTGAGACAGGGACAGAGAGAGAAGGGCAGAGAGAGTGGGGACAGAGAGAGAGGTGGACGGCGAGTGAGGTGGACAGAGAGAGAGGTGGACAGAGAGAGTGGGGACAAAGAGAGTGGGGACAGAGAGAGGGGGGCAGAGGGAGACAGGGACAAAGAGTGAGGGACAGAGAGAGAGTGGGGACAGAGAGCAGCGGACAAAGAGCAGCGGACAGGGAGAAGGGGACAGAAAGAAGTGGACAGAGAGAAGGGAACAGAGAGAAGGGGACAGAGAGAGGGGGGACAGACCTAGGGGAACAGAGAACCGTGGGGACAGAGAGAGGTGGATTGAGAGAGAGTGGACAGAGTGAGGGGGGACGGACAAGGGTGATCGAGCGAGAGGGGACAGAAAGACATGGGGACAGGGAGGGTGGACAGAGAGGGGGGACAGAGAGCGAGGGACAGAGAGAGGGGGACAGAGAGAGGAGGGACAGAGAGAGGGACAGAGAGAGGGGCGACAGAAAGAGGGGCGACAGAGAAGGGGGACAGAGAGCGGGGGCAGAGAGCGGGGGACAGAGTGTGGGGGACAGAGAGAGGGGAACAGAGAGAGGAGGGAGAGAGAGAGGAGGAGAGAGAGAGCAGGAATAGAGAGACGGACAAAGAGAGGGGCAACATAAAGAGGGGAGACAGAGAGAGGGGGACAGAGAGAGGGAGGCAGAGTGAGGGGTGGACAGAGAAGGGTGGAGGGCGGACAGAGAGGAGGGGGACAGAGATGAGCTGGACAGATAGAGGGGAACAGAGTGAGGGGGGCAGAGAAAGGGGAGCAGAGAGAGGGGGAAATAGAGAGGGGGAAATAGAGAGGGGGACAGAGAGGGGGTCAGAGGAGGGGGCCATGAGGAGGGGACAGAGGGGGGGACAGAGAGCGGGGACAGAGAGGAGGGGGACTGAGATGAGCTGGACAGATAGAGGCGGACAGAGTGAGAGGGGGAGAGAGAGGGGGCAGAGAGAGGGGAAATAGAGAGGGTGAAATAGAGAGGGGGGCAGAGAGGGGGTCAGAGGAGGGGGGCAGAGAAGAGGGGAAGGAGAGAGAGGGACGGGGGGTACAGAGAGTTGGGACGGAGAGCGGGGGACAGAGAGCGGGGGATAGAGAGCAGGGTGACAGAGAGGAGGGGGGCAGAGAGAGGGGGGCAGAGAGAGGGAAAGAGAGAGGGGGAAATAGGGAAGGAGAAATAGAGAGGAGGAAATAGAGAGGGGGACAGAGAGACGGGGAACAGAGAGGGGGACAGAGAGAAGGGACAGAGAGAGAGGGTCAGAGAGAGGGACAGAGAGAGGGGCGACAGAAAGAGGGGCGACAGAGAGGGGGGACAGAGAGCGGGGTCAGAGACCGGGGAACAGAGAGAGGGGGACAGAGAGAGCAGGGACAGAGAGAGGAGGAGAGAGTAGGAATAGAGAGACGGACAAAGAGAGGGGCAACATAAAGAGGGGAGACAGAGAGGGGGGGTAGAGAGAGGGGGACAGAGAGAGGGGGGCAGAGTGAGGGGTGGACACAGAGGGGTGGACGGGCGGACAGTGGGAGGAATGGTCAGAAACTGGGGGACAGAGAGAGGGGGACAAAGAGAGTGGGACAGAGAGAGGGGGGATGGGGGGAGAATGAAAGGGGGTCAGAGACAGAGGAGGAGCAGAGATGAGGGACAGAGAGATGGGGGTCAGAGTGAGGGCGTCAGAGAGAGGGGGTCAGAGAGTGGGAGACAGCGAGGGGGGACAGCGAGAGGGAGACAGAGTAGGCGGGACAGAGTGAGGGGTCAGAGAGAGACGGTCAGAGAGAGGCGGATAGAGAGCGGGGGACAGAGAGAGGGGGACAGAGAGAAGGGGACAGAGAGGTGTGGTAAGAGAGAGTGGGGGACAGAGAGGCGGGACAGACAGAAAGGGACAGAGAGCAACATGGAGAGGAGAAACAGAGAGAGTGGGACAGACAGAGTGGGGACAGAGAGAGGGGTACAGAGAGAAAGGGACAGAGAGCAACAGAGAGAGGAGGGACAGAGAGAGTGGGACAGACAGAGTGGGGACAGAGAGAGGGGTACAGAGAGAGGGGAGAGAGAGAGGGAGGGAATGAGAGAGGGGGTGAGAGAGAGGGGGAGAGAGAGAGGGGGCGGAGAGAGGAGAACAGAGAGAGGGGGAGAGAGAGGGGGGACAGTGAAGTGGGACGGGGGGACAGAGAGGGGGGAAAGAGAGGGGTGGCAGAGAGATTGGGGACAGAGAGATAGGAGACAGAGAGAGGGGGCACAGCGAGAGGAGAACAGAGAGATGGGGGCAGAGAGATGGGAACAGAGAGAGTGGGGGATAGAGAGAGAGGGGGACAGAGAGAGAGGGGGACAGAGAGAGGGGAGGACAGAGAAACAGTGGGACGTGGAGAGTGATCAGAGAGAGGTGGCAGAGAGATTTGGGAGGACAGAGAGAGAGTGACAGAGAGTAGGGGGACATACTTAGTGGGACAGAAAAAGGTGGACAGAAAGAGGGGGGCAGAGTGAGGGGGGACAGAGAGAGGGGGGACAGAGAGAGGGGGGACAGAGTGACATGATACAGAGATACAGGGACAGAGGGACAGGGCCAAACAGAGAGTGGGGCAGTGAGAGATGGACTGAGAGAGGGGGACAGAGAGAGAGTGGACAGAGAGAGTGAGCACAGAGAGAGGGGGTAGAGAGAGAGAAGGGGGACAGAGAGGGGGACAGAAGGAGGGGGACAGAGAGAGGGGGGTCAGAGAGTGGGGACAGAGAGATGGGCGACAGAGAGAGTGGGGACAGAGAGAGTGGGGACAGGGAGAGGGGGGACAGAGAGAGTGGGGACAGGGGGACAGAGACGGGGGACAGAAAGGGGGGGACAGAGAGAGGGGGGACAGAGAGAGTGGGGACAGGGGGAAGGGGGACAGAGACGGGGGACAGAAAGGGGGGGACAGAGAAAGGGGGGACAGAGAGAGTGGGGACAGAGAGGGGTGATCGAGCGAGAGGGGACAGAAAGACAGGGGGACAGGGAGGGTGGACAGAGCGAGAGGGCGGGAGGGGCGAGAGATAGGGGGCAGAGAGGGGGGTGACAAAGAGTCAGGGGTCAGGGAGGGGAGGACAGAGGCAGGGGGACAGGGAGGGGGGGACAGATAGATGGGGCGGGGGGTCTGAGAGAAGGGGGACAGTGAGAGAGGGACAGAGAGAGGGGAACAGAGGGGGACAGAGAGAGGCGACAGAGAGACAGTGGGAGAGGATGGGTGGACAGAGGGAGGGGGCAGAGATCGGGTGGGACAGAGAGGGATGACAGAGAGAGAGGGGACAGACTTAGGGGGACAGAGAGACATGAGGACGGGGGGCAGAGAGGGGAGACAGAGAAGTGGGGACAGAGAGAATGGGAGACAGAGGGGGACAGGGAGAGAGCGGACAGAGAGAGGGGGATAGAGAGAGGGGAGAAAGAGAGCGTAGGAACAGAGACAGTGGGGACAGAGAGTGGGAAGACAGAGAGACGGGGGTCAGAGAGATGGGGACAGAGAGACGGGGGACAGAGAGAGGGCGGACAGAGAGAGGGGGGGCAGAGACAGGGGGACAGAAAGAGGGGGACAGAGAGAGGGGGGACAGAGGAGCGGGGAAGAGAGAAGGCGGCAGAAAGGGGGGAACAGAGAGATGAGTGACAAAGAGAGGAGGTCATGGGGGGATGATGGAGTGTTTCAGGGAGGGGGCAGAGAGAGGGTCACAGAGAGAGGGGCAGAGAGAGGGGGGAAAGAGAGAGGGGGGCAGAGAGAGGGGGCAAAGAGAGGGAGGGCAGAGGGAGGGGGGCAGAGAGAGGGGTGCAGAGAGAGGGAGGCAGAGAGGGGGTGGCAGAGAGAGGGGGCAGAGAGAGGGCGGGCAGATAGAGGGTGAGCAGAGAGAGGGGGCAGAGAGGGGGTACAGAGAGAGGTGGACAGAGTGAGAAGTGGACAAAGAGAGGGGGGTCAGAGAAAGGGGGGACAGAGTGAGACAGGTACAGAGAGAGGGGGGCAGAGAGAGTGGTGACAGAGAGAGAAGGGACAGAGAGAGGGGTACAGTGAGAGGGGGACAGAGAGAGTGGGGACAGAGAGAGTGGGGACAGAGAGAGTGGGGACAGTGAGAGGGGGACAGAGAGAGTGGGGACAGAGAGAGGTGGACAGAGAGAGAGGTGGACAGAGAGAGTGGGGACAGAGAGCAGAGGACAGAGAGCAGGGGACAGAGAGAAGGGAACAGAGAGAAGGGGACAGAGAGAAGGGGAGAGAGAGAAGGGAACAGGGAGAAGGGGACAGAGAGAGGGGGGACAGACCGAGGGGAACAGAGAAGCGTGGGGACAGAGAGAGAGGGATCGAGAGGGGGGGACAGAGTGAGGGTGCAGAGGGGGGTGCGAGAGATACGGGGCAGAGAGGGGGGTGACAGAAAGTCAGGGGACAGGGAGGGGAGGACAGAGACAGGGAGGGGGAGACAGATAGATGGGGCGGGGGGTCAGAGAGAAAGGGGGACAGTGAGAGAGGGACAGAGAGAGGGGAACAGAGGGGGACAGAGAGAGGCGACAGAGAGCCAGTGGGACAGGATGGGTGGACAGAGCGATGGGGCAGAGATCGGGTGGAACAGAGAGGGATGACAGAGAGAGAGGGGACAGACTTAGGGGGACTGAGAGACATGAGGACGGGGGGCAGAGAGGGGGGACAGAGAGTGGGAGACAGAGGGGGACAGGGAGAGAGCGGACAGAGAGAGATGGATAGAGAGAGGGGAGATAGAGAGCGCAGAGACAGGGACAGTGGGGACAGAGAGTGGGAAGACAGAGAGACGGGGGTCAGAGTGACGGGGACAGAGAGACGGGGGACAGAGAGAGGGCGAACAGAGAGAGGGGGGACAGAGAGAGGGGGGACAGAGAGAGGGGGGACAGAGAGAGGGGGGACAGAAAGAGGGGGACAGAGAGAGTGGGACAGAGAGAGGGGGGAAAAGAGAGATGAGAGACAAAGAGCGGAGGTCATCGGGGGGCAGAGAGAGGGTTTCAGGGAGGGGGGAGAGAGAGGGTCATAGAGAGAGGGGCAGAGAGAGGGGGCCAGAGAGAGGGAGGCAGAGAGAGGGGGAAGAGAGAGGGGGCAGAGAGGGGGTGCAGAGAGAGGTGGACAGAATGAGGGGTGGACAGAGAGAGGGGGGACAGAGAGAGAGGTGGACGGAGAGTGAGGTGGACAGAGAGAGAGGTGGACAGAGAGAGTGGGGACAGAGAGAGGTGGGTCAGAGTGAGGGGTGGACAGAGAGTGAGGTGGACAGAGAGAGAGGTGGACAGAGAGAGTGAGGTAAGAGAGAGGGGGGCAGAGGGAGACAGGGACAAAGAGTGAGGGACAGAGAGAGTAGGGACAGAGAGCAGGGGACAGAGAGCAGGGGACAGAGAGAAGGTGACAGAAAGAAGTGGACAGAGAGAAGGGAACAGAGAGAAGGGGACAGAGAGAGGGGGGACAGACCGAGGGGAACAGAGAACCGTGGGGACAGAGAGAGGGGGATCGAGAGAGAGGGTACAGAGATGTGGACTGTGGGAGGGGGGCAGAGAGAGGGGAGACAGAGAGAGGGGGGACAGAGAGAGGGGGTACAGACAGGTGGACTGTGGGAGGGGGGCAGAGAGAGGGGGGGGCGGGGGGGGCAGAGATAGGGGGCAGAGAGAGGGGGGAAATTGAAAGGTGGACAGAAGGGGAACCAGAGAGACAGGGACAGAGAGTGGGGAGCGGAGAGAGTGGGGACAGAGAAAGGGGGTCAGAGAGAGAGGGGTCAGAGAGAGGGGGGACAGAAAGATGGGGACAGAGAGAGTGGGACAGAGAGAGGGGGGGAAAAGAGAGATGAGAGACAAAGAGCGGAGGTCATCGGGGGCAGAGAGAGGGTTTCAGGGAGGGGGGAGAGAGAGGGTCATAGAGAGAGGGGCAGAGAGAGGGGGCCAGAGAGAGGGAGGCAGAGAGAGGGGGAAGAGAGAGGGGGCAGAGAGGGGGTGCAGAGAGAGGTGGACAGAATGAGGGGTGGACAGAGAGAGGGGGGACAGAGAGAGAGGTGGACGGAGAGTGAGGTGGACAGAGAGAGAGGTGGACAGAGAGAGTGGGGACAGAGAGAGGTGGGTCAGAGTGAGGGGTGGACAGAGAGTGAGGTGGACAGAGAGAGAGGTGGACAGAGAGAGTGAGGTAAGAGAGAGGGGGGCAGAGGGAGACAGGGACAAAGAGTGAGGGACAGAGAGAGTAGGGACAGAGAGCAGGGGACAGAGAGCAGGGGACAGAGAGAAGGTGACAGAAAGAAGTGGACAGAGAGAAGGGAACAGAGAGAAGGGGACAGAGAGAGGGGGGACAGACCGAGGGGAACAGAGAACCGTGGGGACAGAGAGAGGGGGATCGAGAGAGAGGGTACAGAGATGTGGACTGTGGGAGGGGGGCAGAGAGAGGGGAGACAGAGAGAGGGGGTACAGAGAGAGGGGGTACAGACAGGTGGACTGTGGGAGGGGGGCAGAGAGAGGGGGGGGGCGGGGGGGGGCAGAGATAGGGGGCAGAGAGAGGGGGGAAATTGAAAGGTGGACAGAAGGGGGACCAGAGAGACAGGGACAGAGAGTGGGGAGCGGAGAGAGTGGGGACAGAGAAAGGGGGTCAGAGAGAGAGGGGTCAGAGAGAGGGGGGACAGAAAGAGGGGGACGGGCAGAGAGCAGGGGACAGAGGGGGGAGAGACAGAGGGGTGACAGAGAGTGGGGTACAGAGAGAGCGGGAACAGAGAGAAAGGGACAGAGAGAGGGACAGAGAGAGGGGTGACAGAGAGAGGGGGACAGAGACAGGGAGATAGAGAGAGGGGATAAGGAAAGTGGGACACGGAAAGGAGGAAAGAGAGAGGGGGTCAGAGAGGGGGCACAGTGAGAGAGGGCGGACAGAGAGAGTCGGGACCCAGAGAGGGGGCTGAGAGAGGGGTAAAGAGAGAGAGGGATAGAGAAAGAGCGCGGACAAAGAGAGGGCGGGCAGAGAGGGGGACAGAAAGCGGGGAACAGAAAGAGGAGGGGGTAACAGAGGCTGGGGACAGAGAGGGGGGACAGAGAGAGAGGGGGGACAGAGAGAGAGGGGGGTCAGAGAGAGGGGGGACAGAGAGAGAGGGGCGACAGGGAAAGAGGAGGGACAGAGAGAGGGGGGACAGAGAGAGAGAGGGGGGACAGAGAGAGGGGGGACAGAGAGAGAGGGGGGACAGAGAGAGGGGGGGACAGAGAGAGAGGGGGGACAGAGAGAGGGGGGACAGAGAGAGAGAGGGGGGACAGAGAGAGAGGGGGACAGAAAGAGAGGGGGGACAGAGACAGAGGAACAGAGTGAGAGGGGACAGAAAGAGGATGACTGGGGCAGAGAGAAGGGGACAGAGGGGGGCAGACAGAGGAGGGACAGAGAGTGGGGTACAGATAGAGCGGGAACAAAGAGAGGGGACAGAGAGGGAGACGCAGAGAGAGGGGCAGAGAGAGGGGTGACAGGGGGGGGGGGGGGGGGGGGGGGGGGAGAGAGAGGGGGACAAAGACAGGGGGATAGAGAGAGGGGACAAAGAGAGTGGGACACGGAGAGGAGGAAAGAGAGGGGTCAGAGAGGGGGGGAACAGAGAGAGGGGGATAGAGAGACGGGAACAGAAAGAGAAGGGATGGGGTGACAGAGTGGGGGACAGAGGGTGTGTACAGAGAGGGGGTCAGAGAGGGAGACAGAGATGGGGACAGAGAGACGGGGACAGAGAGACAGGGGACAGAGAGATGGGGGACAGTGAGAAGGGGGACAGAGAGATGGGGACAGAGAGAAGTGGGCAAGGTGTGCAGTGAGGGGGGCACAGAGCAAGGGAGGACACAGAGTGGGGGGACACCGAAAGGCGGCAGAGATAGGGGGTGCGCAGAGAGAAGGGGGACAGAGAGAAGGGGGACAGAGAGAAGTGGGCAAGGGGTGCAGAGAGGGGGGCACAGAGCAAGGGGGGACACCGAGAGGGGGAAGAGAGAGGCGGGCAGAGAGAGGGGGACAGTGAGAGGGGGACAGAGAGAGAGCGCGGACAGAGAGAGAGAGGGCGGACAGAGATGGGGGCAGAAAGAGAGGAACAGAAAGAAGCGGGACAGGCGGGACAGAGAGAGGGTGACAGAGAGATGGGGACAGAGATATGGGGACAGAGAGAGAGGGCGGAGAAAGAGGGCGGAGAGAGAGAGTGCGGACAGAGTGGGGGGCAGAAAGAGGGGAATAGAAAGGTGGGACAGAGGGGGGACAGAGAGCGGGGCACAGAGTGGGGGTGACAGTGTGTGGAGGTCAGAGGGGGGTAGGGAGAGTGGTAAAGAGAGGGGGGACAGAGAGAGACAGGGATAGAGAGTGGGTGACAGAGAGACTGTGGACAGAGAGAGGGAGGTCAGAAAGAGGGGGACAGAGATAAAGGGACAGAGATGGGGACAGAAAGACGGGGACAGAGACAGTGGGTCATAGGGGTTGAGGAAGAGGGAGGACACAGAGAGGGGGGAACAGAGAGGAATTGTGGGACAGAGAGGAGGGGGGCAGAGAGAAGAGGGACAGACCAAGGGGGCGACAGAGCGAGGAGGTGACAGAGCGAGGGGGGGACAGAGTGAGGGGGGAGACTGAGAGTCAGGGGACAGGGAGGGTGGGACAGAGAGAGGTGCAGAGAGGGGGGGCAGAGAGAGGGGGGACAGAGCGAGGGGCACAGAGAGCGGGAACAGAGAGAGGGGGACAGAGAGTGTGGGACAGAGAGTGGGGGACGGAGAGAGAGGGGGACAGAGAGAGAGGGGACAGAGAGAGGGGGGACAGGGAGAGGGGGGACAGAGAGAGGGGGGACAGAGAGGGGGGACAGAGATAGGGGCAGGAGAGAGAGGGGACAGAGAGGGGGGCAGAGAGGGGGGGACAGAGAGCGGGTGGACAGAGAGGGGGAGAGAGAGAGGGGCAGGAGAGAGAGGGGGGGACAGAAGGGGGGAAGAGAGAGGGGACGAGGGTACAGGGAGAGAGTGACAGAGAGAGGGGGAGTCAAAGATTCGGGACAGAGAGAGGGGGACAGAGGGGGGTGGGGAATAAGAGTGAGGTGGCAAAGAGGGGGGTCAGAGAGAGAGGATCAGAGAGAGGCAGACTGGGGGGACAGAGGGAGACAGAAAGAGGGGGCCAAAGAGAGGGAGACAGAGAGACAGGGGGACAGAGAGAAGGGGAGAGAGAGGGGGACAGATAGAGGGGGGAAGAGAGAGGAAGGGGGACAGAGAGGAGGGGAGCAGAGGGCAGGGGGACAGAGCGAGGGGGGACAGAGTGAGACGGGCAGAGAGGGGGGAAAGAAATAGTGGGGGACAGAGAGGGAGGGAAAAGTGGGGTGTGGGGAGAGAGATGGGGCTGAGAAAGGGGACAGAAAGTGGCAGAGATAAGGAATAGAAAGTGGGGGAGTGAGATTGGGGGAGAGAGTGGGAGCAATTGAGAGAGAGAGAGGGAGAGTGAGAGGGTGAGAGAGGGAGGGGGAGAAAGAGGGTGGAGAGAGGGGAAAAGAGGGGGAGAGAGAAAGAGGGAGCGGGAGAGAGGGGAGTGAGATGGCAGTGAGAGTGGGGGAAGATATTGGGAGAGATTGGGGAAAGACAGCGGGGAGAGAGGGGAGAGTAAGAGGGGGAGAGAGGGAGGGAGTGAGAGAGGGAGGGTAAGAGAGGGGAGAGATTTAGGTGACAGAGTGGGGGAGAGAGTTAGTGAAGAGTGAGAGGGGAGAAAGAGATTGAGGTGTAGAGAGAGGGAGTGAGCGGCGGGTGGAGAGAGAGGGTATAAAGAGGGAGTGATGGAGGCGTTTAGAGAGAGGGGGAGAGAGAGGGGGAGAGAGGGGGAGAGAGAGAGGGGAGCGAGTGAGAGAGAGGGGAGTGAGTGGGGGTGAGACAGGGGAGTGAGAGGGGGTGAGAGAGGGGAGAGTGAGAGGGAGGGAGGGAGAAAGGGAGGGGAGTGAGAGAAGGAGGGAGAGTGAGGTGACAGAGTAAGGGGAGGGAGCTAGTGAAGCGAGAGAGATGGAGAGAAAGGGGTAGAGAGAGGAGGTGAGAAAGAGAGGGGAGGGAAAGGGGGAGAGATAGAAAACGGTAAGAGAGAGGGTGAGACGGAGGACAGAGTAGGCGAGACAGAGGGTGTGAAAGAGGGGGACAAGAGAGAGAGGCGAGAGAGAGGGGGAGAGGGGGTAGAGAGGGGGAGAGAGTGTTTGGGAGAGTGGGAGAGAGAGAGGTTGGTGTAACGGGAGAGAGAGTGGGGAGGGAGATGGGTGAGACAGAGGGTGTGAGAGAGAGGGTGTAAGAGAGGGAGTGAGAGGGGGGAGAGAGTGGGGTTGAGAGAGAGAGAGCACGCGAGAGTGGGGCGAGGGAGAGGGGTGAGAGAGAAGGGGAGAGAGAGGGTGAGAGCGAGGGGGTGAGAGAGAAAGGGGTGAGAGAGAGGGGTCGGGGGAAATGTGGGGGTTGGGGAAGAGAGGGGACAGAAAAAGGGGGGAGAGAAAGGGGGAGAGAAAAATGGTGAGTGTGATTGGGGGATAGAGTGGGGAGAGAGTGGGAGGGAGAGAGGGGGACAGTGAGTGGGTGAGAGACGGAGGAGGAGAGAAAGGGGAAAGAGAGAGAGGGGAGAAAGCTGGGGATGAGAGTGGGGGAAGAGAGTGTGGGAGAGAGTGGGAAAAGACAGTGTTGGAGAGAGGAGAGAGTGAGACGGGGAGAGAGGGAGGAGAGTGGAGAGATGGAGAGTGAGAGATTTAGGTGACAGAGTGGGGGAGAGAGGGGGGGAACAGAGAGGGGGGGGGGAGAGAGATTGAGGGGTACAGAGAGGGGGTGAGCGGGATAGAGAGAGGGGTGAGAGAGGGCTGTGGAGAGAACGGGGAGAGAGAGGGGGGGAGAGTGGGGGAAGAGAGAGGGGAGAGTGGGGGACAGAGACGATAGTGAGTGATAGGGTGAGAGACGGAAGGAGGGAGAGTGGGAGGGAGTGAGAGAGGGAGGGAGAGTAAGGTGACAGAGTGAAAAGAGAGAGAGGGCAGCGTGAGGGGTAGAGAGAGAGGGGCTAGAGAGGGAGGGTGAAAGAGGGGAGGGAGAGGAGGCAAGGAAGAGAGAGAGGGAGGGGGAGAGAGGGGGTGTGGGGAGAGTGGGTGGAGATAGAGAATCGTGGGGAGAGAGGGGGTAGAGAGAGAGAGGCAATAGAGAGAGAGGGAGTAGAGAGAGGGGGCAGAGAGCGGAGGGATAAAGAGGGGGAGAGTGAGGGGGAGAGTGAGGGGGATAGTGAGGGGGAGAGTGAGGGGAGAGTGAGGGTGTGATAAACAGAGGTAGAGAGAGGGAGAGAAGGGGGTTGATAAAGTGGGGTGAGAGAGCGGGGTGAGAAAGTGGGGGTGAGGGAGCGGGGATAGATAGTGAGGGGAGAGAGAGAGGGGGAGAGGGGGAGAGAGGGTGGAGAGAGTGGGGTGGAGAGAGTGGGGTGGAGAGAGGGGGGAGAGAGGAGGGGAGAGAGAGGGTGGGAGAGAGGGGGAGAGAGAGGTGGGAGAGAGAGACGGTAGAGAGACAGGAGAGGGGGAGAGAGACAGGAGAGTGGGGGGAAGAGTGGGAGAGAGAGAGAGGGAGACAGAGGAGGACAGAATGGGGGTGAGGGCGGGGGAGAAAGAGCGGGAAGAGAGAGGGAGAGGGGGAGGGAAAGAGAGGGGGAGCGAGGGGAAGAGGGGGAGAGGGAGTAGAGAGCGGGGAGAGAGGGGGGAGAGAGGGAAGAAAAAAGGGAGAGAGGGGGTGAAAGAGGGGGGAGGGGGGAGAGAGGGGTGGAGAGCGGGAGAGAGAGGGGGAGAGAGGGGGGAGAGATGGGGAGAGAGGGGAGAGAGACGGGGGAGAGAGAGAGGAGAGTGAGTGGGGAGAGAGAGGAAGGGAAAGAGAGGAGAGTGAGTGGGGAGAGAGTGGCAAGAGAGTATGGAGCTAGAAAGGGGGCGAGGGAAGAAATTATGGGGAGAGAGATGGGGAGAGAGTCGGGAAGAGACGGGAAGAGAGTTGGGGAGAAAGGCAGGGAGAGAGAGGTGGGGAGAGAGAGACGGAAGAGAGACGGGGAGGGGGAGAGAGGGGGAGAGAGGGGGCGAGAGGAGGGGAGAGAATTGGCGGAGACAGAGGGGAAGGTAGTGGGCGTGGGATGGGGAGAGAGAGGGGAGGGGGTGAGAGAAGGGGGAGAGACGGGGAGAGAGATGGATGGAGAGTGATGTGGAGAGAGAGGGTGAGGGAGAGGAGGCGAGAGGTAGGGGATGAGAGTGATGGGCAACAGAGATGAGGCAAGAGAGGGCAAGAGAGGGGTCGAGAGAGGGGGAGAGAGAGGGGGAGAAGAGCGAGAGAGGGGAGAGAGAGTGGGGGAGAGAGGTGAGTGAGTGGGGGAGAGTGAGAGGGAGGAAGGGAGAGAGAGGGGGTGTGAGAGAGGGAGGGAGAAGATGTGACAGATAAGGGGAGAGATGTAGTGAAGAGAGAGAGATGGGGAGAGAGGGGGTAGAGAGAGGGGGTGAGCGAAGGAGGGGGCGGGAGAAGGGAGTTAGAGTGGGGCAAGATAGAGGGGAGACGGAGATCAGAGGGGGCAAGAAAGGGGGGCTAGAGAGAGGGGGCAAGAGAGATTGGTTAGAGAGGGGGGAGAGAGGGAGAGAGGAGGTGAGGGGGGAGAGAGAGGAGGGAGAGAGAGGGGAGAAAGAGGGGAGAGTGTGGGGATAGAGAGGGGGAGGGGGAGAGAGTTGGGTAGAGGGGGGAGAGAAGTGGGTTGAGAGGGGGGAGAGGTGGCAGAGAGAGGGGAGAGAGGGGGAGAATGTGGGAGGAGAGAGAGGGTGAGAGAGAGAGGCGAGAGAGAGGAGGCTAGAGGGGGAAGAGAAAGGGGTGAGAAAGGGGGACAGAAAGAAGGAGAGAGAGTTTGGGGACAGAGAGGAGGGGAGAGGGGGAGAGAGAGGGTGAGAGAGAGTGAGTGCAGAGAGAGTGGGGGCAGAGAGAGTGGGGGGGAAAGTGGGGGTGAGACTGGGGGAGAGAGAGAGTGTGGGGAGAGTGGGGAGACAGAGTAGGGAGACAGAGTGGGGGGACAGAGTGGGGAGAGAGTGGGGGGAGAGTGGGGGGAGAGAGTGGGGGAGGGAGAGTGTTAGGGAGGGAGGGAGAAAGAGGGAGCAAATTAGGTGACAGAGTGGGGGAGGGAGTTAGTGAAGAGAGAGGGGAGAGAGAGAGAGATAGCGTAGAGAGGGGGGTGAGAGAAAGGTGTAGAGAGGGGTTGAGAGAGACGTTAGAGAGAGAGGGAGAGAGGGGGAGAGAGAGGGCGAGAGAGGGATGTGGAGAGAGGGTGGAGCGAGAACGAGTCATGGAGAGAGGGGGAAGAGAGAGGAGGTAGACCGAGATAGAGACAGGGGAAGAGAGATGGGGAGAGGGGAGGGGGGAGAGTGAGGGGGAGAGAGAAGGGGAGAGAAGGGGAGAGAGGGGGAGAAAGAGAGGGGGTGGAAGGAGGGAAGTGTAGAGGGTGAGTGTGGGTGTGAGCGAGGGGAGTGAGAGAGTGAGAGGTAGAGAGGGGGTGAGAGAGAGAGAGGTGTAGAGAGAGGGGTTGAGAAAGAGATGGTAGGGAGAGAGAGTGGGAGAGAGGAGGGGAAAGATGGTGAGAGAGGGGGCGAGAGAGGGGTAAGTAGAGAGCGGGGAGTGAGAGAGAGAGTCGTAGAGAGAGGGGGAAGAGAGAGGTGGTAGAGCGAGATAGATACTGGGGAAGAGAGATAGGGAGAGGGGAGAGGGGGGACAGAGAGGAGGAGAGAGGGTGAAGAGAGAGGGGGAGAGAGGGGAGAAAGAGAGGGGGTGGAGGGAAGGAAATGGAGAGGGGGAGTGTGGGTGTGAGAGAGGGGGAGAGAGAGGGGAGTGAGTGGAGGAAATAGAGGATCGTGAGTGACAGGGTGAGAGAGAGAGGGAGGAAGAGAGGGAGGGAGTGAGAAAGGGGGGCAGAGTGAGGTGACAGAGTGAGGGGAGAGAGAGAAGACAGAGAGAGGTGCAGAGAGAGGGGCGAGAGAGGAAGGGTGAAAGAAGGGATGGAGATGAGGCAAGGGAGAAGGCGCAAGGGAGAGGGGAAAGAGAGTCAAAGAGAGAGGGGGAGAGAGACAAGCGACAGAGAGGGGGCAAGGGAGGGGGAGAGAGGGAGACGGGAGGTGGTAGAGAGAGATGGGGAGATGGAGAGAGGCAGTAGAGAGTGAGAGGGGGAGAGGCGGGCAGAGAGCGGGCGAGAAAGAGGGGGAAGAGAAATGGGGAGAGTGAGGGGGAGAGTGAGGGGTGTGAGAGAGCGGAGGTGAGAGAGCTGGGGAGAGTGAGGGGATGAGAGAGAAGGGGAGAGTGAGGGGTGAGAGAGAGAGGGGGGAGAGAGTGGGGAGAAAGGGGGGGAGAAAAACTGGGAGAAATAGGGGGAGATGGGGGAGATAGAGTGGGAGAGGGGGCAGAGAACTGGATGAGAAAGAGAGGAAGAGAGTGAGGGGAAGAGAGTGAGGGGTAGAGAGGGATGGGGAGAGAGGGATGGGGAGAGAGGGAAGGGGAGAGAGGGAAGGGGAGAGAGGTGGGGAGAGAGGTGGGGAGTGAGATGGGGAGATATATGGGGAGATAGACGGGGAGAGAGATGGGGAGAGAGATGGGGAGAGAGTTGGGGAGAGTGGGGAGAGAGTGGGGAAAGAGAATGGGGAGAGAGAGTGGGGAGAGAAAGTGGGGAGAGAAAGTAGGGGGAGAAAGTGGGGGGATAGAGATTGTGGAGAGAGAGTGGGGGAGAGTGTGGCTGGTGAGAGTGGGGGGGAGAGAGTGGGGAGGGAGAGGGTTAGGGACGGAGGGAGTGAGACAGAGAGAGGGGAGACAGTTAGGTGACAGGGTGTGGGAGAGAGTTAGTGAAGAGAAAGAGAGGGGAGAGAGAGTGAGGGGTAGAGAGACGGGGTGAGAGAGACAGTATAGAGAGATGGGGAAAGAGGCGGTGAGAGAAGGAGAGAGGGAGAAAAGGGTAGAGAGGGGGACAGAGGGGGAGAGCGATGGGGAGATTGAAGGGGAGAGAGAAGAGCGAGAGAGGGTAGAGGGAGAGAAGTAAAGAGACGGGGGAGTGTGTGTTTGAGAAAGGGGAGAGAGAGGGGGCAGTGAGTGGGGGAGAGGAATGATAGTGAATGACAGGGTGAGAGAGGGAGGAAGGGAGAGAGGGAGGGAGTGAGAGAGGGAAGGAAAGTGAGGTGACAGAGTGAGGTGAGAGGGAGGGGCAGAGAGAGGGTCAGAGAGAGAGGCGAAAGGGAGGAGGAGAGGAGGCAAGAGAGAAGGGGAGTGAGGGAAGAGGGAGGTGGAGAGAGAGGGAGGGGGAGACAGAGGGGTGAAAGAGAGTGGGGAGAGAGGGGAGAGTGTGCAGGAGAGAGGGGGCAGAGAGCGGGGGAGAAAGAGGGGGAGAGAGAGGTGGAAAGTTTGGGGGAGAGTGAGGGGGAGAGTGAGGGGGGCTGAGAGAGAGAGGGAGAGAGTGGGGAGAGAGGGGGAGACAGACTGGGAGAAAGAGGGGGAGGGGGAGATAGAGTGGGAGGGGGGCAGAGAACGGGCGAGAAAGAGGGGTAGAGAGTGAGGGGGGAAAGAGAGTGAGGGGAGAGAGAGGGGGAGAGAGAGGGGGGAGAGGGGGGAGAGAGTAAGGGGGAGACAGAGAGGGGGAGAGAGTGAGGGAGAGAGAGAGGCGAGAGGGGGAGAAAGAGAGGGGGAAAGAGAGGGGGGCAGAGAGAGTGGGAGAGAGAGGGGAGAGAGAGAGGGGAGAGAGAGAGAGGGAGAGAGAGAGGGGGAATGAGAGAGGGGGAGATAGAGTGGGAGAGAGAGAGGGGGAGAGATAGAGGGGAGAGAGGGGGGAGACGGGGGAGTGAGAGGAGAGGGTGAGGAAGGGGGAGACGGTGTGGGGAGAGAGGGGGAAAGAAAGGGGGTGAGGGAAAGAGAGCGGGAAGAGAGAGAGGGAGAGCGGGGGGTCAAGTGAGAGGGTCCAGTGAGGGGGTTAGATTGAGTGGGTTTGAATGAGAGGGTTCAAGAGGGGGAGAGAGAGGAGGAGAAAGAGGAGGAGCGAGAGGAGGAGAGAGACGGGGAGAGAGGGGGAGAGAGGAGTGAGAGAGGGGGAGAGGGACAGAGGGGGAGAGAATGGGGAGAGAGAGGGGCAGAGTAGGGTAGATTGGGGGAGAGAGTAGGGTAGAGGAGGGAGAGAATGGGAGAGAGGGGAGAGTGGGGAGAGAGGCGGGAGAGACGCGGGAGAGAGAGTGTATAGACAATGGGATATCGAGAGAGTGGGTCGAGTGAGGGGGGGGGCAAGTGAGACGCGGTTGAGTGAGGGGTTCGAGTGAAGGGCTCGAGTGAGTGGGGTAGAGTGAGGGGGGTCGAGTGAGGGAACTGAGAGTGGAGTCAAGGGAGGGGGTTTGAGAGAGGGGGAAAGAGGTGGAGAGAGGGGATTAAGAGAGGGGGAAAGAGAGGGGGAGAGAGGGGATCATGTGAGAGAGAGGTGGAGAGCAGGGGAGAGAGAGGGGTTTCAAGTGAGGCGGTTCGAGTGAAGGGGTCGTGAGGTGGGGTCGAAAGAGGCGGGTCGTGAGAGGGTGTCGAGAGATGGTGTAAAGTGAGGGGGTTTGAAAGAGGGGAGGTCGAGAGAGGGGTATCAAGAGAGAGGGATGTCAAGTGAGAGGGAGAGAGGGGGAAAGAGGGAGGGGGAGAGAAAGGGGGAGAGAGGGGAGGAGAGAGACGGGGAGAGCGACGGGGGTGAGAGAGGGAGAGACAGGATTAGTGAGAGGGGGAGGGTGAGGAAGGGGAGAGGGAGTATGGAGAGAGGGGAACAGAAAGGGGGTGAGTGGGGAGAGAGAGTGCTTTCTGAGAGGGGGAAGAGAGAAGTAGAGAGAGGGGTGAGAGAGGGAGTCGAGAGAGGGGGTGGAGTGAGGGGATCGAGTGAGGGGGTCGAGTGAGGGGGTTGAGAGAGGGGGGAGGGGGAGAGATGGGGAGAGAGGGATGAGAGAGAGGGAGTCGAGAGAGGGGGTAGAGTGAGGGGGTTGAGAGAGGGGGAGAGAGGGAGGAGGGGGAAAGGGGGTGGAGGGGGGATAGAGGGGTTGGGAGAGTGAGAGGGAGTCGAGAGAGGGTGTCGAGAGAGGGAGTTGAGAGAGGGGTAGAGTGAGGGGTTTGAGAGGGGGAGAGATGGGGAGGGGTGAGAGAGAGAGTGGGGAGAGAGGGGGTGGAGAAAGGTGGGTAGAGAGAGAAGGGTTGAGAGCGCGGGGTCGAGAGAGGGGCTCGAGTGAAGGGGTCAAGTGAGGGGGTCGAGAGAGTGGATCGAGAAAGTGGGGGAGAGAGAGGGAGAGAGGGGTGAGAGAGAGGGGTGAGGTGGGGAGAGAGAGAGGAAAGAGAGGGGGGTCGAGAGAAGGGGTCGAGAGAGGGAGGTCGAGAAAGGGGGTCGAGAGAGGGTGTGACAGAGGGTGTCACAGAGGGGGTGAGAGAGGGGTGAGAGAGGGGTGAGAGAGAGGTGTGAGAGAGGGGTGAGAGAATGGGTAAGGCGGGGAGAGAAAGGGGAGAAAATGGGGAGAGAGGGCGGAGAGAGAGTGGGCAGAGAGAGGGGGAGAAAGTGATGGAGAAGGGAGAGAGAGTGAAGGGAGAAAGAGGGAGAGAGCGAGGTGTGAGCAAGAGAGACGGGCGAGAGATGGGGCGAGCGAGAAAAAGAGAGAGTGAGTGAGTGGACAGAATGCGAGAGAGAGTCTGGGAGATCGAGAGAGCGAGAACGATAAGGGATTGAGAGAGAGAAAGAGAAAGAGAGTAAGATAGAAAGAGGGGAGAGCGAAATAGGGAGAGATACAGGGCGGGCCAGTGAGAAAGGGACATAAGGGAGAGGCACGCGAGGGAGAGAGAGAGAGGTGCAAGTGTGAGTGAGCGAGGGGACGAAAATGAGAGACAGACTGAGAGATCGAGAGAGAGCATGAAGAGGGGACAAGAGAGAGAAAGAGAAAGAGAGTAAGATAGAAAAAGGGGGAGAGCGAGCTAGGGAGAGATACATGGTGAGCCAGAGAGAGAGGGATGTGAGGGAGAGGCACGTGAGGGAGAGAGAGAGAGTTCGGTGAGAGACAGGAATGAGGTGGAGAGTGAGTGAGGGGGTGGGAGCAAGAGTGAGTGAGAGGGTGAGAGAGAGAGAATGAGTGAGGGGAAGAGATTTGGAGAGAGAGGGTGAGAGGGGGTGAGAGAGAGAATGAGAGTGGGTGGGTGAGAGAGGGGATAGAGAAAAAGAGACAGAAAGTCAGAGAGATATGTCTCAGGGAGGACCAGTCCAGCAGAGGTGAAAGCAGGTCCCTCACAAGATGATGTGAATGAAGCCTAGAATGTAGCTGTACCTTACCCAGCTCTGTGTCTATGTCCTGTCTTCCAGGTCTGAATACAGAAGCTCACTAACTCCTCCCTGAGCTGTTTACTGTGAGTGGTCTTACCGGCTGCAGGATTTACTGAAGGCTCCAGATCTCCCTCTCCATGTCTCTCTGACTGACTAAGCGTCTTTGATGTGGTTATGGCCGAGACAGGAGTTAGGAATTCGGCTGAGACAAGAACATCCTGATGACCTACAGGAGACAGAGAAACAGACAGAATGGGAAATTAGACTGATGCAGTGAGGGTTACACAGAATCCCACAGAGATCTGGAAAATCCCAGGCTCCATCCCTGGCCTGTGCTACTGCGTCTCTCTGGAATGGGGAATTCCATTGGCTCAGGATCTAGAGAAGCTGCAAGTGTGAGGGACACTGACAGAGACAGCAATTAGACCCACACAGTGAGGGATACCACATGGAGAGAGACTGAGTGATATCACCAGAGTGCAGGAAGGTATCAGGATCACACAATGGTCATGATGAAAGGGTTGGGATTCATGGTGCACGGGGATCCGTACTCAGTGACAGGTGAGCTACGAGTGGGACAGGTGATGGCCTCGTACTATTCTCACCCGACTGTTCATCCAGATGTTAATGCCGGCGTCCAGTATAACCCATCTAACTGCTTAATATCCTTTTAGGAAGGAAATCTATTATAGACAGCTGGTCTGGTCTACACATGATCCAGACCCAGAGCGATGGGGTTGACTCTAAACAGCTCTCTGTAATGATCCAGCAAGGCACTCAGCTCAAGGGCAGCTCGGGGTGGGCATGCGATGCTGACCAGCCAGAGACAGCAACATCCCATGAGTGAATTAAACACAACACTGCTGGGAGCAGTGTCCTAGACAACCATGTCGGTAAGCTCATGGGCAGGACTTTAAACTGACAGAGAGGATGCAGGGCCAGGGTTCAGGTGAAAGGAGCTTTCCAAATCCAAAGAGAAATGGCAATGTAGCTGAAGACAAGCAGAAAGGAACAGGAAGAGACAGAGTTTAACTGAAACTGTACATCAGTGAATTGGACTGTGACAAGAAATTGTGGAAAGAGTCAATCGTAATGTTCTTTTTTGGAATGGACAAAGTCTCTGCAATAAGGTGGATGGACTGGGGCACAGAGATAAATGAGATTTAGTGGTGACAGGGTGAACAAAAGGTGGAACATGAATATTTTATTGTCCACCTCCTTGAGGGGTGTCAGGGAGTGCAGGATGGGTAACCCTGACAGTAATGGGTAACAAAGTCATTACAGAGAAAGCATTTGGCCTCAGATGATGAAGCTGAATCAGTCTGAATGCAGATTCTGGGTAACGTGTGTCAAAAACACAAGCAGGAGAACATTTTAGAGGCTGCCTAACAGCATTTCATTGCTCAGACCCTGTTACACATTCCAATGTATTCCTGTGTAATACAAAGGCACTGTGATAATTCTGGGAGACTTCAGTCTTTGTATAATCTGGGACAGTCACATCGGCAAAAGGGATGTTCTCCGAACTCCTCTTTGGATGTTTCTGTCAGTGTTTCTTTGAATAACACGTTGTGCAAACGGCCAGGGAGGTGACTATCTCAGATCGACCGTTGGGTGATGACGCTGAGGGAAGGAGTAATGTCACACTGAGATATCCTCTGGGAAATTGTAGTGTAATGGAATTCAGTGAGATGATGGATTTTTAAAGTGACCATAAAGCACACCCTACAATCACAACCAAAGCCATTGACATGTGTTTGAGAGGAGAACTGACCAAGGTAAACAGGGGAAACAGTGAAGTGTTTGGCTGGAAATGGACAGTACAAAACATTTACAGTCAGAGAGATGTCCGGCACAGAAACAGGGCCTTCGGTCCAACTCATCCACACCACCCACATATCCTAACATAATCTCATCACATTTGCCAGCACTTGGCCCAAATCCCTCTCAACCCTTCCTGTTCGTATACCCATCCAGATGCCTTTTAAATGCAGTAATTGTACCAGTCTCCACCACTTCATCTGGCAGGTCATTCCATACACGCAACACCCTCCACATCAAAACGTCCTTTACGCTCCTTTTATATCTTTCCCCTCTCATCCTGAACCTAGGCCCTCCAGTTCTGGACTACCCCACCCCAGGGAAAAGACCTTGTCTGTTAAACCTAACCATGCCTCTCATGGTTTTATAAACCTCCATATGGGTTACCCCTCGGCCTCAGACATTCCAGGGAAAACATCCCCAGCCCATTGAACCTCTCCCTTTTGCTCAAATCCTGCAATCCTGTCAGCGTCTTTGCAAATCTTTTCTGAACCCTTTCACTTTACACAACATCATTCCGATAGGGAGGAGACAAGAATTGCACGCAATATGCCAAAACTGGCTTATCCAATGTCCTGTACAGCCACAACATGACCTCCCAACTCCTCTACTCAATGCACTGATCAGTAAACACAAGCATACCAAACACCTTCTTCACTATCCTATCAACCTACAATTCTCCTTTCAAGGAACAATGAACCTGCACTCCAAGGTCTCTTTGTTCAGAAACACTCCCTGGGACCTTAACATGAAGTGTATCAGTCCTGCGAAGAGTTGCTTTCCCAAAATGCAGCCCCTCCCATTTATCTAAATTAAACTCCATCTCCCACCCCTCAGCCCATTGGCCCATCAGTTCACTATCCCATTGTAATGTGAAGTAACATTCTTCACTGTCCATTACACCTCCAATTTTGGTGTCATCTGCAAACTTACTAACTATATCTGCTGTGTTCACATTGAAATCATTTATACAATCAATGGAAAGTAGTGGACACAGCACTGATCCTTGTGGCACTCCACTGGTCACAGGTCTCCAGTCTGAAAAAACCACCCTCCACAACCACCCTCTGTCTTCTACCTTCGTGCCAGTTCTGTATCCAAATGGCTGGTTTTCCCTGTATTCCATGAGATCTATCCTTGCTCTCCACTCTCCCATGTGGAAACATTTCGAATACCTTACTGAAGTCTATACCACTCACATCCACCGCGCTGCCCTCATCAATCCTTTTGTTACTTCTTCAAAAAACTCACTATCTTGAGCCATGACTTCCCACGTACAAAGCAATGCTGACTATCCCCAATTTGACATTGCCTTTGTAAACACATGTAATTCCTGTCCCTCATGTATCCGTCTCTCAACGTGTCCACGACTGATGTCAGGTGAACCAGTCTGTAGTTCCCTGACTTGTCCTTACCGCCTTTCTTAAACAGTGGCACCATGTTAGCCCAACCTCCAGTCTACTGGCACCTCACCTGTGAATATCGATGATACAAATATCTCAGTAAGAGGCCCAGCAATCACTTCTCTAGCTTCCCACAGAGATCGAGAGTACACCTGATAAGGTCCTGGGGATTTATCCACCTTTAACCATTTCAAGACATCCAGCACCTTCTCCTCTGTAATGTGGACATTTTGCAAGATGACACCATCTATTTCCCAATGCTATTTCCCAAACCATCATTCTATTCTTTATCTTCCTGGTCCTCCTCTACAGGAAATGTTTGTTCAGTTTCTCCCCCATCTCCTGCAGCTCCACGTGCAGGCTGCCATGATAATTGAGGGGCCTTATTCTCTCCCCAGTGACCCTTTTGTCCTTTATGGATTTATAAAAACATTTTGGATTCGCCTTAAATCTCTTTGCCAAAGCAATCTCATGTCCCCTTTTTGCCCTCCTGATTTCCCTCTATCCCTACACAACACTACACTAATCCCCTCCCTGACTGATCCCTACCCAACACAGCAATCACCCCCTCCCTGACTGATCCCTACCCAATACTGCAATCTCCCCCCTCCCTGACTGATCCCAACCCAACTCTGCAATCACCCCCTCCCTGACTGATCCCTACCCAATACTGCAATCTCCCCCTCCCTGACTGATCCCAACCCAACTCTGCAATCACCCCCTCCCTGACTGATCCCTACCCAATACTGCAATCTCCCCCCTCCCTGACTGATCCCAACCCAACTCTGCAATCACCCCCTCCCTGACTGATCCCTACCCAACACTGCACTCACCCCCTCCCTGACTGATCCCTACCCAACACTGCAATCTCTCCCTCCCTGACTGATCCCTACACAACACTGCAATCTCCCCCTCCCAAGGAAAAAAATAATAACTAGAGAGAAAATAGGACCCTTCAAGGACCAAAGTGGACATGTGTTGCAGAATCGCAGGAGTTATTTCCCCTCTGTGTTGACTGTGGAGAAGGACATGAAGGCCTGGGAACTTGGGAAAGTTAGTGATGATCTCTTGGGGTCAGACCATATCACAGGAGAGGATGTGTTGAATGCATTAGAATGTATGAAGGTGGATAAATCTCCTGGACCTGACCAAACATATCCAACAGCACCTCAAGAGGCGAGGGAAGTACTTGTGGGGTCCCTGCTGATCTTTTTGCCTCACCTTTAGCCACGGGTGAGGTCCCGGAAGACTGGAGGACAGCATATGTTGCGCCCTTATTCAAGAATGGCTGCAAAGATAAACCTGGGAACTATAGATCAGTAAACCTAACATCCGTGGTAAGTAAGTTACTTGAGAAGATGCTGAGAGATTAGATAGACATGCATTTGGAAATACATTTGATTGGGAGTAGTCAGCAAAGCCTTGTGCATGGGAGACCATGCCTCACAAATTTGTCAGCGTTCTTTATTGAAGTGATCAGGAAGTTTGACGAGGGCAGGCCAGTACATGTAGACTCTACAGATTTCAGGAAGGCCTTTGATAAGGTTCCACATGGTACCTTGCTCTGGAAGGTTACATCGCATGGAATCCAGGGGGCGTTGGCAAGCTGAGTACACAATTGGCTTGATGGTAGGAAGCAGAGGGTAACAGTCTGACTGCAGGCCTGTGACTAATGGTGTGCGTCAGCGGTCATAGAATCATAGAATCCCTCCTCTGTGGAAACAGGCCCTTCGGCCCAACAAGTCTACTGGTCCTCTGATGATTATTCCACCTAAACCCATTCCCCTACTTTATTACTCTACATTTACCCCTGAGTAATGCAACTTACTTACATATCCATGAACATTTTCGGCAATTGAGCATGGCCAATTTACTTGACCTGCACATCTTTGGATTGTAGGAGGAAACCGGTGCACCCAGACAAAACCCACGCAGACATCGGGAGAACGTACAAACTCAGTTGGGGTGGCATGGTGGCTCAGCGGTTGGCACTGCTGCCTCACAGCGCCAGGGACCCGGGTTTGACCACAGCCTCGGGTGACTGTGTGGAGTTTGCACATTCTCCCTGTGTCTGCGCGGGTTTCCTTTGGGTGCTCTGGTTTCCTCCCTATTCCAAAAATGTGCAGGTCAGATGAATTGACCAGGCTAAATTGCCCATAATGCTAGGTGCATTCGTTAAGGGTAAATGTTGGGTTGGGAGAATGGATCTGGGTGGGTTACTCTTCAGCAGGTCGGTGTGGTTTGTTGGGCCAAATGGCCTGATTCCATACTGTAGGAAATCTAACCCTAACAGGATCTAACCCACACAGACCATCCTGTGAGGTTGGAATTGAACCCAGATCGACAGTGCTATAAGGCAGCAGTGCTAACCACTGGGCCATTGTGCCGCTGAGCTGGTCAGTGCTCGGCCCATTGCTGTTTGTTATCTATATCAATAATTTGGATGCGGGTGTTTAAGGGATGATTAGAAAGTTTGCAGATTACACTAAAATAAGTGAGGAAGGTTCTCAGCAATTGCAACAGGGCCTTGATCAGCTGGGGAATTGGGCTGAGAAACGGCAAATGGAGTTTAATACAGACAAGGGCGAGATCTAGCATTTTGGAAAGTCACATCAAGAGAGAGGTTTCATGGTGAATGGTAGGGCCTGAAGGAGTGTAGTGGAACAGAGGGACCTTGGATTCCAGGAGCACGGCTCTCTGAACTCAGGGAGACAGGGCAGTGAAGAAGGGTTTTGGCACAATGAGCCCTTCACCAGTCAGGGCATGGAATATCGAAGTTAGGAAGTTCTGTTGTAGTTGTGCAGGATGTTAGTGAGGCCGCACTTGGAGTATTGTGTTCAGTTTTACCCACCTTGCTATAGGACGGATGTTATTAAACTGGGAAGAGTACAGAAGGATGTTGCCAGAACTCAACTAGACAGATATAGAGAGAGGTTGGACAAGAAAGGACATTTTCTTTCGTGTGTAGGAGACTGAGGGGTATCCTTATAGAGGTGTATAAGATCATGGGAGACATGGATAGGGTGAATTCACTCAGTCTTTATCCAAGGCTTGGGGAATCAAGGACGAAAGGGCATCAGTTTAAGGTGAAAGTTGAATGATTAAAGGGAACCTGAGGGACAATGCTTTTACCCAGAGGGTGTTACACATACGGAATGAACTACTAGTGCAAGTGGTCAAGGAGGATACATTTAATAACATTTAAAATGCACTTGGACAAATACATGGAGAGGAACGTATTGGAAGGATATGGGCCAAGTGCAGGGAAACGGGGTTAGTGTGGATGGACCAGTTTGGGCCAAAGAGCCTGTCTCCATGCTGTAGAACTCTATGACTCTATGAGTATACCCAGGTGTCCCATAATATAGAAGCGACCAAAGCAATAGGAACACGAGCAGGGACAAATGTGGAACAGTCCTGCAGAATTTGGCAGGAAGCCAGCCTGGCCTTGCAGCGAAGGATTCCTGGTACAGGAGCTATGGTGAGATGCCCATAGAGAACTGGGGAAGGAAGCTGGAAAGCTCACTCCATTGCCGATAGCCTGGAGGACCCCCAGCTGGGATAAGGCAGCTGGGATCCGGTCACCCCAGGGAAAACTACAGGCTGTGACAGAGCTAGGTCTCCGATACAATGAGCAGGACAGAACGTTGTCGGAAAATCTCACCCAAATGGGACTACTCCAGTTCCAATTGGGAAGAGCCCAATCCAGTGAAAGGAGGGTCTCTGGGGATGGGGAGGCAGCCTCAGGTTACATTGACAATCTGGAAGGACAGTGTATGAGTTCCAAACAGCTGCATGGATCCTGTACACCTGCAACACGGAGCAACACACATCAGGCCCTAGTAGGGGGTGTCAGGAGCAAATACAATCCCTAGGGAACTAGGACCCCTCCCAGAATGGGATAATGTGTGCCTTTGGGGTTCTACCTCCCCAGGGAGATAATGACAGGCTCCACACTGACACATCCACACCCTCTCACAGATGGGGACTCCCACTGCCTGTCTCCCAGGTAACTGCACCTTTTGCCCCCAGCCCTGACCCACAGACGGACCCAGATTCCATGAATCCTGTGGTTACCAAGAGTCAAACAGCTGATGGTCTCACTCCATACACAACAGCCGTTCCAGGCACCCAGCTGGTGGGCAGCACCAAAAAGGCCACTCTGTTTGATCCTGTCTCAAACCCAGATACATTTTTGGTTGAGACAGACTGACAGTCTGTCATACACGGACTGGATGCTGACAAACAAATTAAATCAATCACCATGTGACTTTGTCCACCAGGCCATTCATCCCTCCCTGAGGGACAACAGTGAGGGGGGGGGCATCCATTATGAAATGAAGGCAGCAGTCCTCACTGCTCGAGAGAAGTCCCATCCCGGATTAGTGACAAACAGCGGAAATATTTGTTCCAGGAGAACACCCACACTAACATGTCTTACTGTCAGTTACAGCAGCTCACCAAGGGCTGGGTTAACGACAGCTGTAAGGACACTTTCGGTGGGGCACTGGGCTTGGTGCGAGGGATTCCAGTTATCCCAAGTGACAATGTTAGGATGGGGATCTTTGAAGTCGAAAGTATCGGAATTACATTAAAGAAGGTATTTGGATGGGTTATCATGATTCCCTCCCACATGCTGTGGAGATAGAGGGGACATTGACAAGGACCACACTTACGTAAATGTGAAGGATCAGGCCATACCATGGCATTCCCATCGCCTGTCATGAACGAATTCGGCTCCTCTCACATCAAGCTGTGGTCCTAACCGCACTCACCTTGATATATCTCGGGATACCGGTGGTTAGGATTGCAGGCTGTAACAGATGGGTACGATCATGGTGAATAATGCCCGGATACACCCCCAGGGACTGGAAGGTAGATGGAACTCCCCGGGTGATCACCTTAGTTTCATTCATTTGCAGTGTTTGAGTGTTCCTGTCTGGGCCCAGTATTGATTGCCTGTCCGTAGCTGCTCGGGAGCTGGTTTTGGTGGTGAGCTGCACATTGAACTGTTGCAGGTGATAGACCCACAATGTCCTTAGGAAGGGAATTCCTGGAGTTTGAGCCAGGAGGTCTCATTCACTTGCATTTATTCTGCTCACTGGATGTTGGCTCTGCATCACTATTCTCTATGGATTCTCAGAACGGAATGTGTTTTGTTGAAACAGTTTGGAGAGCCACAGTCACTCAGTGGTTAGCACTGTTACCTCACAGCGCCAGAGACCTGGGTTTGATTCCACTCCTGAGCGACTGTCTGTGTGGAGTTTGTACATTCTCCCTACATCTGTATGGGTTTTCTCCCACTGTTCAATGGTGGGCATTTTTGACAGATTGCCGGTAGTGCCGAGGGATATTCAGGTTAGCTGGAATAGCCATGGGAAATGCAGGGTTTCAGAGATATCATCAGGGGATAGATCTGAGTTGGATTCTCTTCAGAGGGTCATTGTGGTCTCGATGGGCTGAAGGGCCTGTTTCTGCTCTGTAGGGATTCTATGATATCACTTATCAGCCATATGACAATCGGTTTGACCAATGTACAAAATGGTTTTCGCTCAAACAGCAGGCTACTCTGACAACAAACATAACCAGCTTTTAAAATTAGGTTTGTAATTCATTGTATAAGCTTCTTTCTATTCAAAAGACTGGGTGGGGGAGGGGGAATGGGTGAAATGTTGCTGCCTCCTTGCTAAAACACAGATAGACAGCTAAGAGATGCTGGGTATATTGGACAAGTTATACTCCCAAATCACAAAAGCCAGACAGCAGCCAGATGGTTATCCCATCAGCATAATGTAAAAGGCAACAGTTCCCCAGGGCAGACACGTCCCTAATAACGTCTCCACCAAACAAAGGAGGGCCCAGACAGGAAGGTACCGGGTCCTGCTACACAAAGAAACTGACAGGAACAAGCCATCCAAATGATTAGCAACGCTTCAAACTATTAACTGATTCTTTGAATTGGCCAGAAGTATCGAAAGTTCTGGGAAACCATCCAGAAATGAACAAAACCAGGGATCACCTGCAGACTGATCTCTTGAATTTTCTGGAGGCTTTCTGAGGTGACCAACATGGCAAGGGACAGAGACCAGCTCACCATCCAGAGAGAGGGAGAGAGAGAGGGAGAGAGAGACAAGCTGAAGGAAACCCCAGGAGCATGGGAGAGAGGGAGTGTGAAAAACCATTGAGAGAGAGAGAGCTGGAACCAACTGGAATACTGAGTGTCACCCCTCCAGTCTGTCCATGCTTTAACGCCTGTTTGTCTCAGTCTGACTTCCCCTTCTCTCTTTGTCCTTCTCTCTCCCTGTCTGTCTCTTTCTCTCAATCTGCCTTTCTCTCACACCCTCCCTCTCACTGTCTGTCTCTGCCCCATCTTTCTCTCATCCCCCTTCTCCATCCCCACTCGCTCTACCTCTCTCTCTTTTTCTCATCCTCCCTTTCTCTTTTTCTTTATTTCAGACCTGAAAGTGCTCACCCAATTTTGACCCCGCTAAAAACATTTGCCCCTCATTTTAACTCTCCTCCCAAATTTATTCCCTTCCCCAAATACCTTCCCTCCCAAATACCTACCTTACCAACTGTGCCCCCCTCAAATATTTCGCTGCCCCCCCAACATTGCTGTGAGCCCCACTCCCTGAGGCAGAGGGATTTGAGTGGAAAAGTGTGGAGCTGGAAAAGCCCAGCAGGTCAGGCCTGACCCATCGACTCTCCTGGCTGACCTGCTGTGCTTCTCCAGCTCCACACTTTGTAACTCTGACTTTCCAGCATCTGCAGTCCTCACTTTCTCACACCAGTAAGCGAATCTGGGTTGACTGACTCGCCTGAGAGGATTTTAATGTACAGCATGATCCCAGTCCGAGAATTACAGAAGGTTTGCATCACAGATGGAGTCCTTTCTGCCCATCATCCCCCCTCACCCATTAAATGATCCTGGACCGGTTCAGGATCCTCAGGATTGGCCCCTGAATGGCCTCATTGACTATCCTTCCTGTGGAGACCTCTTCACAACCCTGTCTCAGATTTTGCATCACATGTTATCCCTCCCTCCATCTCTCTCTGACAACAGCCCCTCCTTTCTCCACCAACCCCAAAACTCCATCAAACCCTCCCCCTGTCTCTGGCTGTCCCACTCTCTCCTTGTCTCCCACTCTCCCCCTTCCCATGCAGACTCACAGTCCCTGGGCTGGAGGACATAGTGCAGAGACTAACTCACCTTTTGACTGACTGCAGTAATGCACAACAAGATCCCACTCTGAAACTATCGCCAAGTACACACACTGTCCATCTCCCTAAATATATGCCCTTCTCACTCTCTCTCTCTCTCCCTGTCTCTCTCACTCTGTCCTTTTCTCACTCCACCTCCTTGACTCTTACTGCCCATTTCTCTCTCTCCACTTTCTCCATCTCCACTCTCTCCATGTCTCTCTCTCTTTTTATCACTCTCCCTTTCTCTTTCTCTTTTTCTCTATTTCAGACACACTCAGAAAAGTACTTCATGTTCCTTCCACTCACCCCCTCCCCTACAGTGGGGGTAAAACCTAGGAGAGACCAGGCACTGAGGCAAGCTCTTCCCAATGCCCCTTCCCCCAGTCGCTAGGACAGAGCAGAGGGGTCCAGGGAGAAAGAGGGAGAGCAACTACACGAGAGAAAGAGAGATGGATGGACAGACAGTGAGAGGGAGGGAGAGAACAAGAGAAAGACAGGCAGGCAGAGGGGGGTAGAGGAAGTGAGAAGAACTGAGAGAGAGCAGACAGAGACAGACAGAGAGAGAGAGAGAGTGAAACTCCAGGAAGAGAAATACAATGTCAGACAGATACAAGGAGAAAATGGGATGAGAAAGACAGGGAGAGTTCAGGCAGACAGCAAGACAGAAATCCCAGGGAGAGATATAGGACAGAGAGAGAGAGGAGTTACAACAGCAGAGAGATAGAGCTGAGAGAGTGGGGTGGTAGTGGGGGCTATGATGTTGCTAGAGTGATGTACAGACAGGAATAGCAAGATCCCACAGAGCTGAGAGACAGATGCAGAGAGAGATGAGCAAGGTGTTAGTTTTGTGAAAGACTGAATGATTAAGCATTCCTGAAAAACCAGGTGAGGTGACAAAGGGGGAAGGGAATCTACTGGGAAATGTAAACAGGACAGAGATGTGAAGGATGGTGAGAGATAGGGATTGAAGGAAAGATGTGGGAGAGAGAACTGGGAAAAACAAAAACAGACATGAGAGCTGCAGAGAGAGAGGGAAGGAGTGAAATCTGTGGGATCAGATCCCTCTCCAGCATTATGCTCCTTTGTCTCTCCCCGTTCCCACAGACGGCCTGAATCCCACAATTTGTGTGTGTGTGTGTGTGTGTGTGTGTGTGCTCTCGTCTGATAATTCCGTATTGCAGAATAATTTGATTCTCTGTCTCTGTACTGTCCAGGTTTCAGCTCCCAAATCAATACTAAATCATTCACGATTCTATTGAATAGTAGAGCAGGCTCGAGGGGCAGAATGGTCTCCTCCTGTTCCTATTTCGGATGGTCTTATGTCCTTAACACTACCTCCCAGCTCTTGGCCCCCACACTGGAGGTTATGACTCCACAAGGCCCTGATCTGTAGAGTGCTGCACTCTTCCGTGAGTCTCGGAGGGAACCAGCCTGATTTGGATTGGAGTTGCAGCCTCTCAGTGAGAAGTGAAATCTCCTCGAGATTCCCCTCAGTCTCTCATTGTAAGGTGGAGCAGGACAGTCTCGGGGAAGCAAACAGCAGGCCAGGTCTGCCCTGTCCTCCAGCTCCATTTCAGAAGGCCACATGGGAGGGGCTTGGTTCCTTCATCAGCTTCCCGTGCTCTCCCTTCTGGGTTAGGGTGGGGGCCGAATGGCCTTGCTCCTGGCTCTTATTGAGGTGCAGGCTGGCTATGATTGGGTTATACAGGACATGCCCGTGGAGTGAGGTTGGTTACCTGAGTTGGCTGGTCAGTTAGCTTACCACACTAGCTAAAGTTACTCTGAAGGACTCTCCTTCCCAACCTCTCCCCTCAGCTGGGCCATGGTGACCCTCTGATTAAATCCCCACCAGACCCCACTCTGTAATTAGGAGCTGTCCCATGCTCTGGTAAGACTATGGTGACATTACATTGGTTTGTACCTGGAGCTCTGTGTGCAGGACTAGTCACTGCATTACCAGAGGGGTGTTAGTGTGTGGGGAAGGTTTACTGGATGAATCCCCACTGGAATGAACAGCACTCTCCCCCAGTTAAGCCACCCTGACAGGTTTTGTGTCTTTGGAGACACAAGGACCAATTCACCTGAACCAGCAGCTGGATTTTATATTCATGGGCACCTGATAGATTGGCTAGTTTACACACACACACACACACACACACACTCTCTCTCTCTCTCTCACAGACACTCACTCTCTCAAACATACACACACTCTCACTCCCTCAAACACATACACACACACTCTCTCACAAACACACACTCAGACAGACACGTACAAAAACACATAATCCCTCTCTCACACACACAGACACACAGAGATACACACACATGGACTCTCACACACACGGACAGACACTCGCTTTCTGTGTCTCTCTCTCACAGAGATAAACACACAAAACCACGGTTACTGTACAAACGTGGAGGGTACAAACGTGGAGGAAGGTTCAATGGAGAGATCACTTTCCTAGGACTGAACCCTGATCTCGCATGATGACTGCTCTAGGGAGACAGACAGCAACTGTAAATGACTTGTTGGATCTTCCTGTGCACCGCATCTTGCATCGACAGCATTGGTTTGTTTGGGTGCCTGCTTTTCTAGAGAGTCTCCAAGCATCAAGTGACCATACATTGACAACAGTTTTTCTCCAATCCATGTTTAAGACACATGGTGATGTGATTTTTCACTGATTGTTTAAAAAGATCTGAATCTTCTAAAATGGACGTGGCCTCCATCCCAAACCATTTCCACAAGCCATGCTGACCATCCCTAATCAATCCTTGCTTTTCGAAATGCATGTAAATTTTCACTCAGAATGCCCTCCAACAGCTTACCCCCCACTGCCATCAGGCTCACAGCTCCATAGTTCAATGGCTGTTCCTTGCAGCCTTACTTCAATAATGGCCCATCATTAATCACCCTCCAGTCTTCAGGCACCTCACCCGTTGTTACTGATCGGTCCATCTGACAAGGTCATCTCCATCGTTCTGTAATCTAAGGCTATCCTCCTCAGTATTTATCACGCAACCAATCTTCATATCATTCATGAACCCAATGATTAACCATCCACCATTCAAACCTAAATCTTTTCTATCAACCACATCAGTAAGACCCCAACAGTAAGACATGAATAGACAGAGATTTCTAATTGGGCCATCACTGTCTACTTCCTGCCACTCAGCATTCTGCGCCAAATTCCTTGGATCTTGAGTTTTTATGTTCACTATCAATTTCCAGTATGGATCCTGATAAAAGCCTTACTGACCTCCAAGCAGGCGACAGGAAAATATTGCCCTTGTTTACACACGGGGTCACATCCTTAAAAAGTGCAATCCCATTGGTCAGACCTGACCTCTCCTTAACATAACAATTCTGACTGGTCTTCATGAACTCCAGTCTCTTTAAATGCTGATTAATTCTATCTCCCAAAATTGCTTCCAACAGACGTCCCACCCACGATATTAGCCTGACTGGCCTGTAGCTGCCTGGTATATCCCATGCTCCTTCTTGAATAACAGTACCACATGGTCAGTCCGACGACACCTCTCCTGTGGCCAGAGGGGATTTGAAAATGTTTGCAAGTGTACCTGCTACTTCCTCCATCACCTCATTCGGTAAACTGAGATACATTTCCACCGTCTTTGGAGATTTATTGGGTTGTACGAAGGCCACACCACTCAGAACCATCTCTCTCTATATATATGCTCATTCATTTAATTGTATCACAGAGCATCTTCACAATTTCATATCAACACTGTGCCAATGAGCATTGACAAAATGAATCCATTCACTGTAGCCTCTGGGTCCATGCACAAATTCGCACTGTGTTCCACAACCTACTCTTTCTATCATTATCAATTCACCCTTAATGTCACTGTAAAGTCCTTTCAGATATTTATTTCCTCTCTTCGCACTCCTCTCTCCCAGGCAATTAGCCTGCGATACGATTTGGAGGAGTGTGGATTTGCAGTGGGAAGCTCAGAAATAAGGAATACCTGAGTGTGGGGCAGTGGGATTCATTTGGGATAAGCACATGGAAGCTGAGGAATAAACCTCAGTCCTGCAGCATGAAAATATCCCTTTGAGCTGGCAGGTCAGTCACACGAAACGAAAACTCCAACACTGGGAAAAGAGGGTGGTAACCAAATGAAGACGGTCTGTTTGAACACAGTCTCTGGAATCTGGACGTGGGAATCATTGCTGAGCAGGGTATGTAGGAAGCAGATGCAGAAATGTACTGAACAATTTCAGATATTCCTCTTAGGCCACAAGCTATGGGAGCAGAAATTAGGCCATTCAGCCCATCTGATAGTGTGGAACTCACTCAGTGCTGACTCTCTCACAATGCAGGTATCCCCCAAACTGATGCGCTGACAGTGCAGCACTGCCTCAGTAATGATCCTCTGACAGTGCAGCACTCACTCAGTACTGACTCTCTGACAGTGCAGCACTCCCTCAGTACTGACATTCTCACAGTGCAGCACTGCCCCCAGATTGACCCTCTGACATTGCGGCAATCCCCCATTACTGACCCCCTGATAGCGCAGCACTCCCTCAGGAATGACCCTCTGACAGTGCAGCATTTCCACAGTACTGACCCTCCGACAGTACGGCTCTCCCGCAGTGCTGACTCTCTGACAGTGCAGCCCTCCCTCAAACTGACCCTCTGACAGTGCAGCAGTCCCTCAGTACTGACCCTCTGACAGTGTGGCACTCCCTCAGTAATGACCCTCTGACAGTGCAGCATTTCCTCAGTACTGACCCTCTGATAGTGCAGCACTCCCTCAGTACTGACCCTCTCACAGTGTAGCAATCCCTGAGTACTGACCCTCTGACATTGCGGCGCTCCCACAGTATAGACCCTCTGATAGTGCAGCACTCCCTCAGTACTGACCCTCTGACAGTGCAGCACTCCCTCAGTACTGACCCTCTGACAGTGCAGCACTCCCTCAGTACTGACCCTCTGATAGTGCAGCACTCCCTCAGTACTGATCCTCTGACAGTGCAGCACTCCCTCAGTACTGACCCTCTGACAGTGCAGCACTCCCTCAGTACTGACCCTCTGACAGTGTGGCACTCCCTCAGTAATGACCCTCTGACAGTGCAGCATTTCCTCAGTACTGACCCTCTGATAGTGCAGCACTCCCTCAGTACTGACCCTCTCACAGTGTAGCAATCCCTGAGTACTGACCCTCTCACAGTGCGGCGCTCCCACAGTACAGACCCTCTGTTAGTGCAGCATTCCCTCAGTACTGACCCTTTCACAGTGCGGCGCTCCCACAGTATAGACCCTCTGATAGTGCAGCACTCCCTCATTACTGACCCTCTCACAGTGTAGCAATCCCTGAGTACTGACCCTCTCAAAGTCCGGCACTCCCACAGTATAGACTCTCTGATAGTACAGCACTCCCTCAGTACTGACCCTCTGACAGTGCAGCACTCCCTCAGTACTGACCCTCTCACAGTGCAGCACTCCCTCAGTACTGACCCTCTCACAGTGCAGCACTCCCTCAGTACTGACCCTCTGACAGTGCAGCACTCCCTCAGTACAAACCCTCTGACAGTGCAGCACTCCCTCAGTACAGACCCTCTGACAGTGCAGCACTCCCTCAGTACTGACCCTCTGACAGTGCAGCACTCCCTCAGTACGCTTCCTATGACACTGCAGTACTCCCTCAGAACTGACCCTCTGACACTGCAACAGCTCCTTGGCCCTGCGCCCCTGACGGCGCTGCAATCCCTCAGTACTGTCCCTCTGACAGTGCAGCACTCCCTCAGTACTGACCCTCTGACAGTGCAGCACTCCATCAGTACTGACCCTCTGACAGTGCAGCACTCCCTCAGTACTGACCCTCTGACAGTGCAGCACTCCCTCAGTGCTGACCCTCTGACAGTGCAGCACTCCCTCAGCACTGCTCCTTTGACACTGCAGCACACCCTCAGAAATGACGCTCTGACACAACAGCATTCCCTCAGTACTGACACTGACTCTGCAGCACTCTCTTTACACTGACATTTCTACAGTGCAGCATTTCCTCTGTACTGATACTCATACAGTGTGGCATTCCCTCAATACTGACCATCCGACAATGTAGCCCTCCATCAATATAGATGCGCTTCCAGTGCAGCACTCCTTCGGTACTGACCCTCCGATAACGTGGCATTTTCTCAGTACTGACTCTCCGACAGAGCAGAACTCCCTCAGTACTGACACTCTGACAGTGCAGCACTGCCTCAGTCCTGCACTTCTGATAGTCCAGCACCCCCTCAGTATTGACCCTTTGGCAGTGCAGCTCTCCCTCAGTACTGACCCTTTGGCAGTGCAGCTCTCCCTCAGTACTGACCCTCTGTAACAAGACTCACTCAGAACTTACACCCTGACCGTGTAGGGCTCCCTCAGTAATGACCCTTTGAGTGTGCATCACTCTCTCAGTACTGACCCTCTGGCAATGCAGCAATCACTCAGTACTGACTGTCCGACACATAGTGTGGAGCTCCCTCAGTACTGAACCCCTCACAGTGCAGTGATCCCTCAGTACTGACCCCCTCACATCGCGGTGATCCCTCAGTACTGATCCCCTCACAGCACGGTGATCCCTCAGAACTAATCCCCTCAGAGTGTGGTGCTCCCTCAGTACTGACCCCCTCACAGCGCAGTGATCCCTCAGTACTAATCCCCTCAGAGTGTGGTGCTTCCTCAGTACTGATCCCCTCACAGCGCGGTGATCCCTCAGTACTAATACCCTCAGAGTGTGGTGCTTCCTCAGTACTGACCCCCTCACAGCGCGGTGATCGCTCAGTACTGACCCCCTCACAGCGCGGTGATCCCTCAGTACTGACCCCCTCACAGTGCGGTGATCCCTCAGTACTGACCCCCTCATAGCGCGGTGATCCCTCAGTACTGACCCCCTCACATCGCGGTGATCCTTCAGAAGTAATCCCCTCAGAGTGTGGTGCTCCCTCAGTACTGACCCCCCTCACAGCGCGGTGATCGCTCAGTACTAATCCCCTCAGAGTGTGGTGCTTCCTCAGTACTGATCCCCTCACAGCGCGGTGATCCCTCAGAAGTAATCCCCTCAGAGTGTGGTGCTCCCTCAGTACTGACCCCCTCACAGCGCGGTGATCGCTCAGTACTAATCCCCTCAGAGTGTGGTGCTCCCTCAGTACTGACCCCCTCACAGTGCGGTGATCCCTCAGTACTGACCCCCTCATAGCGCGGTGATCCCTCAGTACTGACCCCCTCACATCGCGGTGATCCTTCAGAAGTAATCCCCTCAGAGTGTGGTGCTCCCTCAGTACTGACCCCCCTCACAGCGCGGTGATCGCTCAGTACTAATCCCCTCAGAGTGTGGTGCTTCCTCAGTACTGATCCCCTCACAGCGCGGTGATCCCTCAGAAGTAATCCCCTCAGAGTGTGGTGCTCCCTCAGTACTGACCCCCTCACAGCGCGGTGATCGCTCAGTACTAATCCCCTCAGAGTGTGGTGCTCCCTCAGTACTGACCCCCTAACAGCGCGGTGATCCCTCAGTACTAATCCCCTCAGAGTGTGGTGCTCCCTCAGTACTGACCCCCTCACAGCGCGGTGATCCCTCAGTACTAATCCCCTCAGAGTGTGGTGCTCCCTCAGTACTGATCCCCTCACAGCGCGGTGATCGCTCAGTACTAATCCCCTCAGAGTGTGGTGCTCCCTCAGTACTGACCCCCTCACAGCGCGGTGATCCCTCAGTACTAATCCCCTCAGAGTGTGGTGCTCCCTCAGTACTGACCCCCTCACAGCGCTGTGGTCCCTCTGTACTAATCCCCTCAGAGTGCGATGATCCCTCAGTACTGACACCCTCACATCGCGGTGGTCCCTCAGTACTAATCCCTTCAGACTGCGGTGCTCCCTCATTTCTAACCCTTTCACAGTGCAGTGCTCCCTCAGTAGTAACCCTCTCACAGTGCGACACTCTGACAGCATGGCCATCCATTAGAACTAACCGTCAGAGAGTGCGCACTTCATCATTACTGACCCTCTCACTGCACAGCAATCCCTCCATCTGACTCACTGACAATGCAGCACTCCCTCCACACTGATCCTCTGACAATGCTGCACTCCCTCCATACTGACCCTCTGACAATGCTGCACTCCCTCCACACTGATCCTCTGACAATGCTGCACTCCCTCCACACTGATCCTCTGACAATGCTGCACTCCCTCCATACTGATCCTCTGACAATGCTGCACTCCCTCCACACTGACCCTCTGACAATTCTGCACTCCCTCCACACTGACCCTCTGACAATGCTGCACTCCCTCCACACTGATCCTCTGACAATGCTGCACTCCCTCCACACTGATCCTCTGACAATGCTACACTCCCTCCATACTGATCCTCTGATAATGCTGCACTCCCTCCACACTGACCCTCAGACAATACAGCACTCCCTCCATACTGACCCTCTGATAGTGATGCACTCACTCAGTACTAACCCTCTGACAGTGCAGCACTCCCTCAGTACTGACCCTCTGACAGTGCAGCACTCCCTCAGTACTGACCCTCCGACAGTGCAGCACTCCCTCAGTACTGACCCTCTGACAGTGCAGCACTCCCTCAGTACTGACCATCTGACAGTGCAGCACTCCCTCAGTCATGACCGTCTGACAGTGCAGCACTCCCTCAGTACTGACCTTCCGACAGTGCAGCACTCCCTCAGCACTGACCTACTTTTTTTCTTTTTCACAGAGTCTTGTGGAAATTTGGAGACATAGGGTTTGCAGATTCTGAGGAAGCATGAGAGAGACACACAAACCAAACCCTGTCTGAAACTCTCTGCAATAGACTATTCAGAGGCACAGAGTCACAGAGATGCACAGCTTGGAAATGGACACTCCTGTCCAAGTTGTCCATACCAACCAGATATTCTCATCTCATTTCATTCCATTTGCTAGCACTTGGCTGATATCCCTCTAAACCCTTCCTATTCACATACTCATCCTGATACCTTTTAAATGTCGCAATTATCCCAGCCCCCATCACTTCCTCTGGCAGCTACCTGCATGCCCTTGAATAAGTGCTCAAACATTCATACTGTCGATACAAACTCTAATAAACACCAACCTACGAAAGGATATCATTGTCATTTTCAACCGACCCTTAGCTTCTTCATTACGCTGATTTCAACAGAGGTAAAGAAACAGAGTTAGTGACCATCCACCGTGACCCTGTTATAAAACTTATTTCCAAATGTGGCTTGTGTGTGATTCCCACCCCCTCTAATAGTTGCCTGGAAGGTGGGGGTGGGGTGTACTCTCTTGCTGCAGTCCTTGGGTGTCCCACAGTGATGTTAGGGAGGGAGCTCCAGGAGTTTGACCTGAACCATGTAAAGAGCTCTCTTACTGGAGTGCCCTTTTTAAAGTTGGGAAGTTATTATAGACCAGGAGGACCCGAGAGCTGCTGTCTTGTCAGAGAGAGAGGACTGGTGGGTCACACACCTCAGGTGAGGGGAGAGGTTGAGAAGCTGGGGTCTTCATGGTCATTTCAGACATGATAGAGATTGAACTAACAATGTTGGCATCACGAACCTGTTAGCTGTGGTAACTGACCGCCCTTTGTAGCTGAGGGATTCAATCCCTTTAATAGAGTAAGCTTGAGAATTCAACACTAAAATCAATCTGTACGGACGCACTAGAGACCTGAAACATCAATACAGAGATTGCTGAAGAAGCTAAACATGTCCGGCAGCATCTCTGAAGGGAGAGGGAGAAAGAGACAGAGAGAGAGTTCACCTTTCAATCCAGTGATTTCTGCGGGAAAGTTCCTTCAGAACAGACCGTTTTGAGGAAGAGTCACTTGGAATGTGAATTGTTCCTCTCTCTCTTCACCGTTGCTACCTGCTGAATTGTGCTGAATTACCCCACCATCTGTTGACTTGAGAACTTCACCTGATCCAAGTGTCACTGAGTAATTCAGTCTGTGTTCAATGCCCTGAGGCTGCTTCTGCTGAAAGTTGACAAACAGGTTTAAGGCTGTGTAAGGTATTGTATTCGGAGGGCGGGCTACATGGGAGAACAGATACAGAACAAAGGCACACTGAAATGTTAGGTCTGAGCTGTTCCTTCTGAACTAACATCACAAAGTTACATTGATCAGGATTTTTGTGAAGTGCCTTTGTCAAGTGACCCTTCCTCAAAACGGTCTGTTCTGAAGGAACTATCCCGCAGAAATCACTGGATTGAAAGGTGAACTCTCTCTTTCAGGTCAAACTCCTGGAGCTCCCTCCCTAACATCACTGTGGGACACCCAAGGACTGCAGCAGGAGAGTACACCTCACCCCCACCTTCCAGGCAACTATTAGAGGCTGTGGGAATCACATACAAGCCACATTTGAAAATAAGTTTTATAACAGGGTGACGGTGGATGGTCACTAACTCTGTTTCTTTACCTCTGTTCAAATCAGCGTAATGAAGAAGCTCAGGGTCAGTTGAAAATGACAGAGGGTCAGTACTGAGGGAGCACCATACTGTCAGAGGGTCAGCACAGAGGGAGCGCCATACTGTCAGAGGGTCAGCACAGAGGGAGTGCCACACTGTCAGAGGGTCAGCACAGAGGGAGCACCATACTGTCAGAGGGTCAGCACAGAGGGAGTGCCACACTGTCAGAGGGTCAGCACAGAGGGAGCACCATACTGTCAGAGGGTCAGCACAGAGGGAGTGCCACACTGTCAGAGGGTCAGTACAGAGAGAGTGCCACACTGTCAGAGGGTCAGTACAGAGGGAGTGCCACACTGTCAGAGGGTCAGTACAGAGAGAGTGCTACACTGTCAGAGGGTCAGTACAGAGAGAGTGCTACACTGTCAGAGGGTCAGTACAGAGGGAGTGCCACACTGTCAGAGGGTCAGCACAGAGGGAGTGCCACACTGTCAGAGGGTCAGTACAGAGAGAGTGCTACACTGTCAGAGGGTCAGCACAGAGGGAGTGCCACACTGTCAGAGGGTCAGTACAGAGAGAGTGCTACACTGTCAGATGGTCTGTACAGAGAGAGTGCTACACTGTCAGATGGTCAGTATTGAGGCACTGCTGGACTGTCAGAGGTGCAGGACCGAGCCAGAGGGTTAGTACTGAGGGAGTGCTACACTGTCAATGGGTCAGTACTGAGGGACCACAGCGATGTGAGGGGGTCAGTACTGAGGGATCACCACGCTGTGAGGGGGTCAGTACTGAGGGATCACCGCGCTGTGAGGGGGTCAGTACTGAGGGATCACCGCGCTGTGAGGGGGTCAGTACTGAGGGATCACCGCGCTGTGAGGGGGTCAGTACTGAGGGATCACCGCACTGTGAGGGGGTCAGTACTGAGGGATCACCGCACTGTGAGGGGATTAGTACTGAGGGATCACCGCACTGTTGGGGGGTCAGTACTGAGGGAGCACCACACTATGTGTCGGACAGTCAGTACTGAGTGATTGCTGCATTGCCAGAGGGTCAGTACTGAGAGAGTGATGCACACTCAAAGGGTCATTACTGAGGGAGCGCTACACAGTCAGTGTGTCAGTTCTGTGGGAGTGTTGTTACAGAGGGTCAGGACTGAGGGAGTACTGGACTATCAGAAGTGCAGGACTGAGGCAGTGCCGCACTATCAGAATGTCAGTACTGAGGGAGTTCTGCTCTGTCGGAGGGTCAGTACTGAGAAAATGCCACGTTATCGGAGGGTCAGTACCGAGGGAGTGCTGCACTGTAGAAATGTCAGTGCTGAGGGAATGCTATTGTGTCAGAATTTCATTTCTGAGGGTGTGCTGCAGTGTCAAAGGACCAGTGCTGAGGGATTGCAGCACTGTCAGAGTGTCAGTACTGAGGGATTGCAGCACCGTCAGGGGCCAAGGGGCTGTTGCAGTGTCAGAGGGTCAGTTCTGAGGGAGTATTGAATGATCAGAGGATGCGCCTGTCTTAAAGTCAGTATGAAGGTGCGCCACACTGTGGGAGGGTCAGTGTACGTGCAATGCTTCACTGTCAGTACAGAGGGTCAGTACAGAGGGAGTGCCGCAGTGTCATAGGAACAGTACTGAGGGGAGTCTCACTGTCAGAGGGCCAATACCAAGGGAGTGCTGCACTGTCAGAGGGTCAGTACTGAGGGAGTGCTGCACTGTCAGAGGGTCAGTACTGAGGGAGTGCTGCACTGTCAGAGGATACTACTGCAGGAGTGCTGCGCTATCAGGGGGTCAGTAATGGGGAATAGCTGCAATGTCAGAGGGTCAATCTGGGGGCAGTGCTGCACTGTGAGAAGGTCAGTACTGAGGGAGTGCTGCACTGACAGAGGATCATGACTGAGGGAGCGCTGCACTGACAGAGGATCATTACTGAGGGAGCGCTGCACTGACAGAGGATCATTACTGAGGGAGTGCTACACTGTCAGCGCATCAGTCTGGGGGATACCTGCATTGTAAGAGAGTCAGGACTGATTGAGTGCCACACTATCAGATGGGCTGAATGGCCTAATTTCTGCTCCCATAGCTTGTGGCCTAAGAGGAATATCTGAAATTGTTCAGTATATTTCTGCCTCTGCTTCCTACATACCCTGCTCAGCAATGATTCCCACGTTCAGATTCCAGAGACTGTGTTCAAACAGACCGTCTTCATTTGGTTACCACCCTCTTTTCCCAGTGTTGGGGTTTCTGTTTCGTGTGACTGACCTGCCAGCTCAAAGGGATATTTTCATGCTGCAGGGCTGAGGTTTATTCCTCAGCTTCTGTGTGCTCATCCCAAATGAATCCCACTGTCCCACACTCATCACAGTCGTGTGTTCCTTATTTCTGAGTTTCCCAATGCTAATCCACATCCAGACTGACATCCCACACTCCTCCAAATCGTATCACAGGCTAATTGCCTGGGAGAAAGGAATGCTAAGAGGGGAAATAGAATTCTGAATGGACCTTACAGTGACATTAAGGGTGAATTGATAATGACAGAAACACAGTGAGAATTTGTGCATGGACCCAGAGGCTACAGTGAATGGATTCATTTTGTCAATGCTCATTGGGACAGGGTTGGTATGAAATCGTGAAGATGCTCTGTGATACAATTAAATGAATGAGCATATATATAGAGAGAGATGGTTCTGAGTGGTCTGGTCTTCTTACAACCCAATAAATCTCCAAAGACGGTGGAAATGTATCTCAGTTTACCGAATGAGGTGATGGAGGAAGTAGCAGGTACACTTGCAAACATTTTCAAATCCCCTCTGGCCACAAGAGAGGTGTCGTCGGACTGACCATGTGGTACTGTTATTCAAGAAGGAGCATGGGATATACCAGGCAGCTACAGGCCAGTCAGGCTAATACCGTGGGTGGGACGTCTGTTGGAAGCAATTTTGGGAGATAGAATTAATCAGCATTTAAAGAGACTGGAGTTCATGAAGACCAGTCAGAATGGTTGTGTTAAGTGGAGGTCAGGTCTTACCAATGGGATTGCACTTTTTAAGGAGGTGACCAGGTGTGTAAAAAGGGGCAACACTTTCCTGTCGCCTGCTTGGAGGTCAGTAAGGCTTTTTATCAGGATCCATACTGGAAACTATAGTGAACATAAAAACTCAAGATCCAAGGAATTTGGCGCAGAATGCTGAGTGGCAGGAAGCAGACAGTGATGGCCCAATTAGAAATCTCTGTCTGTTCATGTCTCACTGTTGGGGTCTTACTGATGTGGTTGATAGAAAAGGTTTAGATTTGAATGGTGGAGGGTTAATCATTGGGTTCATGAATGATATGAAGATTGGTTGGGTGATAAATACTGAGGAGGATAGCCTTAGATTACAGAAGGATGGAGATGGCCTTGTCAGATGGACCGATCAGTGGCAACGGGTGAGGTGCCTGAAGTCTGGAGGGTGATTAATGATGGGCCATTATTGAAGTAAGGCTGCAAGGAACAGCCATTGAACTATGGAGCTGTGAGCCTGATGGCAGTGGGGGGTAAGCTGTTGGAGGGCATTCTGAGTGACAATTTACATGGATTTGGAAAAGTAAGAATTGATTAGGGATGGTCAGCATGGCTTGTGGAAATGGTTTATCCAACTTGATAGAGGTTTTGAAGGGTTGACTGAGAAGATAGATGAGAAAGTTTCACATGGGAGACTGGTTAGTAAAAGGTTAGATGACATGACATCCAGGGAGAGAGAACAGCACGGTGCCGCAGTGGTTAGCACTACTTCCTCACAGCACCAAGGATGCAACTTTGATTCTAGCTCCCAGCCACTGTCTGTGTGGAGTTTACACATTCTCCCTGAATCTGTGGGTTTCCTCTGGGTGTTCCGGTTTCTACCCACAATCCAAATATGTGCTGGTTAGGTGGGGTGGCCATGGGAAATGCAACATTACAGGGATAGAATAGAGAGTGTGAGTGTAGGTGGGATGCTTTTCAGACGGCCGATGTGGACCTGATGGGCCGAATGGCCTGATTTTACACTGTAGGAATTCAATGATTAATCAAGAGACCCAATAATGTTCTGAGGATCAGGGCTCCAATCTTGGACTGCGGTGGATGTCGGTCCTTACAATCTGAAGGGGTTTGTGGATAAATGCAGTATGAAAGTTGGGCAGGGCTGTGTTCTGAGGTGTTAAGGGTGTGAATATTTTGTGGAGGTACTGTATGAGGGGCATTGTGGGTATACACAATAGAGTGGTGCTTTCTGAGGTATGAGGGAGCACTGTCTGGTGGTACAAGGTGCAGAATGTAGGAAGGTACAGATACACTTCCCTGATCATTCCCTCAGGGTCCGCAAGGCACACTGGTGTCGCAATTTGGGATGGAGGCCACGTCCATTTTAGAAGATTCAGATCTTTTTGAACAAACATTGAAAGATAACATCACCATGTGTCTTAAACATGGATTGGAGGAAAACTGTTGTCAATGTATGGTCACTTGTCGCTTGGAGACTCTCTAGAAAAGCAGGCACCCAAACAGACCAACGCTGTCGATGTAAGACGTGGTGCACAGGAAGATCCAACAAGTCATTTGCAGTTGCTGTCTGTCTCCCTACAGCAGTCATCATGCGAGATCAGGGTTTAGTCCTAGGAGAAGTAATCTCTCCATCGAACCTTCCTCCATGTTTGTACAGTAATCGTGGTTGTGTGTGTGTATCTCTGTGTGTGAGAGAGAGACAGAGAGCGAGTGTCTGTCTGTGTGTGAGAGAGAGAGTGCATGTGTGTGTATCTCTGTGTGTCTGTGTGTGTGAGAGAGGGATTATGTGTTTATGTATGTGTCTGTCTGAGTGTGTGTTTGTGTGCGTGTGTGTGTGTGAGAGAGGAATGTGTGTGTGTGTTTGAGGAAGTCAGAGTGTGTGTTTGAAAGAGAGTGTGTGTTTGTATGTATGTGTGTGAGAGGAATGTGTGTGTGTGAGAGAGAGGAATGTGTGTGTATATGTTTGAGAGTGTGTGTTTGGGAGAGTGAGTGTCTGTGAGAGTGTGTGTGTGTGTGTGTGTGTGTGTGTGTGTCTGTCTGTGTGTGTGTGTGTGTGTGTGTGTCTGTGTGTGTGTCTGTGTGTGTCTGTGACACAAAGGAGACACAAAGGTGCAAAATCCTAGAGAGGGGGCAGCTGCACAGTCTGATCCCACCGATCTCACTGCTTCCCACTCCCATGAGAGCTCTTATGTATATTTCTGTGTACCCAGCTGTCTCTCCCACATTTTTCCTTCACTCCCTATCTCACAACATCCTTCATATCTCTGCCCTGTTGACATTTCCCTGCAGATTCCCTTCCTCCAACACTCTGCCCCATTGTCACCCCATCATGTTTTTCAGGAATGTTTAATCATTCAATCTTCCCCAAAACCAACACCTTGCTCATCTCTCTCTGCATCTTTCTCTCAGCTCTGGGGGATCTTGCCTTTCTTGTCTCTAAATCATTCTCATTGCATCACAGCAGCCCCCCCCCCCACCCACCCCTCAACTCTCTCAGCTCTATGCTGCTGCTGCAACTCCCACCCCCACCTCTCTCTCTCTCTCTCTCTGTCCTATATCTCTCCCTGGGATTTCTCTCTTGCTGTCTATTTGAACTTCACTCCCTGTCTTTGCCTCCCCTTTTCCCCCTTAAATCTGTCTGACATTGTATTTCTCTTCCTAGGGTTTTACTATCTCTCTCTCCTTTTCTCTCTCTGCCTCTCTCCTGCTCTTTTTCAGTTCTTCTCACTTTCTCTCCCACCCTCTGCCTGCCTGTCTTTCTCGTGTTCTCTCCCTCCCTCTCACTGTCTGTCTACCCATCTCTCTGTCTCTCTTGTAGTTTCTCTCCCTCTGTCTCCCTAGACCCCTGTCCCAGTGACTGGGAAAGGGACATTGGGAAGAGTTGGTCTCTGTGTCACTGGATGCTGTACAGTTAATGCGGGGGATCAACCTTTTCCTGGTCTCTCCCGAATGTTACCCCGACTGTGGGGAGGGGGTTAGTGTAAGGGACATAAAAGGACTTTTCTCATTGAGTCTGAAATGAAGAAAAAGAAAAGGGAAGGGTGACAAAAAGAGAAAGAGAGAGATGGAGAGAGTGGTGATGGAGAAATTGAGGAGAGAGAGAGATGGGGAGTGAGAAACAGGGAGAGGAAGAAGGACACATATGAAGGGAGAAGGACAGTGTGTGTGGCTGAGGAATGGTTGCAGAGTGGGATCTTTCTGTGCATGACAGCAGTCAGTCAAAAGTTGTGTTCGTCTCTGCACCATGTCCTCCAGCCCAGGAGCTGTGGGTCTACATGGGAAGGGGGAGATTGGGAGACAAGGGGGGAGTGGGACAGCCAGAGATGGGGGACTGTTTGATGGGGTTTTGGGGTTGGTGGAGAAAGGAGGGGCTGCTGTGAGAGAGAGAGAGATTGAGGGAGGGACAGCATGAGACACAAAGTCTGAGACAGGATGGAGAAGAGGTGTTCAAAGTTTGGGAGAAGATTTGTAGCTCGGGTGCTCGTTGTTGTGGTTCTGTTCGCCGAGCTAGGAATTTGTGTTACAGACGTTTCGTCCCCTGTCACATCGACCTGGACCCAATATACCGGCTACTGCAGTGGACAGCTGGAACTGACAACCGGAAGCAGCAGAGACAGGCCACTATACATGTCAGAGGAAACATCACAGAAGCGCTTCACAGGAGGCTCCCAAACACTGAGGATGTCACCTAGACAGGGGACGAAACGTCTGTAACACAAATTCCCAACTCGGTGAACAGAACCATAACACGGAGAAGAGGTTTCCACAGAAAGGATAGTCAGTGAGGCCATTCAGGGGACAATCCTGAGGATCCTGAACAGGACCAAGATCATTTAATGGGGGAGGGGGGAATGGGCAGAAAGGACTCCATCTGTGATACAAGCCTTCTATAATTCTGGGACTGGGATCTTGCTGTGCATTAAAACAGCCACAGGCCAGTCAGTCAACCCAAACTCATTTACCTGTGTGAGAAAGTGAGGACTGCAGATGCTGGAAAGTCAGAGTTACAAAGTGAGGAGCTGGGGAAGCCCAGCGGGTCAGCCAGGAGAGTCGATGGTTCTGGCCTGACCTGCTTGGCTTTTCCAGCTCCGCACTTTTCCACTCAACTCCCTCTGCCCCAGGGAGTGGGGCTCACAGCAATGTTGGGGGGACAGCAAAATATTTGAGGGGGGGGGCACAGTTGGTGAGGCAATTATTTGGGAGGGAAGGCATTTGGGAAAGGGGATAAATTTGGGAGGACAGTGAAAATGAGGGGCATAGTATTTTTGACGGGGTACAAAATTGGATGAGATCTTTTAGGTCTGAAATAGCGAAAAACAGAAAGGGAGAGTGAGAAAAAGAGACATAGAGATGGAGAGAGTGGGGATGGAGAAGGGGATCGGAGAAAGATAGGCAGAGAGAGACAAGGAGAGGGAGAGAGTGAGAGAAAGAGTGTGTATGTGTGAGAGAGAGAGAGACAGACAGAAGGACAGAGAGAGAGAGGACAGAGAGAGGGAGAGAAGGGGAAGTTAGACTAAGACTAAGGAGTTAAACCATGGACAGACTGAAGGGGTGACACTTGTTATTCCAGTTGGTTCCAACTCTCTCTCTCAATTGATTTTCACATTCCCTCTCTCCCATGCCCCTGGGGTTTGCTTCAGCCTGTCTCTCTCTCTCTCCCTCTCTCTCTGGTTCTGCCTCTGGGTCTGTGAAACTGTTTTCTCTTGCCCTCTCTCTCTCTGGATGGTCAGATGGTCTCTGTCTCTTGCCATGCTGGTCTCCTCAGAAGGTCTTCAGAGATTCAGGCAATCAGTCTGCAGATAAACCCTGTTTTTGTTCATTTCTAGATGGTTTTCCGGAACTTTCTATCGTTCCGGCCAATTAGGTGAATCTGTTAATAGTTTGAAGCATTGCCAATCATTGGGATGGCTTGTTGCTGTTAGTTTCTTTGTGTAGCAGGAGCCGGTGCCTTCCTGTCTGGGCCCTCATTTGTTTGGTAGATACGTCTGTCCAGAATAACTGTTACCTTTTACATTATGCAGTGTTTGCGCTGTGCCTGGTGTGCGGGTTTTGTGATTTGGGAGATTTCTTTGGCCAATACACCTTGGCTGTCTCTCTGTGTTTTAACCAGGAGTTTGTGACATCTCCCCCAACTCATCCACTTGAAAGGAAAGAAAAGAAGCTTATGCAATAAATTACAAACCTAATTTTAAAAGCTGGTTATGCTTGTTGTCAGAGTAGCCAGCTGTCTGTGCAAAAGCCATTATGTACGTTTTCCAAACCGATGGTCTTATAGCTTCACTTGGAGGTCCCCACTGATGATGCTACCCAGCCAGGTAACGAAACGTCTGGATATCAAACCTATCACCGAGCAAACCTACACCCTAAGTCTTAGAGCTGATAAGTGATATCATAAAATCTTGAGAGAACAGAATCAGACCGTTCGGCCCATTGAGTCCACAATGACCCTCTGAAGCGAATCCAACTCAGACCCACTCCCCCCAAAATATCCCTGAAACCCTGCATTTCCTATGGCTATTCCAGCTAGCCCGAATATCCCTTGACAAAATGGGCAATTTAATATGGCCAATCTGTCGTAATGGCAACTTCAGACAGGCAATCAATACTGGGCCCAGCCAGGAACACTCAAACACTGCAAATGAATGAAACTAAGGTGATCACCCGGGGAGTTCCATCTACCTTCCAGCCCCTGGGAGTGTATCCGGGCATGATTCACCATGATCGTACCCATCTGTTACAGCCTGCAATCCTAACCACCGGTATCCCGAGATATATCAAGGTGAGTGCGGTTAGGACCACAGCCAATGTGAGAGGAGCCGAATTCTTGGATAACAGGCTATGGGAATGTCATGGTATGACCTGTTCCTTCCCATTTACGTAAGTATGGTCCCTGTCAATGTTCCCTCTATCTCTACAGTAAGTGGGAGGTAATCATGATAGCCCATCCAAATATCTTTTTTATACAACTCCGATAATTTGGACTTCATCCTACCTTTGGTCAATTGGGTTAAATAGAATCTCTCATACCAAGCCCAGGTGTTCCACCGAGAGTGTCCTTACAGCTGTTATTAACCCAGCCCTTGGTGAGCTGCTGTCACTGACAGTGAGAGAACTTGGTGTGGGTGTTCTCCTGGAACAAATATTTATTCTGTTTGTCACTAACCCGGGATGGGACTTTCCCTTGGCTGGCCTGCCTGAGCTCCTCCCTCAGCTGTTCCAACATCCCGTTACTGCACAGGGTGTGGTTTTACTGCTCACCATAATCTCTGATTGGGCCGTGGATGATCTGGTTAATCGTGTTGGCCTGACCCTCCAGTTTGGTCACTAAGTGATGGTTAGCCTGATTTTCCACGAATTGTCCCATGGTCTCCTCTGTGTTTTCTGTATTCAGTCTTTCTCAGGCTCATTAGAGAGTTGTTGGGTCAGGATCCTGAGTTTATTCTCCAAATTAGCCAAGTCAGGTGTACTGACCTGTAACACTCCTGCCCTGGGAGTGGACTCGTATACTGTGGCTAAATCATTAAGGAGTTCCCTTTTCTTTTGTCTGTTAATTACTTTTCTGCGTTCTGTGTTTTCCCTCAAATATCCCTGTCCATTGTCCCATTATCATGTGGTCAGTTGGGAACATGATTATTTTAATGGGGAAGGACACCACTGTGATTACTGTATCCCTGATACATTCATTATGATTAGTGTCAGGTTGTGATAAATGTTCGTGAACAAGGAATTCCCTGTGAGTTTAATGCCCAGTCCATTGCGAGAGCCTCGTATGTGTGGGACAAGCTGGAGGAGGAGCCTTCCCTCCTGGTCACAGCCCGTTTTTAATTTTGTTTCTGAGGAATCCTCCCTGGTGGACTTCCTGGGATATTACTGTCCGAAAATGACCCCGAGTCCAGGCAGGGATCTTGGTATCCTACTACCATGCACCCATTCTCGGGGAAACCCTAACAATCGCTTCTGATCCCTGAGCTCCTTTAACACAATGTGGAAATCCCTATTTCATATTCAGCAATTAATTAGCAGAGAGCCCAAGCCTCATTACGGGCACGATTTTGGGTCGAATCCCAGGTGTCCCTCCTCCTTTCTGAGACATGGGAGACAAAGGGTCGGGCCCAGTTTCTCATCGCTAAGAGAGGTGCAGGTCATATCCCCAAAAATCCAGACAAATTGGAACTAGAGTCTCTGGGTGAAGTTGACAGGGGGGAGGGGGGAGCATTCCCCTGGTTGTTGTTCTGCAGTTATGTAGCGCCTCTGCAGGTTATGCCTTATCCTGCCCTCGAGCAGTGAGGATCACTGTCTTCATCTCATCATGGATACCCCTCCCTAGCTGTTGGCCCTCAGGGAGGGCTGAATGGCCTGCTGGACTAAGGCACATGGCGATTCATTTGGTTTGCTCCTCAGCGTCCACTCTGTGTATGACAGACTGTCAGTCAGTATCTGTGACAGAGACGGGACCTTTTTGGTGCTGCCCACCAGCTGGGTGCCTGGAATGGCTGTTGTGTACGGAGTGAGACCATAAGCTGCTTTACACTGGGTAACCACAGGATTCATGGAATCTGAGTTCGGCTGTGGGTCAGGGCTGGGGGCAAAAGGTGCAGTTACCTGGGAGACAGGCAGTGGGAGTCCCCATCTGTGAGTGGGTGTGGATGTGTCAGTGTGGAGCCTGTCAGTATCTCCCTGGGGAGGTAGAACCCCAAAGGCACACATTATCCCATTCTGGAAGGAGTCCTAGTTCCCTAGGGATTGTATTTGCTCCTGACACCCCCTACTAGGGCCTGATGTGTGTTGTTCCATGTTGCAGGTGTACAGGATCCATGCAGCTGCTTGGAACTCCCTACACTGTCCTTCCAGATTGTCAATGTAACCTGAGGCTGCCTCCCCAACCCCAGAGACCCTCCTTTCACTGGATTGGGCTCTTCCCAATTGGAACTGGAGTAGTCCCATGTGGGTGAGATTTTCCTGCAACGTTCTGTCCTGCTCAATGTGTCAGAGACCTAGCTCTGTCACAGCCTGTAGGTTTCCCTGGGGTGACCGGATCCCAGATGTCTTATCCCAGCCGGGGGTCCTCTAGGCTATCGGCAGTGGAGTGAGCTTTCCAGCTTCCTTCCCCAGCTTCTCTATGGGCATCTCACCACAACTCCTGTACCAGGAATCCTTCACTGCAAGGCCAGGCTGGCTTCCTGCCAAATTCTACAGGACTGTTTCACATTTGTACCAGCTCGTGTTCATGTTGCTTTGGCCGCTTCTGGATGATGGGACACTTAGGTATGTTCATAGAATTCTACAGCATGGAGACAGGCTCTTTGGCCCAAACTGGTCCATCCACACTAACCCCGTTTCCCTGCACTTGGCCCATATCCTTCCAATACTTTCCTCTCCATGTATTTGTCCAAGTGCATTTTAAGTGTTCTTAAATGTATCCTCCTCGACCACATGCACTGGTAGTTCATTCCGTATGTGTACCACCCTCTGGGTAAAAGTGTTGTCCCTCAGGTTCCCTTTTAATCTTCCCCTTTCACCTTAAACTGATGCCCTTTCATCCTTGATTCCCCAAGTCTTGGATAAAAACTGAGTGCATTCACCCTATCCATGCCTCCCATGATCTTATATACCTCTATAAGGACACCCTTCAGTATCCTACACACTAAAGAAAATGTCCTTGCTTGTTCAACCTCTCTCTATATCTGTCTAGTTGAGTTCTGGCAACATCCGTGTAAGTTTCTTCAGCACTCTTTCCAGTTTAATAACATCCTTCCTATAGCAAGGTGGGTAAAACTGAACACAATACTCCAAGTGCGGCCTCACCAAAATCCTGCACAACGACAACAGACCTTCTCAACTTCGATATTCCATGCCCTGACTGGTGAAGGGCCCAGTGTGCCAAAAGCCTTCTTCACTGCCCTGTCTCCCTGAGTTCAGAGAGCCGTGCTCCTGGTATCCAAGGTCCCTCTTTTCCACGACACTCGTTCATGCCCTACCGTTCACCATGAAACCCCTGTCTTGATGTGACTTTCCAAAATGCAAGATCTCGCCCTTGTCTGTATTAAACTCCATTTGCCATTTCTCAGCCCAATTCCCCAGCTGATCAAGTCCCTGTTGCAATTGTTGAGAACCTTCCTCACTTATTTTAGTGTAATCTAAAAACTTACTAATCATGCCTTAAACATCCTCGTCCAAATCATTGATATAGATAACAAACAGCAATGGGCCTAGCACTGACCAGCTCAGCGGCACAATGGATCAGTGGTTAGCACTGCTGCCTTATAGCACTGTCGATCTGGGTTCAATTCCAACCTCACAGGATGGTCTGTGTGGGTTAGATCCTGTTAGGGTTGGATTGCCTACAGTATGGAAACAGTCCATTTGGCCCAACAAGCCACACCGACCTGCTGAAGAGTAACCCCCCCAGAATCATTCTCCCCACCAATGTTTACACTTGACAAATGCACCGAGCACTGTGGGCAATTTAGCCTGGCCAATTCATCTGACCTGCACATTTTTGGAATGGAGAGGAAACCAGAGCACCCAAAGGAAACCCACGCAGACACAGGGAGAATGTGCAAACGCCACACAGTCACCCGAGGCTGGGGTCGAACCTGGGTACCTGGCGCTGTGAGACTTCAGTGTCAACCACTGAGCCACCATGCCACACCAACTGAGTTTGTACATTCTCCCCATGTTTGCGTGGAATTCCTCTGGGTGCACCGGTTTCCTCCCACAATCCAAAGATGTGCAGGTCATGTAAATTGGCCATTCTCAATTGCCAAGAATGTTAATGGATGTGTAAGTAAGTTGCATTACTCAGGGGTAAATGTAGAGTAATAAAGTAGGGAAATGGGTTTGAGTGAAATAATCTTCAGAGGGCCAGTGGCTAACAGTGAGGCAAAAAGATCAGCAGGGACCCCACAAGTACTTCCCTCATCTCTTGAGGTGCTGTTGGATATGTTTGGTCAGGTCCAGGAGATTTATCCACCTTCATACATTCTAATGCATTCAACACATCCTCTCCTGTGATATGGTCTGACCCCAAGAGATCATCACTAACTTTCCCAAGTTCCCAGGCCTTCATGTCCTTCTCCACAGTCAACACAGAGGAGAAATAACTCCTGTGATTCTGCACACACATGTCCACTTTGGTCCTTGAAGGGTCCTATTTTCTCTCTAGGTATTCTTTTTACCTTGGCAGGGGGAGATTGCAGTGTTGGGTAGGGATCAGTCAGGGAGGGGGTGAGTGCAGTGTTGGGTAGGGATCAGTCAGGGAGGGGGAGATTGCAGTGTTGGGTAGGGATCAGTAAGGGAAGGGGTGATTGCAGTGTTGGGTAGGGATCAGTCAGGGAGGGGGAGATTGCAGTGTTGGGTAGGGATCAGTAAGGGAAGGGGTGATTGCAGTGTTGGGTAGGGATCAGTCAGGGAGGGGGAGATTGCAGTGTTGGGTAGGGATCTGTCAGGGAGGGGGTGATTGCAGTGTTGGGTAGGGATCAGTCAGGGAGGGGGAGATTGCAGTGTTGGGTAGGGATCATTCAGGGAGGGGGAGATTGCAGTGTTGGGTAGGGATCAGTCAGGGAGGGGGTGATTTCAGTGTTGGGTAGGGATCAGTCAGGGAGGAGGAGATTGTAGTTTTGAGTAGGGATCAGTCAGGTTGGGGGAGATTGCAGTGTTGTGTAGGGATCAGTCAGGGAGGGGAGAATGGCAGTGTTGGGTAGGGATCAGTCAGGGAGGGGGAGCTTGCAGTGTTGGGTAGGGATCAGTCAGGGAGGGGGTGAGTGCAGTGTTGTGTAGGGATCATTCAGGGAGGGGAGATTGCAGTGTTGTGTTGGGATCAGTCAGGGAGGGGGGATTGCAGTGTTGTGTTGGGATCAGTCAGGGAGGGGGAGATTGCAGTGTTGGGGAGGGATCAGTCAGGGAGGGGGATAGTGCAGTGTTGGGTAGGGATCAGTCAGGGAGGGGGAGATTGCAGTGTTGGGTTGGGATCATTCAGGGAGGGGGAGATTGCAGTGTTGGGTTGGGATCATTCAGGGAGGGGGTGATTGCAGTGTCGGGTAGGGATCAGTCAGTGAGGGGGATATTGCAGTGTTGAGTAGGGATCAGTCTGGGGGAGGGGTGACTGCAGTTTCGGTGAAACTGGTTTTTTGGTGACAGTAAAGATGGATGTACAGTCTGTATCTGGAACTGTAACCAACGAATCCACATTGTTCCAAAGCCAATAGAGTGTATGTTGGCTGCAAGATAGAAAGTGCTTTTTGAATTTAAGCACAGCCTCACCTGCCATCTGAGAGATGAGCTGTTCCAAAATAGATAAATGTTCTTGAGGTTTGGCTGCTGTTTTGACCACAATTCCAATTTACCCAATTAGTTTAAGTTGTGCCCAGGATACCAGCAACCACTGGCATTTGGTTTGATTGTTTTGACACCTTGATACTGATTCTAAGAGTTTATTTAGTCGTGGGTGTTATATAAACCCGGTATTTTGAAAGTATGAGGGAGAGCAACTGCCATCGAATAGCGAGCAACTGCTGCCGAGCCCGAGAGCGAAATGGCCATCTCACATCTTCCTCTCAAAGAAATTAGAAAACAATTTTAACCAAAGTACCTTTTCATGTAAAACCTTCAAACAGTGAAAAAAACGAAACAAGATTGCCCAGCGAGATCAGCAGCCAGAGGATTGAATTCAGAGGAACCTGTTTGGTCTTGAGATTAAGTTAAAGCAATGCTTAATAAGTGTCGAGTTTAATAATTGGAACAGTGTACTTTTGTGGTGTTGGAGTCAGATACTAAGTAGGTAAAAGAAGACGACTTGGATTTGTGAACAGTTGTTGTTTAGTGTTTAGTATTAGAGCTAAGAAAATGATTATAATTTTCTTAATGTATTGGAATTTTAGAGTTCTCTGTCCCTTTTACTTTAACAGATTACAGAGTGAACCAAGACTCTCTGGGTGTTTGGTTTAATTAACAGAGACGTTCGACCTCTGCATCGTAACCAATGGCAGGAAATTTCTGATGAGACTGCAATGGATAAGCAGCCCAAAGAAACTGAAAGCTTGATGCTGAAAAATCGAGGCCAGCCATTTCTTTGGTGAGTGGGTTCTAATAATATTATGTAATCACCTGCCACGATTTCTCACTTCACAACAGCTCATAGGTCGCTATTTGGGACATTAGTATAGGGTTGGTTGACATGGAATATTGACAGATTAACTCGTCTGTTTAACTGGCTCAGTACCCATTGAAGAATTTGATTTTTGATGGACACTTAGAGGGTTCCAAGCTGATAGGACTTACCCAGTAGGAAATTTCACTTTCCTGGACAATTCCTTTGGATTATGCTAAGATGGGGAATCTGCTGGTTCCCAGCTCAAACCTGCCTCTACACTGGGATAAAGATTCTCTGTAGGATGTGATGGAATATGCTCCACTTTCCTGTATGAATGCAGCTCCAATAAACACTCAAGAAATTTGACACCATCCAGGACAAAGCAACCTGCTTGATTGGCACCCCACCCACAAATATCCACTCCCTCCACCAAAGATGCTCAGTAGCAGCAGTGTGTCCCACCTACAAATGCAGTGCAGATATTCACGAAAGATCCTCAGACAGCACCTTACAAACCCACAGCCACTTCCATTCAGGATAATGGCAACAAATACATGGGAACACCACCTAGTGTAAATTGCCTTGCAAGCTTCTCACCATCTTGAAGAGGAAATATATCCCTGTGTCAAATTCCTAGAATTCCTTCCCTAACAACGTTATGGGTTGACCTACATGGACAATAGCGGTTCAAGAAGGCAGTTCACCACCAACTTCTCAAGGGGCAACTAGGGATGGGTAATAAATACTGGGCCTGGCAGTGATGCCAACATCCCATGAATGAATTTGAAAAATTGTTTCATGTCGGGAACAACAGGACCCTCCTGTGGCTTCACTAAGGAGTTTTATATATTCATTATGCAAGGAATTTGTGTAAGTCGTTCCTTTGCTGTGTTAGTGATCTTCACTCTGAACCGAGATAATGTTGCTGCAAAAATAAACTTGTTTGTGCACCAACTTAGGGTCTGCAGCATATAACCAAGTTTTGTGAAGTTATGCAGGAAAAGTGAGTCATCTTCAGGATGGACTCCTTGAATAACATAATGTAAGAAACTTAAAACAGAGATGAACAACAGGAGGATGAAGCTCCAAGAGATGATAAGGAGCAAAATCACAGATTTCCTCCTGTTCTCCATCTTTGGGTCTCTGAGCTGTAGATACTCCACAGAATGCAGTTCTGTTGCCCACCGTCATTATTGCTGGTTCACTCTGTGCAGTATCTGCAGTAACAGGATGAGGGAGGAGTTCAGACAGGCCAGCCAAGGGAAAGCCCCACAGCAAATTTGTGACAAATAGTGTAAACATTTGTTCCAGGAGAAGACCCACCCCAATATCTCTCACTGTCAGTTTAAATTACATTCCCTATAATATGGAAACAGGCTCTTCAGCCCAACAAGCCCATACTGGCCCTCTGAAAAGGAACCCACCCAGACCCATTTCCCTACCCTATATTTACCCCTGCCAAAGCACCTAACACTATGAACAATTTAGCATGGCCAATTCACCGAACCTGCACATCCTTGGCCTGTGGGTGGAAACCCATGCAGACACGGGGAGAATGTGCAAACTCCACACAGACAGTCGTCCAAGGCTGGAAATGAAGCCATGTCCCTGATGCTGTAAGGCAGCAATGCTGACCACTGAGCAACCATCCACCCCAATTACAGCAGCTCACCAAGGTCTGGTTTAATGGCAACTGCAAGGGCACTCTCAGTGATAGGGGCTCCAATTATCCCAAGTGACGAAGTTAGGATGATGTCCAAATTAACGGAATTATATTTTTAAAAATGTATTTAGATGGCTTATCATATCGTCCTCCCAGATAATGTGGAGATAGAGGGGACATTGACAGGGACCACCCTTAAGTAAATGTGAGGGAACAGGCCATGCCATCACATGCCCATAGCCTGTCATCCATGAATTCGGCTCCTCTCACATCCAGCTGTGATCCTAACTACACTCCCCATGAAATATCTCGGGATAGTGGTGGTTATGATTGTAGTTTGGAAAAGGCACCTATCCCCACACATGGGTATGATCCTGATGAATACAGACCAGGGGCTATAAGGTAGATCGAACTCCCAGTGTTATTATCACTTTATTCGTATCCATTAATGGGATGTGGGCATCACTGGCTGGGCCAGTTTATTACTCATCCCTAGTTGCCCTTTGGGAAGGATGGAGAATGACAATAAGAGTGACATCAGTGATACCTCCATTGTTGGAAGCCCATCTTGTTCACTCAATCCCCTTCCTCCAGGAAAGCCCTTCATGTACCCCTGGAACCTGGGCCATTAGGGATGAGGAATAAATGCTGACCTCGGCAGTAAGGCACACATTCAGTGTGTATGAAGAATCACATTTCAATCAGTGAGTGAAATGCTCTTGTTTGAAGAGGGCAGCTCCTACTCTAGAGAACAGAATAACAGCTCTGAGATATATTTTCACACATGGAATAAACTGGCTCGATGCAGCATTGGTTGAAATTATTTGTGATCTCGTGATGGGGCTCGCGGTATTTGTGTGGGCAGCATTATTGCTGGGAGATTCCAGGTTCTGTTTTTTGCTATTTCATTATGATATACTAAACAACAACGCTCCTTCATAATTGGGATTAAACTTGTTATTGTAATGAGTTTGTTCATTGTCAGAGTTTTGACACAAAGCTGAGCAATGCTGTCGTGTCAATCTCCCAAAGGAGCTTTCAGACAGTATAAGGCAGCATCTCTGGGAATACATCAGCCCAGAGTTTCAAACAAGGAGCTTGTCAGCTGCCTGAAGGGACAGATCACCTCACATGAAAACATGCATTGACCAACTCAGCAGGTGGAGAAGGTGTCCTACACCATCCTTGTTATTATTGTTGTTCTTGGTGTGGCATAAAGACATTTTGGACTTACTTTAATCTGCTGCTGATCTGCTCTCTGGTTTTACCTTTTGAACAACAACGTCACCATCTCATTGACTGGTCAGCCATATCCAGACCCCAGAACAGTGATAACAATCCAGTGAGCAGCGTTCATGGTACAATTTTCCATTGATGGAGACTCTCAAAGTCACTGCTGCTGCAGAATGTCCTGACTTAAGTATTCTCTCCTCTGTTCTGGTTTCGTATATTCTGAAGGTATGAAGAGAAATCATGCAACTTAGTTCTGAAGAAGGGTCTCCGGACATGAAACATTTACTCTACTTACTCTCTCACAGATGCTTGCCAGACCTGCTGAACAATTTCTGTTTTTTGATATACAAACGAAGCCTGTGTTCACAAGGATCTTGAAGGTTAAGGGCTGATCTGAGTGAAGTCCTCCAAAACATTAACAGAAAAAGATAAATGATTTCCATTGGCTGGCAATTCTCTACCGAGGAGGCACAGTCTGAGAATGAGAGCCAGAGCGTTCAGGAGGAATGTTAGGATGCACATCTACACACAAAGGATGGGAGAGGTTTGGAACTCTCTTCCACAAACGACAGTGCATACTGGAACTGTTAGTCAGTTTAAATGAGGAAGTTTTTTTAACAAAGGAACTGAAGGATACACGTATTTTGATTTGTGAAGCTACATCCATCTACCATGCCACCCAGAAATGTACTCGTTCTCACAGTCTCTGATTAGAGAATTCAAGTCTTGACAGATTGCCCTCCTGGTCTCTGTACGTTGAGGTGTTTGTCATGTACAGATGTGTAGATTTAGAGTGTAAATATCACCACAGTGCAAACACACCCTTGTTGTCACTAAGGGAGCCCTAAATGCTCTGATATACTACACTTAGTCATAGAGATGTACAGTATGGAAACAAGCCCTTCGGTCCACCTCATTCATGCCAACCAGATATCCTAACCTAATCTAGTCTCTATTGCCAACACCTGGCCTGTATCCCTCTAAACTTTACTATTCATATACCCGTCCAGATGCCTTTTAAATGCTGTAATTGTACCAATCTCCACTACTTCCTCTGGTAGCTCATTCCATACACACACCATCCTCTATGTGAAAAAGTTGTCTCCTTTGGTCCATTTTACATCTTTCCCTCTTACTCTAAGCCTATGCCCTCCAATTTGGGACTCTCTCACCCCAGGGAAAAGACTTCGTCCGATCCATGCCCCTTGTGATTTTATGAAACTTGAGTAGTCTCCAACACTCCAGGGAAAACAGCCCCAGACTATTTCAGCCTCTCCCTATAGCTCAAATCCTCCACCCTGGCAATATTTTTGTAAATATTTTCTGAACCCTTTCAAGGTTCACAACATTCTTCGTTTGGAAGGAGACCAGAATTGCACGTGGCCTAACCAATGTCCTGTACAGCCACAACATGACCTCCTAATTCCGATACTCAATCATCTGACCAATGAAGGAAAGCATGCCAAATGTCTTCTTCATTATCCTATCTGCCTGCAACTCTACTTACAAAGAACTATGAACTTGCACTCCAATGTCTCTTTGTTCAGCAACACACCCTTACCTTTAAGTGGATATGACGTGCTCTGACTTGCTTTTCCAAAATGCAGTACCTCGTATTTATCTAAACTAAACTCCAACAGCCACTGCTCGGCCCATTGGCCCATTTGATCAAGATCCCATTGTACTCTGAGGAAACTTTCTTCACTGTCCACTGCACCCCCAATTTTGTTGCCACCTGCAAACTTACTAACTGTACCTCCTATGTTTGCATCCAAATCATGTATATAAATGATGAAAAGTAGTGGACTCAGCACCGATCCTTGGAGCACACCACTGGGCATAGGCCTCCAGTCTGAAAAGCAACCTTACACCACTACCTCTTGCCTTCGAGACAATTCAAATGGCTAATTCTCCCTGTATTCCATATGATGTAACCTTGCTAACCAGTATTCCATGGGGAACCTTGTCAAGCACCTTACAGAAGTCCATACGGATCCCGTTCACCGCTCTGCCCTCATCAATCCTCTTTGTTACTTCTTCAAAAAAATCAGTCAAGTTCGTGTGACATGATTTCCCACAGAAAAAAACCATTGCTACTTTAAAATTAATCAAATTTTGGTCACGGAAGAATGGGGACCACACAACAATCAACAGACAGGAGGGTTTCCTCCCAGTTCGGGAACACTTCAGCGGTCCAGGACATTCAGCCTCTGACCTTCGGGTGACCATCCTCCAAGGTGGACTTCGGGACAGGCAGCAGAGGAAAGTGGCCGAGCAGAGGCTGATAGCTAAGTTCAATACCCATAGGGAGGGCCTCAACCGGGACCTGTGGTTCATGTCACATTACAGGTGATCACCAGTGCACTACACCCACACACAGATATTCCTACACACACACCCTCACATGCACACGGACACACGTACACACAGACGCACACACAGACACCCACACACACCCTTATAGACACACATACTCCCAAACATGCACCCCCTCACAGACTTAAGACGCTCTGCACTCACTGCACACACACACACACACACACACACACTTTCTCACACTCACAACCCCCACCCCAGACAGACACACACACAAAGACCCACATGCACACATATACTACATGTAGTTTGTTCAAAAGCTGCATACATTCATGTAGAACTCTGAGCTCAAAAATGTATGAATTTATGGAAAACTCTGTTATCTCACTTTTTAGATTAGAATCAATCTAAACATCAGGTCATAGACAGAGAACACAGGGGGCTAACACCTTCAACATATTGTCTAGCTATCACCATTGTTAACAGCTAACCCGAGAATGCAACTTTAAACAAAAGGGTTTTGTGATTTACACATGACAGAAGTGAAACTATCACTGTATTCTAACAGATGTTAGGCTGAACAGACAATCAATTTTTAAATGTATAATTTCAGTTAGATCACACTGTAAATTTTTGCTATAAATTCTGTGTTACGATCGAGCCCTCCACTATCACCTGATGAAGGAGCGTCGCTCCGAAAGCTAGTGAGCTTCCAATTAAACCTGTTAGACTATAACGTGGTATTGTGTGATTTTTAACTTGGTACACCCCAGTCCAACACCGGCATCTCCGAATCTTAACCAAACAAAGTTGCCTTCTTTAAGACTTAAGAAATCAAGTGTCTTCCGGCTCTTGTCTCAATTTTAATGTTTCTTACAAGGAGTCACCCATGAAGGAAGCGTTGCTGCAGCTGTTCCCAGTTTTACTGAGATCACAGCTGGAGGACTGTATCGGGCTTTTTAAAATCTCTTTACCTCAGAATGAATTTAATTACACGAGAAGGTGTATGGACATAGCTCACTCAGTTGATTCCTGGGATGACAAGTTCATCCCACGTGGAAATGTTGCGCTGTTTGGATGTATACCCTTTGAAGTTCAGCAGAAATAGGCATGATCATATTGAGACATAACTGAACCTGAGAGGACTTCACAGGCTGGATGCTGAGAGGATGGATCCCCACGTGTGGGTGTGTCGAACTAGGGGAACTGGAGAATGTTTGAAAATGTGGCCTCTTCCATTTCAGACTAAGATAAGGATGGATCTGATAATGTGTTGCCCAGAGAGCAGTGAAGGCTGAATTTGATAGATATTTGATCAACTAGACAGCCAGTGCTTATGTGGGTCAGGTTTGTTGTGGTTGAATGGTCTACATCTGTTCTGATTTGTTGCGCATCATGTCACAAATAGGAGGTGATTTGGTCCAAGGACAATCGCTTTAAATGTAAGGGTGCTCCCATTTCAGATTGAGGTGAGGATGCTCCTTTGTCCTGAGGGATGTGATAACTGTGGCATTCTCATCTGCATGGAGCAGTGAAGATATTCAAGGCTGAGCTCAGTAGCTCCTTGATGGTCGAGGAAGCCCATGTTTATTGGGAACAGAGATGGACAGGGAGTTCAGCCACAGTCAGATGAGCTCTGATCTGTCTGAATGGTGTATCAGAGACCGAATGGCCAACTGGAGCTCATAGCTCCCATGTAATGTCACACAACACGTCTCTGACAGAATTCCTCATGGCTATTACTGAGGCACAGGAATAAACCATTCAGCCCCTCTAAAGAGTTGCAGAGAATCTTGTATTCAACACTTAGAACGTACTGCACAGTGTACCAAGGAGATGATTTAACTCTTTTAAACAACTCCTCCTCATCTGACCAGATTCTGTGTATGTGTAGGGTTTGTCCATAGGGTCAGGCTGTTTTAATATGTTTTGGGTGGAAGCTGGAGAAGTGTAGCATTGTGAGGTTATCTGCGGGTTTGCAGTAGAGTAAGGTGCCCATCCTTGATGGAGATACATGTGTCCAAAATGAGACAGTAGAGAGTAGTCCATTGTGAGTGTGATGATGGGATGAAATTTGTTGATATCACTGTGTAGTTTTATCAGTGACTCCTCGCCATGGGTCCAGAGGAAGAAAATGTCGTTGATGTACCTGGTGTATAGTGTTGGTTGGAGGTCCTGCGTAGAGAAGAAATCTTGTTCAGACATGTGCCTAAAGATGTTGGCATATTGGGGTGCAAATTTGGTCCCCGTGGTTGAACCATGTGTCTGGATGAAGAACCTGTTGTCAAAGGTGAAGACATTGTAATTGAGGATAAAGCGGATGAGTTGTCGGACGGTGCTCGGAAATTGGCAGTTGTTGCTCGGCTTTAAAGAACTCCCAAACCTCAAACAGGTGAAGGGGTAAATGTAGGGGAATGGGTCGGTGTGGACTTGTTGGGCCGAAGGGCCTGTTTCCACACTGTAACTAATCTCATCTAATCTAAACTATAGAGGAAACAGAGAGTAATGAATAACGAACAGTACAGCACAGGAACAGGCCCTTCAGCCCACCAAGACTGTGCTCACACTTGATGCCTTTCCAAATGAAAAACCATTTATCTTTTCATGGTCCATATCCCTTGATTCCCTACCTATTCAAGAAATTGCTATTGTATCCACCTCCACCATTACCTTTCAGAAGCACATTTCAGGTACTTATCACCATCGGTGTAAAAAAGCTGTCTCACATCTCCTTTAAATTTTCCCTTCTTACCTTAAAACTATGTCCCCTTGTTATTGAGATGAGTATCCTGGGAAAAAAGGCTCTGACTATCCACAGTAATAGCCTGGGGCTCTGATTGCAAGTGTAGTGATATTATCACAATCCCACTGACTCTCCTGAAGTCAGCACCTCTCAGGGAGAACACACAACATTTCTGGTCAAAGTTTGTGAGAAGATTTGTAGCTCGGATGATCGTTGTTGTGGTTCTGTTCGCCGAGCTGTGAATTTGTGTTGCAGACGTTTCGTCCCCTGTCTAGGTGACATCCTCAGTGCTTGGGAGCCTCCTATGATGCGCTTCTGTGATGTTTCCTCCGGCATTTGTAGTGGTTTGAATCTGCCGCTTGCGGTTGTCAGTATAACTACTGTTATAGGACAAGCCAAAAAGAGAACAGACAAGGAATTCCTAGAGGCATGGCACTCATCCACAGATTCAATCACTAAGCACATCGACCTGGACCCAATTTACCGGCCACTGCAACGGACAGCTGGATCTGACAACCGGAAGCAGCAAATTCAAACCACTACAAATGCCGGAGGAAAGATCACAGAAGTGTTTCACAGGAGGCTCCCAAGCACTGAGGATGTCACCTAGACAGGGGACGAAACGTCTGTAACACAAATTCCCAACTCGACGAACAGAACCATTTCTGGTATAATTATTTTTGGCAGGAAGAGAATAGGAACAGTTGAATCTGGATATAACAAAGGTGCAGATGATGGTTTATTCAGCAGGTAGACTGAGACAAAATGGTAGACCTGAGATATTGCGGAGTTGATAGTGAACAGGATTGATGCTGGAGAGAATATGGAAATAGATATCAGCTTAGAGCCGAAGTACATGTTGGAGTTATACGCAGTTTGATTCCACTTCAGATATTGGCTTTAAAATTGCTTGGTTAGGAATGGAGTTTGTGGACAGAAGTCATGGCAACAGCTTCCTATTTCTCAGTATTTAAATTATGAGGACAGTAAGTTAGTTCAACAAAGATTGATGAATTCATAGTCAGATAGAAAGACTTACCAGGAATAATAGTGAGGAGAGGATAGAAATCAGCTTGAATCAGCCAAAGCACACTTAAGGTCCACCCAATCTTGAGGAAGATTGTGAAGACCCAAATGTAAACCCCTGGTCAGTTTTGGAACATTCCAGTCTATTGTTCCCATATTCTGGTCCATTGTTGGAACACTCCAGTGCATTGTTCTCAGACTCTGATCTCTTCTCTCCCTCACTCTTGAACTGTGGATCCTGGGTAGTGCTGCAAGTGAAGTTCCTACGGATACTATGTGATAATATTGTAAGACCCCCTTATTCATAGGAAGTAAACCTTTTAGTGAAATAATTTGATGCATGGAGAATGACATTAACTACAATCACTGAACGAGCAGGTTCACTTAACCCCATTCAAACCAATTTGTTTTATACCATGGTAAATTAATACATTTGATCAGTCTGGATGGGATGTCTGAGTGTTTCTGAGGAATAGACACAACAGCAAAGTGATTGATCTTAACTATTTAATGCTCCATAGATATGGAAATGTTGTCAGAGGACTGAAGAGTTTTCAATTATCATCTCTTTTCATAAAAGAAGAGGCAAACCCTGTAATAAAGAAAAGCCAATATAATATAATTAAAATATTGAGGAGACTTCTAGAGTCCACCATTTGGGGAGAATAATCTGTTCCTCAGAAACATTGGATTTACACAAAACAACTAGAATAGAGACGCAAATGGAAAACACATGTATCGACAAGAAAGGTCAGTTTATTAAGCTAGTATCAGAGCAGATCAATGAAGATGGTGCTGTAGATTTTCTCAACTAAAATACAATCAAGGGTCATTGTCGTGGAAATTAAATCTACTCAACTCTTAGCAGGAGCAAAGAAAGGTCTTTATTTTGAATCCTGCAGGATTGACTCACTACGCTACGCCAGATGCCTTAATACAAAGAGCACTGAAACATTGTACAGATGCTTGCCATATAGTGTTCCTTATCACACTCTCAAGGTCAACTCCCTGGTCTTTCAGACATAATGGTTCTTCAGCCTTCACTGAGTTCGACTATCGCAAGGTCAAGTAGAATGTTTACAGAATTCACACAGAGTTAAGCTGACTGCAACCCTTCATCAAAGCATCGTTTACAAAGATCAGTACAGCATTGAATTAAAGAAAAGCATTCTCTTTAAATTTCGCAGCAAATGGATAATTAATTTCACAGTAAATGGATAATTTCCTATTTCATTTTCCCCCTTTTTGTCATTTTATGACATCAAGCCCAACTACAGCAACAACTACAAAGAAATACAGAGCCGTAATAGTTATACATCAAAAAAAGTTTAGGAAACACCAGGCCTTTCCTCAGATACCACCTACCCGAAACACAGCTTTGTGGTGGTATCTTCCCTTGCTCTGGTGTGCCCTGTACACAGCCCATGTGTGAGCTGCGGCAGCTCCATAACCGTATGAGGCTTCTAATCACTACTTGCACTTAATTGGTTCTGGTGCTGTCCGATATCTCCTCGGCCCCAGCTACACGCCTATAATGGCTGGTGTGTATCCACTTGGTTTTCTGCGATCTTAACTGCTGTCTGTGTTGTGAGGAGCACTTGAAATGGTCCAAGCCACCTCTTCGGCATACACATGTCAATCTGCTCAGTTGGCAGCTGCTGGGCTGCCGTTCTTGCTGCTGAGTCTGCCCTCGCATTGCCTTGGGAAATAAGATCATTATTTTTTGTGTGAGCTTCACACTTATACACAGCGATTGATTTAGGCAACAGGACTGCTTCCAGGAGGTCGGAAATCAGGTCGCAGTGTGTGATGGGCTTTCCGGTGGAGGCCAAGAATCCCCTGTGTTTCCACAGGGTTCCAAAATCATGTACAACCCTAAAGGCATATCTGCTATCGGTGTAAATATTCACTGTCCTTCCCTCAGGCAACTTACAGGCCTCAGCCAAGGCAATCAGCTCCGCTGCTGGCACTGACAGATGAGAAGGGAGTGATCCCACTTTGGCTACCTCGTACATAGTCACTGCATCATACCCAACACAATTCTGGCCTGTCCCCTTGCTCCTGAATGCTGACCCATCCACAAAAAACTCCATATCTGGATTCTGACATGGTCAATCCTGCAAATCTGATCTAGGGCTGCAAATTTCATTAGTTACAGCAACAGAATCATGTGGGTCTGTCTCCTTCTGTGGGGAGAAGGCTAGCAGGGTTAAGGGCGTTACATCGCTTTATTAAAATTGTTAGGCGTCTCCAATAACACAGTATTGTATCGGAGCCAACGTGCTGCTGAAATGTGTGCGGTCGTTTGCTCGGAAAGCAGTCAGGATCCTGCATGTGGGACCAGAAGGGTTAATTCACCACAGCCGACTATATCCCTGGATGCTCCAACAGCCTTTTCAGCTGCGGCCACAGCTCACAGGCATTGAGACAATCCTGCTGCTACAGGGTCAAGTTTAGCTGAAAAATATGCTCCCGGCCTCAATCTTCCCCAATGATCCTGGAACAGCACAGATGTCATGCAGCCACGCTAATCATCTACAGTTTGTACAAAAGGCTGGTTTGGGTTCAGAATCCCAGTGTAGGTGTAGTTTGGAGAGCCCCTTTTTAATTCAGCAAAGGCACTCTCGGCCTCTGGGGTCCACTGTAATGGACTCCGGTTCTGCAACCCTTTTCCATGGGCTATGTCACTTAGGGAGCCTCAAGGGTTGTGTAATGTGCGATAAACATCCTACAGTAGGAGCATATACCCAAAAAGGAGAGCAATTGTCTCTTCGTATGAGGCTTTGGAATTTGCTGGATTGCTTGACCTCTGTCTTGACCAATAGCCTTCCCTTGTTCAGATATTAGGTGACCTAAGAACTTCACCTGTTGTTGCATAAATTGTAGCTTTGTGAGACTGCCTTTGTGCCCTTCCCGCGTTAGATGGCAGAGCAACGGAAGGGTCTACTTCTCACATTGTTCCTTTGTTGGTGTCGCAGTCAAGCAATCATCTCCATCCTGCAGCAGCACTGACCCCGGGGTTTGAACAAGAGTCTCCAGACTCCTGTGTAGAGCCCCATTATATATGGTGGGAGACTCACAGTAACCTCGCGTGAAGGTATATGATTTCCCTTTGAATGAAAAAGTGAACCAGAATTGACTATCTGGGTGTACCGGTACACTAAAGGAGGCATTTGTTAAATCCACAACAGGGAACCATTTCCTGTCCGGTGGAATTTGAGCCAATATAGTATAGGGATTGGGAACGTTTGGGGCATGTGGAACAACAGCGTCATTGACAGCCTGCAGGTCTTGAACAAATCTCCATTCCTCCGGTTCACCGGGAATGTTTGTCTTTTTGAACGGATAAATGGGGGTCCTCACCGGTGAGTTTACACAAAGGATTATCACTCCAGCTTTTAGGAGGGATTCAAAGACTGGAGTAATTCCTTCTTTGCCTTCGGGTTTTAACAGGTATTGTGCTCTACAAGGACGATACTCAGACTTCGGGGTTATCCTTATGGGCTCACAGTCCCATATGAGTCCCATATCATGTTTGCCCTTTGTCCACAACTCAGTAGGGACCATTTTTAATCTTGGGTTTGAGACTTCAATCTTAGGGAAATGCCAGGCTATCTCCCTAGGCTTCTCAGGGCTAGCGGGCCTTACCTGGACTGTCCTATCTGCCTGATTTTGCCAGTTTAATTTATTCTTATATGTCCGCATATCTGCATTTAACTAGATACCCACATCATCCCTGAAGACCCAACCTTTCATTCTTTGTGCCTTTAGCACCCATGCTCCTCAATCCTACCACCTATCACTAGACGCCTTCGCCAGTGACACGTGAGACCAGAACCTTCCACATCAACAAGATAGGGTCTACTTGCCGTCACAGATACTTTAGATAAGTTCCAATAAAATTCACACAATAACAACTGATCTGGTTTCACCAATCTCCTGAACCAATCCTTCTCATATGGTTCGTCAGGGCCAACGTTATGTATGTGTGCTGTGCAGTGCAGCATGTCTCCAGCAAGAAAATTGGTGTTAAATAGGATTAATATAATTACTTGCTTCCAGTGCGAGGGAATTGCTCACTGAACTTATCGCTCTCTGTATTAATAGCCACTCATAGACATACATCAGGGGTCGTAGGTCATATTTTACAGCCTCCACTGGGTAAATCGTTTCTTTGAATTATCTACAAGCCCGTCGGAGTACGGATCAAATCCAATCCCAGTCTCTGTATGAGATCCCAGCCCATCAAATTTAAAGGAGAAAATTCCGATAACAAGAAGGAGAATTGGAATGTTTCCCTTTTACTAGAGGTGCAGAAAATCTCTCCCGCATCATGACTCCTGATGCACCCATTGTGTTCAGGAACCTTTCACTCATCTTTATTTGTGTCGATTGTCTAAACGGGCCTAAGGTAAGGACTAAGTATGTTGCCCTGTATCTACCAAAAAGGTAACTGATGTACTTTCACATATAATATAGAGGTGTGCATCAACTTATACACATCATTGTGATATTGGACATACTGTCCACACTTTGCAATCTCAGTGCTGAACATTGAGTTGTGATATGTCTCAATGTGTGAAAGGTTAGTAGAAGAGATTAGCATAAGCGAGTCTTCGTTGCCAAGCATAAAGGAAAGAGGCTTACCTGTACCTTGTGGTCTACCCACCTCCACCTCAGCCTTCCCCTGTTAGTCACCCTCATGTCCCACCTCTAGGGCCGAGTGAGGCTGTCTGTGTGGGCACCATCTCACCCAGTGGTCCATTACTCTGCAAACAAATCACCCACCAGATCTCCCTCTATCAGTGCCTCTTTTGTGACCTCTTCCTCTTCAGTGACCTCCCCCTCTGCCTCTCTCTCTTCCTGCAGCACCTCCCTCCAACAGCTGGGTGACCATTTGCATCAGAGTAAGCTGAGCTTTATGTGTTTGCTGTTCCATCTTTAGTTTCTGATTATCCTTCTCTTGGGTAAGTAATATTTCAGCATGTATTGCATGTTGTTCTATCAAATTCAGCTTTCCCGTGTCCCAGGTCTTTTACCTTTTTCACTATTTCTTCCTTCTTTCCATTGATGAAGCTGTTCCTCAGGTGTGCCTCATACAGTGTGATTTCTGCCGTCGTTATGTCCTCATCTCGTCTCAGTGCACTATGGGTGTTATGGACTTCAGTGAGATACTGGGACACTCTCTCACATTCCCATTGTTTTCACATTGCTGTTTTGGTCATGTCCATTCGCAATGGGAATGCCTCCCTACAGGCGGTTGCCAGCGCTGCAACAAAAGCATTAAAGTCTCCCTTCTCTTCCACTTGCGGGTTGGCTGCTCTTGCATGGACGTTTGCAGCTGGCCAGTTATACTTGTGTTTGGTGACATTGGCACCTAGTTTTCATCCCAGGAGACCTCTCATCTCTTGTGACGTGGGACGGAACTCAGTACAGAACTTTGTCACTTCTTATTAGCTCCAACCTCGCGTGGGTCAGGCAACTGCCCACAGGCACTTTCCAGATCCTTCATGGTCCATGGCTGGTGGGCCAACACTGGTCACCCTTCTGGACCTGCAACTTCAACCATTGGGTCTTGCAGAACGACCTGGTTAGATGATCGTACGCCAGTACCCTCACCGCGTGACTCATCATCCGTCGGGGGGTGATCATGGACAGGCCTTGGATGCCTTTCCACCTTGGAGTGGTCGTCCTTCTTTTGGCCTTCTTGCTTCGGTCTGTTGTGGGTATGATGTGCTCTCGGTGATCCAGCAGGCCCCGAGGCGGTGGCCGCTGACGTGGAACTTTCACCAGGCAGATCCCGTAGGGGGGGCTGCAGGTCTCGGAGGGCAGTCATCAAGGTCAGGGTCTGAAACAGATTTAAGACACTGTACAGCTTCGTTAGGTTGTTTCCCACATGGGCACTGGTGGTTGTACGTGTATTTGATCTATCCTTTACTTGAGAATTCCTTTCTCTGATATCAGCCTCAGCCTTCCACATACAAGAAGCACTCCGATTCATAGCTTCGATCTTTCCGACCCTTTTCTCCTTCTCTCTCTCCTCCTACCTCAACCTTAATATTTCCAGCTGTTTTTTTACTAAAACTTCCTCCCTCCGGAAAACCACATTCCTTAATCCACAATTCTAACTGCTTTACACATTCTGGGCGGTACTTATTTAGCATGTATTGTAATTTTGGTTGGCCATTCCAAATTTTGTGTGGACTCCCCCTTTGTTTGCTCTTGCTGGAGCCCATTTCTAGTGTAACTGGAAAAGTGTTCAGCTCTCTCTCTCTCTCTCTATCTCTCTCTCTGTCTCTCGCTCTCGTGGTACAGTTATCTTTTCCCTTTTGACTTGTTTTTACCTCCGGAGGTCCCCTCTCACATTGAGCACGTCCGCCTCAAGGCCTTGGTTTTCGTAAACCAAGAAACCCCGTACCTGGTACGTCTTCGGCGAGTCCAACTCAGCCAGTGGTGGTTCCAAGTCTAAAACCAGCCTTAACCTTGCTGTCTCCTAAACACCCTTCAGACAGCAATCCCCTTCCCCTGGAGTTTTACTCTAATACCACGTGAGAGTTCACTGAACCCTTTTCCTGCTGTATTTATTCTCTAAGAATGACTCTCTATGTAGGATTACTTAAACCACGACTATTACCCAACCTTAATTGATTTGAAACCCTGTGCTAGGGCAATCCACAGATTCCCAGTCCTCTCATGCAAAAGGGTCAATTCAGCGCTCGAGATGAAGTGAGAGACCTTCAAGGCGCTGGCACCTGCGCTTCCTGGGAAGCTTCAGAATCTCATCCAGTCGCGGAGTCCCAGGACGAGCCCCCAAGTTTACTGTCATGGAAATTAAATCGACTTGACTTCAATAATTAGCAAGAGCAAAGCAAAGGTCTTTATTAAAAATTTTACAAGATTGACCCATTACACCTAGTCAAATGCCTCAATTCAATGAGTACTCAAACATTTACACAGACACCTGCCTTCTCGCATTCCTTATCATACTCTCAAGGGCAGAGACTGGGGAAACTCAAGTTGTTATCCTCTCATCCCCTGGTGCTAGACATAACAGTTATTCAGCTTTCGCTGAGTTCGACTATCGCAAGGTCGAGTTGAATGCTTACAGAAATCAAACAGAGATAAGCTAACTGCAACCTTTCATCAAAGCATCGTTTACAAAACTCAGCACAACATTGACTTAAATAAAGCATTCTCTTTAAACTTTACAGTAAATGCATAATTAATTTCACTGTAAATGGATAGTTTTCTATTAGAGTCACAGTGTGTTCAGAGAGTCAGAGGGTGTCACAATGTGTCTCAGAGAGAGCCACAGTGAGTCAGAGTGTCATAGTGTGTCTCAGGGTGTGTCTTAGAGAGGGTCTCAGTGGGTCCCATTGTGTCTCAGAGAGTGTCACAGTGTATCAGAGAGAGGCAGGGAATGTATCAGTGTGTCAGAGAGTGTCGCAGTGTGGCAGAGAATATCACAGTGTGTCTCAAAGACAGTCAGAGCGCGTCAAAGTGTATGTCCCAGACAATGTCAGAGAGTGTCACAGTGGGACTCAGAGAGAGTCAGATAGTGTCACAGTGTGTCACAGTCTGTTAGAGAGTGTCACAGTATGTCTCAGAGAGCGTCAGTGATTATCAGTGTCTTAGAGAGGGATACAGGATGTCTCTGAGAGTGTCAGAAAGTGCCACAGTGTCTTAGAGAGTGTCACAGTGTGTCAGAGATTGTCATAGTGTGTCAGATAGTGTCACAGTGTGTCTCACAGAGTGTCAGAAAGTGTCAGAGCATCTCAATGGGTGTCACAGTGTGTCAGGGATTGTCACAGTGTGTCTCAGAGAGAGAGTCAGAGAGTGCTTCATACAGAGTCAAACAGTATCACAGTGTGTCACCGTCTGTCAGAGAATGTCACAGTGTTTCTCTGAGAGTGACAGAGAGAGTCAGAGAGTGGCACAGTGTGTTTCAGAGAGTGTCAGAGAGTGTCAGAGACAGTCAAAATGAGTCACAGTGTGTCACAGTCTGCCAGAGAGTGTCACAGTATGTTGCAGAGAGTGTTAGAGAGGGCCACAGTGTGTTTCAGAGAGTGTCACAGTGTGTCTCAGAGAGTGTCACAGTGTATCAGAGATTGTCACAGTGTCTCACAGTCGGTCAGAGAGTGCCAACAGAGTCAGAGAGTGTCACAGTGTGTCTCTGACAGTGTCAGTGAAATTTAGATAGTGTCAAAGTCTGCCAGAAAGTGTCACAGTTTGTCTTGGAGATTTTCAGAGAGTGTCTCAGTGTGACACAGTTTGTCAGAGAGAGGCAGTGTGTCTCAGAGAGTGTCAGAGAGTGTCACAGTGTGTAACAGTCTGTCAGGGAGTGTTACAGCGTGCCTCAGAGAGTGTCAGAAAGTGTCACAGTTTGTCACAATCTGTCAGAGAGTGTCACAGTGTGTTGTGTTGTGCCTCAGAGAGGGTCAGAGAGAGTCAGAGAGTGTCACAGTCTGACTCATAGAGGGTCAGAGAGAATCACTATGTGTCTCAGAGAGAGTCACAGAGTGTCTCAGAGAGTCAGATAGAGTCAGAAAGTGTCATCGTGTGTCTCAGAGAGTGTCACAGTGTCACAGTCTGTCAGAGAGTGTCACAGTGTGTCTCTGACAGTGTCAGTGAAAGTTAGATAGTGTCAAAGTCTGCCAGAAAGTGTCACAGTTTGTCTTGGAGATTTTCAGAGAGTGTCTCAGTGTGACACAGTTTGTCAGAGAGAGGCAGTGTGTCTCAGAGAGTGTCAGAGAGTGTCACAGTGTGTAACAGTCTGTCAGGGAGTGTTACAGCGTGCCTCAGAGAGTGTCAGAAAGTGTCACAGTTTGTCACAATCTGTCAGAGAGTGTCACAGTGTGTTGTGTTGTGCCTCAGAGAGGGTCAGAGAGAGTCAGAGAGTGTCACAGTCTGACTCAGAGAGGGTCAGAGAGAGTCACTATGTGTCTCAGAGAGAGTCACAGAGTGTCTCAGAGAGTCAGATAGAGTCAGAAAGTGTCATCGTGTGTCTCAGAGAGTGTCACAGTATCACAGTCTGTCAGAGAGTGTCACAGTGTGATTCGGAGAGTGTCAGAGAGTGTCGCAGTCGGTCTCAGAGAGGGTCAGAGTGTGTCACAGTGTGTCACAGCCTGTCAAAGAGTGTCATAGTATGTCTTAGAGAGTGTCACAGTGTCACAGTCTGTCAGAGAGTGTCACAGTGTGTTAGAGAGTGCGTCAGAGAGTGTAACAGCCTTTCTCAAAGAGGGTCAGAGAGTGTTACAGTGTTTCACAACCTGTCAAAGAGTGTTATAGTATGTCTCAGAGAGTGTCAGAGAGAGTCAGAGAGTGTCAAAGTGTGTCTCAGAAAGTTTCACAGTGTGTCACAATCTGTCAGAGAGAGTCAGAGAGAGTCAGAGAGTGTCACAGTGTGTCATACTGTGTCTCAGAGAGTGTCAGAAAGTGTCAGTGTTTGTCTCAGAGAATGTCACAGTCTGTCAGAGAGTGTTACAGTGTGTCTCAGAGAGTGTCAGAGACGGTCAGCATTTGTCTCAGAGAGGGTCATAGTGTGACTCAGAGAGTGTCAGAGAGTGTCAGAGATGGTCAGAGAGGCTCAGTGTCTCTGAGAATGTCACCGTGTGTCAGAAAGTGTCATAGTGTGTCAAAGTGTGTTTCAGAGTATGTTAGAGAGTCTGAGAGTGTCACAGTGTGTCGTACTATATCTCAGAGAGTGTCAGAGAGAGCCGGAGAGTGTCTCAGTCTGTGTCAGAGTCAGAAAGTGTCACAGTGTGTCTCAGAGTGAGTCAGAGAGTGTCACAGTGTGTCACAATCTGTCAGAGAGAGTTACAGTGTGTCTCAGAGAGTGTGAGAGAGGCTGAAAATGTGACAGTGTGTCACACTGTATCTCAGAGAGTGACCGAGTGTCTCAGAGAGAAGCAGGGAGTGTCATAGTGTGTCTCAGAGAGTGTCACAGTGGGTCTCTGAGGGTCAAAGAGAGAGAGACAGATGTGTCACAGTGTGTCTCAGAGAGTGTCACAGTGGGTCTCAAGAGTGTCGAAGCGAGTCAAATAGTGTCATAGTGTGTCTCAAGAGTGTCAGAGAGAGTCACAGAGTGACACTGTGTCTTAGAGTGTCAGTGAGTGTCATAGTGTGTCTCAGACAGAGTCAGAGAGGGCGGTGAGTTTCACAGTGTGTCTCTGAGAGCGTCAGAGTGTGCCTCATAGTGGCAGAGTGAGTCAGAAAGTGTCACAGTGTGTCTCAGGGAGTGTCACAGTCTGTCAGAGAAGGTTACAGTGTATTTGAAAGTGTGTCATAGAAAGTCAGTGAGTGTCACATTGAGTCGTACTGTGTCTCAGAGACCGTCAAAGAGGGTCAGCATTTGTCCCAGAGAGGGTCGCAGTCTGTCAGAGAGTGTTACAATGTGTCTCAGGGAGTGACAGAAAGAGTCAGAAAGTGTCACAGTGTGTCTCATAGGGTGTCAGGGAGAGTCAGAGAGAGTCATAGACTGTCACACTGAGTTTCAGAGAATGTTAAAGAGAGACAGAGCATGTCACAGTTTGTGTAAGGAAGTGTTGGAGAGAGTCAGAGAGTGTGACAGTTTATCACAATCTGTCAGAGAGTGTCACAGTGTGTCTCAGAGATTGTCTGAGAGTGTTACAATGTGTCTCAGACAGTGTGAGAGAGAGTCAAAAGATGTCATAGTGTGTCACAGTGTGTCTGAGAGAGTGAACGAGTGTCTCAGAGAGAGGCAGAGAGTGTCACAGTGTGTCTCAGAGAGTCAGAGAGAGACAGAAAGTGTCACAGAGATTGTCATAGTCTGTCAGAGAGTTTCACAGTGTGTTTCAGTGAGTGTCAGAGAGAGTCAGTGAGTGTCATAGTGTGTCTCAGAGAGTGTCAGAGAGAGTCACAGAGTGTCACCGTGTGTCTCAGAGATGGTCAGAATGTGTCACAGTCTGTCAGAGAGTGTCAGAGAGTTTCACAGTGTGTTTCAGTGAGTGTCAGAGAGAGTCAGTGAGTGTCATAGTGTGTCTCAGAGAGTGTCAGAGAGAGTCACAGAGTGTCACCATGTGTCTCAGAGATGGTCAGAATGTGTCACAGTCTGTCAGAGAGTGTCATAGAGTGTTACAGTGTGTCTCAGAGAGGGTCAGAGAGTTTTACAGTGTCTCTTAGAGAGTCAGAGACATTCACAGTGTGTCACAGTCTGTCAGGGATTGTCACATTGTGCCTCAGAGAGTGTCAGAGAAAGTCAGCGAATGTCACAGTATGTCATAGACTGTCAAAAAATGTCACAGTTTGTCTCAGAGCGTCAGAGAGAGTCAGAAAATGTCGCAGTGTGTCTCAGAGAGTGTCACAGTATGTCACGGTCTGTCAGAGAAGGTTGCAGTGTATTTCAGAGTGAGTCAGGGAGAGTCAAAAAGTGTCACAGTGTGTCATACTGTGTCTCAGAGGGTGTCAGTGTTTGTCTCAGAGAGAGTCACAGTCCGTGAGATAGTGTTACAGTGTGTCTCAGAGAGTGTCAGAGAGGGTCAGCATTTGTCTCAGAGAGTGTCACAGTCCATGAGAGAGTGCTACAATGTGTCTCAGAGATTGACAGAAAAAGTCAGAGAGTGTCACATTGTGCCTCAGTGTCAGAGAGTGTCACAGTCTGTCTCAGAGAGTGTCAGAGAGAGACGAAGTTGTCACAGTGTGTCTCAGAGAGTGTCACAGTGTCTCAGAGAATGTTACCATGTGTCAGATAGAATCACAGTCGGGCAGAGAGTGTCACAGTGTGTCAGAGAGTGTCACAGTCTGTCAGAGAGTGTGACAGTGTGTTTCAGAGAGTGTCCGAGAGAGTCAGAAAGTGTCACAGTGTGTATAAGTGAGTGTCAGAGAGTGTCACAGTGTGTTTCGGAGAGGGTCAGAGAGAGTCGGAGAGTGTTACACTGTGTCGCAGAGAGGGTCAGAGAGTCTCAGAGAGTGTCGCAGTGTGTCGCAGACAGTGTCACAGCGTGTCTCAGAGTGTCCGAGAGAGTCATTGAGTGTCATAGTGTGTCTCTGAGAGAGTCAGATAGTTCAGAGAGTGTCACAGTGTGCCTCTGAGAGCGTCAGAGTGTGCCTCAGAGTGGCAGAGTGAGTCAGAAAGTGTCACAGTATGTCTCAGGGCGTGTCAAAGTTTGTCAGAGAAGGTTACAGAGTGTGTCAGAGCGAGTCGTGAGTGTCACACTGAGTCGTACTGTGACTCAGAGTGTCAGAGAGGGTCAGCGTTTGTCTCAGAGAGGGTCACAGTCTGTCAGAGAGTATCACACTGAGTTTCAGAGAATATCAGAGAGAGAGAGAGAGTGTCACAGTTTGTCGAAGAGAGTGTCGGAGAGAGCCAGAGAGTGTGACAGTTTGTCACAATCTGTCAGAGAGTGTCACAGTGTGCTTCAGAGAGTGTCATAGTGTGTCTCAGAGATTGTCAGAGAGGGTCACAATGTGTCTCAGACAGTGTGAGAGAAAGTCAAAAGATGTCAACGTGTGTCACAGTGTGTCTGAGAGAGTGACCGAGTGTCTTAGAGAGAGGCAGAGAGTGTCACAGTGTGTCTCAGAGAGTCAGAGAGAGACCGAAAGTGTCACAGAGATTGTCATAGTCTGTCAGACAGTGTCACAGTGTGTCTCGGTGAGTGTCAGAGAGAGTCACAGAGTGTCACAATGTGTCTCAGAGATGGTCAGAATGTGTCACAGTGTTTCACAGTCTGTCAGAGAGTGTCATAGAGTGTTACAGTGTCTCTCGGAGGGTCAGAGAGTTGTACAGTGTGTCTCAGAGTGTCAGAGAGAGTTAGTGACTGTCACAGTGTGTCTCAGAGAATCAGAGAGTATCACAGTGTGTCACAGTCTACCAGGGATTGTCACAGTGTATCTCAGAGAGTGTCAGAGAATGTCACAGTGTGTCATAGACTGTCTGAAAGTGTCACAGTTTGTCTCAGAGCGTCAGAGAGAGTCAGAAAGTGTCGAAGCGTCAGAGAGTATCACAGTCTGTCTCAGAGAGTGTCAGAGAGAGACAGAAAGTGTTCTAGTGTGTCTCAGAGAGTGGCACAGTGTCTCAGAGAATGTCAGTGTGTCTGATAGATTCACAGTTGGGCAGAGAGTGTCACAGTGTGTCAGAGTGTCACAATTTGCTTCAGAGAGTGTCAGAGAGAGTCGGAGAGTGTTACGGTGTGTCTCAGAGAGTGTCAGTGTGTTTCATAGTGTGTCTCAGAGAGTGTCACAGTGTGTCTCAGAGGGTTAGAGAGTGCTAGAAAGTGTCACAGTTTGTCTCAGAGAGTGTCACATTGTGTCACAGTCTGTCAGAGAAGGTTACAGTATTTCAGAGTGTATCAGACAGTGTCAGAGAGAGTCAGCATTTTCTCAGAGAGGGTCACAGTCTGTCAGAAGGCGTTACTGTGTGTCTCAGAGAGTCAAAAGTGTCGCAATATGTCTACGAGAGTGTCACAGTGTCACAGAGAATGTCACCGTGTGTCAGAGAGTGTCACAGTCTGTTTCAGAGAGTGTCACAATGTGCTTCAGAGAGTGTCAAAGAGAGTCGGAGAGTGTTACACTGTGTTTCAGAGGGTCAGAGAGTGCTAGAAAGTGTCACAGTTTGTCACAGAGAGTGTCACAGTCTGTCCGATAAGGTTACAGTATATTTCGGAGTGTATCAGACAGTGTCAGAGAGGGTCAGCATTTGTCTCAGAGAGGGTCACAGTCTGTCAGATGGTGTTACTGTGTGTCTCAGAGAGAGTCAAATGTGTCGCAGTATGTCTCCGAGAGTGTCACAGTGTCACAGAGAATATCACTGTGTGTCAGAGAGTGTCACAGAGTGTCAGAGTATGTCCTAGTGTGTCAGAGTGTCACAGTGTGTCACAGTGTGTTCCAGAGAGTGTCAGAGAGTGTCACAGTCTGTCTCAGAGAGTTTCATGGAGTCCACAGTGTGTCTCAGAGAGGGTCAGATAGAGCCAAAGTGTCTCACAGTGTGTCACAGTCTGTCAGAGAGTGTCACAGTGTGTCTCAGTGTGTCAGAGAGAGTCACACAGTGTCACAGCATGTCTAAGAGAGTGTTACAGAGCGTCAGGGAGTGTCACAGTCTCTCTCAGAGCGGGTCAGATCGAGACACAGTCTGCCAGAGAGTGTCACAATGTTCCTCAGAGATTGTCAGAGAAAGTCAGAGAATGTCACAATGTGTCATAGTCTGTCAGGGAGTGTCGTAGTATGTCTCAGAGAGTGTCAGAGAGAGTCAGAGAGTGTAACACTGAGTCTCAGAGAGTGTCACAGTGTCTCAGAGAGTCAGAGTCAGTGAGAGTCAGAAAGTGTCACAGTGTGTCTCAGACAGTGTCACAGTGTGTCAGAGGAGGTTATAGTGTATTTCCAAGTGTGTCAGAGAGAGTCTCAGAATGTCACAGTGAGTCATACTGTGTCTCAGAGAGTGTCAGACAGGGTCAGCATTTGTCTGAGAATGTCACAGTCTGTGAGAGAGTGCTACAGTCTGTCGCAGAGAGGGTCAGAGTGTGTCACAGAGAGTGAAAGAATGAGGCAGAAAGTGTTACAGTGTGTCTCAGAGAGTGTCTCCGTGTGTCACATTCTGTAAGAGAAGGCTACAGTGTATTTCCGAGTGAGTCAGAGAGAGTCAGACATTGTCACAGTGTGTCATACTGTGTCTTAGAGATTTTCAGAGACAGTCAGCATTTGTCTCCAAGAGGGTCACCGTCTGTGAGAGAGTGTTATAGTGTGTCTCAGAGAGTGTCAGGGAAAGTCAGAATGTCACAGTGTGTCACAGTCTGTCAGAGAGAATCATAGTGTGCCTCAGAGATTGTCAGAGAGAGTCAGAGATTGACACAGTGTGTCACAGTCTGTCAGAAATTGTTACAGTGTGTTTTTGAGAGTGTCAGAGAGAGTCAGAGAGCGTCACAGTGCATCGTACTATGCCTCAGAGGGAGTCAGAGAGTGTAACAGTCTATCTCAGAGAGGGTCAGAGCGTGTCACACTGTCACAGAGTATGTCACAGAGTGTCGGAGTGAGTCACAGTGTGTCTCAGAGTCAGTCAGAGAGTGCCACAGAGTATCTCAGAGCGAGTCAGAGAGAATCTGTGAGAGTCACAGTCTGTCAGAGAGTTTTACATTGTGTCTCAGAGACTGACGAAAAGAGTGAGAAAGTGTCACAGACTGCCTCAGAGAGTGTCAGAGAGAATCAGAGAGTGTCACAGTCTGTTTCAGAGAGTGTCAGAGAGTGTCACAATGTCTCAGAGTATGTCACAGAGTGTCGGAGTGAGTCACAGTGTATCTCAGAGTCAGTCAGAGAGTGCCACAGAGTATCTCAGAGCGAGTCAGAGAGTATCAGAGAGTGTCACAGTGTGTCACAGTCTGTGAAAGAGTATCACAGTGTATCTCAGAGAGTGTCATTGAGAATCAGAGAGTGTCACAGTGTGTCACAGTCTGTCAGGGAGTGTCACAGTGTGTTTCAGAGAGTGTCATTGAGAATCAGAAAGTGTCACAGTATATCACAGTCTGTCAGGGAGAGTCAGTGTGTGTCTCAGAGAATGGCAGAGAGTGTCAGATAGAGTCACAGTTTGTCTCAGAGAGTGTCACAGTGTGTCATACTGTGTCTCAGAGAGAGTCAGAGTGTGTCACAGTCTGTCTCAGAGAGTTTCAGAGAGGGTCTGAGTGTGTGACAGTGTGTCACAAAGTGTCCGAGAGTCAGAGAGTGTTACAATGTGTCTCAGAGAGAGGGAGTTAGAGAGTTTCACAGTATGTGTCAGAGAGTGTCACAGTTTCTCAGAGAGTGTCAGAGAGAGTCACAGAATCTCATAGTGTTTCTCAGAGAGTGTCAGAGAGAGTCAGAGAATCTCATAGTGTTTCTCAGAGAGTGTGAGAGAGTGTTACAGTGTGTCTCAAAGAGTGTCGTAGTGTTTCTCTAAGAGTTTTACACTGTGTCTCAGAGACGGTCAGAGTGAGGCAGAGAGTGTCATATTGTGCCCCCGAGAGTGTCAGAGAGAGTGTGAAAGTGTCACAGTGTGTCTCAGAGAGTGTCAGGGAGTGTCATAGTGTGTCTGAGTGAGTGTCAGAGCGATTCAGAGAATGTTACAGAGTGTCTCACAGAATGTCAGAGTATGTCTCAGAGTGTCAGAGATAGTCAGAGTGTCACAGTATGCCAAGGAGGGTGTCACTGTGTGTCACAGTCTGTCAGAGAGTGTCACAGTGAGCCTCAGAGAGAGTCAGAGAATGTCACAGCGTTTCATAGTCTGTCAGAGAATGTCATGCTGTGTCATAATGTGTCTCAGTGAGTGCCAATGAGTCTTACAGTGTGTCTCAGAGAGTGTCAGAGGATGTCAGAAAGTGTCACAGTCTGTCAGAGAGTGTCGCAGTGTGTCACTGAAAATGTCACAGTCTATGACAGTCGGTCAGAGAGTGTCAAAGTGTGTCAGACAGTGTCACAGTGTGTCTCAGAGAGTGTCACAGTGTGACTCAGAGCGTGTCACAGTGTCTCAGAGAATGTCACCATGTGTGAGAGAGTGTCACAGTCGGTCAGAGAGTGTCACAGTATGTCTCAGAGAGTGTCAGAGAATGTCAGAGAGTGCCATAGTGTGTCTCAGAGAGTGTGAGAGAGATTCACAAAATGTTGCAGTGTGTCTCAGAGAGTGACCGAGTGTCTCAGCGAAAGAGACAGAGTGTCACATTGTGTCTCAGAGAGTGTCACAGTATGTATCAGAGTGTCAGAGAGGAAAAGTAAGTGTCACAGTGAGTCTCAGAGAGTGTCACAGTGTCTCAGAAAATGTCACCGTGTGTCAGATAGTGTAACAGTGTGACAAAGAGTATCACAGTGTGTCAGAGAGAGTGTCAGAGAGAGTCAGAGAGTGACACAGTGTGTCTCAGGGAGTGTCAGAGAGTGCCACAGTGTGTCTCAGAGAGTGTCAGAGAGTGTCATAATGTGTCTTAATGAGTGTCAGAGCGATTCCGAGTGTGTTACAGCGTGTCTCCCAGAGTTTCAGAAAGTGTCACAGCGTGTCTCAGAGTGTCAGAGAGAGACAGAGAGTGTCAGTGTCTCAGAGAATTTCACCATGTGTGAGAGAGCATCTCAGTCAGTCAGAGAGTGTCACAACGTGTCTCAGAGAATCAGAGAATGGCACAGTGTGTCACAGTCTGTCAGAGCGTGTCACAGTCTGTCAGAGAGTGTCACAGTGTGCCTCAGAGAGTGTCAGAGAATGTCACAGTGTGTCAAAGCCTGTCAGAAAGTGTCGTAGCGTGTCTCAGAGAGTGTCAGAGAGGGTCAGAGAGTGTCACAATGTGTCCTAGATAGACAGAGATAGCCAGAAAGTGTCACAATGTGTCTCAGACAGCGTCACAGTGTGTCACAGTCTGTAAGAGAAGGTTACAGTGTATCAGAGAGAGTCAGAGAGTGTGACATTGTGTCATACTGTATCTCATAAAGTGTCAGACAGGGTCAGCATTTGTCTCAGAGAATGTCACAGTCTGTGAGAGAGTGTCACAGTGCGTTAAGAGTGTCAGAGAGAGTTACAGTGTGTCTCAGAGAGAGCAAGAGAATGTCACAGTGTGTCTCAGAGATTGTGAGAGAGATTCAAAAAATGGCACAGTTTGTCTCAGAGTGTCAGAGATACTCAGAGAGTGTCACAGTGTGTCTAGGAGAGTGTCACAGTGTGTCACAGAGTGTCACAGTGTGTCTCAGAGGGTGTCAGAGAGTGTCACAGTGTGTCACAGAAAATGTCACAGTCTATCACAGTCAGTCGGAGAGTGTCACAGTGTCTCAGAGAATGTCACCATGAGTGGGAGAGTGTCACAGCGTGTCAGAGAGTGTCACAGTCTGTCACCGAGAGTGTTACAGTCCGTCACAGTCTGTCAAAGATTGTCACAGTGTGTCTCAGAGAGTCAGAGAGAGTCAAAGAATGTCACAGTGTGTCAAAGTCTGTCAGAGAGTGTAACACGATGTTTCAGAGATGGTCAGAGAGTGCCACAGTGTGTCTAAGAGAGTGTCAGAAACGATCGGAGATTGTCACAGCGTGTCTGAGAGTGTCAGAGAGAGTCAGAGAGTGTCACAGCGTGCCACAGTCTGTCAGACAGTGTCACAGTGTGCCTCAAAGAGAGTCAGAGAGTGTCTCAGCGTGTCTGAGAGTGTCAGAGAGAGTCGTAGAATGTCAGTCTGTCAGAGAGTCTCACAGTGTGTCTAAGAGTGACTCAGAGAGAGTCAGAGAGTGTCACAGTCTGTCAGAGAGTCTCACAGTGTGTCTCAGAGTCAGAGAGAGTCAGTAAGTGTCACATTCAGTCTTTAAGAGTGTCTCAATGTGTCACAGTCTGCCAGAGTGTCACAGTGTGTCTAAGAGAGTGTCCGAGGGAGTCAGGTCTGTCTCAGAGAGTCTCACAGTGTGTCTGAGAGAGTCAGAGAGAGTCAGAAAGTGTCACAGTTTGTCTCGGAGGATGTCACAGTGTGAAACAGTCTGTCAGAGAATGATACAGTATATTTCAGAGAGTGTCAGAGGGAGTCAGAAAGTGTCACAATGTGTCATACAGTGTCTCAGAGAGTGTCAGTGAGGGTAAGCATTTGACTCAGCGAGGGTCCCAGTCTGTGAGAGAGTGTCACAGTGTGTCTCAGAGAGTATCAGAGTGAGTCGGAGAGGTTCACAGTATGTCATACTGTGCCTCAGAGAGTGTCAGAGAGTCAGACTGCCTCACAGTGTGTCTCAGAGAATGTCAGAGAGTGTCACAGTCTGTCTCAGAGAGTAATCGAGCGGGTCAGACAGTGTCACAGTGTGTCAGGGAGTATCACAGTGTATCTCAGACTGTGTCAGAGAGGGGCAGAGAGTGTCATAGTGTGTTCCAGAGTGTCAGAGAGAGACACAGAGTGTCACAGTGTGTCGCAGAATGTGTCAGAGAGTGTCATAGTGTGTGTCAGTGAGTGTCAGAGCAATTCAGAGAGTGTTACAATGTGTCTCAGAGAGGGACAGAGAGTGTCACAGTGTGTTCCAGAGTGCCAGAGAGAGTCACCAAGAGTCACAGTGTATCTCAGCATGTCAGAGAGAGTCAGAGAGTGTCACAATGTGTCTCAGAGAGTGTCACAGTGTGTCTCAGAGTGTCAAAGATATTCAGAGAGTGTCACAGTCTGTCACAGTCTGTCAGAGAGTGTCACAATGTGCCTCAGAGAGAGTCAGAGAAAGTCAGACAATGTCACAGTGTTTCATAATCTGTCAGAGAGTATCATAGTGTGTCTCAGAGAGCGTCATAGAGTGTTACAGTGAGTCTCAGAGAGTGTCAGACAGTGTCTCCGTCTGTCAGAGAGTGTCACAGTGTGTCGGAGAGTCTCATGTGTGTCTCAGAGAGAGTCACAATCGGTCAAAGAGTGTAACAGTGTGTTTCACAGAGGATCTGCGAGTGTCACAGTGTGTATCAGAGAGTCAGAGAGAGTCTGAGAGTGTTACACAGTGTCTAAGAGAGTGTCATAGAGCGTCAGAAGGTGTCACAGTTTGTCTCAGAGAGGGTCAGAGAATGTCACAGTCTGTCTCAGAGAGAGTCAGAAAAAGTCAGAGAATGTCACAGTGTGACATAGTCTGTCAGAGAGTGTCATAGTGTGTCTCAGAGAGTGTCAGAGAGAGTCAGATTGTGTCACAGTCTGACTCAAAGAGTGTCAGAGCGGGTCAGAGAGTGTCACAGTGTGTCTCAGGGATGGTCACAGTGTGTCAAAAAATGTCATCGTGTATGAGAGAGTGTCACTGTCTGTCAGAGAGTGTCACAGTGTTTCTCAGAGAGTGCCAGAGTCTCACAGTGTGTCTCAGAGTGTCAGAGAGAGTCACAGTGTGTCTCAGGGAGAGTCAGAGAGTGTCACAGTGTGTCTCAGAGAGTATGAGAGAGAGTCAAAAAATGTCACAATATTTCTCAGAGAGTGACCGAGTGTTTCAGAGAGATACAGATAGTCAGAGAATGTCACAGTTGGACCTAGTCTGTCAGAGAGTGTCATTGTGTGTCTCACAGTGTGTCAGAGATAGTCAGAGAGGGTCACAGTGTGTTTCAGTCTGTCAGAAAAGATTGCAATGTATTTCAGAGTGTGTAAGGGAGAGTCAGAGAGTGTCACAGTGAGTCATACTGTGTCTCCGAGAGTGTCAGAGAGGGTCAGCGTTTGTGTCAGAGAGGGACACAGTCTGTGAGAGAGTGTCATAGTGTGTTTCAGAGAAAGACAGAATGAGTCAGAGAGTGTCACAATGTGTCTCAGAGAGTGTCAGAGAATGTCACAGTGTTTCAAAGTCTGTCAGAGAGTGACACAGTGTGTTTCAGAGAGTGTCAGAGTCTGTCTCAGAGAGTGTCTGATAGGGTCCGAGAGTGTCATAAAGCGTCTCAAAGTGTCAGAGAGAGTCAGAGAGTGTCACAGTGTGCCTCAGAGAGAGTCAGGAAGTGTCGCAGTCTGTCAGAAAGTGTCACAGTGTCTCATACAGTGTCTCATACATTGTCTCAGAGAGTGTCAGAGTTTGGCTCAGAGATGGTCACAGTCTGTGACAGAGTGTCACAGTATGTCATACTGTCCCTCAGTGAGTGTCAGAGAGAGCCAGACTGTCTCACAATGTGTTTCAGAGAGAGTGAGAGAGTGTCACAGTGTGTCTCAGAGAGAGTGAGAGAGTGTCAGGGTCTGTCTCAGAGAGTGTCAGAGCGGGTCTGAGAGTGTCACAGTGTGTCTGAGAGAGTCAGAGAGAGACAGAAAGTGTCACAGTGTGTCTCAGTCAGTGTCAAAGTGTCACAGAAAATGTCACTGTGTGTCAGAGAGTGTAACAAGTGTGTCAGAGAGTATCGCAGTGTGTCTCAGAGAGTGTCAGAAAGTGTCATAACGTGTCTCAGTGAGTGACAGAGCGATTCAGAGAGTGTTACAGTGTGTCCCAGCGAGGGTCAGAGAGTGTCACAGAGTGTCACAGTGTGTCTCAGAGTGTCAGAGATAGTCAGAGAGTGTCACAGGATGTAACAGTCTGTCACAGTGTGCCACAGATTGTTTCAGAGAGAGTCAGAGAAAGTCAGAGAGTGTCACAGTGTTTCATAATCTGTCAGAGAGTGTCATAGTGTGTCTCAGTGAGTGTCATATAGTGTTACAGTGTGTTTCAGAGAGTGTCAGAGAGTGTCAGACAGTGTCACAGTGTGTCTCAGAGAGTGTCACAGTGTGTCACAGAAAGTGTCACAGTCTGTCACGGTCTGTCAAAGAGTGTCACAGTGTGTTTCAGAGAGTGTCAGAGAGGGTCTGAAAGTGTCACAGTGTGTCTCAGAGAGTCAGGAAGAGTCAAATAATGTTACAGCGTATCTAAGAGAGTGTCTGAGAGCATAGGAAAGTGTCACAGTCTGTCTCAGAGAGGCTCAGAGTGTGTCACAGTCTGTCAGAGATTGGCACAGTGTGCCTCAGAAAGAGTCAGAGAAAGTCATAAATGTCACACTGTGTCATAGTCTGTCAGAGAGTGTCACAGTGTGTCTCAGAGTGTGTCAGAGATAGTCAGAGAGTGTCACAGTGTGTTTCAGAGAGCGTCATAGTGTGTCTCAATGAGTGTCAGAGATAATCAGAGAGTGTCACAATGTGTTTCAGAGAATGTCACAGTGTGTCTCAGTGAGTGTCAGAGATAGTCAGAGTATCACAGTGTGTTTCAGAGAGTGTCACAGTGTGTCACAGTCTGTCAGAGAAGGTTACAGTGCTTTTTAGAGTGTGTCAGAGAGAGTCAGAGAGTGTCACACTGTGTTTCAGAGAGTGTCACAGTGTGTCACAATCTGTCAGAGAAGGTTACAGTGCTTTTTAGAGTGTGTCAGAGAGAGTCAGAGAGTGTCACACTGTGTTTCAGAGAGTGTCACAGTGTGTCACAATCTGTCAGAGAAGGTTACAGTGCTTTTTAGAGTGTGTCAGAGAGAGTCAGAGAGTGTCACACTGTGTTTCAGAGAGTGTCACAGTGTGTCACAATCTGTCAGAGAAGGTTACAGTGCTTTTTAGAGTGTGTCAGAGAGAGTCAGAGAGTGTCACAGTGAGTCGTACTCTGTCTCAGAGTGTCAGAGAGGGTCAGCGTTTGTCTCAGAGAGGGTCACAGTCTGTCAGAGAGTGTCATAATGTGTCTCAGAGTGGGTCAGAATGAGTCAGAGAGTGTCACAGTGTGTCTAAGAGAGTGCCAGAGAAAGTCAGAAAGTGTCACAGTTTATCACAATCTGTCAGAGAGTGTCACAGTGTATCGTGCTGTGCATCAGAAAGAGTGAGAGAGTTTAACAGTCTGTCTCAGACAGGGTCAGAGGTTGTCACTGTGTCTCTCAGAGAGTGTCAGAGTCAGTCAGAGAGTGTCACAGCGTGTCTTAGAGAGTGTCAGAGAGGGTCACAGTGGGTCTCAGAGTGTCAGAGAGAGTCAGGGAGTGCCACACTGTGTCTACGAGAGCATCAGAGAGCGTCAGAATGTGTCACCGTGTTTCTCAGAGAATGTCACAATTTCTCAAAGAATGTCACCGTGTATCAGAAAGTGTCACAGTCGGTCAGAGAGTGTCGCAGTCTGTCAGCGATTGGCACAGTGTGTCTCAGGGAGTCAGAGAGAGTCAGAAAGTGTAACAGTGTATCTCAGAAAGTGTCAGAGAGTGACACAGTGTGTCACAGTCTGTCAGAGCAAGTCATGGTGTGCCTCAGAGTGTGTCAGAGAGTGTAACAGTCTGTTAGAGAGTGTCACAGTGTGTTTTAGAGTCAGAGAGTGTCACAATGTGATTCAGAGAGTGTCAAATAGGATCAGAGAGTGTCACAGTGCGTCTCAAAGTGTCAGAGAGTCAGCGAGTGTAACAGTGTGTCTAGTTGAGTGTCAGAGAGTGTCAGCGAGTGTAACAGTGTGTCTAGTTGAGTGTCAGTGAGTGTCAGCGAGTGTAACAGTGTGTCTAGATGAGTGTCAGAGAGAGTCATAGTGTCACAGTCTGTCAGAGAGTGTCACGGTGTGTCTCAGAGACAGTCAGAGGGTGTCATAGTGTGTCATAATGTGCCTCAGAGAGAGTCAGAGAGAGTCAGACTGTATCACAGTGTGTCTCAGAGTGTGTCACAGTCTGTCTCAGGGAGTGCCATAGTGGGTCAGTCAGTCAGAGAAGGTTACAGTTTTTTTCAGAGTGAATCAGAGGGAGTCAAAAAGTGTCACAGTCTGTTTTTGAGAGTGTCACAGTGTGTTACAGTCTGTCAGAGAGCATCACGGTGTGTCTCAGAGACAGTCAGAGAGTGTCATAGTGTGTCATACTGTGCCTCAGAGAGTGTCAAAGAGAGTCAGACTGTATTACAGTGTGTCTCAGATTGTGTCACAGTCTGTCTCAGGGAGTGTCATAGTGGGTCACGGTCTATCAGAGAAGGTTACAGTATATTTCAGAGTGTGTCAGAGGGAGTCAGAAAGTGTCACTGTCTGTTTTTGAGAGTGTCACAATGTGTCTCAGATAGTGTCAGAGAATGTCACAGTGTGTCACAGTCTCTCAGAGAGTGACACAGTGTGTTTCAGAGAGTGGCAGAGAGTGTCATAGTGCCTCACAGTCTGTCAGAGAGTTTCACAGTGTATCACAGTCTGTCAGAGAGTGTCAAGGTGTGTTTCTGAGAGAGTCAGAGAGTGACACAATATGTCTGAGAGATTGTCCAATAGGATCAGAGAGTGTCATAGTGTGTCTCAAATTGTCAGAGAGCGTCACAGAGTGTCACAGAGTGCCTCAGAGAGAGTCAGAGAGTGTCACAGTGTGTCTCAGAGAGTGTCCGATAGGATCAGAGAGTGTCATAAAGCGTCTCAAAGTGTCAGAGAGAGTCAGAAAGTATCACAGTGTGCCTCAGAGAGATTCTGGGAGTGTCACAGTCTGTCAGAGAGTGTCACAGTGTGTCTCAGTTAGTGTCACAGTGTGTCTCAGAGATTCAGAGAGAGTCAGAACGTGTCAGTCTGTCTCAGAGAGTGTCACAGTCTGTCAGATAAGGTTACAGTATATTTCGGAGTGAGTCAGAGAGAGTCAGAAAGTGCCACAGTCGGTCTTTGAGAGTGTCTAAGTGTGTCACAGTCTACGTGGGTCAGTGTTTCTCTCTGAGTGGGTCACAGTCTGTGAGAGAGTGTCACAGTGTGTCTCAGAGAGTGTCAGAGAGGGACAGAGAGTGTCACAGTGTTTTCCAGAGTGTCAGAGAGAGTCACAGAGTGTCACAATGTGTCTCAGAGAGTCACAGACAGTCAGAGAGTGTCACAGTGTGTCACAGTGTGTATCAGAAAATCAAAGAGAATAAGAAAGTTTCACAGTCTGTCTCAGACAGTATCAGATCGTGTCACAATGACTCACAGACTGTCAGAGCGTGTCACAGTGTGTTTCAGAGAGTGTCACAGTGCGTCCCAGTGTGTCTCAGAAAGTCAAAGAGAATCAGAAAGTATCACAGTCTGTCTCAGACAGTGTCAGAGAGTGTCACAATGAGTCACAGACTGTCAGAGCGAGTCACAGTGTGTTTCAGAGAGTGTCACAGTGTGTCCCAGTGTGTCTCAGAAAGTCAAAGAGAATCAGAAAATATCACAGTCTGTCTCAGACAGTGTCAGAGAGTGTCACAGTGAGTCACAGTCTGTCAGAGAGTGTCACAGTGTGTTTCAGAGAGAGTCAGAGAGTGTCACAGTTTGTCTAAGTAAATGTCAGAGAGAGTCGGAGAGTGTTACAGTCTCTCAGAGAGTGTCACAGTATGTCACATAGCGAGTCAGAGAGTGTCAGTGTGTCATACTGTGCCTCAGAGAGTGTCAGAGAGAGTCAGACTGTATCACAGTGTGTCTCAGAGTGTGTCACAGTCTGTCTCAGGGAGTGTCATAGTGGGTAACAGTCTGTCAGAGAAGGTTACAGCATATTTCAGAGTGTGTCAGAGGGAGTCAGAAAGTGCCACAGTCTGTTTTTGAGAGTGTCACAGTGTGTCACAATCTGTCAGAGAGTGTTACAGTGTGTCTCAGAGAGTGTCAGATAGGATCAGAGAGTGTCACAGTGTGTCTCAAATTGTCAGAGGGAGTCAGAGAGTATTCCAGTATGTCTCAGCGAGTGTTAGAGTGTGTCAGAGTGTGTCACAGTCTGTCACAGTGTTTTTCAGAGAGAGTCAGAGAGTGTCACAGTATGTCTCAGAGAGTGTCCCAGTGCGTCTCAAAGTATCAGAGAGTGTCAGAGAGTGTCAGATAGGATCAGAGACTGTCACAGTGTGTCTCAGAGCGTGACTGATAAGATCAGGCAGTGTCACAATGTGTCTCAGAGAGTGTCTCAGTCTGTCTCAGAGAGTCAGAGCGAGACAGAAAGTGTCAGAGTGTGCCTCAGAGAGAGTCAGAGTGTCACAGTGTGTCTCAGAGTGTGTCACGGTCTGTCTCAGAGAGTCAGAGAGAGTTAGAACATGTCATAGCCTGTCTCGGAGAGTGTCACAGTCTGTCATAGTCTATCAGAGAAAGTTACAGTATATTTCAGAGAGAGTCAGAGAGAGTCAGAAAGTGTCACAGCCTGTCTTTGAGAGTGCCTCAGTTTGTCACAGTCTGTCAGCGAGTGTCACAGTGTGTCTCAAAGAGTGTCAGAGAGAGTCAGAAAATATCACAATCTGTCTTTGAGAGTGTCTCAGTGTGTCACAGTCGTTCAGAGAGTATCACAGTGTGCCTTCGAGAGAGTCAACGAGAGTCAGAGAATGTCAAAGTGTGTTTAAGAGAGTGTCAGAGAGGGTCACAGTATGTCTAAGAGAGTGTCACAGTGTGTCTCAGAGAGTCAGAGAGAGTCATAAAATATCACAGTCTATCTTTGAGAGTGACTCAGTGTGTCACAGTCTGTCAGAGAGTATCGCAGTGTGCCTTAGAAAGAGTGAGAGAGTCAGAGAATGTCACAGTGTGTCTAAGAGAGTGTCAGAGAGGGTCACAGTTTATCTAAAAGAGTGTCACAGTGTGTCTCAGAGAGTCAGAAAGAGTCCGAAAGTGTCACAATATGTCTCAGAGAGGGTGACTGTGAGACTCAATCTGTCAGAGAATCTTAAAGTGTATTGCAGAGTGTCTCGGAGAGAATTAGAAAGTGTCACAGTGTGACATACTGTGTCTCAGAGAATGTCAGAGAGTGTCAGATAGGCTCAGAGAGTGTCCCAGTGCGTATCAAAGTGTCAGAGAGTCAGAGAGTTTCACAGTGTGTCTCCGAGAGTGTCATATAGGATCAGAGAGTGTCACAGTGTGTCATAGTCTGTCAGAGAGTGTGACAGTGTGTCTCAGAGCATGTCAGATAAGATCAGACAGTGTCACAACGAGTCTCAGAGAGTGTCTCAGTGTCACAATGTGTCTCAGAGAGTGTCACGGTGTGTCTCAGAGAGTCAAAGAGAGTTGGAATGTGTCACAGTCTGTCTCAGAGAGTGTCACAGTCTGTCAGAGAAGGTTAAGGTATATTTCAGAGAGAGTCAGGGAGAGTCAGAAAGTGTCACAGTCTGTCTTTGAGAGTGCCTCAGTTTGTCACAGTCTGTCAGCGATTGTCAGATTGTGCCTGAAAGAGTGTCAGAGAGAGTCAGAAAATGTCACATAGAGTATCACAGTGTGCCTTAGAGAGCTTCAGAGAGAGTCACAGAATGTCACAGTGTGTTTAAGAGAGTGTCAGAGAGGGTCACAGTGCATCTAAGAGAGTGTCACAGTGTGTCTCAGAGAGTCAAAAAGAGTCAGAAAGTGTCACAATATTTCTCAGAGAGTGTCACTGTGAGACATAATCTGTCAGAGAATCTTACAGTGTATTGCATAGTGTCTCAGAGAGAGTCAGAAAGCGTCACAGTGTGACCTACTGTGTCTCAGAGAGTGTCAGAAAGGGTCACAGTCTGTGAGAGAATGTCACAGAGTGTCTCAGAGAGTGTCAGATAGATCAGGGAGTATTGCAGTGCGTCTCACAGAGTGTTAGATAAGAAAAGTGCGTGTCACAGTGCGTCTAAGAGAGTGTCACAGTGTGTCACAGTCTGTCAGAGAGTGTCAATGTGAGCCTCAGAGAGTGTCTGATAGGATCAGAGATTTTCACGGTGTGTGTCAGAGACAAAAGGAGAGTCAGAAAGTGTCACAGTCTGTCTCTGAGGGTGTCACAGTGAGTGACAGTCTGTCAGAGAGTGTCACAGTGTGTCTCAGAGAGTGTCACAGTGTCTCAGAAAATGTCACCCAGAGTCAGAGAGTGTCACCTTCCATCAGAGAGTGTCATCGTGTGTCACAGAAAGTGTCACAGTCTGTCACAGTCTGTCCGAGAGCGTTACCGTGTTTCTCAGAGAGTGTGAGAGAGCGTCACAGGGTATCTCAGAGTGTCAGAGAGAGTCACAGTGTGTCTCAGAGAGAGTCAGAGAGTGTCACAGGGTGTATCAGGGAGTGTGAGAGAGAGAGTCATAAATGTCACAGTGTGTCTCAGAGAGTGTCACCGTGCTTTCCAGAGTGTCAGAGAGAGTCACAGAGTGTCACAATGTTTCTCAGAGAATCAGAGACAGTCAGAGAGTGTCACAGTGTGTCACAGTGTGTCTCGGAAAGTTAAAGTGTATCAGAAAGTGTCACAGTCTGTCTCAGAGAGTGTCAGAGCGTGTCACAATGAGTCACAGACTGTCAGAGAGTGTCACAGTGTGTTTCAGAGAGTGTCAGAGAGTGTCACAGTTTGTCTAAGTAAATGTCAGAGAGAGTCGGAGAGTGTCCGGGCTCTCAGAAAGTGTCACAGTGTGTCTCAGAGACAGTCAGAGAGTGTCATAGTGTGTCATAATGTGCCTCAGTGAGTGTCAGAGAGAGTCAGACTGTATCACAGTGTGTCTCAGATTGTGTCACAGTCTGTCTCAGGGAGTGTCCTAGTGGGTAACAGTCTGTCAAAGAAGGTTACAGTATATTTCAGAGTGAGTCAGAGGGAGTCAGAAAGTTTCACAATCTATTTTTGAGAGTGTTACAATGTGTCACAGTCTGTCAGAGAGTGTTACAATGTGTCTCAGAGAGTGTCAGATAGGATCAGAGAGTGTCACAGTGCGTCTCAAATTGTCAGAGGGACTCAGAGAGTGTTCCAGTGTGTCTCAGCGACTGTCAGAGTGTGTCAGAGTGTGTCACAGTCTGTCACTGCGTGTTTCAGAGACTGTCACAGTGTGTCTCAGAGAGTGTCAGATACGCTCAGAGAGTGTGCCAGTGCATCTCAAAATGACAGAGAGAGTCAGAGAGTGTCACAGTTTGTCTAAGTAAATGTCAGAGAGAGTCGGAGAGTGTCACAGTCTCTCAGAGAGTGTCACAGTGTGTCTCAGAGAGTGTCAGATAGGATCAGAGAGTGTCACAGTGCGTCTCAAAGTGTCACAGTGTGTCACAGTCTGTTAGAGAGTGTGACAGAGTGTCTCAGGCCGTGTCAGATAAGATCAGACAGTTTCACAATGTGTCTCAGAGAGTGTCTCAGTGTGTCTAAGAGAGTCTCTGAGAGTGTCAGAGTGTCACAGCGCGTCTCAGAGAGTCGGAGCGAGTCAGAAAGTGTCACTGTGTGCCTCAGAGAGAGTCAGGGACTGTCTCAGAGAGTCAGAGAGAGTTAGAACGTTTCACTGTCTGTCATAGAAAGTGTCACAGTCTGTCAGAGAAGGTTACAGTATATTTCAGAGAGAGACATAATGTGTCACAGCCTGCCTTTGAGAGTGTCTCAGTGTGTCACAGTCTGTCAGAGAGTATCACAGTGTGCCTTAGAGAGAGTCAGAGAATGTCAACAGTATGTTTAAGAGAGTGTCAGAGAGGGTCACAGTGTGGCTAAGAGTGTCACAGTATGTCTCAGAGAGTCAGAAAGAGTCAGAAAATGTCACAGTATTTCTCAGAGAGTATCACTGTGAGACACAGTCTGTCAGAGAATCTTACAGTGCATTACAGAGTGTCTCAGAGAGATTCAGAAAGTGTCACAGAGTGACATACTGTGTCTCAGAGAGTGTCAGAGAGTGTCAGCATTTGGCTCAGAGAGTCTCACAGTCTGTGAGAGAATGTCACCGTGTGTCTCAGAGAGTGTCAGAAAGGGTCAGAGAGTGTTGCAGTGCGTCTCAGAGAATGTTAGATAAGAACAGTGTGTGTCACAGTGTGTCTAAGAGAGTGTCAGAGAGTGTCACATTGTGTCACAGTCTGTCAGAGAGTGTCACAATGTGCCTCAGAGAGTGTCCGATAGGATCAGAGATTTTCCCAGTGTGTGTCAGAGACACAGGGAGAGTCAGAAATTGTCACAGTCTGTCTCAGAGAGTGTCACAGTGTGTCTCAGAGTGTGTCAGAAAATGTCACAGTGTTTCACCGTCTGGAAGAGCATGGCATAGTGTGTATCAGAGAGTGTCACAGTGTGTCTAAGATAGTATCAGAGATCATCAGAGAGTGTGTGAGAGAGTCACAGTGTATCTCAGAGTGTGAGAGAGAGTCACAGTTTGTCTCAGAGAGAGTCAGAGTGTCACAGTGTGTCCCAGGGAGTGTGAGAGAGAGAGTAATAAATGACACAGTGTGTCTCAGAGAGTGTCAGAGTGGGACCGAGAGTGTTGCAGTGTTTTCGAGAGTGTCAGAGAGAGTCACAGAGTGTCACAAAGTGTCTCAGAGAGTCAGAGACAGTCAGAGAGTGTCACAGTGTGTCTCAGAAAGTCAAAGAGAATCAGAAAGTGTCACAGTCTGTCTCAGAGATTGTCAGAGCGTGTCACAATGTGTCTAGGACTGTCAGAGAGTGTCACGATGTGTGTTTCACAGAGAGTCAGAGAGTGTCACAGTTTGTCTAAGTAAATGTCAGAAGAGTCGGAGAGTGTCACAGTCTATCAGAAAGTGTCACAGTGTGTCTCAGAGTGTGTCAGAGGGTGTCATAGTGTGTCATAATGTGCCTCAGAGAGTGTCAGAGAGAGTCAGACTGTATCACAGTGTGTCTCAGAATGTGTCACTGTCTGTCTCAGGGAGTATCATAGTCGGTCACAGTCTGTCAGAGAAGGTTACAGTATATTTCAGAGTGTGTCAGAGGGAGTCAGAAAGTGTCACATTCTGGTTTTGAGAGTGTCACAATGTGTCACAGTCTGTCAGACAGTGTCACAGTGTGTCTCAGGGAGTGTCAGAGAGAGAGTCATAAATGTCACAGTATGTCTCAGAGAGTGTCAGAGAGGGACAGAGAGTGTCACAGTGCTTTCCAGAGTTTCGGAGAGAGTCACAGAGTATCACAGTGTGTCTCAGAGAGTCAGAGAGTGTCACAGTGTGTCTCAGAGAGTGTCAAAGCGTGTCACAGTGTGTCTCCGAGAGTCAGAGAGAGGCAGAAAGTGACACAGTATGTCTTTGAGAGTGTCTCAGTGTGTCACAGTCTTACAGAGAGTATCACAGAGTGCCTCAGAGAGTGTCACAGTCCATCTCAGAGAGTGTCAGAGCGTGTCACAGTGAGTCACAGTCTGTCAGAGAGTGTCACAGTGTGTTTCAGAGAGAGTCAGAGAGTGTCACAGTTTGTCTAAGTAAATGTCAGAGAAAGTAGGAGAGTCTCACAGACTCTCAGAGTGTGTCACGGTGTGTCTCAGAGACAGTCAAAGAGTGTCATAGTGTGACATGCTGTGCCTCAGAGATTGTCAGAGAGGGTCAGATGGTATCACAGTGTGTCTCAGAGTGTGTCACAGTCTGTCTCAGGGAGTGTCATAGTGGGTCATAGTCTGTCAGAGAAGGTTACAGTATATTTCAGAGTGAGTCAGAGGGAGTCAGAAAGTGTCACTGTCTGTTTTTGAGAGTGTCACAGTTTGTCACAGTCTGTCAGACAGTGTAACAGTGTGTCTCAAATTGTCAGAGGGAGTCAGAGAGTGTCTCAGCGAGGTTCAGAGTGTGTCACAGTCTGTCAGAGCGTGTCACAGTGTGTTTCATAGATAGTCAGAGTGTGTCACAGTGTGTCTCCTAGAGTGTCACAGTGCATCTCAGAGAGTCAGAGTGAGTCAGAAAGTGTCATAGTGTGTCTCAGAGAGAGTCAGAAAGTGTCACAGTCTGTCTCAGAGAGTGTCACAGTGTGTCACAGAGAGTCAGAGAGTGTCACCGTCTGAATCAGAGAGTGTCACAGTGCATCTCTGAGAGTCAGAATGTGTCACAGTCTGTCTCAGAGAGTGTCACAGTGTGTTTAAGAGACTGTCACAGAGTGTTTCAGAGAGAGTCAGAGAATGTCACAGTGTGTCTAAGAGAGTCTCAGAGAGAGTCAGAGTATCACAGTCTGTCAGAGACTGTCACATTGTGTCTCAGAGAGAGTCAGTGAGTGTCACAGTGTGTCACAGTTTGTCAGAGAGTGTCACAGTGTGCCTCAGAGAGTGTCAGAGAGAGTCAGAAAGTGTGACAGTCTGTCTTTGAGAGTGTCTCAGTGTGTCACAGTTGTTCAGAGAGTATCGCAGTGTGCCTTAGAGAGAGTCAGAGAGAGTCAGAGAATGTCAAAGTGTTTTTAAGAGAGTGTCAGAGAGGGTCACAGTGTGTCTCAGAGAGTCAGAGAGAGTCAGAAAATGTCACAGTATTTCTCAGAGAGTGTCACTGTGAGACACAATCTGTCAGAGAATCTTACAGTGTATTGCATAGTGTCTCAGAGAGAGTCAGAAAGTGTCACAGTGTGTCTCCGAGATTCAGAGAGAGTCAGAAAGTGTCACAGTCTGTCTCAGAGAGTGTCACAGTGTGTCAGAGAGTGTCATAGTGTGTCTCAGAGAGTGTCACAGTGTGTCACAGTGTGTCAGAGAGTGTCATAGTGTGTCTGAGAGAGTATCAGAAAGTGTCACAGTGTGTCACCGACTGTCAGAGCGTGTAACAGTGTGTCTCAGAGATTCAGAGGGAGTCGGAAAGTGTCACAGTCTGTCTTTGAGAGTGTCACAGTATGTCACAGTCTGTCTCCAACAGTGTCACAGTGTTTCTCAAAGAGTGTCAGATAGGATCAGAGAGTGTCGCAGTGCGTCTCAGAGAATATTAGATAGGAACAGTGCGTGTCACAGTGTGTCTAAGGGAGCGTCAGAGAGTGTCACAGTCTGTCACAGAGTGTCACAATGTGCCTCAGAGAGTGTCCGATAGGATCAGAGATTTTCACAGTGTGTGTCAGAATCAGAGTCAGAAAATGTCTCAGTCTGTCTCTGAGAGCGTCCACAGTGTGTCACAGTCTGTCAGAGAGTGTAACAGTGTGTTTCAGAGAGAGAGTCACAGCGTGTCACAGTCTGGCAGAGAATGTCGCAGTGTGTCTCAGAGAGTGTCAGGCAGTGACACAGTGTGCCTCAGAGATTCATAGAGAGTCAGAAAGTGTAACAGTCTGTCTCAGAGAGTGTCACAGTGTGTCACAGTCTGTCAGAGTGTAACAGTGTGTTTCCGAGAGAGTCAGAGAGTGTCACAGTGTGTCTCAGCGAGTGTCAGAGTTTGTTATAGTGTGTCACAGTCTGTCAGAGTGTGTCACAGTGTGTTTCAGAGAGAGTCAGAGGGTGTCACAGTGTGTCACAGTCTGTCAGAGAGTGTCACATTGTGTCTCAGAGAATGTCACAGTGTGTCAGTCTGTCAGAGAATGTCACAGTGTGTTTCAGAGAGTGTCAGAGAGAGCCAGAATGTGTCACAGTCTGTCTTTGGGACTGTCTCAGTGTGTCACAGTCGTTCAGAGAGTATCACAGTGTGCCTTAGAGAGAGTCAGAGAATGTCAAAGTGTTTTTAAGAGATTGTCAGAGAGTGTCACAGTGTGTCTCAGAGAGTCAGAAAGTGTCACAGTATTTCTCAGAGAGTGTCACTGTGAGACACAATCTGTCAGAGAATCTTACAGTGTATTGCAGAGTGTCACAGAGAGAGACAGAAATTGTCACAGTCTGTCTCAGAGAGTGTCACAGTGTGTCAGAGTGTCATAGTGTGTCTCAGAGAGTGTCAGAAAGTGTCACAGTGTGTCACTGTCTGTCAGAGCATGGCACAGTGTGTCTCAGAGAGTGTCACAGTGTATCAGAAAATGTCACCCAGAGTCAGAGAGTGTCACCATCCATCAGAGAGTGTCATCGTTTGTCACAGAAAGTGTCACAGTCTGTCACAGTCTGTTAAAGAGTGTTGTAGTGTTTCTCACAGAATGTGAGAGAGCGTCACAGGATATCTCAGAGTGTCAGAGAGAGTCACAGTGTGTCTCAGAGGTAGTCAGAGCGTGTCACAGTATATCTCAGAGAGTGTCAGAGCGTGTCACAGTGAGTCACAGTCTGTCAGAGAGTGTACAGTGTGTTTCAGAGAGTGTCAGAGCGTGTCACAGTGAGTCACAGTCTGTCAGAGAGTGTCACAGTGTGCTTCAGAGAGAGTCAGAGAGTGTCACAGTTTGTCTAAGTAAATGTCAGAGAGTCGGAGAGTGTCACAGTCTCTCAGAAAGTGTCACAGTGTGTCTCAGAAACAGTCAGAGAGTGTCATAGTGTGTCATACTGTGCCTCAGAGAGTGTCAGAGAGTCAGACTGTATCACAGTGTGTCTCAGAGTGTGTCACAGTCTGTCTCAGGGAGTGTCATAGTCGGTCACAGTCTGTCAGAGAAGGTTACACTATATTTCAGACTGAGTCAGAGGGGGTCAAAAAGTGTCACAGTCTCTTTTTGAGAGTGTCACAATGTGTCGCAGTCTGTCAGAGAGTGTAACAGTGTGTCTCAGAGAGTGTCAGATTGTGCCACACTGTGTCTTAAGTTGTCAGAGAGTGTCTCAGTGAGGTTCAGAGTGTGTCAGTGCGTCACAGTCTGTCAGAGCATGTCACAGTGTGTTTCAGAGATAGTAAGAGTGTGTCACAGTGTGTCTCCTAGAGTGGAACAGTGAGTCTCAGAGAGTCAGAGGGAGTCAGAAAGTGTCACAGGGTGCCTCAGAGAGAGTCAGAAAGTGTCGCAGTGAGTCTCCGAGAGAGTCAGAAAGTGTCACAGTCTGTTTTTGAGAGTGACACAATGTGTCACAGTCTGTCAGAGAGTGTAACAGTGTGTTTCAGAGAGTGTCAGATAGTGTCACAAATTATCAGAGAATGTCTCAGCGAGGTTCAGCGTGTCACAGTGTGTTTCAGAGATAGTCAGAGAGTGTCACAGTGCGTCTCAGAGAGTCAGAGGGAGTCAGAAAGTGTCACAGTGCATCTCAGAGAGAGTCAGAGTGTCACAGTCTGTCTCAGAGTGTCACCTTGCATCTCAGTGCGTCTCTGAGAGTCAGACAGTGTCACAGTTTGTCTTTGAGAGTGTCACAGCGTGTCAAAGTCTGTCAGAGAGTGTCACAGTGTGTTACTGTCTATCAGAGAGTATAAAAGTGTGTATCAGAGAGAGTCAGAGAGTGTCACAGTGTGTCTATGGGAGTGTCAGAGTTTGTCACAGTGTGTCACAGTCTGTCAAAGCCTGGCACAGTGTGTTTCAGAGAGAGTCAGCGAGTGTCACAGTGTGTCTCAGGGACTGTCACAGTGTGTCTCAGAGACTGTCACAGTGTGTTTCAAAGAGATTCAGAGAGTGTCACAGTGTGTCTCAGACAGTGTCAGATAGGTTCAGAGAATGTCCCAGTGCCTCTCAAAGTGTCAGAGAGAGTCAGAGAATGTCACAGTGTGTCTCAGAGATTGTCAGTTAGGATCAGAGAGTGTCTCAGTGCATCTCAAAGTGTAACAGTGGGTCAAAGTCTGTCAGAGTATGTCAAGGGTGTCTCAAAGAGAGTGGGATAGGATCGTAGAGTTTCACAGTGGGTGTCAGAGAGACAGGGAGTGTCAGAAAGTGCCACAGTCTGTCTCTGAGAGTTTCACAGTGTGTCACAGTCTGTCAGAGAGTGTAACAGTGTGTTTAAGAGAGAGTCAGCGAGTGTCACAGTGTGTCTCAGGGACTGTAAAAGTGTGTCTCAGAGACTGTCCCAGTGTGTTTCAGAGAGAGTCAGAGTGTCACAGTGTGTCTCAGAGAATGTCACAGTGTGTTTCACAGAGTGTCACAGTGTCTTTCAGAGAGAGTCAGCGAGTGTCACAGTTTGTCTCAGAGAATGTCACAGTGTGTCTCAGACACTGACAGTGTGTTTCAGAGAGTCTCAGAGAGTGTCACAGTGTGTCACAGTGCGTCAAAAAGTGTCACATTGTGTCTCAGAGAGTGTCACAGTGTGTCACAGTCTGTCAGAGAGTGTCACAGTGTGTTTCAGAGAGTGTCAGAGAGAGTCAGAAAGTGTCACAGTCTGTCTTTGAGAGTGTCTCAGTGTGTCACAGTCGTTCAGAGAGTATCACAGTGTGCCTTCGAGAGAGTCAAAGAGAGTCAGAGAATGTTAAAGTGTGTTTAAGAGAGTGTCAGAGAGGGTCACAGTATGTCTAAGGGAGTGTCACGGTGTGTCTCAGAGAGTCAGAGAGAGTCAGAAAGTGTCACAGTCTGTCTCAGAGAGTGTCTCAATGTGTCACAGTGTGTTTCAGAGAATGTCACAGTGTATTTCAGAGGGTGTCACAGTGTGTTTCAGAGAGTCAGCGAGTGTCACAGTGTGTCTCAGAGAGTGTCACAGTGCGTCTCTGTGAGTCTCAGAGAGAGTCAGAGTATCACAGTCTTTCAGAGAGTGTCACATTGTGTCTCAGAGCGTGTCACAGTGTCTCACAGTCTGTCAGAGAGTGTCACAGTGTGTTTCAGAGAGAGTCAGAGAGTGTCACAGTGTGTCACAGTCTGTCAGAGAGTGTCACAGTGTGTTTCAGAGAGAGTCAGAGAGTGTCACAGTGTGTCACAGACTGTCAGAGAGTGTCACATTGTGTCTCAGAGAGTGTCACAGTGTGTCAAAATCTGTCAGAGTGTCACAGTGTGTCTCAGAGAATGTCACAGTGCGTCTAAGAGGGTCTCAGAGAGAGTCAGAGTATCACAGTCTGTCAGAGACTGTCACATTGTGTCTCAGAGAGAGTCAGAGAGTGTCACAGTGTTTCATAATCTGTTAGAGAATGTCACAGTGTGTTTCAGAGAGTGTCACAGTGTGTTTCAGAGAGAGTCAGAGTGTCTCAGTGTGTCACAGTCATTCAGAGAGTATCACAGTGTGCCTTAGAGAGAGTCGAAGAGAGTCAGAGAATGTTAAAGTGTGTTTAAGAGAGTGTCAGAGAGGGTCACAGTGCGTCTAAGAGTCATAGAGAGTCAGAAAATGTCACAGATTTCTCAGAGAGTTTCACTGTGAGACACAATCTGTCAGAATCTTACAGTGTATTGCACAATGTCTCAGAGAGAGTCAGAAAGTGTCACAGTCTGTCTCAGAGAGTGTCTCAATGTGTCACAGTGTGTTTCAGAGGGTGTTACAGTGTGTCTAGGTGAGTCTCACAAAGAGTCAGAGTATCACAGTCTGTCAGAGAGTGTCACATTGTGTCTCAGAGAGTGTCACAGTGTGTCACAGTCTATCAGAGAGTGTCACAGTGTGTTTCAGAGAGAGTCAGAGTGTTACAGTGTGTCTAGGTCTGTCAGAGAGTGTCACATTGTGTCTCAGAGAGTGTCACAGTGTGTCACAATCTGGCAGAGAATGTCACAGTGTCTTTCAGAGAGAGTCAGAGAGTGTCACAGTGTGTTTCAGAGAGTGTCACAGTGTCTTTCAGAGAGAGTCAGCGAGTGTCAAAGTCTGTCTCAGAGAATATCACAGTGTGTCTAAGAGAATATCAGAGAGAGTCAGAAAGTGTCACAGTCTGTATTTGAGAGTGTCTCAGTGTGTCACAGTCGTTCAGAGAGTGTCACAGTGTGCCTTAGAGAGAGTCAGAGAGAGTCAGAGAATGTCAAAGTGTGTTTAAGAGAGTTTCAGAGAGGGTCACAGTGTGTCTAAGAGAGTGTCACAGTGTGTCTCAGAGAGTCAGAGAGAGTCAGAAAGTGTCACAGTATTTCTCAGAGAGTGTCACTGTGAGACACAATCTGTCAGAGAATCTTACAGTGTATTGCAGAGTGTCTCAGAGAGAGTGAGAAAGTGTCACAGTCTCTCTCAGAGAGTGTCACAGTGTGTCCGAGAGTGTCATAGTGTGTCTCAGAGACTATCAGAAAGTGTCACAGTGTGTCACCATCTGTAACAGCGTGTCAGTGTGTCTCAGAGATTCAGAGGGAGAGAGAAAGTGCCACAGTCTGTCTTTAAGAGTGTCACAGTGGGCTTCTGAGAGACTCAGAGAATGTCACATTGTGTCACAGTTGGTCAGAGAGTGTCACAGTGTGTCACAATCTTTAAGAGAATGTCACAGTGTGTTTCAGAGAGAGTCAGAGAGTGTCACAGTGTCTTTCAGAGAGTGTTAGAGAGAGTCAGAAAGTGTCACAGTCTGTCTTTGAGAGTGTCTCAGTGTGTCACAGTCGTTCAGAGAGTATCACAGTGTGCCTTCGAGAGAGTCAACGAGAGTCAGAGAATGTCAAAGTGTGTTTAAGAGAGTGTCAGAGAGGGTCACAGTATGTCTAAGAGAGTGTCACAGTGTGTCTCAGAGAGTCAGAGAGAGTCAGAAAGTGTCACAGTCTGTCTCAGAGAGTGTCTCAATGTGTCACAGTGTTTTTCAGAGAATGTCACAGTGGGTTTCAGTGGCTGCGACAGTATCTTTCAGAGAGAGTTAGTGAGTGTCACAGTATTTCTCAGAGAGTGTCACTGTGAGACACAATCTGTCAGAGAATCTTAAAGTGTATTGCAGAGTGTCTCAGAGAGAGTCAGAGAGTGTCACAGTGTGTCTCAGAGAGAGTCAGAAAATGTCACAGTGTGTCTCAGAGATTCAGAGAGAGTCAGAAAGTGTCACAGTGTGTCTCAGAGATTCAGAGAGAGTCAGAAAGTGTCACAGTCTGTCTTTGAGAGTGCCCTAGTGTGTCACAGTCGTTCAGAGAGTATCACAGTGTGCCTTCGAGAGTCAGAGAGAGTCAGAGAATGTCAAAATGTGTTTAAGAGAGTGTCAGAGAGGGTAACAGTATGTCTAAGAGAGTGTCATAGTGTGTCTCAGAGAGTCAGAAAGTGTCACAGTATTTCTCAGAGAGTGTCACTGTGAGACACAATCTGTCAGAGAATCTTACAGTGTATTGCAGAGTGTCTCAGAGAGAGTCAGAGAGTGTCACAGTGTGTCTCAGAGAGAGTCAGAAAGTGTCACAGTGTGTCTCAGAGATTCGGAGAGAGTCAGAAAGTGTCACAGTCTGTCTCAGAGAGTGTCACAGTGTGTCACAGTCTGTCAGAGAGTGTCATAGTGTTTCTCAGAGAGTATCAGAAAGTGTCACAGTGTGTCACCGACTGTAAGAGCTTGTCACAGTGTGTCTCAGAGATTCAGAGGGAGACAGTAAGTGTCACATTTTGTTTTTGAGAGTGTCACAGTATGTCACAGTCTGTCTCTGACAGTGTGACAGTCTGTCTCTGACCGTGTCAAAGTCTGTCTCAGAGAGTGTCATAGTGTGTCACAGTCTGTCAGAGAGTGTCACAGTGTGTCACAGTCTATCAGAGAGTGTGACAGTTTGTTTCAAGAGAGTGTCACAGTGTGTCTTAGCGAGTGTCAGAGTTTGTCACAGTGTGTCACAGTCTGTCAGAGCGAGTCACAGTGTTTTTCAGAGAGAGTCAGAGAGTGTCACAGTGTATCTCGGAGAGTGTCACAGTGTGTTTCAGAGAGAGCCAGAGGGTGTCACAGTGTGTCTCAGAGAGTGTCAGATAGGCTCAGAGAGTATCCCAGTGCATCTCAAAGTGTCAGAGTGTGTCACAGTGTATCTCAGAGATTGTCAGATAGGATCAGAGAGTGTCTCAGTGCGTCTCAAAGTGTCTCCGTGTGTCACAGTCTGTGAGAGAGTGTCACAGTGTGTGTAAGAGTCTTAGAGAGAGACAGAGAGTGTCACAGCCTGTCAACGAATGTCACAGTGTGTCACAGTGTGTCAGAGAAGACTGCAGTATATTTCCGAGTGAGTCAGAGAGAGTCAGAAAGTGTCACAGTCTGTCTTTGTGAGTGTCTCAGTGTGTCAGTCTGTCAGTGAGTGTAACAGAGGGTCACAGTGAGTCTAAGAGAGTTTCACAGTGTGTCTCAGAGTGTTAGAGAGAGTCAGAAAGTGTCACAGTTTTTCTCAGAGAGTGTCACAGTGTGACACAATCTGTCAGAGAATCCTACAATGTATTGCAGAGTGTCACAGTGTGTCATACTGTGTCTCAGAGAGTGTCAGCATTCGGCTCAGAGACAGTCACAGTCCATGAGAGAGTGTTGCAGTGTGTCTCTGAGAGAGTCAGAGAGTGTCACAATGTGTCATATTGTGTCTCAGAGAGTGTCAGAGGGAGTGTCAGCATTTGGCTCAGAGATGGTGACAGTCTGTGAGAGAGTGTTACAGTGTGTCTCAGATATGTCAGAGTGAGTCAGAGTGTGTCACAGTATGTCATACTTTGCCTCAGAGAGTGTCAGATAGAGTCATACTGTATCACGGTGTGTCTCAGAAAGTGTCAAATAAGATCAGAGAGTGTCACAGTCCGTCTCAGAGAGTGTCACAGTGTGTCACAGTCTGTCAGAGAGTGTCACAGTGCTTCTCATAGAGTGTCAGATAGTGTCACAGTGTGTATCAAATTGTCAGAGCGGGTCGCAGCGTGTCACAGACAGTGTCAGAGTGTGTCAGAATGTGCCAGAGAATGTCACAGTGCGTTTCAAATTGTCAGAGAGGTTCCCAGTGCATCTCAGAGAGTCTCAGAGAGTGTCACAGTGTGTCACAATCTCTCAGAGAGTGTCACAGTGTGTTTCAGAGAATCCCAGAGACACGCCGTCACCAGCCTGTCTCTCACCGCCATCCACACACTGCCCCCTCCGCCTGAAACCCACTGTCATTAACGCATCGACCTGAGTCTGACCGTCCCCTCCGAACATATACCACCCCCTGCCTGACACCCAACGCCACCTAAAACCACCCCCAGCCTGAATCTCACCGCTGCCCAAACACCGCCCCTAGACTGACCCTCACTACTGTCCACCAACCACTACGAGCCTGACCCCACCACTATCCACCAACCGCCCCAGCCTGACCCCACCACTGTTCAACACTGCCACAAGCCTGACCCTCACCACCACCCTCACAACGCCCAGCCTGACCCTCACCGCCACCCACACACCATCTCCAGCCTAACCCTGACTGCCATCCAACAATGACCCCAGCCTGACCCTCACCACCACCCACACACTCCCCAGCCTGACCCTCATCGACGTCGAACACACCACCCATAGCCTGATCCTCACCGCCGTCCACCAACGGCCCCATCCTGATCTCCACTGCTGTCCACCAACTGCCCCCAGCCTGACCCGCACCACTGACAAACACTGCCACAAGCCTGACCCTCACTGCCATACAATACCACCCAAGCCTGACTTTCACTGCCGCCAACACACTGACCCTTGCCTTATCCTCACAGACGTTCACACACCACCCCCAGCCTGACCTCACCACTGTCCACACACCACCCCCAGCCTGACCTCACCACTGCCCATACACCGCCCCAGCCTGACCACCACCGCCACTCAAACACCATCTCCAGCCTCACCCTCACTGTCGCCCAACAATGACCCCAGCCGGACCCTCACCACCGTCCACTTTCGACGCCAGCCTGACCCTCACCGTCGTCAAAACACCACCCCAGCCTGACCCCCACTGCCATCCACCAACCACCCCCAGCTTGACCCCCACCACCGTCCAACACTGCCACAAGCCTGACCCTCACCGCTGTCCAATACCGCCCCAGCCTGACCCTCACTGCTGCCCACACAGTGACCCTAACCTTATCCTCACAGCCATTCACACACCACCCCCAGCCTGACCCTAAATGCCTTACACACACCGTCCTCAGCCTGACCCTCACTGTTGTGCACACACTGCACCCAGCCTGACCCTCACTGCAGTCCACAAGCCAACCCCAGCCTGTCCCTCACTGCCATCCACACAGCACCCCCAACCTGACCCTCACTGTCATCCATACTCGTTCCCAGACTGACTCACAACACCACCCACACACCGCCCCCAGCCTGACCCTCACGACTGCCCACACACCGCCCCCAGCCTGACCATCAACGTCAACCACACACCATCCCCAGGCTGACCCTCATTGACGTCGAAAACACCGCCCCCAACCTGACTCTCACTGCCGTCCAAACGCTGCCCCCAGCTTGAACCCCACCATCGCCCACACACCGACCCCAAATTGACCTGCACTGCAATCCAACACCACCCCCAGCCTGACCCTCACTGCCATCCTCACACCACCCCCAGCCTGAACCTCACCACCATCCACACACCGCCCCCAGACTGACCACCACTGCCATCCACCCTCTGCGCCCAACCTCACCACAACCGCTTTCTACACATCGCTCCCAGCCTGACCCTCACCACCATCCACCAACCACCCCCAGTCTGACCCCACCGCTCTCCACCAACTGCCACCAGCCTGACCCCCAACGCCGTCTAACACTGTCACAAGCCTGAACCTCACCGCCACCTAAACACCACCCCCAGACTGACCCTCACCACCATCCACCAACCGCCATGAGCCTGACCCCACCGCTATCTATCACCCTCCCCAGCCTGACCCCATCACCGTCCAACACTGCCACAAGCCTGAACCTCACCACCGCCCACACACCGCCCCAGCCTTATCCTCACTGCCATCCGCACACCACCGCCAGCTTGACCATCACCGAGACCACACAAAGCCCCAAGCCTGACCCTCACCACTGCCCGCACACTGCCTCCAGCCTCACGCTCACTGCCGTCTAACACTGACCCAAACCTGACCCTCACTGCCATCAGCACACCGCCCCCAGCCTGACCCTGAGCGCCGTCCACACACCACCACCAGCCTGTCAACAATGCCCCCAGCCTGAACCTCACCACTGGCCACACATCGCACCCAGCATCACCCTCACTGCGATCTACACACTGTTCCCAGCCTGACAATCTCCACCTTCCACACACCACCCCCAAGGTGACCCACACCACCGCCCACACACCACCCCCAGCCTGACCATCACCACCGCCCACATACCACCCCAGAATGACCCTCAATTCCGTCCACACACCACCAACAGCCTGACCCTCACCGCCGTCCACACACCACCCCCAGCCTGACCTTCACCGCCACCCTCACACCGTCTCCATCCTGACCCTCTCAGCCGCCCACGCACCAACCCCAGAATGACCCTCACTACCGCCCACACACCACTGCAAGGCTGACCCTCACCGCTGTCCACACACCGTCCCCAGCCTGAACCTCACTGCCGTCTACACACCGCCCCCAGCCTGACATTCTCCACCATATACACACCATCCCCAGCCTGAACCTCACCACCGCCCACACACTGCCCCTAGCCTGATCCTCACCACCGCCCACACACCACCCCCAGAATGACCCTCACTACCATCCACACACTGCCACCAGCCTGACACTCACCGCCGTACACACCACCCCAAGGCTGACCCTCACCACTGCGCACACACGGCCCCCAGCCTGACCGTCACCGCCGGCCAACAATGACCCCAGCCTGATCCTCACCACAGTATACACACTCCCCAGCCTGACTCTCATCGACATCGAACACACCACCCCCAGCCTGACCCTCAGCGCCATCCACACTCTGCCCCCAGCCTGTTGCTCACTGCCATCCACACACCGACCACATCCTGACCCTCCCCTCCGAACACACACCGCCCTAGCCGCCGTTCACACTCTGCGCCCAACCTGACCCCCAATGCCAAGCACACACCGCCCCCAGCCTGACTGTCACCACTGCCCACACAACGCCCCCAGCCTGACCCTCACCACCACCCACACACCACCCCTAGCTTGACCCTCAACATCACCCACACACTGCCCCCAGCCTGACCCTCACCCCTGCCCACACACTGCCCCAGCCTGACCCTCCCAATCGCCCACACACCATCTCCAGACTGACTCTCATTGACGTCGAACACACCCCCAGCCTGACTCTGACTGACGTCCAAAATTAGCACCCAGCCTGACCCACACTATCTACCACTCAACGCCCCCAGCCTGACCCTCACCACCGCCCATGCAATGCCCCCAGGCTGACCCTCACCACCATCCACTCACCACCCCCGGCCTGACACTCACTGATGTCCACGCACCATCCCCAGCAAGACCCTCATCGACGTTGAACACACTGCTCACAGCCTGACCCTCACCGCCGTCCACCAACTGTCCCCTGGCTGACCCCAACTACCGTCCACCCATCGCCCCCAGCCTGACCCCAACCGCCGTCAAACACTACCACAAACCTGACCCTCACCGCCATCGATACACCACCCCCAGCCTGACCCCTACTGCTGTCCCACACCGCCCCCAGCCTGACCCTCGCAGCCGTCCACACCCGTCCCCAGCCTGATCCTCACCATCATCAACACACCGTCCACAGACTGTCCAATTCAGTCCACACACCACTCCCAGCCTGAACTCCACCACTGTCCACACACTGCCCCCAGTCTGAACCTCACGCCATCCAACACTGACCCAGCCTGACCCTCAGCGCCGTCCGCACACCGCACCCAACCTGACCTTCAATGCCATCCACACACTGCACCCTGCCTGACTCTCACTGCTTTCTACACACCGCCCCTAGCCTGACCATCACTGCTGTCCACACACCACCCATAGCCTGAACCTCATCGCTGCACACACACTGCACCCAGCCTGACCTTCACCGCCGTCCACACACTACACCATCCCTGACCTTCACTGCTGTCCACACACTGCACACTGCCTGACTCTCACTGCTGTCTACACACCGCCCCTAGTCTGACCTTCACCGCTGTCCACACGCTGCCCCCCATCCTGACCCTCATCAACGGCAAACCCACTGTCCACAGTGTGACTCTCACCACAGTCCACTACCGCCCCCAGCCTGACAAACACCTCTGTCCACCAACTGCCCCTAGCCTGACCCTCACCACCATCCACATACCACCCCCAGCCTGACACTCACTGACGTCCACTCATCACCCCCAGCGTAACCCTCATCAACATCGAACGCACCGCTCACAGCCTGATCCTCACCGCCGTCCACCAACTTCCCCCAGGCTGACCCGCACAGCCGTCAATACACCGCCCCCACCCTGTCCCTCACTGCCATCCACACACCGCATCAAGCCTGACCCCTATCGCTGTCCACACGCCGCCCCCTGCCTGTCCCTCACTGCTATCCTCACACGCCCCCAGCCTGACCCTCACAGCCGTCCACACACCGTCACCAACCGGAACCCTCACTGCCATCCACACATTGCCCCCAGCCTGACCCTCACTGCCGTACACACATTGTACCCAACCTGAGCCTCACCTCCGTCAATATGCCGCCCCCATCCTGCCCCTCAATGCCATCCACACACCGTCCCTAGCCTGACTCTCACTGCTGTCCAGCACAACCCCAGCCTGACCGTCACCGCCATCCACACACCACCCCAAACCTGACATATTGACGTTGAACACACAGCCCCCAGCTTGACCCTCACTGCTGGCCACCAACCTCCACCAACCCGACCCACATCACCGCACACATTCAACCCTCAGCCTGACCCTCATTAATGTCGAACACACCGTCCATAGCCTGACCTTCACCGCCGTCCACCAACCGCCCCAGCCTGACACCCACCTCCATCCACACACCACCCCCAGCCTGACCCTCTCCGCCAACCACACACCACCCCAGCCTGACCTTCACCACCGCCCACACACAGCCATCAGCCTGACCTTCACTGCTGCCCAAACACCGTCCCTAAATTGACCCTCACTGCCATCCAACATCGCCCCCAGCCTGACCCTCACCACTGTTCACTTTCCGCCCAGAGCCTGACCCCCACTGTTATTCACACACAGACCCCAGCCTGACCGTCCCCTCCGAACACACACCGCCCCCAGCATGAGCCCCACCCCGGCCAACACTGACCCAGCCTGACCCTCACCACTGCACACACACTACTCCCAGCCTGACCCTCACCGACGTCGAACACACCGTCCACAGTCTGACTCTTATCGCCATACACACCACCCCCAGCCTCACATCACCATTCACCAACCTACCTCAGCCTGACCCCCACCGCTGTAGAACACTGCCACAAACCTGACCCTCACTGCCGTCCACACACTGCACCAGGTCTGACCCCTACCGTCGTCCACACACGACCCCCAGCTTGTCCTTCACTGTCAACTACACATCGCCCCTAGCCTGACCCTAACCGCCAACCACACTCCACCCCCAGCTTGACCCTCACTGCCATCAACACACCGCACACAGCCTGACCCTCACTGCCATCCACACACCGCCCCAGCCTGACCCTCACCACTGCCCACACACCGACCCCAAATTGACCCTCAGTGCTATCCAACACCGCCCCCAGCCTGACCCTCACCTCTGTCCACACAACACCCCCAAACTGACCCCCACTGTCGTTCTCACACCGAACCCAGCCTGAACCCCACCACCACCCAACATCGCTCCATCCTGAACCTCACCACCGCCCACACACCGCCCCCAGCGTGACCCTCCCCTCCACACACACACCACCCCCAGCCTGACGCCCACGGCCGTCCGCACACCGCACCCAGCCTGACCCTAAACCCGTCCACACACCGCCCCAGCCTGACCCTCAGTGCTGACTGCACACCGCCCCCAGCCTGACCCTCTCCACTGCCCACACACTGCCCCCAGAATGACCCTCACGGAGGTCCACACACCACCCCCAGCAGGACCCTCACCGCCGTCAACACACCGCCCCCAGACTGACCCTCACCACCTTCCACACACCGTCTCCAGCCTGACCCTTATCTTCGCCCACACAACGTCCCCAGACTGACCCTCACCGCTGTTCACACAGCGCCCCAGCCTAAACCTCAACACCATCTACACACTGCCCCCAGCCTGACCTTCATTGACCCTCACTGCCATCCACACACTGCCCTCAAGCTGACCCCCACCATCGTTCACAAACCGACCTCTGTCTGACCGTCCCCTCCGAACACACACCGCCCCCAGCATGAACCCCGCCGCCGCCCACACACCACCCACAGCCTGAACCCCACTGCCATCCACAAACCGCCCTCAGGCTGACACCCACCGCCAACCACACACTGACCCCAGCTTGAACCCCACCGCCATCCAAACACCAACCTCAGCCTGACCCTCACTGCCGTCCAACACACTGCCCACAGCCTGACATCCACTGCCACCCACACTCTGCCCCCATCCTGACCCCCACGGCCATTCACACACCACACCCAGCCTGATCCTCAATGCCATCCACACACCGCCCACAGCCTGACACTCACCACCACCCACCAACACACCCCAGCCTGACCCTCACCACCGCCCAACACTGCCCACAGCCCGACCTTCAACTCCGTTCAACACCACCACCAGCCTGACCCCCACCGCTATCCACACATTGCCCCCAGCCGGACCCTCACTGCCATCCACACACCGCCCCCAGCCTTGCCTGAACCACTGTCCAGGAATTCCCCCCACTTGACCCACACTTCTGTCCACACACTGCCCCCAACCTGACCCACCCCTCCGCCCAACACCACCCCCTGCTTGACCCTCACACCATCCAACACCGCCCCCAGCCTGACCCTCATTGCCTCCAGCCTGACCCTCACCACCATCCACAAACTGCCCCCAGCCAGACCCCAAACACAGTTCACACACCGCCCTCAGCCTGACCCCTCACTTCCGTCCACACAGGGCCCCCACCCTGAACGCCACCACCGTCCACACACTGCACCCAGCCTGACCTTCACCGCCCCATCCTGTCTCGCACTGCACTCAACCTGACCCTCTCCCACATAGCCTGACCCTCACCGTGTCCAACACTGCCCCAGCCTGACTCTCACCACCACCCCCAGCCTGACCCTCACTGCCGCCCACACACCATCCCCAGCCTGACCCTCACTGCCGCCCACACACCATCCCCAGCCTGACCCTCACTGTCATCCACACACCGCCCCAGCCTGACCCTCACTGCTGTCCACACACCGCCCCAGCCTGACCCTCACTGTCATCCACACACTACCCACAGCCTTACCCTCGTCGCCATCTACACACTAACCCCAGCCTGACACTCACCACTGTCAACACCGCCCTCAGTCTGACCCTCACAGCTGAAGCACACCGCCCCCAACTTTGCCCTCACTGCCATCAACATACCTCCCAAAGCTTTGCCCTCACAACCTCCACCAGCCTGGCCATCACTGCTGTCCATGCACTGCCCCCAAACTGACCCTCACTGCCCTCCAACACCGCCTCCAGCATGAACCTTACAGGCCCTCAACACACCGCACCCCACCTGCCCCCACCACCTTACATCACTGCACCCCCATCCTGACCATCACCACCATTCAATACCGCCTCTAGCCAACCCTCACCGCTGTCCACACATTGCCCCCAGCCTGACCCTTCCCTCTGCCATACACAGACACTGCCTCCAAGCTGACCCACCCCTCCGCCCAACACCACCCCCAGCCTGACCCTCACTGTCCCCAGCATGACCCACACTGCTGCTCACACACCGCCCCCCAGCCTGACCCTCACCACCACCCACACACCGGCCCTAGCCTGACCCCAACCACAGTCCACACACTGCCCTCAGCCTGACCTCCACCGCCATCCACAAACCGCCCCCACCCTGAACCCCACCGCCAACCACACACCACCCACAGCCTGACGCTCACCGCCCCAAGCATGTCTCTTACCGCACCCAACCTGACCCTCACCGCCCCCAACCCGACCCTCTCCCACTTTGCCTGACACTCACCATGTCCAACACTGCCCCAGCCTGACTCTCACCACCCCCCAGCCTGACCCTCACTGCCAGCCACACACTGTCCCCAGCCGGACACTCACTGCTGTCCACACACCGCCCCCAGCCTGACCCTCACTGATGCCCACTCACCACCCCAGCTTGACCCCCACCACTGCACAGCACCGATCCCAGCCTGACCCTCAACACTGTCCAATTCTGCCCCCAGTCTAACCCTCACCGCTACCACACGCCACCCCCAACTTTGCCCTCACTGCCATCCACACACCGACCCAGATTTGTCTTCAACGCCTTCCACAGACCTCCCCCAGCCTGCCCCTCACAACCGTCCACACACCACCCGCAACCTGACCCTCACTGCCATCCAGCACCGCACCCAGCCTGCACCCCACCACCGTCCAACTGCACCCCCAGCCTGACCATCACCACCATTCAATACCGCCCCTAGCCTGGCCCTCACCCCTGTCCACACACCGCCCCAGCATGACCCTCACCACCGTCCACACATAGCCCCCAGCCTGACACCCACTGCCATCCACACACCGCCCCCAGCCTGACCCTCACCGCCATCTAACACCGCCCCCAGCCTGACCCTCACCGCCATTTAACACCGCCCCCAGCCTGACCCTCACCGCCATCTAACACCGCCCCCAGCCTGACCCTCACCACTATCCACACACCGCCCTCAGCCCAACCCTCACTGCTATCCAAACACTGACCCGAGACTGACCCCCACCGCCATCTAACACCGCCCCCAGCCTGACCGCACCGCCATCCATACACAGCCCCCAGCCTGACCTTCACCACCATGCACACACCACCCCCAGCCTGACCCTCACCTCTGCCCACACACCGCCTCCAGCTTGGCACTCACCACTGTCCGCACACCGCCCCCAGCCTGATACCCTCTGCCATCCACACACTGCCCCCAACCTGACCCTCACCGCCATCCACACACCGCCCTGAGACTGACCCCCACCGCCGTCCAACACCACCCCCAGCCTGAAGCTCACGCTTGCACACACCACCCCCAGCCTGACACTCACAACTGCACACACATCGCCACCAGCCTGACACTCACCGCTGTCCACACGATGCCCCCAGCCTGACCAACACCTCCATCCAACACCGCCCCAGCCTGACCATCACTGCTGTACAACACTGCCTCCAGCATGAACCTCACCGCCCCCAGCCTGACCCTCACCGCTCCCAACCTGACTCTCAACACCGTTTAACACCATCCCCAGCCTGACCCTCACCAGCGCCCATACACTGCCCCCAGCCTGACCCTCACCACCTTCCGCACAGTATCCACAGCCTGACCCTCACTGCCGTACAACACCACCCCCAGCATGAACCACACTGCCGTCCAAACACCACCCCCACCCTGACCATCACCACCACCCACACAACGCCCCCACCCTGTCCCTCACTGCTGTCCAACACTGCTCCCTGCCTGCCCCTCACCGAAACCCACTCACCGCCCCCAGCCTGACCCCCACCACCGTCCAACACCGCCCATTGTCTGACCCTTACCGCTGTCCAAACAATTCCCCCAGCCTTGTCCTCATCACCACCCACACACTGCCCCCAGCCTGACCCTCACCACCGTCCAACACCACTTCCAGCCTGACCCCACTGCCATCCACACACCACTCCACCCTGATACTCACCACCATTCACACCGGCCCCAGCCTGACCCACACCGCCATCCAACAGCCACCCCAGACTGACACTCACTGCAGTCCACACACCGCCTCCAGCATGAATCTCACTTTCATCCAACACCACCCTAATCCTAATCCTAACTGACGCACACACACCACCACAGCCTGACACTCACTGCTGTCCACACACCTCACCCAGCCTGAATCTCACCGCTGTTCACACACCGCCCGCTCACCACCCCCAGACTGACTCCCACCACCGCACAACACCGCCCCCACCCTGACCCTCACTGCCATCCACACGCCGCCCACATCCTGGCACTAATCGCTGTCCAACACTGCCCCCAGAATGAACATCAATGCCCCTCCACACACCGCCCACAGCCTGACCCTCACCACCCGTTCAACACCGTCGCCAGCCTGTCCCTCACCACCGCCCACACACTGTCCCCAGCCTGACCCTCACCTCCATACAACTCCGGCCCCAGCATGAACCACACCGCCATCCACACACTGCCCCCACCCTGACCCTCACCGCCTTCCAACAATGCCCTCAGCCTGACCCCCACCACCACACAACACTGCCCTCAGCCAGACCCTCACCACCGTTCAACACCATCCCCAGTTTGACCCTCACAGCCGTCCACACACCACCCCAGCCAGACTCTCACCGCCGTACAACACAGGCCCCAGCATGAACCACACCGCCATCTCACACTGGCCTAACCCTAACCCTCACCGCCGTCCAACACCACCCATAGCCTGACCCTCACCATCGCCCACTCACCGCCCCCAGCCTGAACCCCACCACTGCACAAAACCGCCCCCAGCCCAACCCTCACCACTGTCCAACACCGCCCACAGTCTGACCCCCACCGCTGCCCACACACTGCCCCCAGCCTTGCACTCATCCCCATACACACATCGCCCACAGCCTTGCCCTCACTGCTGTCCACACGCCGCCCTCAGCCTGCCCCTCACCACCACCCGCACATGGATACCCAGCCATAAACTCAATGCCGTCCACATAATGCCCCTAGTCTGATCCACACCGCCTTCCAACAGTGCGCCCCAGCCTGACACTCACTGTCGTCCAAATCCACCTCCAGCCTGACCCTCACTGCCACAAAACACCGTCCCCAGCCTGTCACTCACTGCCGTCCACACACCGCCCCAACCCTAACCCTCACTGCTGCCCACACACCATCCCTAGCCTGACCCTGACTGCCGCCCACACTTCTCCCCAGCCTAACCCTTAGTGCCATCCACTCACCGCCTCCAGACTGACCCCACCACTGCACAACACCGCCCACTGCCTGACCCTCACCACTGATCAACACCATCCCCAGCCTGACCCTCACAACCACCCACACACCGTCCCCAGCCTGACCATCACCACTGCCCATACACCGCACCCAGCCTGATCCTCACCGCCATCCATACACCACCCCCAGCCTGATGCTCACAACCACCCACACACCGTCCCCAGCCTGACCATCACCACTGCCCATACACCGCACCCAGCCTGATCCTCACCGCCATCCATACACCACCCCCAGCCTGATGCTCACAACCACCCACACACCGTCCCCAGCCTGACCATCACCACTGCCCATACACCGCACCCAGCCTGATCCTCACCACCATCCATACACCACCCCCAGCCTGATGCTCACCACCCCCAAACTGACTTTTACCACTATTCAACACCATCCCCAGCCTGACCCTCACCACCGCTCACATACCGCTCCCAGCCTGATCTGCATTGCCGTCTACACATTGCCCCCAGCCTGACCTTCACCGCGGTCCAACTCCGCCCCAAGCCTGACCCTCACTGTCTTCCAACAACGCCCCCAGCCTGACCCTCACCACCATCCACACAACATCCCCAGCCTGACCCTCACCTCCATCCACACACTGCCCCCAGCCTGGCTCTCGGAACCGTCCACACACCACCCTCAGTCTGACCCGCACCGCCATCCACACACCATCCCCAGCCTGACCCTCACCGCCATCCACTACTGCCCACAGCCTGACCCTCACCGCAGTCCACACAACGCTCCCAGCCG